>NC_058376.1:33100000-33710357 GCF_018350175.1 Felis catus
AGTGTTCTAGGTGTGTAGGACGGTTTAGTGTTGGTCTGGCTGTATTTCATGGACGCGAGACACACAAAAAGCTTCCATGCTGTTCCGCCATCTTGGCTCCTCCCTCTAAGGGTTTTTTTTTTAAAATGACAGGTAGGACCTCTAGGGTAGAGGAAAATTTTGGTACCAAAAAAGTAATTTGGTACTAACTCTTAACTCACGACTTTAGACAAAACAGGGAATGATCAGTGACAAAAGAAAACAATTATAGTTGTCTTACAATCAAATTAAAAAAATTCACAAATTAATTTGACTTTCCTAATAAATATATGACTTTTCCCCTTATTTTGTAAAATTAATTACAATCTAATGAATTTCAAAACAAACGCATGTAAGTTAAGAAACATGCTTCAATCAATTTCATTTAATGTGTTACTTCAAGTCTTATGCATAATAACCTTAAATTTACATTTTCATATGTAAGTAAGTTGATACTACACCCATCTAGGGCAACATGAGATGCTTCATGACACCTGAGGAAGAGGGGAGTTAGTTTAGCAAAGAAGAGTCTAGGAACATGTTAGGTCACTGGAGAACTGTGAGTGAGTCCAAAACTAAGAGGTAAATGACGGGTTGATACTTCAAAGCATCAGGAAACTGAAAAGAGAAGACCAAGAGGACAAAAGCATGTCCGGAAAAAACCTGCCAAAACGATGCAATTTGGGGAAATTATAGGACTTGTACAAGATAGTAAAAGTTAGGGCAGAAGTGTTCACCAGGATTTAAGTGGAATGGAGCACTTCCCTTAACATTTCTCAAATTACGTGTACATGTGGACACACACACACACACACACACACACACACACACACACACACCAGCAAGCTACCATGATAAAAATGTAAGCACTATCTTGATTCACTGAATATTCAATACTTTGAGTTGAGGAAAATGCCACAAGGAAGGATGTAAGATGTAGATTTTGAAGAATCACATAACAAGAATCCCAAAACGAAAAATATTTCTTTGGCCTTTAGCCAAATCTAACTTTTGTGTTCCATAAGCTTTTCTTAGGGTGACCTGAACACTCTACTACTGAACTATTACCAGAACTCTAGGCAGGTGTCAAAGTGAGTTCTGCCAGTCTTCTACCAGCTGAATGAGATGAGACAAGGGAGAATATTAGGTGCCACATCTTGTGAATTTCTAATTGTAACCTTCGTCTCTGAGCATACATAGTTCAGGCTCTGTTGAGTCACTTAGTTAAATGAAAGAAATGGTTATTATTTTCAATTACATTATTTTATCAGTTTATATTTAATCACACTTTTGGCAGTAAAATTTCTCAGCTTTACATACTTTTATTTATTGAATTAGCACTTAAAACGAGGATTGTTATAATTAAATAGATCATGACCTTGAACTGATGGAGCTATAATTTGGAAATTGCACTTTCTAATATAATTATGAAATGGATTTAGCATATATCTAAACCCCATCTAATAATTACAGTTAGGTCTTTATTATCCAAGAGTTGCATATCCAACTTGCAAATCATATCTTTTACTCCACAATTGCCTTTATTATTTTGGTCATTTAGCTATTGTATTATTCGTTTTGAAGACTTTACTGTTGTTGCAACAGTTATGACAAACTTGTGTGCAAAAGTACAGCAAAATTAATAGTAAGTATTTTATGCACTAGTATTTCCATTATTGTTTGGCTACACCTGTTAAAAATTTTTGTAATAAACTAATGAATACAAATTAATTTTCATTTGGCTTCCAGCATTCTTCAAATATAAAAATGGGATTTTATTTTGAATTAGAAAATTGCATTTATTTTTCATATTCCTATGATTTATTTATCATTATAAGTATATAATAAGATATTTAAATGGTAAAGTAGAGAGTTCTGGTACTGCTCAGGATGGAGAAAGCATTGTTTAAAAGATAGCTAGAAATTAAAATGTAAGGCTTTAAAGTTGTTTTCTTTTTTACTCAATGCCACATACCTTTATAAATTACCATGTTCTTTGAGGAGAAAAGCTTTGTCTGTCTTATATATCCTGTGTAACCAAGTTACAACAGAAAGAGTTCTTGACATTAGGTCAATTACACGGTAGTGTTTTACTCATCCAAAAAAGGAGACTGCCAGTGTACTATTGTCAGATTGCACTATCCCTGGGGTAGGGTCAATGTTAAGATTACAGATAAAGACAGAGTTAGACTGAAAAACTTCTGTATCTTTGAAAGAGATGATTAAAAGGCTATATATGAGAAAATAATTGCTTTTTAATTCTTGGGACTTATATATTTAGGCAACTAAGAGATTGAATAAAAACATTAATAAAAATGATTAAATGATTATTTTAAAGTCTTGTTTCATTAGAAAAAATTCAACTGCTGGCAATTTCTTGGGAGAAATCATTATGGTTTAGATATGATAATTCTAATCCTCAGCAACATAGGGCACGTGGAGAGAAGGCACCATGGGTCTGATCTGGGATGTGGACTGTGTTTATGGCTGCCAAGAGATACAACTACAATGGTATTCCCTGCTTTGGGAGGAGACCAACAAAATCAGCCAACATCTGGGTTTTTAATTAGCTGGCTAGAGGATTTTTCTCAGAAGTCATGAGGGAGGGGCCATCATTTTCTGAGATTCTTCAGAGGCCATAGGCAACACACGGGCTACTATAGGGGATATGCTGTAATCACTGATGAGAACGTGGATGTGTTCAAGTAGGAACGAAGGCTTGTGGATTGACAGACACAGTAAATGAGAATAGCGTCAAGACCCACAGGTCTCAGTCACAGCCAAAGCCATTTCAGTTAGTGAGAGGATATCAGGATACTTCTCCTGTTTTCTCTTTCTTTTTTTTTTTTCTTTTTTTCTTTTCTTTCAGTTATCCTGAGATAGAGTTCATGTGTTATCAACCAGCTTTGAAGGAGAAGCAAAACAAAACAAAAACTAAGCAAACCACATACTGACAGCATCCTCAAAACAAAATCTCTTTGGTAAACAAACAAAAAAATAATTTCCCAGGATGCCAGAGCTTTGGACCTCAATTCTGAAAGAGCTTAGCAGTGTTTTTTATTTGTTTGTTTATTTCCTAATGGAAGTGCTAGTTTTCCTATTGATTTTTCAACCTCCCTTGACCGTATTCTCAAATGTCTACGTAGTCTGCCACATAATCTATAGGTCCATGCTGATAGAGTCATCTAAACCTGTCAATCAGAAAGGATTTATTAAACACAGTCTATGTACTTGGTATTCTAGGGAATAGGAAATAAACCAAGGACACATCTCTTGTTCAAAAAAGGGTGAACTAATTTTTTTGTCATAATCAATGATAAGACTGTGTGAGTGTAAATAGGAAGTATATTACCTGGTAAAGAATATGATTTCTCTAGCTGCTTGAACAGTGTGGAAATGGTAATGATAAATTTGACATATTGAGTGTTTGGGAAATACCATTTTGCTGCCCTCATGTTTTTTCTTGCTTTTAATTTTATCAACTAAACTTTCTAAAATGTATTCCCACTCTGTTTATCTTTCCAACTATCTTTTGGTTGACACTGGTTTTTATTCTCTCCTTGGTCTAATTTTTAAGTGTAACCTTTTGTATGTTTGTTCGTGGTTTGGGGACCAATGTGATGTTAGCGCACATGAGAGACTGAATGATCATATTTACTGACCCTAGTATGATTGCTTATTTCTCTGTTCTTTAGTGTCTTTGGGAAATCAGAGAATATGAATATCTTTTATTTTAAGCCCTGGCAAATACGTTTATAAATTCAAACCAGATCTTTAACGAAACAGACTTACTTCCATTTCAGGAAGTGTAGTGTTTGGCTAAGTGTATTGGAGACATGATGTGAAATGGCATTCTGTACACAATTACATTGTGATTAGGATGCAATCTGTAACCACTACTACCTCCTGAGCACCCTTTCCCAAGGTTTTAGTTTACTTTCAAACCTAGTTGGGTCATTATCTCCCCATGTTTCCAAATGGGATAATCACACCCTCACTTTGCTTGGTGCAAAGGCTACTCTTATTCTGCTGTGTATCCTAGTGGAATGAAAAATTTCCTTCATTCCCCATGATTTATTCAGTTTTCACAAGTCCCTTGTTATGAAAATAGAAAGAAAAATAAAACCCAAGGCAAGAAAATACAATAGCACAGCACCAAGTAGGAATACAAAGTATTTTCATAATATAGAGTCAAGCCACAGTGTGGCATATCTGCCACCAATATATAACCAGGTGTGTGTGTTGTATCCTAATCCTCTCAGAATGTTGGCCATTGCAGTTTTCTAGTCACCAAATAATAGTAGTGAACGTGTGGGCCTAATTACTTGTTCTCTCTCTCTTTCCATGTCTTTCTCATTAGGTGGAAAAAAAACTTGGGAACTACCTAACTTATATCTGATTCATTTTCTATTCCAACAGGACATGTCTTCATCAGACTGTCCCACTAAGTTCTTTATAATAAGTTTTCTTGGATTTTTCCTGAGCACTTTTCTTTCTTTTCTTTTCTTTTTCTTTTTTTTTTGTAACCATCCCTCACAAAGCAGTAGACCTTCCTAACTAGTTTCAATGAAAAGAGTGGTGTACTTGAAAATAAATAGATACATAAGTAAATAACAACAAAAGTGATAGGGTTAGAACTCCCTTCCTGGGAAAAGAATTTGGAACAAAACAGAGATATAGAAAGGGGAGGGGAGAACAAGATCTGTAGCAAGGAAACTCACAATTTGCATCCATTCATTTATTTATTTATTTTTCGTATGGAGCAGTTTTACAGGGGGAAAAAAAGGAGAGTTTTAGGCCATGCTTACACATTTCATTTTAAAATGCCATAGGGGGGCGCCTGGGTGGCGCAGTCGGTTAAGCGTCCGACTTCAGCCAGGTCACGATCTCGCGGTCTGTGGGTTCGAGCCCCGCATCAGGCTCTGGGCTGATGGCTCAGAGCCTGGAGCCTGTTTCCGATTCTGTGTCTCCCTCTCTCTCTGCCCCTCCCCCGTTCATGCTCTCTCTCTCTCTGTCCCAAAAATAAATAAAAATTTGAAAAAAAAATTAAAAAAAAAATAAATAAAATGCCATAGGATCTCTATTTTTGAATTTTAGCAGACAGTCCTCAACCTATTTTTGTAACTATATACCAAGGGTATTAAACATACCCTTCTTTCCTAATCTGATAATTTCCCATTGATATTTTCTCATTGAACAACCAGAGAAAAGTGAAACAATTAATGATATACTCTTTCTACTTTTCTGCTCCTTCTACTGAATGGCATTGTCTCTTTTAGGATTGACCCTTATTCTAGAGAATTGACTTTCAGGAGCTTTATCCAGCGACTCACAATAAAAATTCACCCATTCACAGTAACAGCAGTAGGCTAAACTGGGCACACAAAAGAGAGAGCATAATGTTGGCAACTTGTTTACTTTAGTTTTCTCTTCTGTAACATGAACTGGAGCTAATGTTCTCAAATTTTCTTTCCTATTTCCAAGTATTTTCTCATATACATGTGTACACACACAATCTCTCTCTGTCCCTCTTACCAATTTAACAGAAAATTTGTAATGTAAAAATGTTTTAAAGTTTGTTGACATAATATTGCACTGCATTCCTCTCCTGAAATATATTGAAATATATATATATATATATATATATATATATATATATATATATATATAAACTTGTGTCAGAAAGACAAAGACATTGTATTATTATGGTGGGTAAAACAAGCATAGACATTAGAATAAAGTAGTTCTGGGTGTCATACCAGCTACATGAGTTACTTGATCTCTCTGTGCTTCAGATTCTTCATTTGTGAAATATATCTCATAATGCTTGTGGGATTAAATAAAATCAACTGCCTAGATGTATATGTGTATCAAATCTCTAGTGTCTTACATGTTATTAAACATTTAGAGGGTCACCTGGGTGGCTCAGTTGGTTAAGTATCTGACTCTTAATTTTGGCTCAGGTCATGACCTCATGGTTTGTGGGTTTGAGCCTCGCGCTGATAGCATGGAACCTGCTTGGGATTCTCTCTCTCCCTCTCTCTCTGCCCCGCCCTCTCAAAAATAAATAAACGAAACTTAAAAAAAATGTTGTCACTGAATAAGAGTGTTTTCAGCTACTATTTCAAATCATTTGCTTAACATGAATATTTTCACAATTCTTTAGAGCTATGAGTTGATAAATTGGTGAGTCTTAAGTACTATCGGAATGGTATTCCAGGGTAGGCTATGGCTTTCAAAAAGTAATTGTACTCTGACTTCTGGAATAACTAGATATAGGATCTTAAGCACCATCATCTATTTAGTATAAGAGCAACATTTCATGATGCAATCATTAGAATTTTGCAATTTGTTTATAGTTGACACTTGGAAGATCTTTCTCTCTAGCAGTTTTCCCACTGGATTAGAATGATCAGGATGATCTTTATAAACCAGGTGCCATGTACTTTATTATCATTGCCCTGGGGATACTCTTTTATTTTATTTTATTTTATTTTATTTTATTTTATTTTATTTTATTTTTCGATTTTCGCCAGTTTTATTCAACATTGAAGTACCTAGTCTGAGAAATCAGGCAAGAAAAAAAAATGGTGTAATGATTGGAAAGAAACAAAATACATTATTTGTAGATAAATTATATGCATAGAAGATAAAAATGAATAGGTTAACTTTTAGAAGTCAGAAGTAGCAAGGTTTCTATATATAACATTTTTAAAATAAAGTTTATGCAATAGATATAAAACAAAACTTTAAAAATACCAATTACAGTGGCATGAAAAATACATGTCTAGAAATATGTGTATTTCCAGTACTATGTTGAATAGAAGTGGCAAGACTGAAATTCTTGTATTTTTCTTGATTTTAGAGGAAAAGCTTCCTTCACCATTAATTATGATGTTAGTTGTGAGCATGTCATATACTGCCTTCATTATGTGCAGGTACATTCTTTCTGTGACTAATATGTTGAGAGTTTTTATCATGAAAAGATAAAATTTCTGAATTTCTGTCAAATAATTTTTCTGCATGTGTTAAGGTTATTTTTATCCTTCATTCTGCTAATGCAGTGAATCACATACATTAATTTATATATGTAGGAATAGCCTGGGATACCAGGTATAAATTCCAGTTGATCATGGTGTATGACTCTTTTAATGTGACATTGAATTCTCTTTTCTTGTATTTTCTTAAGGATTTTGCCTTTATATTCATCAAGAATATTAGGCCATATGGCTTTAGTGTCAGAGTAATTCTGGCTTTGTAAAATGAGTGTGGGGGTGTTCACTTCTTCAGTTTATTGGAAGATTTTAAGTAGAATTGCTGTTAATTTTTTAAATGTTTCATAGAATTCATCAGTGAAACCATCTTGTCCTGGGCTTTTCTTTGTTGAGATGCTTTTGATTACTGATTCAGTCCCCTACTCACTACTGGTCCTGCTAAGGTCCTCTATGAATGATTCAGTCTTTGCGAATGTTTATTGTATGTTTCTACAAATTTATTTCTTCTCAGTTACCCAATTTGATGTCATAATTATTCTTTTTTTTTAATTTAAATTGAAGTTAGTTAGCATAGAGTGTACATAGAGTATAGTATTGGTTTCAGGAGTAGAATTTGGTGATTCATCACTTATAATACCAGTGTTCACCCCAACAAATGCCCTCCTTAACACACACACACACACACACACACACATATATATATATATATGGAAATAAAAGCAAAAATAAATGAACTTTTGGGACCTCATCAAGATAAAAACACAGAAAAGTTAATCAACAAAACTAAAAGGCAACCAATGTAGTGGGAGGGAATATTTGCAGATGACATATATGATAAAAGGTTAGTATCCCAAATCTATAAAGAACTTATCAAACCAAACACCCAGAAAACAAATAATCCAGGGATGAAATGGGCATAAGGCATGAAAAGATATTTTTCCAAAGAAGATATAAAGATGGCTAACAGACACATGAAAAGATGCTCACCATCACTCATCATCAAGGAAATATAAATCAAAACCATAATGAAATACCACCTCACACCTGTCAGAATGGCCAAAATTAACAACACAGGAAACAATGGTTGTTGAGGAGGATGCAGAGAAAAGGGAACCCTCTTACACTGTTGGTGGGAATGAAAACTGGTACAACCATTCTGGAAAACAGTATAGAGGGTCCTCAAGAAGTTAAAAATAGAATGGCTCCATGAATCAGCTATTGCACTATTAGGTATTTTCCAAGGGATACAAAAATACTGATTTAAAGAAGCACAAGCACCTCGATGTTTATAGCAGCACTATCAATAATAATCAAATTATGGAAAGAGCCCATATGTCCATCGACTGATTAATGGATAAAGAAGGTGTGATGTGTGTATATACAATGGAGTATTACTCAGCCATCAAAAACAATGAAATCTTGCCATTTGCAGTGACATGGATGAGCTAAAGTGTATTATGCTAAGTGAAATGAGTCAGTCAGTGAAAAGACAAATACCACACGATTTTACTCATATATGGAATTTAAGAAGCAATACAGATGAACATAGGGAAAAGGGAAAAAAGATGGATACAAACCATAAAACACTCTTAACTACTGGGGTACCTGGTCAGTTAAATGTCAGACTCTTGATTTTAGCTCAGGTCATGATCTCAGTTCATGAGATCAAGCCCCACATCAGGCTCTGTGCTGGAAGTGTGGAGCCTGCTTGGGATTCTCTCTCTCTCTCTCTCTGCCCCTTTCCTGCTGTCTCTCTCAAAATAAATATATAAACCAAAAAAAAAAATTAAAAACTCTTAACTATAGAGAACAAACTGAGGGATGCTGAAGGGGCAGTGGATGGGGGATGTGCTACATGGGTGATGAGTATTAAGGAGGGCACTTGTGATGAGCGCTGGGTGTTATAACACACAGTTTTAGTGATGAATCACTAAATTCTACTCTTGAAATCAATATTACACTATATTTTAACTAATTCGAAATTAAATAAAAACTAAGAAAAAGGAATAAGCCATAATTGGTCATAATTAAAAAGAAAATTAACAAAGAATATTAAAAAGATTTCTTCCAAATCCAGATATGACACTAGTGATAGTTTAGATGGGTGATCAACAGAGAAGATAGGTAGGTAGGTAGATAGATAGATGACTAATTAGATATATTGATAAGAAAATGCACCAGGGAACATCCCCAGCAGCTTAGATTCTGAGAAACTGTTTGTAGGACAGGCCTTCTCCAACCTATTGGAGATTACCAGTTCACCTATGTATGTAGCACATAGCAGGGCGGACACCTGGAAGGTTGCTCCCATGGGTCTCTCAGTTCTAGGAGGATTACAAACACCAAGCTAATACATATTGGCTTTGGGGTTTACAGTTATGGGAAGAATAAGTCATGGTAATAAAAGGTACAACATGGAGAATATAGTCAATGGGATTATAACAGTGTTGTATGGTGACAGATGGTAGCTACACTTGTGAGCATAACATAACATAAAGAGATGTTGAGTCACTATGTTACGCACATGAAATTAATGTAACGTTGTGTGTCAACTATACTTAAATTAATTTTTTAAGTTAGGGGGAAAATTATACCTCAATAATGTAAGGATATAATCAATTATAGCAAATCTATCATGCATAGGAAAGTTTTTGTCATCACATGGAATGAACTGATTATACTGTTTCATCATGTAAAACAGGTGAAGCCACAGTAACATTTCATCTGTCATAAGTTAATGATTCATAGATTTCAACATTACAAAACATAGTTACTTTATTTTTTAAAAAGGAGCCAATTAAGGACTTAATTTTATATGCATAAATGTGGGGGTGGGTGGTATATGGCATGGTTAGCTTTGTAGTTGGAAATAAAACCACTCCAGCTGAATTGTGAAAGGAAGAATCAACTGAAAAAGAGAAAGAGACCAGCTAGTGGACTACTGCTAAAGGCAAGATTATAGAAGATTAAAAAGAATTTATGAAAAGATACAGTAGAAGTAGAAACATTGGGAAGACTTTAATGAAGTAAAACCTGCTCCTAAAGTAACACCTATCAATGTTGTTGATAAACTATATTGGGGAGAGGTAGACACAAAAGGACAATATCAAAGATGTTTTGCAGGTTTTTGGTTCATGTACTTGGTTTTCTGGCCATGTCATTTCCTCTATATAGAAAATGCTGGAAGAGTTTTAAGGATTAAGAGTATAAGTTCTGTTTTGGAAATAAATACATTTCTGATTCCTATGCAATATTCATTTGGTAGTTTGGGTATACAGTTGGATATTTATGGTTTGAAACTCAGAGAAAGGAATAGGCTGTGAATATGGGTATAAAGTAATAATCATGGAATCCATGAATGTGGTTGATATTACCTAGACAAAGAATACACCAACAAGGAAACATGCTCCAGACCAAATGTTAAAGAACTTCCAGTTATATTTACTAGTTTGAGAAAGATCAACGAACAGAGTACACTGATAATAATGGCCAGCGATGGAGGGAAAATATCAGGAAAGTGTGGTGTCATGGGAAAGAAGATAGAGTGTTTCCAGAAGAAGGCCAATGTCAAAAGTATTAACTGCTACAGAAAGTTCAAATAAATGAGAACTAGTAAATGTCTATTGGCTTTAGGAACACAGAAACCATTTTTGACCTCAGCAAGAGACATAAGATAGTAAGAGCAAGAGACTGATTAGAGTAGGTTGAGAAGTTCCTGGGAAGTAAGGACAAGGAGTCTGTGATGTAAGACAGCTTGTTAAAGAAGTTTGGTGGTGAAGAGAATCAGAGAGCTAGAGCATTAGTTACAAGAGGCGTTGAAGTCAAACGACCATTTTCTCCTATAACAAAGTGGCCGCTGGAGGCAACTTGGTTTGAGGGGTAAATCAGCCATCCTTTGGAGTTATTTTATGACAGCACAGAAAATAAGGTAGTTATTCTGCTTTTCATGAAGTCTAAGTGAAATAATATTATATGTAAACAGAGGAATAGATGTAGGCAAGATGTTAGAAGATGTCCTTAAAGGGGCACCTAGCTGGCTCAGTCAGTAGAGCGTGCAACTCTTGATCTGGGGTTGTAACTTTGAGCCCCACACTGGGTGTTGTGATTACTTAAAAATAAAAATCTTCAGAAAAAAAAAAAAGATGTCCTAGAATATAAACAATGATTTTTGGAGGGGTGTAGACTGTTTCCACATAATTTCTAAAGAAAGCTCTTTCTTCTCTTGGTTTTGCTTAGATGTGGTTTCACACAGAGGAAAGGAAAAAGAATAGAAAATTATTTTAATAGCTTTCCTTCCATTCTCTAATTCTAAATATCAAAATGCCAATATATTAGTTTTTCATAGAGAAAAAGGGGACTTTCTTTTCTAAAATGACTATATTTAAGCCTGAATTTATACAGATTTTGGGTAAATTCTGCTTCAGACCATAAAGGACAATTCAGTGATAATAACATGTTGAAGGTTTTAAACATTCTCACCAGGATATCACGCAACAGTGTTTCTAGACAGAATGTTTTACAGGAAATGATTAATATGCCCGCATTCTAAAAGAGATCTATAGTGACACGCACATATTTGAAATGGAGAAGTATGCTTTCTAAATGTGAGATTTCTCAGTATCTCACATACAAAAACACTGAGATAAATTGTGTCCTGTGTTATTTCAGAGTGAGATCTCACCTAAAGCATTTTAAAAATATATTCATGGAATATAATACAGAAAACATTATAATAATCTTCATACAGAACTAATCATATAATCCTAGGCAACATAATTTAAATCTCCAGTAGTGGCCAACTTGTCTGTGTGAACAACCATATAACAAAAGTACAAAACTCATACCAGATATTTTTTTTTTCACATAAAACTAAACGCTTAGGAGAAAACCATAAAGAGCAATTAAAAATTTTCTAGCTTAAATATCATAATTACAGAATAATACATATGATAAGCAGTGGTGGCAATAATCTTGTTAAAATGATAAATAATATTTTATTCAAGAATTATTAAGGTGGCATCTTCTAGGGCATGAAAAAATTTTCCCATAAAAAGGAAGACTTAAAATGAAGTCACTAATTTCCACTTGTTATATGGCATGTTGAAGGTCAACCTATAAGGAAGTTATTGAACTTCCTGGGACTACTCATTTAACTCATGACACTTTTGCCACTTTAGGATTAGTTCTCTGTTCTTAAATCTAAATAAGTATGCTTGTATTTTCTATTAAATGCATGCTGTATTGATAGGTAATAAATATTTTCCTGGGTTATTGTAAAGCTAATTTACGTAATTGGTCATGTAATTTTAACTATCACCTTTTTAAAAAAGGAAGTGAAGCCTTATGAAAAGCAAATAGCCAGCAGACAAGTGATTCTGATGTTGGGTAAGTACAGACCTGATATATAAATGAGTTACCCTCAGGCACCGTTAAATTATGCAAGAGTCCTTTTTTCTTAGGAAATTCAAGGATTTAACGACCTTGGCAACATAGTCACTGTACTATATGCCTATTGTAATATGTTATAAAATAATTTGGCATCAGAAAATATTTTGATTTCTGGAGAAATAAATATCTTCTTAAGAATTAACCATATCACATTGCTTTATATACCTTCTGAAATGTCTACTTATCTGACAAGGTTGAGATATGTCCAAGGAAAAAAATTAATTGGTTAAAAATCAATAGATCTTTTCTGAACTTAAAATACTTTGCACTGAAATATCAAAAAATGAGTTAAGATTTTTGTTACCTTTTTTCTTTATCATCTGAGTAATTACTGTATTCCAGTTTTTGAATTTCTGAGTAAATGCCATTAAGACAGATTTGATTCTCTTTTCTTGTGATACATATTGAATTCAAACTACTACATTGAGTGTTGAATAGGTATGCATTTCTAAGCATTTGAAGGACTTTTGTTATGATTTCTTTTTATTCCAGTAAACAAAAAAGTCTGTGAAAAAAATGTTTCTACAAAAGATACCAAGAATAGCAAATGGTAATCAGTATTGCTACATTGCTATAATGAATACCTATTCTTTCTTTTTTTTTTTAATTTTTTTTTTCAACGTTTATTTATTTTTGGGACAGAGAGAGACAGAGCATGAACGGGGGAGGGGCAGAGAGAGAGGGAGACACAGAATCGGAAACAGGCTCCAGGCTCTGAGCCATCAGCCCAAAGCCCAACGTGGGGCTCGAACTCACAGACCGCGAGATCGTGACCTGGCTGAAGTCGGAAGCTTAACCGACTGCGCCACCCAGGCGCCCCGAATACGTATTCTTTCTAAAAGTGTTTTCCTAGTAATACATTACAAAATTTCTTCCACTTTTAATATTTCAGAATTTTCTCTGCCCTAATATTTAGTTTATATATTTGAATCTGTTAGTCTATCTGGGAGATTACGTTCTCAAGGAACTCTCTTCTTCCTTTGTCAATCCCAATGTAATTTCTTTTGATAAATGTAAGAAACTGCTTCATTAATGTGCCTGTATTTTGTTCCAAATCAATTGAATTAGTTTACCATGATTTCAATAGTGTGAAAAATTTGAAGGTCATGTGTAATGAGGTTAAGTGCCACGTGTCAGAACTTAACTGTTCATCTATCTCTTGATGCATTTCTTAAAATCTATTTGTGATATTAAGATTTATAAGAAGAAATATAAATTTGATTTTTATCTGGGTTTCTGGCACAGAACTCCTAAAACTCTTGGAATTTCCTAAATGATGGTGAAGTTGTCTTTTGTTATGGTAATAAAGTGGCTTTTGGAGAATACCTGAGGACTGAGGCTGATTGTCTGGAGAACCAGTTATATCATTAGAGGGTTGGAATTTTCAGCCTCCCCTCCAGCTCTGGGGAGAAGACAGGGGCTGGAGGTTGAATCAGTCACCAATGGCCAATGATTTAATTCATCATACCTAAGTAATGAAACCTGTATAAAAACCAAAAAGGATGGGGTTCAGAGAGTTTCTGGGTTGGTGAACACATGGAGATTTGGGAAGAGGGGTATACTCAGAGAGAGATCTTGGAATCAGCCTTTCCCCCATACCTTGCCTGGTGCATTGCCTCCCTCTGGTTGTTCCTGAGCTATATCCTTTTATAATAAACTGGTAACCTAGTAAGTGAAATGTTTCTCTGAGTTCTGTGAGCTGCTCTAGAAAATTAATCAAACCCAAGGAGAGGGTTGTTGGAACCTCCAATCTATAGCTAGTTGGTCAGAAGCATGAGTCTGGACTTGCCATTAGTGTCTGAAGTTGTGAGAAGAGGATGGCAATCTTGTGGGACTGAACCCCTTAATGATGCTATTTCTGGGTACATAGTGTCAGAATTGAGTAGAATTGTAGGGCATACAGCTGGTATCTGAAAAATCGCTTGGTGGTGTGGCAACCCACCCTTGCCAAAGCTTGACACACACATCAGAAATGTGATCAGGACCTTTCACAATGAATTTTAGTCCCCCTGCCAGATTCCAAGACTATTCAGAACAATAAGCCATCTGTATTCTGAATGGAATATCAAAGATGATAAATATGAACATTGAATGTTAGGGAATAAATGTAAAAAGTATTGTTTAATATCAGGGCAGTCCAAATATTAATTTAAAAAGTTTGGAAAATCACTTTAATTTCAAAGTAAGTAAAATTATAAGAATTTAAATTACTTTTTACTTATTTTTCACTTCATTACCCAATTGTTTAAAGAATTGTTGCAACAACAGATTAAAAAATTTTCAACAAGGGTCTATTTCTATTAACCTGAAGCTTCATCTGTATGCTGAGGATATCTGATTAAAGTTTAAAATTCCCAGCCTTCTCTGAAACTTCTGAGGCTACAGTAGTGGCTCATCCTTTCTCAGCAAAAACTTGTCCACCCTCCCATCTGGAACATGCTTAGAGGTCTTTTCCTTATCACAAGGAAATAGGTACTCCGGTCTTTAGCTGCCCCTACAACTTTCCTTGCTGGATGTCAGGCTGAATATAATCAGATTAAGGTACATGTAATCCATCTAGAGATGTGCTGGACCTCATTAGGGAGGAAAGGGACCACAATCTCAAAGGAGTAAAATCTAGCTAATATGTACTTGCAGGGATTTGGAACCATCTATGCAACTGGATTGATGCTAAGGATGCTCTACTAAGGAAGCCAGAAAATAAGACACATCTAGGGAGAGTTTACTGACTTAGGAAAACTCTTTAGGGATATAGGGATTGTACTCCTTGGCCTAGACCCAATATAAGTATAAATTCAAAATTAGGATGATCCCCAGAAGTGTTGAAAAAGGGATTGCTTATACAGAACGAGGTGGAAATGCCTGAATGAGAAAGAATATGAGGTTAAAAGTCCATGGATATGGGAAAGCTGGGAAAGATATGTTATGAGAGACATGAAATCCTGTCGGAGAATTACATTCTATGGGAAGTACAGAGTATACCAGTAATGGTTCTCCTCTGAATAGAACTGCACTCTTTGATAATGGATTATTTTCAGGCCTCAGAAAGAGTGGAGGCCAGGTAGCAGCACTTAGTCATCAAAGCCAGGGTTTAAGATAATTATTATAATGCCCAAGAAAATTCAGATTTGTAGCCAAGGGGATCTAAATCAGAAAGAGCTATAGAGATGGTTAATAAAGCATGACATTCCTGGGAACAGAACAGATGAGAAATAAAGACTGGAACTGCTTAACATTGTTATTGAAAGAGAGCAATAAACTGAGGGCAGTGGTACTAATAGAAAGTTCAAAATCCCTTGCATAGTTTCTGGAACTGATCCAATTTTTAGACAACAAACCTATTTTAAAAAGATCAAAGAAGTGGCTATTTCCCAATGGAGAAAGACTGGGTACTATCATGGTCAGTCTGCACCATAAAGGAATTCCTTAGTCCTTCCCCAGGAGACATCTGTGGTCATTTACTTAAGTAATTTTACAATGAGAAAGGAGAATGTCCATCTATTTTACTATTGGACACCAGCTCTGGGTAGACATTGATACTAGGAAATTGAAGCATCATCATGTTTCCTCAATTAGATGGTATATGAAGTCCAGGAACAAGTACACTCCTGGCTGAATTCTGGCTTTCAGTATGTTTGTAGATTTGCCTGGTGATCATTTAACTGGCCCCTGAATATATAATAGGGATGGACATACTTGGCCTTTGGAATAAATCTCACATTCCATCATGGGGAAAAGCAAGTGGAAATCTCTAAAACTAATACCTGGCAAAGAGAATAAATAAAAGCAGTATACTTTGCAAAGGGTGAATGGCAGAAATTAATGGCAATCTCAAAATCTAAAGGATGCAGGGATGATGGTTTGATCATTTCTTCCTCTAATTCCCCATTCTGGCTTTACAGAAACTGAGTAGATCCTAGAGGATGCCTGTGGGTTACATACAGCAAGTTCAAATTTCTAATAGTCTTGATCACAGCTGCTGTGTTAGATTTGATACCTTAGAGCAGGTCAATATGGCCTTAGGTGTATAGTGTGTGACCACTGAATAAGTAAATGTGTCCTTTTATATTCTAGTCAGGAAAGAAAATCTTAAACAATTTATTTACATTCACAACAATATACATTTTTATTATCCTCCAGAGCTATGTTAACCCTTTAATCCCTTGCCATAATATAATCCAAATAGATGTGGACCATGTGTATACTCTAAAGAACATCATACAGACCCATTACATTGATGGCATCATGCTGATAAAAGGAGCAAGGATGGCTCCAAAAATGTTGGAGGCCTGGTAAGATATGTGGTTCAAAAGGAGAAAAATAGGCTTTGCTGTTTAAGTAAAATGTTAGGTGTCCAGTGACCTGGGGCATGACAGAACAGTTTTTCTAAAGTAAAAGACAAATTGATGTAACTAGTATTCCTCACAAAAAAATGGAAATACAAAGGCTAGTAGACCACTTGGTTCTGGAGATAATACATTCCATACCTTGGAATACTGTTCTTGTCTTTATACTGAGTGATGAGGAAAGCTAAGCTTTGAGCTGAGCCTAAAGCATGAAAGAGGAGGTCCAGGAAGCATAGCAAACAATCATACAATTTTGGCCATAATAATCTGCAGAATTTACAATGTCTGGGTGTCAGTGGAGGGAAAAGATTCTGTGTGCAATTGAGAATAGATGCAATTAGAATTATGCAACCTGGACTCTTGAGGTTCTGGAGGAAAGCAATTCTATCTACAGTAGAGAAATATACACCTTTGAAAGACAGCTTTTGGGGTTTGACTGAACTCTACTAGAGAAAAAGTCTTGACCATAAGGAAAAAACCGAGCATGCATCTGGAACTGTCATCCTAGACTGGGTTATTCTGGGCTCAGGAATCATAAAGTGGCCATATTGGTCATCTATCATACCTTGGAAATGAGATATCTGCAATCAAATACAAGGTCCTGGTCAGAAGTCACAAGCAAACTTCACATGCGGTTGTCCTTAATTCCCACGTAATCATCGTGGTTGTAGCAGCATTTCTCCCTCAGCTCACAAACGTTGATTTATGGAAGCTTCTGTGTGATTAACATAGAATGAAGAAAAAGGCATAGCTTGTTTCATGGATGGGTAGACTTGGTATGAGGAAGCAATCCAGAAATGGATGGCAGTTGCAATGCCACCCTACTCAGAAGTGGTCTTAAAGGATGGCATGAAGGGGACCCTGAGTGAGTGTCTGACTCTTGATTTCAGTTCAGGTTATGATCCCAGAATTGTGGGATTGAGCCCCATAGTGGGCTTTGCACTGAATGTGGAGCCTGCTTATGATTCTGTATCTCTGTCCCTCTCCCTGTTCATGCTCTCTCTCTTTCTCTCTCTCTCTCTTTCTCTCAAATTAAACACAAAAAAGACAACATGAGGAAAAATTGTCCTAATGGGCAGATTTAGGTGGCCCACCTGATCCTCTACTCTGTGTGAAGGAGAAGTTGCCTCAGTTTAGAATATATATACACTGGTCTGGCACGAAAGATATTGGAAGATAAGGACAAATTGATCTGTGATAGAGACATATGCATAGACATATCAGAGTGGATATGAAGTGATGATCTTTCTATTGCATGTTCATGCCCACCAGCAAACATCCACCATACAAGAAGCTCTACAAATCCAAGTAGACAAAATGACATTGATTTGTATCAGGCAGCATTTGCTAGAACTCATCCCAATACACTGAGCACATAAATTCAATGGCCATGGTGGAAAAGATGGAAGCAATGCAAGAGTTCAACAGCATAGATACCCACTTACCAGGGCCCATCTAGCCCCTGCTGCTACTGCTTCCAACCTTTCAATGACATGAAAGCTCTGACAGTATTTCTCAGAGAAACAAACCTACTATTTTGTGACATGTTGACTACATTTTCTCTTTCTGTACCGGAAGGACCATTAGTTTGTTCTCCAGGAGTAAACACTATTTTTAAGCTAGAGTTTGTCTTTCCTGTCCACAGGACTTCCCAGTTGCTCTATCCAGTAGCTTATAGAAGCCCTGATTGACAGGCACGGAACTCCACATAACACCGTTTCCAACCAGGAAAACAATCAGAAGGTGAAAGAGTTGCGGGAATGGAACCATCACCATGAGACCCACTGTTTGTATTACACTCTTCACCATCCAAACATTACGAGTACAAAAATGGCCCGATGAAAGGGAAGCTGAAATGATAACCTAGAGGTGATACCCTGCAAGGTGAGGTATCGCTTTCCAGGATGCAGTGTAATTATTAAATCAGAGACCACTATATTGACACCATGCCCCCAGAAGGGAGAAGAGATTCAACAACCAAGATGTAGAAGCAGAAGTGACCTCACCTTCCAGTATGCCCATGATCTGCTAGGAACTTTGTTTTTCCCATCCCTTCAAATTTGGGTGCTACCAAGTTAGAGGTCCTGGTTCTGGTCCCCAACAGGGATGCCCTCTTGCTTGGAGTATAGCAAGAGTCTCAAAATGCTGTAAGTTGGAGATGCCACCTGGACACTTTAGGAATCAGTAGGCCAGAAAATGAGTCATCATCTTTTCAGGGATAATTGAACCTGATTATTAGGAGGAGATAGGGTTGTTGTTCTACAATGGGGGGCAGGGTGGAATATGTGTAGAGGTTGGCTAACTCAATTGGGTGACTCACTTGGGTGACTCATGATACTCCCTTGCCTACTCATAACTGTAAACAAGCAAGTGCAGCATTTCCAGTCTGAGCACATCAGACATTTCAGGAATGAGTGGTTTACCTTGTGATAGACCACCGTGACCAGCAAAATGGATAGCTAAGGGTGGGAAGAATTTAGAATGAACAGTAGGACAGGGAGAAACGAGTACCAGTTGTGGCTCCCAGACCACTGGAACAATTGCGTCTATGGTTCTCTCTTTTTCCCCAATTCTAATTTCCCCCTTTGGAAGAGCTTCTCACAGAAACTCTGGAGGAGCTTCTTCCCAATCCTACATGGAAAAGTTGACCGGGGTAGTATAATAGATAGACTGTGGCAGACATAGGATGTAATGCTCAGATCCCCCTTCTAGAAAGGACTCACTGTTCAGCAGTGAAAAGTGTGTTCAGCTGAAAACCTCCAGCTGTTAGCCCCTTCAAGACCTACCCTTGTTGCCGTTGTTGTTCTTAATGTTTTCCCACCATGGTTTTTGAGCTGAGGTTATGTTCTTCTGGGGATGACCCCAGCCAAAGATTGAACAACATAGTGTCAGGTGAGAGCATGCTTTTCTTGGGGGAAATCCTGAACAGTGACTGAGCAAGATGCTAGGATAAGGGCCTGACCATTTCTACCCAATGAAGGATGCCTCTAAGGATGTCAGTTTTCTCCAAAACTGGGTGGCAGAGACTTTATTCTGGTCTGATGTCTTCTCTTGCCCAATTCTGCTTCCTTCCTTCCCTTTTCCTTCACAAGTGTTACTTCATAAAACTTTTACACTCCCAACTTACTCCCAGTGCTTGCTTCCTTTAGAACTACACCTGTGACAAAACACCTTAACAATGTAGTAAATATAGTATTCACAATTTTAAAATAAACTTAAAAAAATCAGTTTTATTCAAAGACTAATGATTTAAATATTGATTATATCTAAAAAAATGCACCATCTAGACTGGTGTTTGACTAAACTACTGAGTACCATGGACTAGATAAGCTGACACATCAGTGGTATTTTGTCTGGATGACCCAACATAGATGCGTTTTTTGCTTCTGAGAGAAAGGAGAAATCTTAGAGTTTTACTATGCTTCTCACACCACTAGGTATAAATTTTCCTAATTAGCTAGGAAGCCAGAAAACCAGGTTTTGTGAGCAAATGAGTTTCAACTGAAGTGATTGGGCTGGAGAAGATGCTAGAGAGCTGGGCTTTCAAGGAAAATCCTTAGCCTCCAGTCTCCATTTATGAGGCCAGTAGTCACGTAACCTCTGGAGGTTAAGGAAACTGTTAATACATGTTCCTTTTTAATGTTTTTTTGAATAACAGTATGGTTCAGAATATCTAATTGAAGTCATTTGAGGTCTCAGTGCAGAGGCAGACACAGGAACTATAGAGAATCTTATGCTGACAGGAGATGAGAAACGAGATCATTATTTATTCTTTTTCCTTATCTTCTTTCATTGAAACACATACATTTCAAATTTACTGTTAAAATATTGATGTGTTAGATAAATATACAAATAGACTACATTTTAAAATATTTAGTATATAGCCTCTGATTCAAGAAGAAAGAAATTTGGTCTTTAGCAAAAGGGGTGGCCCAAAATAAAAGTTGGTAATTTTACTCGCAGGTTTACTGCCGGGCCTAATTTTATGTTAAAACCAAAGGTAAAGGAAAATTGTTGCCCAGAGTAAAATTAAGATCATGTTTTAAAATGCAGTTAGTATTTCAAAATCAATGATTTGAAAGGCAATTTTCTCATACTACACTGAAATGGGACGTAGTGTAATAGAAACGGAGAATATATGAGGACCTCTACTTGTTCTGGGGCCAGAATCTTTGAGGAGGAGATGAATCCTCATAAAGTGCTATTGCCCTTTAAATCCTCTATAGCAAGGTAGACTAAACAGAAAATAACTCTACTTCGTCTTGTCAGAACATCAGATCTCTCCATCTCAAATGAATGTTCCATTTAATACGATCATGTTTTTAAACTAAAAGTTCCTTGTAACTGTCCTTCAATTCCCTATCCATCCCCATTTAAAACAAATAAAACAAAACTGTTCACCGTTAGGGGACGTTAGCTCTTGGTTTTCAGGTCGGATCTTTAATGCAATATAATCTGCAGAGTAAATTATGCAGATAAAAACCAAGTGAGCTAAAATTTGAATATGAAGGAAAATAATCAACACTCCAAAGATGATATGTATAGAATCATTAGGACACCTCAGGGAGCTCTGTCAATTTGACTAAGTTGTTCTAGAACTGCATTTGCATCACAGTTAGAATTACCCAAGTGATATTTGACATAGTTCTAGGTGGGAGAGAATAATAAAGAACAATCCTTACTGTATAGATGAAAAACAATCAAGGAGATGGTAATTTTTTTCTGTTGGAAGTTTTATGTAAATTGTGTGTCATAATTTATTATTTGCTATATGAAGGTTTTAAATTCAGAGACTTGGTAATTTAATGGATATTTATTTTGTTGATCTCATTGTTTGAGAAAGTCTTATTTCTGGTAATTTTGCTTGTGCATTTGCAACAGGTTATTTAAAGGATCAGTGACATTAATTTTTATTTCTGTAATTGAAGCTTTTCACATATTGCTTTTCCTCATAACAGGTTTGTTCGTATGGGTCAATATATCACACCATATTTGTTACTACCTACTTCACGTTCTATTTGGAGAAGATAATGGGCCGGGGCAGGCATTCTATTTCATTTGTAGGTATTGATACTCAAACTCTACAGAATTCCTAATGGTTTTAAGAGTATACCAACAGGTTTCACTTGGGCCTTCATTGTACAGAATGCAAACCATGGTGAAAAACAAGGGTTGTCAAAAGATCAATCATAGTGTACAAAGTCCAGAAACATACACAGCACATAGAAATTAAATCATAATTGACAAGGTGACCCTGCAGTTTAGTGGAAAAGGGTGGTGAATCGAATAAAGAGTGCAGGATTAATTGGATTCTCATGGAAAAAAATGATGTACATTGACCCCAACTTCATAGCATATGAGAACAACTTGACTCCAGACACTTTGTAGATCTAAATGTAAATGATACCCTTTTCGAGAAAAGATAGTTGTTAACTTGCATATTTATTAGCATCTAACAGAACCCAGCTTCCCCTCATGATCCTCTCACCCATTTTTTATCTTTATAGTTTCATGCTCCTGCTTCCTCAGCTGATGGAACATTTGACACATAGACACCATCAGAGGACTGATATGCTCCAGTAAATCAAAAAACCCACCTGCATTTTTGCCCCTGTTCTTAGTTTTTCTTTTACTAAAATAGAAGCTCTATTTCTGACCTGTCAAAGAAATCAAACAAACAAATGAAAAAACAAAAACAAAACCAAACAAACCAGGTTTCTCCTCCATTTTACCCTCCTCCATTTTATTCTTTGCAAGAGATATCTTAGATGTCTCGAATATCTAAATTTTGAGTACCCTAGGGCTGGATCTTCTCTATGTGTTCTATTCCCTCTCCCTAAGTGACACAGAAGTCATATGGTTAATGACTTGTAAGCTACTTACTATCGCTACATGTCTACCACCGAGATGGTGCCTTTTTTCAAACCTGTTTTAGTCATGTACTTCAAGGATCAATGGATAGTGCTGTTAGCCACTTGGTTCCTCAAACTAAATCATGGGTTCTCTTCTCTACTATTCTTTTCATCAGATGTCCATCTTATCTCAAAAATGCGTCTCCACCTCTCCAACTCTGGATTCAATGTCAGCTCTCTAATTTGATTTATAAACATCTCTGACCTCTACTAATCTACTACTACCATTACTACAACTACTGCTGCATTATTACTACTACTTCTGCTACTATTACTATTCTTGCTTCTACCACATAGATTCCTACATCTGGTTTCTAAATGGTTTCCATATTTCCACGTTTGCTTTCTGCCTATGTTCTACACGCACACACACACACACACACACACACACACACACACACGCCATGCCCATTTTTTATTTACATAAACAAATGCTATTTTACTGAATGTTTATTGATCTTTGAATCAAAACAAAAAGTCCAAAATCCAAAAGCCTTACTAAAATTTTAGGTCCTGCAGAGTCTAGTTCTCCTTTAATTAAAGGCTTACTAGATTTTGGCTGTATTGGTCTGTTTTTAATACTTCAAATTCTCTAGCTATTACTAGATAAGATTTTGTACTTCCTGATTTCCCTGGAGGCTTTTTTCTTCCAGTCTTCATGACTGACTCCTTCACTTTTTTTGGCTATTTAATTGCTACTTCCTCAGTTCTTACCTAAACATCCTATACAAGCTAGATATTTTCCATTTACTCTGTAGGACAGATCATGTTTATTTCCCCTATGGTTCTTATAAAAAAATTAAAAAATGTTACTATTCATTTATTTTTTTTTTGTTTTCTCCACTAGAATGTAAATCACATGAATGTGGGAAACTTGATTTTTTTTTCTCCACCAGTTAATCACTAGACTCTGTTACAGTGAAATGCTTGATGATTCAGTGATAGTTGATGTTCAGTAAATATTTTGAATAATTGATTATATCATTCCCAGATGATGTCAGATATTGATGGATTAACACCTTGTTACTCAAAGTGTGGTTTTAGACCTAGGAGCTTGTTAGTTTTGTAGAATCTGCATTTTAACAAGATCCCAGTTGGTTTGCATGCATATTAAAGTTTGAGAAGCACTGGTTTAACACTAAGAGATTTTTCTTTTAAAGAAGTACTACCTCAGAGAGGGAGGGAGGCAAACCATAAGAGACTCTTAAGTACAGAGAACAAACTGAGGGTTGATGGGGATGTGAGGGAGAGGGGAAAATGGGTGATGGGAATTGAGGAGGGCATTTGTTGGGATGAGCACTGGGTGTTCTATGTAAGCAATGAACCACGGGAATCTACCCCAAAAACCAAGAACACACTTTACACACTGTAGGTTAGCGAATTTGACAATAAATCATATTAAATAAATAAATAAACAAACAAACAACTACTACCTGAGAGCTCAAGATCTTCATGTCCAAGTAAGGTTAGTCCTAAAATGCTCTTGGAAATGAATAGTATTAAGAAGTGTTAATAGTATTAAGAAGAAATGTGGCAAATGGACCAAATGAATATAGAGTAGGTAGGAAAAATGGAATGTTTTAAGAACAATTTGTAGACATGAGTTGGTGAACTATATATAAATAGAATCAAGACTACTATACAGAGTACTATGTTTCCAATGGTAATTGCATAGAATTCAGCATATGAACAAGGATACAGGAAACACAATTTTAAATGAAACCAGTGACTAGGAAATGAAAGGTTACCTCAGACATAAAGAGAAGAGGCAATCACAAAGACACCAAAACAGAGTGTTCAATGTCACATGTGGGAAGTTTATAACATATTTCTGTGATTGCTAAGGAAAGGGAAGTTGGCTATTGCTTTGTTCTAGATGTGATTCAATTTGTGCCTCTATCACAATTTTTATATAATGTACTAAGAGAAAGGATACTGTGAAATCAAGTGTTCCATTTCCTGCCATCTTTCTAAAACACAAAATAACAAAAGTTAAATTTTCTAAACCATAAAAAGTAAAATCAAACTGGTGCCAAAAGTTTTTCTGGAGATGGGCTCTTTTGTGTTCACATTTTAATAGGCTGTAAGAAGTGACAAGAGTTTAAGCAGCTAACATACCAACTTTTTCTACAAGAGCAGAAACAGTAACAGGAATTTCAAATGATACAGCTGAGAATTTTACAGATATAGGAAGAAACAAAAAAGATACCTACCTGTATATTTTTGTGTATTTACTAAAAGCACATTATTTTATTTTTTAAAATATATTTAGAGAGAGAGAGAGAGAGCGAGCAAGCAGGAGAGGGACAGAGAGAGAGGGAGAGAGAATCCCAAGCAGGTTCTGCACTGTCAGCACAGAGCCCAACGTGGGACTCAAACCACAATCATGACCTGAGCCAAAGTCATGAGTCGGGCACTTAACCAATTGAACCACCCAGGTGCCCCCAAAACACATTTTAATAAAAATAAAGTACAACTTTAAATACAATAAAGCTACCTAATGAATATGCTACAGCTTTTTGACAGCTTCCACCTGTGAAGGTGAATTTTCCTAACCAACAGGCCAACTGTTGTAATAAAGAATTGCAATATGGACTTTGTTAGTGGTAGCATAGAATAAAGAAGGAATTTTTGTTGAAAGTTTTATATAGAATGCTGAATATAGATTTCACAGCTGAATAGAAAATAAATGACTTTTTTAAATATTCAAAACATCCAATATATTGAACTATAAAGTTGTTCAACCAAACATTTCCTGATTCTTCTGAAATCAAAATAAATTGAATAGAAAAAAGGAAAATATACTTTTAGATTATTTTATAGAAATCCTGTCTCAGTATATCTCTGGATAACCCTTAAGGTACTTAGCAACACCTCCAAATATTTTGTTATGTGGCTAACTCAAAGTAAGTGGGGAAAAATAATATAAAAGTAAACTTGAAATTCCCTTTTTCTTTGGGCATACATGTTATGATTAGTTAAGGTACAATTGCTTCAGGTACAGTGAGCTTTTCAACGTAACTTAAAAAAAATGTATAATTTCTTTTTTTTTTTTTATTTTTGCACACACTGTTTTCTCAGCTTAGGAAGATGCTCTTATATCCATAGTTCCCCTAAAATGCTTAACCAAGTACAAAGGCAAACTAAAATACACCTCCTTTGGGATACATTTCCTAATGTTTATCTGATACATGTCAGAAATCTGTATGAGGATTCAAGGTCTCTGAGACCCAAGGCCACACCCAATTCATCTCTACACCCCCAGGTCTAGCAAAATGATCAACACCATTCCCACCCTCCCGTGATTCCCGAATGGATGAACAAGTACAAGGAATTCAAATCTTAAAGTAATACTTCATCATGCTTGCTTATACAGCAACTATCAGCTGAATCTCAGAGCAGAAAGTTTACTTTCACACTTGTATCAGTTAGGATAGGCTAACTTATGACACAGTATTAAAACCTGAAAGTCTTGATGGCTTAAGGTGATGAAGTCTTTTTTCTTACTTATGCCTTATGTCTATCATGTTGGCAGGGGTCCCTGCTCATTTGGGTCAGTAAAACACCCAAACAGATGATGGCACACCAGTGTCCTGACACTTGCCTGTTACTGTGCCAGAGAGAGAGAGAATAATGAATTTTACATATTAGCTTTAACAAATTCTCCCAACAGTGTCTAAGAGCACTTCTCAGAATTGACTGGCCAAAACAAGTAACGAGGCCACACTTGATTCCCAGAGTAGAGAATTCCAAGGGAAGGGAAGCATAACCCTATCATGTGCCCAAAAGAAAAGAACTGAGAATATTTGACCAGCAGCACTAGTGATTTCTTGCTACACCAATTTTTTTTCAAAGGGCATTAGGATCAGAGTATAGTGATCTTTCACCACCTCTTACTTTGGCGAAAGAATATGTGTATGTTGGGGGTAGGGAGTGGGAAAGGCAAAGAGGGTCAATTTTTTTATGTGAAATGCTGATAATGATTTTATTGTTGGAAGAGTTTTAACGCAGATGAAAAGCCTATTGCCAAATTTATGACACATGCAATGGATCCTTGAGTAACAGGAGAACTAACTTAAGAAATGACAAATGTCTCTCTGTTCTGTTTTGTGATGCTTTGCTTGTTTTGAGTTATAATTAAATATATATTCATATGTATATTCATACATATATACATATATACATATAACATCTCACTTCCAACTCAAGCAAAAGAAGCATCTACAACAGTACTTTGCACATAATTGTTGGCAATCAGTAAGTTTTCACTCACTCTCATTACTAATATAGATCACACACACACCCACACACACACACCCACACACACACACACACACACACACACACACACACACATATATATATATATATATATATATATATGTATTTCTTCAAGTAATATTTGTACCAAGAGGGAGATCTTGAATTAAAGATTTTTGGCATCATATCCGGTAAATACTATATATTATTAATAATTATGAATTTTTAAAATAAAATTACTAAGCAGACCCCTAAACTTATTTTGTTTCAAAGCCAAACAGTTATCCCTTTGAGTGGTTGTAATTTTAGAGGCATAGGATTCCGAAGCCTGGAGATATCCTTATTTAAAGTATACTTGTGTTTCTAAATGCCTTGTCAAAGTGAGTTATATTCTGGAAAAGAATTCTTGGGGCATATACAGGTCAAATCCCTCCTACACGCACCATTGCAATAAAAAGTTCACCATAACAGAAAGTTCATGTAAGTGCTGGCTGGTGGCCTATGTTAACAGCATTCTGTAGATCTAGAAAGAATAAATTCCCTGGCACCAAGTAACTTTATCAGGAAGTTTTCATCTTCAAAAGTCATAGTAATTTTAATTGCCAAAAATTTATTCTTTATTTTGAATTCTTTGCTTCCTGTAATTTTGTTGAAAAATTGTCCATTTTTGTGTTTGTGTGAGAATTAGATATGGACTACTTGATTCTTAGCATTAAAAATTTCTCTGCTATAATATTTCCTAGTTTTTCAGAACTAGGAGGTGCAGGGAAGGGGTGGATTTACAATATTGGTGGTCTAGGGAGTGGAAAGATTGTTCATTGTTAAGATTTCATAAAATATTTCCTTCTATGTTTGTATTATTGTATTGTAATAGACAGGTAGACATTGAGTCCCAAATCTTTGCTTTTTTCTGAGGTCAGAAAATATTAACGTTGGGAGCTAGAGCCTAATGATAAGAAGGTGATTTATTTGTTAATATGGGAGGAGAGGATGTTATTTTAAGGTATTTAATCAACCCTGGCAATTCTCCTTTTCTCTTTGCCAATTTGATCCCTTCCCTTTCATGTCCCTGGGCTTTTTTGGGCTCATTGTCTTAAGAAAGTATTGTGATAATGTGAAAAACAATTTTACTCTCTGTCCTAGTTCCTTGAAAAATATAGAGAATACACAATTAGGGGAAGATATTTGAAAGGGACAAGGAAGACTCTCTCTCTTCTGCTCCATTATGTCGTCCCTAAACCTTTACTCAAGGACCATTAGTTCTTGCCCAGACCACACTCGCCAGACTCCTGTGATTCCCATCTTTCCATTAGCACACATGATTTACCAAATATAAAGAGGGTATGTCTCAGGCACTTGGTGGGTTGTTAGTGGTATGAAATTAAGCACTCCCAACCCTCTCATTCCTAATGCTTGGGAAATAAGGTGGCAAGAAGCTTGTATAGAACTATCTAGACATCCATACTACATTGGTTTTAGTGGTAGACTTTGTGTGGAAAGCACATGAAAGAGGGACTTGAGAATAATTGAGTGCACTGAGAAAAGTGTTGATTGCCATGTCAGTGAGACAGCAATGTGAGGACAGGAGAGGGAGTTGGCAAATACATTTAGAAGGGAACTGATTGTTCACCAGACTTGGGAGATGTTTGAAAGCCTACAAATCACAAAGAAGGCAGAGATCGAATTCAGTAGAGAATAAGAGATGGAAAAAGTGATGAAATGGGAGATCACTGTGACATTGGGAGACCAGTGAATTAGAAAAGTATAAATTTTCAAAGCAACGTTTCTGACTAGCAGTGATTAAAGTAACTGAAATTTGGTTAGGTAGGTTAAAGGTAGAAAAATTTATACAACTAATAGGCAGAAGTTAGGTTGAGGCATTTTTTAATAAACCAGGTGTGAGTTCTATGCCACACTCTCCTAGGTGTCTAATATTCATTTTCCCATTTTTCCTTTCTAAGAAAATTGAGATTTTGTTTTGTATGACAATGTTCCCAATTATATGTACTCACAGCCAACCCTCTCTTACAGCAAGGAGTGACTGTCCAATATACTTGACATTGCAATGTAAATGAAAATAGCCCAGCAGGCATTCCTCAAAAAGTTTTGTTATTGTTGTTTATTTGTTTACAAAGAGCTGACTTAACTGGTCTAGCCCTTATTCTTTGTCCTTGCCCTTTTAACAAGCTGGTGCAAA
Organism: Felis catus; assembly: GCF_018350175.1. Classification (NCBI taxonomy): domain Eukaryota; kingdom Metazoa; phylum Chordata; class Mammalia; order Carnivora; family Felidae; genus Felis; species Felis catus. Next base: position 33,129,177 of record NC_058376.1, read on the forward strand.
AATGGGTGCATTGTCTGGATGCACAGAAGCCAAATTTTGAACATCAGAATGAAGGCCTTGGGTTAAGGAGCTCAGAACAGAAATCTAGAAGGAGCATGGATTCTGACAGCTCAGAGAAGCCTCTTTATTATTAGCTGTGGATCTTCCTGCTATGTGATGAAATTAACCCCTATGTGATTAAGCCTTGAGACAAGTTTCTGTTATAGGCAGACAAACATGATCCCTGATTGGAAAAGGATCTAGTTGTAAAGATGCTGCTGTGGAAAATTTATGCCCTAAGGAACAAAAACCTGACTCATCAGATGACTAACATAATCTAATGGTGAATTCACTGATTAAAAAGAGGGCATTGTTTGTCTGGTGTCCTGCCATTTCAAATCATCCTCTCCAGGTGTTCAGAAATATTCACAATTAAAAACATGTTGGACTTCATTTATGATAATCCATACTATGCTATTCAGTTTTATTAAAATGTTATTATTCTGTGAAACTGATCCTTGGGTTAATTTGGAGGGGGAAAAAACTTGCCAGGTCAAAGTTTGAATAAATTAGAGGATGAAAAGTAGCATATATTCTCAAAAATCTGAAAATTAGTTGCAAAGTCACAGGTAATTTAATTATCTGCCTTTACTGCCTTAGAATAATAATGCAGAATGTGAATTATAATAAGATTAATCAAAATACAACCCACTGAAAATTTGAAGGAAAAAAACCTACATGGTTTTGTTATCTACTTTAAATATAACTGTCCTACAATCAAAGATATAATTTTAATGATAATGATCTATTTACTTCATAAGACCACATTTCCATTTCTATTGTGCAGTCTAATGAAACACAGGTGTTATCTACTATTATCTCTCACATTTCCAATTAAATATTTTCAATATAGATTCTCAGATTAAATGAATAGGAAATAATATAGAACTATAGACACTACTAGAATATAGCATATAAATGCAAATGAGACAACAAATAATATGTGATGATTCTATATAACATATGTAGTAAGATCTGATACTTTACCATAATCTGGCTATATAAACTGTGAAATGCTTGGTTATGCATATGATTTAAAATGTTTGCTTATAGGCATCTTTGGTCAGGGTCTAAAAGCTCAACCTGGTTTAATGTAATTTAATATAAAATAGCTTTGAAGGAGATGAAAGTTCCCATCCCGTACAAAGTTTAAGCTACCGATCTCTTATTTCCATAACACACACAGATGAGTCCATTGTAAATTGTTTTTAAAAACTCTGTTTACAAATTAAAGGACTATGGCTACGATTCATTATGATTTACTTCTTTTTTAAATTTTTTTTAATGTTTATTTATTTTTGAGACAGAGAGAGACAGAGCATGAACAGGGGAGGGTCAGAGAGAGAGGGAGACACAGAATCTGAAGCAGGCTCCAGGCTCTGAGCTGTCAGCACAGAGCCCGATGCGGGGCTCGAACTCACGGACCATGAGATCATGACCTGAGCCAAAGTCGGACGCTTAACCAACTGAGCCACCCAGGTGCCCCAGTATGATTTACTTCTAATAACTAAGTGATAACCATTAAGCATCATCTAATTTAGATTCCTTAGAGCTGACAGTTAAAACTAATGTTATTAAAAACATTCTTCATAAAATAAGCCTCCTTGCCCAGATAAAATCTCTTATTATACATTCTGGGTCTTATCTATTTTTAGTAAGGTCTGATTATATTCAATTCCATAGTTTGGGATGGTTTTTGCAAACCCATTGAGGTTTCCAACAGATTTTGTCATCTTTTTCTTTATTTCTTAATGATATTCTGCAGTTTGGAAGTCCTGGATCTAACATTAGTTCTTTAATGAAATATGTAAGCTTGAATAAGCAGTACCTCTTGCGTTTCTTTATAAAATCATTCAAAAGTCTTCCTAGCATCATTTCAATATCATGACATTTCTTTTTCTTTTTTTCTTAAGTTTATTTATTTATTTTGAGAGAGACAGAGAAAGTGTGAGCGGGGGAAGGGGCAGGGAGAGAGGGAGAATCCCCAGCAGTATCCACGGAGCCCAACATGGGGCTTGAACTCACAAAACTGTGAGATCATGACCTGAGGCAAAATCAAAAGCCAGACACTCAACCAACTGAGCCACCCAGTCACCCCGTATCATAACACTTCTTAATCATTTTCTGAGTGTCCATTGTCTTAAGGGGAAGGAGACTATTTGGTCTTAAGATTTGACATTTCACTGCAGATAACTTTAATTTTATGTTAGACTTGCTTCACTGACACTCACTGACCATAATTCAATCCTCTAAAATTATGGAGAAGAGGGAAATTCCTCAGAGTAAAAGAATACCCTGTTTAGACCAAACAGCTACCATTGCTTCAATTACTCCATATATGGGCATGTATTTATCTCAGCTTCTGGTTGCTCTCCTTCGAGACTTCAGAGAAGTTGTCCTTGATATGTTCTACTCAAACAGCCTAGAATTGACTTCTGCCTCAGCAAGTTACCAACTTAAGTTATTTAATCTTTCTGTGAGTTAGTTTCTAAATCTGTATAATGGGGATAATAGCTGTACTGAATTTATAAGGCTGCTGTAAAGATTGCACTAGTTAATACACACTAACTGCTTGGTATAGTGTCTAGCACACAATAAATGCTTAATACGTGTTAGCTATGACTAAGTTATTTATTTACACATTTACTTTTATGGCTTCCTGTACTTCCTATATACTGAAGACTCTATTCATTGTCCCAAAGTCTACGTGGCCTCAGACACGTATCTACAGGTATCTGAGCCTGAACTTCCCATAGGCATTCAATTTGTCATTATCTCTCACTCACTCTTCCAACCTTGCTTGTGTGACACAAACTAGCCTGTCCTTAGGTAGAATCCTGAGAATAATATATGAGTCTTTCCTCTCTTACTCCATCTCTCTTTGCCCCCTGTCTCTCTGCCGTACATCCCACTTTTTTCATCTGTGTTGTAGCTTGAATTGCATTCCCTCCAAAGATATGTTAAACACCTTACCCCTAGTATTTGTAAATGTGAAGTTATTTGGGGAAAAAGATCTATGAAGATGTAATCAAGTTGGGATGATGTCATGCTGGATTAGAGTGGGCCCTAAATCCAATGGTTGGTGACCTTAAAGAAGAAAACGATCCAGACACCCAGAAGACACACATGGGGAGGTGAAGTTCATGTAAAAAAGGGAAAAGAGATTGTAATGATACAGTTATAACACAAGCAAAGCAAGGATGGCCAGCAACCACCAGAACCTAGGAAGAGGAAAGGAATATTTCACCCTAAAGCTTTTGGAGATAGGATGATCCTGCTGACATGTTATTTCAGACTTCTTACCTCAGAAATGTGTGAGAATAAATTTCTTTTTTATGCCATGCAGTTCATTGTACTTCCTTACATCATCCCTAGGAAACTAATACAAACTTTTTCTTCAGTTTTGCTTTATAAAATTCCTTCAATCTACATCCTCATTTTCATCTCCAGTATTGATTCCAATTTAGCCTTTATGGTGTCTTTCCAAGTGATACCTCTACTTCTGGTCTTTCTTAAGAGTCACAGAGAAGATAAAACAGGGATAAACAGAAAATCACAGTAAGAGATGATGGAATGTCCAGGTATATTATGAAGATTAGAAAAATAAAGTCATGTGCACAGGAAATGCTTAGTGAGAAATCTGAGTTCTGGTGTGACATATGTAAATACCCTATAACATAGTAATAGATTGATAATAAGTTGCTAGTCTTCTAAGATGTCAATTTTCAAACTTGGAAAATAGTAGTTGGTCACTATTTCTTTCAATGGTGGATGGGTGGAGCCAGACTCTTCCCAGATTTACCACATATCATCTGTGATGGTTCTACAATGTATACAGACTTCTGTATCCAAATGCTTACTTGACATTTCTACTTGGATTTCTAATAAACTATGAAACTTAAGATGGTCAAAATAGGACTTGTTATTTTTTAATAAACCTGTTCTTCCCTAAATACTTCTTGTTGGCTTCAATAATATCTTCAATTCATCAAGTGCTTAGACCAAAATTTACAATGTCATTCTAGCTTCCTCTTTCATATGCCATCTTGCCACTCAATCCACTTTCTCTGCACGATTTTCAGAGTACATCCAGAATGCAATCCCTTCCCCAAACTGCCATGGCTCTCTTCCTAATCTGCACTCCTGTTAACTCTCTTCTAGACTGCCACAAGAGTACTCTAAATGGTGTCTACTTATATTCTGTTCTGTCTCTCTATTTTATTCCCACGTAAAACAAAATATTCATTCTCTATAAGCAGCCAGATAATTCTTTAAAAATATAAATCAGATAGTATCACTCACTGCTCAAATCCTCTAATGGCTTCTATTACCCTTAAAATGTAATTGAAGGCCTTTAGCAGGGTTTACCCTGTCCCACCTGACTTAGTGCTTGCTCCTACTCCTACTTTATTCCTTTTCACTCTTCCTCAGGATCACTTTCCCGACTGCACGGTAACCTTGCTTTTATTCTAAGAAATCAACATCATTCTCTTCAGATATTTTCACTTGTAGTTTCCTTCACCTGAAATACTTGTCCCCAAAATATCTGCATCGTTTCCCATTTGAAATTTTTTTTCAAACATCACTTCACAAGAGAGATTTAAGTGACCATACTCTTTTAAAAAACTTCCTTACACGACTTCAAGATTTACTATGAATCTATGGTAATGAAGACAGTATGGCACTGGCAAAAAAATAGATCAACTGAATAGTACAGAGAGTCTAGAAATAGATCCACACAAATGTACTCAACTGTCTTTGACAAACGAGCAAAGGTAATACAATGTTGAACTGACAACCTTTTTAACAACAGTGACAGAACAAGTCGACGTCTACCGACAAAACAAAAATAATCAATCTAGGCATAGACCTTAGAAACTTTACAAAATTATCAAAATGGATCATAGGCCTATGTGTAAAATGCAAAACCATAAAAATCTTAGAAGATAACACAGGGAAAAATCTATACAACCTTGGATGTAGTGATAACTTTTGAGATAAAACACCAAAGGCATGATACATGAGAAAATAATTGATAAGCTATACTTCATTAAAATTAAAACTTCTACCTTCTGAAAGGCATTGTTAAGAGAATTAGAAGACAAGCCACAAACTGGGAAAAAAATAGTTTAGAAGATATGTCTGATAAAGAACTCTTATCCAAAATACATAAAGAACTCTTAAAGCTCAACAATAAGAAAACAAATAGCCTGATTAAAAAAAAAAAAAAGGCAAAAGATCTGAGCACATAAGTCACCGGGAAAGATAAACAACTAGGAAATAAGAATATGAAAATATGTTCAACATCATCTGTCACTGGGAAATGCAAGTGAAAACAATTAGATGGGGGTGCCTGGGTGGCATTCAGCGTGGGACTTCAGCTCAGGTCATGATCTTGCAGTCTGTGGGTTCGAGCCCCATGAAGGCTCTGTGTTGACAGCTAGATCCTGGAGCCTGCTTTGAATTCTGTGTATCCCTCTCTCTCTGCCCCTCCCCCGCTAGTGCTCTGTCTCTCTTTGAAAAATAAATAAACATTAAAAAAGTTATAGAAAGAGACAACAGTAGGATGTTACTACATGCTTATTAAAATAGCAAAACCCTCAAATATTGACAATACCAAATGCTGGCCATCATGCAGAACATAGGAATCTTCATTCGTTGCTGACATGAATGACAAATGTAGAGCTACCTAAAAAGACATTTTGACAGCTTTTGTTTTATAAAACTAAACATACCCTTAATATATGATCCAGCAATTGCACTCCTTCGTATCACCCAAAGGAGTTGAAAATTTATGTGTACACTAAAGGGTCACACAAATTTTTATAGCAGCTTTGTTTATAATTCCAAAACTGGGAAGCAGCAGAGATGCCCCTCAGTATGTGAATGGATAAGTAAACTGGTGTATTCAGAAAATTAAATCATATTCATTGTCCCAAGCTAATGGGCTCTCAATCCATAAAGGCAGGGAGGAAACTTAAATGTTTATTATTAAGTGAAAGAAGACAACCTGAAAAGATTATACACCATATGATTCCAATTATATGACACTATGTAAACGGTAAACCAATGAAGACAGTAAAATGATGAGTGATTTCCAGGTGCTGGGAGGAAGGAAGGATGAATAGGCTGAGTATAGAGCATTTTTAGAACAGTGAAACATTCTGTATGATACTATAATGGTGGATACATGCTATTATACATTTGTCAAAATATACAAAATATACAATACCACGAGAGAACCCTCATGTACACTATGAACTCTGGGTGATAATTGCGTGTCAGTATAAGCTCATCAATTATAAGGTGTCCATAGTGGTGGAAGTTGTGCAGTCATTGGGGAGGAGATAGATGGTAACTGTACTTTCTGCTCCATTTTGTTGTGAACCTAGACCCATTCTAAAAATAAGTTTATTAAAATTTTTTTAATGTTTATTTTTTGAGAGAGAGAGAGAGAGAGAGCATGAACGAGGAAGGGGCAGAGAGAGAGGGAGACACACAATCAGAAGCAGGCTTCAGCTCAGAGCCCAATGTGGGGCTCGAACTCACACACTGTGAGATCATGACCTGAGCTGAAGTCGGACACTTCTGACCAAGCCACCCAGGCGCCACCAAAGAAAGGATCATCAGAGGTTATATCTTGACCAGGAGTTTTATAAGAAAGGAGGGACTAGCTAAAAGTCTATGTTGTAAAATATAAGACTTTGGAAGTGCAAAGTACCGGTAATTTTTTGTCACCAACAGTCTCAAATCAAAACCTGGAAAAGTTGATTAGAAAAACCCAAACAAATCCTCCTACAAGAAAACCTCTCTCAGACTCTGGCCCTTTATTCCACTATTCCCTTTGTCGTAGCACTGAGCAATAATTGTGCGTAATTATATTTTATGAGAGAAAAACATGAGATCTGGGACTTGGCCTGTATTACGTGTTCACGCTGTGACACCTTCACTCCTAACATACTGTCCAGTACTGAACTATTCAAAACTATCTGTGGAATGCAGGGAGTGAAAGGAAAAAGGAATTGAACTCTTATTATATTATTAATGTTTTGCTTGTTTAAAAAATATCTGAAAAAATTATCACACAATATGAAGGCAGTTAAATTTGGGTGGGAAATGTATATATGTCCGCTAGGTAATTTTCTACATTTTTTTGAACAGTTGAAACATTTCATAACTGAAGAAAGTTCAGATCTCTGTAAGTTTCTGGAATAAGTTTAGAATTCAGTAAAACATTGGGAAAGAAAAGACCAAAGCCTGGAGAAAACAATATTGAATATAATCAAATTTTCTAGTTCGTGCATGAAGGACATATTGATTTTTGAATATTTGAATGGAATGCCTGATTGTGACTTTTTAGTATTTGCATGTAAATTTCCATTTCGATGAAAATCATTTCTACCTTGTTAATAGCATGTCATCATATTCTCTAGAAATAACACAAAGGTGGCATGAAATATTTTCATTGTGTGTCTAGAATTTTCATATATAAGTGTCTCTTAATCTTCAGACAAACTGTGTTTCACTCTTATTTTGTTCCAAAACTTTGAAATCACCTCTATCTTTTGTCAAATGCTGATAACTTGGGTTTGTGGTTATTATCTTGAGTTTAATTTTGAATGTAGCCTGAGGCAGAGGCCAGACCCAGTGGTGTCTCCTAGGGAGCTTGGCTGGTCTTACTCCAGTTCTTTCTGAAGAACTGCCTGCTTCACTGAAAACACCAACCTAATTGGTGCCCTTGCTGTTTGTATCTAGGGAAAAGCTGCAATCTGAATACACATCAACTGATCCTCAAAAATAAACAGAAAATATTAACAAGATGATTTGTATCTCTAAGGAAATAGGAAACAATTTGATGTAATCCAGAAACGGAAAGAAGCCAAATATGATTTTGGAATGGTCTTAAATTTTTAAATTTTTTCATTAAATGTAATTTAAAGTTTCCACTTGGGGAAACTGAGAGACTCATAATAAATTGTCATATTTGATTTTAGCTAGAGTCACAAGTTTTGTTTCAAAATAGGTAGTATTATGCAACTAATTAATTAAGACCAACCATTCCTTAAAAAAATTGAACAGATACTGAAGTGGAATAAATAACCTGATTATTTTGGGTTTATTACAGGAGTCAATTAAGGCTGCTATAGTCGTTAATTCAGTATAGACTGTATTTCCATCCTTTTACTGTTTCTCTTTTGAAGACGTAAAGACCCTCGTTCCAAGTTAGCACGTTCAACATTATCTTGATATGTGCAAATGTTTTTCAAAATCATTCAATATTTCTATCATTTAGGATAGCAACATATCATTCAATGTCAAGTAGTTATGAGGGGTGAAATATTTTTGTATGAATAATAAATACTCTAAAACATTTACATGAAATCCTAGGTTGGTGCTTCCCATACTTATTTCAGACGGTTCCTGAAAAAACTAAGGTTGAGAAATGCTGAAGGATTAACCTTCATTCACAGAGACATACGCCTGACATTAAATTATGAAAGGCACTCAGGAGACATATAATTTTAAAAAGTTTATCCAAACATATTCATTCACAGAGGTCTTTCTTCCTAACACAACAATTAACATACCTCCGGTTAATGAAAACATCATGAAGGACTGTAAACCCGATCCAACTTGAAAAAGGTTAGATTCATTCTGTTTGCCCTTCACTGTAAGTACTTTAAAGTGATATTCTGGGAATTGCCATGGAGCGCCTCAGGTCATGAACACTGTGCCAAGTGATTGCAAAAGAAGATGTTTTGAACCCTGGAGAGATGGGAGGAGACCAAATTACCTCTTGAAATTGCTCTGGGGATCTAGATCACCAGGTTTTCATAAGGCAGAACTGGTGAGCATCATCATGAAGGCATCATCATCACGGGCATGACATTATTGGAGGATCTTATCATGAGCACTGGGTTAACACTTAATGTTCATTGCTTCACTTAATGCACATAGCAGTTCTGCAAAACAGCCTTCCTTAACATGCTCATTTGACAGATAAGGAATCTGGAGCCCAGAGAGGGTAAGACCCTGGTGCAAGGATATACTATTAGAAACTGAGAACCAGAAACCAAGCCTAAGCTATTTAACTCCAAAGCTTCACAGGCACTGTAATTGTGATTTTAGTCCTCCAAACCAGTGTTTGAGATTAGGAGTCAGAAACATTTAATCATTTCTCTGTTTTTATTGACATACTTTGGGGCTGTTGCTATAACTAAAAATTGACTATGTGAAAAATGCCAAGTGCCTTGAAAAATAAGCATACATAATTTTACACGTAAAACTTATTATACAGAAAAGTTAAAATGTTGAATAAGCAAAAGTAAAAAGAGGGTAATGACCTCAGAAAAATATTAAGAGACAATTTGCACTACATTTTTCATTTATTTTCTTCCACTATTTTGCTGGGAGTTGTTTGTATACATATATTATAAATAGAGGCAAGAATAGTTGATTTCTACTTACAAGTATTTTATGAATATTTTTGTGTGAATAAATATAAAGGTGCCATCACTTTTGTAACTAAACATGTTTCTTGGCGTGCCTGGGTGGCTCAATTGGTTAACTGTCCAACTTCAGCTCAGGACATGATAGCGGGGTTTGCGGGTTTGAATCCCGCATCAGGCTCTGTGCTGATAGCTCGGATCTTGGAACCTGCTTCAGATTCTATGTCTCCCTCTCTTTCTGCCCCTCCCCTGCTCACATTCTGTCTCTCTCCCTCTCAAAAATAGATAAACATAAAAAAATTATTAAAAAAACAAATATGTTCCTTTATATATGATTATATAATATTCCTTTACATATATGTGTGTATACACACACACACACACACACATATATATATATATATATATATATGTATATATATATATATATATAATATTTACTTACCCAATCTCTAATTGCTAGATATATGGACATTTCCAAATTATTTGGTTTCTCTCTCTTTTTCTTTCCCTCAATAGATAGGTAGAAAGATGATAGATAGATAGATAGATAGATAGATAGATAGATAGATAGATAGATGATAGTCAATCTTTCTGTCCCACAAATTTTGGAGAATATCTCTTAAGCCCTACAAGAACTGTTTCTAAAGCTTTATTTTGCCTAAGGTTATAGAGGAAAAAAATTACCACACTTCATGTGTGTGTGGTGTGTGTTCAATTCACAAAACACTGACAATTCTGTCCAAAATAGCCGAGACTCTCCACATGCAACTCTCTTCATAGCCTAGAGGTGGGTTCTGAGTAATGCAGACAGAGTCACTTCCACAGTAGTTTGGCACTGGCTGCACTTGTTGTATGTACTTGGAAATTATTGCACTGTTTTCCACTTTGAGCCTATGCTGAAACACTAGGAAGGGAAGGGAAAAACTAAACACTTTGGTTGGAGGTTCAGACACATTGGCATCTAGTTATGCTTTTTATCTCTGAAGTGGACTCAGAATACCTAAAAAATGAAACATACAATCCCAAAACTTTGTTCTTTATCTTCCCACATGTCCTTCAGGGTACTTTGGTTGTAAGCAACAGAAAATGCTCCTGACAGAAGTGGAATTTTTGGAAGGATAAGATTGAATTCAAGGTTAACAATGAAAAACTAAAACTAAAATAAATAAATAAATAAAAAGCAACTAACTAAGTAACTAATTAACAGCCAGGCTTGGATAAGATAGGAATGAAGGTGATGTACAGATGACCATTCATTTAAGAGCCACCAATGGAATGCATAAAGTTCAAAAGGAGATTAAAATTTAGAGGAGGAATCTGCTGTCAGGAGCTTCCAGGCATTCCTTTGACTTCTTTGATGGGAGGAATCTGCACCCTGATTCACCTTCCCACTTCCTATAGGGCATACAGTGTAGAAGCAATGATGTCCCAGAAGGAAATGAAGGGATGTTGTGAATGGGTCATGGAAGCTAGGAGGCCAGAAACAAAAAAATCAGCTACACACTCAGAAACATTTTTCCTATAGCTCAAACCTGGAAAATATCAGATGTTCAAACATTCCAAGAGAATCAGCACCAGAAAAACTCTGTTAAATGGTACAATCTGTTAGACTTTATTCAGCTTACTTAATCAATTTATAATAACTTTACTCACATGAAATATAGATGAAAATCTCTCTATGAAATGTTTTCATGTCAGAAGAAACTTAGACAAGAAAATGGATAATGGAAAGCACATACTTTGATTCTACTGCTGAGTAAAACTTAAAACATAAAAATAGTAATTTAATTTAAAAATCTAGCAGTAATCCCTATACTGCAAGGTAAACAAACTTAAATGTAGTATACCTGGGGAATTCTGGTATAGACCCCTGGTGCTTATGCTACTTTGTATGTATCCCCCAATGAAGCACCATTTTTAACATCATGAATTTACATCGTGAATTACAAGTGGAAAAAAAATCAATCTTTACATTTTTTATATTATATATCAATCAGAATCTCTGATGAAGATGAATTAATGTTAATCCAGTTTGATGAGTAAAATGATATAAATCATTTTGGAGAGACACTTATTGTTTTGGTATTAGTAGGTGGGAAACAGGTCTCTGCTCACTGTAGAGTATCACCATAGGGACTTTAAATGGCAGAAGCACAAATATTGAAGCACAACGTCCTCTGAGATATCAGTGACCTGAGAAGAATTATTGGTCTCTTCATTGCTTTACTATTATATTACCTTAGAGCTCTGATGGGTCCTAAGGTAATATAACAGAAAATTTAAAGCCAAGTTATTCTAGATGGAATGTTTCAAATGGCTCTGTGTGTCCAATCATACTGAAAAAAAAAGTTTCTCAATGAATTTGTATGCTAATGGCACACTTACCCATTCTAGAACCCACCTTGAGATCTGCTGGATATAATGCCATTACTTAGAATGCCTTAGACAAAAAGGGATCGGACTTGAAACCAAGTGGCAGGACACACGGATACTTCTGTTTAAAAAGTTCAATCTCCAGGTTCTTAATCTATTATTGGTAGGGCAATGGCAAGTCTGGGATTAGCAATGAGTTAGGACATGTGAGATACCTCAAAAAACAGGTGGTTTCTGGGTGGCTCAGTGAGTTGAGTTCTGACTCTTGATTTTAGCTCAGGTCATCATGATCCCAGTGTTGTGGGATCAAGTCCCATTTGGGGCTCTGTGGTGAGCATGGAGCCTACCTAAGATTCTCTCTCTCTCTCTCTCTCTCTCTCTCTCTCTCTCTCTCTCTTTCTCTCTCTCGCTCTCTCTCCCCCTGTCCCCTTCCCCACTTGCTCGCCCTCTCTAAAACAAAACAAAACAAAACAAAACAAAACAACACACACACAGCAAAAATAGGGAAAGTAATGCTAAAAGGTATACAGTGGCAGATGGCTCAGATGGTTAACTAGTTAGTACCAAAATATTTTCTTCTTTACCTACCTGAGAAGCAAGATTGTAACCATACTGCTAGGAATATAGAATTACAAGAAATATTAAAAAATTAAAAAGAATTAAAAATGAATGTAAGCACAGATCACAGGAAATCTGAAGATATTTCAGATAGAGAAAACTGGACTTTGAGAAAAAGAGAGATGATATTTTAAAGCTAGGGTTAAGGCACAGAGACTAAGCTAAACCAGTGTCAACTAGCATGAATGTGACAGTTCTGAGCCCCAGAATGTGGGAATAGGGCTCAATCCCTCTACGCAAAATTTAAAAACCTGTTCACAACTTAAATGGATTTCCTTCTCCCCTAGGTCCTCAAATCTCAAGGCATTTCTCCTGATCTAAAAATCTGTCTCAGAATTATTTTATTCTCATGTGATTTCTCCCCAGTTTATATCCTTTTTTTTTTTTTTGCAGACTTTTTTCCCTCATTTATCCTTTAGATAGCTGATGTTCTTGGCTTTACCAGTCAACATTTTTAGTTGAATGGCCTTATATTATTGTGTATATGGCTGGTTCACTGAATGGCAGCAAATGATGGAGTTCACCCAGTTGTCATGCATCAGCAAGTAAGCAGGGCTTTACTTAGGAGATAGGTTGGGATGTGAGGAAGAAGGCAGAGAAGAGACAGTCAACAGCCTAAAGAAAAAGTGTCACTGTAGCAAGTGGAGAGGTCTTAATGCTTTAGGGTAGCAGTTACCAGAGTTATCTTGTATAATCATGAGTTGGATATTTTAATTTACTATTTTATTTTATTTTATTTTATTTTATTTTATTTTATTTTATTTTATTTTATTTTATTTTATTCTATTTTAATTCTTTAATGAGTTGGATATTTTTAAAGTTTCACATGATTCTGTTGTGTGGCTAGAAGTGAAAACTGCTGTTATAGCAGTTGGGAAATTAGATCTAGGGGAAAAAACCAAAACGGAGTGATTTGTGAGTCTTTGGGGTCCTTGAAGACTTTTTCAATGTGTCCCTGAGATCAAAACTATTTAAATAACAGTAGCATCAGGTCATTTGCCTTTTTCACTGTTATTCTTTCATGACTATACGTTGTGTCTTTTTTCAAAGGCGACATGATATGTTAGGTCAATAAATTGAAAGCAGAAGCAGAGAGATGAATACAGCTGTCTATTAAGCCAGACATTAACAATGTAAAAATATAAATAATACATCACCAATACTTAAAAATGGAAATTTTAAAATGTGTTTTTGTTTATTATCATTCTTAAATTAATTAGTAAATAAATAGATCATGTTTTAATTTTTAAGTTGGTGAATATTAATTGATTTAATGAAAAATAAATTGTAAATTTTGGGGGCTATCAATAATTTTTAGGAGTACAAAGGGACCCTGAGACCGTGAGACCAAAAATGTTGAGACCTGCTGCTCTGTGGATTGACAGATGCCTCATGAAGTTGTGACAGACTCAAAAAACTGCAGATAAATAGGAATTTTCTACAGATCTGTTCAAAGAGGTACCTAAGCATAGGTGATATTTATTGATGCAGCACATAGCACAACACTTTAAACTTCACAAGATGCATAACACAGTATGCTGAATACTACTAACTTGTTTACACCCCTATATCTCTGCAAGACTGTTATTTTAGAGACATTTTATCTGAACCCTGGCTCCCACCCAGGAACAACTGACCTCTGTTGTGTGTCTCTGTGTTGAGATGAATACTTCACGCTCTCAGGGCTTGATGACATTAGGCAATAAAATATCCAATTAACTGCTCTTGCTTTATTCCCATGTTGACTGTGAAATCATATAATTATAATTTAACTTGCCTATAGGGAAGGAATATGCTGATCAGTAAATAGAAGTATTCAGTCCTCTTGACGGCTATATGTTTTATTTAATAATAATTAGGTCCCACTTGGTTGTCTTGTAAATTAGAGTCTTGTGACTGTGGTTAGCCTGACTTTATCCCCTGGAGACTGACTGATTCAGGGTGCACAAACAATCGTGTTTCTAAGCCTAACAATCTGAATATCATGCCCTAGAAATGGGATCCTTGTCAAGTGAGGAGCTCTTTAGAGAAGCCACCCTTTCCTTCTCCCCTTAAATATATGTATTTTTTTTTTAATTTGCAGGGATGAGTTAAAATTTGTTTTATTTAGGGCCCACAAGAGACACCAAATGCCCAACCGCCTTTATAACCACCTATGTCAATCTGTACCCACTGCACACATTGAGTGTTGAATGATTTGATCAGTACGTAGATTTCACCAAGACTTCTCTGTGTCTTAAATATTATGGGTAACTGTACCACCATTCCACTTCATAGGAAAAATAAAATGTGATTGAGGAGGGGATTGCCCATTGAGCTCCATAAAAACACTTTTAGTCTGTTTGGGCATTAAGTGCTCTTAGAAGTGTATTGAACTTTTGAGCTATAACTTGAGATTTATACTAACTAACTCTTTACAGCCATGGTTTCACCTAGAGAGATAAATGTTTTAAATTAGGTGTCCAAGAAAACCATTAACCTTTTCAGGTAAATTGTGTTATTTTCTTCACTACTGTGACTTATATAACTAAAAATAATGCTGCGTACACAGACAAAGGATGTTAGTTGTAGCTCCCCATAAAAATAAGATGTATGGAGTTCTGTTTTCTGGGATGATGGATTTGTGCTGATCGTATCATACTCTTCACAGAGTTGCCCCTAGCATATGCCTCTGTGGTTCACTGTGTTTCATTGAGAAGGCTGTGGTTCCTGTCAGCCCGTGTTAGGCAAATAAAAATAAAAACCCTGAGGCTTATATAACCACCATCCCTTTATACAACCAGCTGGCACATGAGGTTTGCTGACTTGCCTGGCAGTTGCCATCATTTCCTAATAAATTTTCCTCTCTAAAACATTTACTTTGTCTGTTTTGCTCCTGGACCTGTGGAAGGATTGGACCCAGTGTGTTAAGCCAGAACTGTCATGCTTCCCCAAGGATAATTCCATTCCACCCCTGACCTCCACTCCACTTAGTTTCTTGGAAGCAATGAAGCACATACTTAAAACAATTAAGCATAGGTCAAGTATATATTTTGTAACTGTTGAACAGTTTATTCACTGCCTACTAAAAAATTCCAATATCTATTGTTCACTCAAGAACAAAATAATTAGCCTAGAAAATTCTGGCCTGAGATGGTTTGAATACAAATGGGCTAGTAGTAGAGAAGAATTTTCCATCTATATGAAAACAAACAAACAAACAAAAGCCAGTGAAATAATTTTTCCCTCACACCTTTTCTTGTGATTTTTGCCCATAGGAAATGTTAAGAATTTATCAGGCAGAAAATTGTAAAAGAGATGTGTCTTGTCAGTATTAAGAATGTCATGGCTTTGCAGCTTTTCAACAACTATGACTAACATTTTGAGGAAGGAAAAGCCCTTCAGACAATTCTCAGAGGGAACAAGAAAAGGCCACATGACTTGCAAAGGCTGGAAAGGATTCAAGTCAAATTGAACTAAACATAGAAATGTAAGGTTCCTCTCTCGCTAATGACACAGCTCACATGAACTGGAGAAGTCCCTCTTTCTATCTCTTCTCACTGCTTCAGCCCATCTCCGCAATGGAGAGCATTAGCTATTAAAGTCAAAAGGAGTTTTAGGTCCTGATCTTTGGTATGTGAATTTGTTGCAATAGGACTTTTGTTATTGAAACTATGATTCAAAATATTTCTTTATTTTAAATGTATGTGCATCGAGTCATATATATGAAGTGTGCATACTGATACACGTATATGAAGATTAAAATATCTGTAAAGTTTTCTAGTAAAAAATCTCAATGTCATTAGTTAGATGGAAGATAGTTTATCTATCTATCTATCTATCTATCTATCTGTCTGTCTATTTATCTAAATAAGGTATAAATAGAAATGTATCTCTCCTTCTGGAATAAAATAAAATAAATTTTCTCTCTCTAACATAGGCAATTTATTCATCTTATTTTATTTTTTAAATTTTTTTAATGTTTATTTATTTTTGAGACACAGGGACAGAGCATGAGTGGGGGAAGGGCAGAGATAGAGGGAGACACATAATCTGAAGCAGGTTCCAGGCTCCGAGCTGTCAGCACAAAGCCTGACACAGGGCTCAAACCCACAGACTGAGAGATCATGACCTGAGCCAAAGTCGGACACTTAACAGACTGAGCCACTCAAATGACCCATCGTTTTGTTTTGTTTTGTTTTGTTTAGTTTTTAAATGTTTATTTATTTATTTTGAGAAAGAGAGATCACATGTGCATGTGAGCCAGGGAGGAGTGAGGGTGAGGCAGAGAGAGAAGGAGAGAAAGAATCCCAGGCAGGGTCTGCACCATCAGCAGAGTCTGAGATCATGACTTGAGCCAAAATCAAGTGTTGGATGCTTAACCGACTCACCCAGGCTCCCCTAACGTAGGCAATTTAATCATAAATATTGATTAGTTCTTTTAGCAGATCTTACATTAAGCGCACAAATAGCAACAAGCAAAATGAATTTGCTTTGAATTTGTTGTTATAAAACATAATAAATTATTCAAATATAAGACTTTTCAATACTCAAAATACTTATTAAACAAACATTTATTTAGCACCAACCATATGCCAGGCAGTAGGTTATAGGAAGAGAATACAACAGACAGAATTGATCTTAGCCTTCGAAACTCACTGTAGCCAATTACAATAAACAAAAAAAACAAAAGATTTGGATAAGACAAAGAATATTTTCTCCTGGAAGATAAATGTCATAAAATATTACATAAACATTTACCTGTATATTCTTATTCAATTATGGGGACTCAATTTTGGGCACAGATTTTGTTCAAGTAACCTGTCTTCTGGGAGTCTTGTAGTTTAGTACCAAGATCAAGACTTCATGATTTGTTTGATTTGCACAGGCCCAGGTGTTTCTTGTGACCCTGTCTTTCTTTATCTTTTATATCAAATGGATTCAATATCCTTGGTTGCCATAAAGAAGAGGGAAAAAATTGGCTGTCATAATGTTGCAATGGTATTCAACTCAAGAGCCTTGCTGAGGAACTGAACTATCCCATATTCCCATCTCAGAACCAGTTCTACTAGAAATAGCCAATAGGTAGAGAAGATAAAAAACCTTAAGCTCCTCAACACTGAGTTTGTTTCCTGATTGTTTAATGGTTTCAGGAAACTAGTCACTTCAAGAGGACAGATGACTTGATTTTCTCAAACAAACATACTTGGATTCACATGATTTATATGTAACATCAATACCCTCCAATCTTTGTTGTCTGTTTGGCTGAGTCTATAGTTTTATCTCCTACTTATGTTGGTTTTGCCTGTTACATCTGAAGAATCAGCATCTCCATTTCCTGTATGCAAATGTGTCTTATTTATCTACCTAAAATTATCATGCCAATAATAAAGGAATCCTTTAGGATCCCAGGCTACCTTGTTTGTTTCATGGCCAGTGCTTCCCAGTGATAATCCTGGTTCTAATCCTCATCTAAATTGGAGTAAACCATAGACTGCTTCTGCATTGTCTACTATGCAAAGTATCAGATGCTTATTTTCCATTATTTTGTATAGAAAGCATCTGGTTTTAAACTGGCAAGTCTATTTTTCTTAAGTCATTATATTTTTGGTTCTATTTGGGGTATAAACTTGTTCTTATATTTTAGAGTGAATTTTACGCACATGATTTTTCTCCTTGTCATGGAAAACATCTGATTGTGATTTTTAAGTTGGACACGTTGACAACAAAGTAGGTAATTAAATAAAAAGGAAAATGACTATAAAAAATCATACATAACAGTCAAATTTATTAAGCTACTAATTTGCTTATTTGTTGTCAACTTAGCATAGTTAGAGATTTTGAAGGACGGAGTTTGAAAATTTGGTGACAAAGGTATCTGTGGAAGATATATGTAAATGAAATGTTATATGAATGTGTAGAAAGTGTGAGACTACTTGAATGCCATATGAATGCCTCTAGTCCTATTGAGCCTTGCTGGTCAGGATATTTTGTGCAGAAACACTCTGTGTTTATGCAAAGACACCTTCTGTTTACTTTCTATTTAATTGTATCTAACATGATTTGTTTGTTTATTTGGTATGAACTTTTAATTAAATATATGTACTAAAAAGTACATTAAAGAGAAGTAGATAAATCAATGAATTTCTACAGTGTGAGCACACATGTAACCAGCACTCATATCATTAAACAGAATATTAGAAGTATTCAAGAGCCCATTCTGGCCCCTTGCAGCAATATCCCTTTCCAAGGATGACCGATATCCTGCCTATAGATTAGTTTTACCTGTTTTTAAAGTGCATATATGTATAATAATTCAGTATATATTTCTCTGTGTCAGGACTCCATCAATCTACATTGCAAGATTTATTCATGTTTGTTGTGTATAGTTATAGTTCAATGTTCTCACTAGTTCTCACTATGTATAGTATTCCATTTCATCAATATACCATAATGACTTTATACATTCTTCTGCCAATAGAGGTATGGAGTGTCCTGTATATGTTCCCATAAACATTTATGTACTTGTCTTTTGGTGAATACAGTATTACTTTTGTTGTTGTTGGGTTCTCTTAGGAGAACTGCTGGACCAGGATCTACACTGATAGGTACGAACAAAATAGTTTCAATAGTGGTTGTATCAATTTTTACTTGATATATGTTTGACAGAACACTAGTGTCTCCTTAAATTTTTTCCCTAGACATTTCACCTGCGATAGCCTAGTCTGACCTTGCTTTTTCTTAATGAATAATGAAGTCTCTTGATGAATAATTTATTCCTGGGGTATTTGGATATTCTTTTTTTGGAAATGTGTGTTCAACTCTTGCCCAGTTTTAATTGAATTGTTTGCTTTCTCCTTATTGAATTTATATGAATTATTTATATATTCTGAATGTGTCTTTTGTTACATGTATGTAGAATGAATATTTTTTCCCACTCTTACCTTTTATTTCCTGAATGATGGCTTTTGATGAACAGACTAGTTTTTAAATTAAATGCAACCTAATTTATCATTTCTCCCTCTGTAGGCTATGTCTAGACTGAGATATGTTTACCAACACCAAGGGGTGGCCAATACTATCCTACACTTTTCACTAAGAGCTTTATGTTTTACTTTCCTAATTTATTTTGTTTTTAAAAAGTTTATTTATTTATTTTGAGAAAAAGAGAGTAAGGGAAGGGCAGGGCAGGGGGCAGAGAGAGAGGGAGAGAGAATCACAAGTGGGCTTCCCACTCTCAGCGCAGAGCTGGATGCAGAGCTCGAACTCAGTCCTTGAGATCATGACCTGAGCCAAATCAAGAGTCAGATGGTTAACTGACGGAGCCACTCGGGTGCTTCTTTACTTTTCTAATTCAGAGGCACAATCCATCTGGAAATAATTTTTGTGTACATTTTGAAATAAAGGTCAAAATTATTTTTCCTGTGGATAGGCATACTGTCCTTTATCACTACTCTTCGGACACCTTTATCATAAATTAAATACTCATATACATGAGTACTAGAGTCTCCAAGCTGTTCCACTGATCAACTTCAAAATGCTCTTTTCAATATCCTACTGACTTAATTAATAGAGCTTTATTATAGATCTTCATTTCTAGAATATTATTCCTCCAGCTTTCTTCTTTATCTTCTTTAAAATTCTCTTGGCTATTCTTAACTGATTTTGCAGTTTTCATTTACATATAACTTTTAGAATTCGTGAGTCCATGCCTTCCACCCCTCATTATCGAAACCAAAACCAAAAAACAAACTAAAAAGCAAAACACCTTTAAGGAATTTTAAAATATTGTATTGAAAGTACTTCCTTATTACATTTGGGAGCAACGTTGGAGTGGGTTAATAGGGCATATTTCTTATCATTTTGGCTACTACATTTAAAAAAGAGAAAACTATTTCCATTTACAAATAAGCCTGGTAAAACTTTGGAATCCTTACCTAAAGCAATCTAAAATAGCTGCACTACAGTCATTTGTCACTTCCTCTTATTACATATAGAGGTCAGTAGAGAAAAAAGTGATGTTATGTAGTACTCCCTAAAGAATCTGCAAGGGCGCTTGGGTCGCTCAGTCGGTTGAGCGACTGACTTCAGCTCAGGTCATGATCTCACTGTTGGTGAGTTCCAGCCCTGTGTCAGGCTCTGTGCTGACAGCTCAGAGCCTGGGGCCTGCTTCAGATTCTGTATCTCCCTGTCTCCCATTCTGCCCTTCCCCTGCTCATGCTCGGTCTCCCCAAAATGAATAAATGTTAAAAAAAAAAAGAATCTGCAGAACCTCCATGCCTTGAATAAATTAATCGTATGTAGGCTTCTTCTCAAACACCGTGCCCAACTGATTGACAGTGGCTCCCTAAGGCCACACATGAACCCAAGCAAAAGTATTTAGCAATCAGTTGCTTATATGTACTATCAGCATGGGAGATACCATCAGAGAGGGGTGTAGATGGCATATATTTTCCATTCCACACCCGATATTATCATCTCCTTCTGTATTAGACCAGATTTTTGAAGCTTGTTAACTAAACTGTTTTGTTTCCTTTACAGAGTTTTTCTCTTTCTTTCTTTCTTTCTTTCTTTCTTTCTTTCTTTCTTTCTTTCTTTTTTTTTCTTAGAATTTCGGAGTGATGTTATGATATTGGAATACATTAAAAGAGATATCTCTAAAACTATTGTTGTACATAATTTTACTCATCATAAGTATATTTTAAAAAAGCTATTAGCTGAATTAATTATAGTGTCCTTTTTGAGAGGATAAGTAGAAAAAAAAACATATTACTCTCAGGTTCCTACCTGAAAGAATGATTCTGAACAATGTTGTGTTTATCTTATGAAGGCCATGAATTATGTCCTCTTCTTTAAGTTGGGGTTAAAATGTTGAAACAATCATTATCTATACTACACAGATTTTTTTTCAGAATGAATTTTTTGTCTTACTTATTCCTGTCTTTACCTTATTTTTCTCACCTCTTTTTTGTCCCATTTTCCTCCTCACTTATTTTCTTTCGTTTTATTTATTTTCTGTTATTGTCTCTTTTCTTGTATTTTCACCAGTTTTAAAGTTGCTTTTGTTCCTGGCAAATGATTGAGAATGAATGAGTGAATGAATGAATGAATAAATGGATTGGTGATTAGAAGGCAGGTTGGAGAGATTCAGGGAAACACTACAAGGGAGAAAAGCTGAAA
Source organism: Felis catus (assembly GCF_018350175.1). Lineage (NCBI taxonomy): Eukaryota > Metazoa > Chordata > Mammalia > Carnivora > Felidae > Felis > Felis catus. The sequence continues at coordinate 33,150,818 of NC_058376.1, forward strand.
TGATCTAAAAGGACTTTGTTAGCAACTACATTTAATAGCCTGTGATCATGGAATCAATGGAGTTATGACTTGAAAATGATTTACATAGAAAGGAGAACATTAAGAGGAGAAGAATGAAGACAGCCAGAAGCCATGTTAGAGGAGATGATTCTTCCTGCCAGCCACTGCCAGGCAAAAAATGACAGCTTGGTTGTTTTCCAAAGCAAACCATGAGGCTGGGGCATCAGGTACAGCAATGAGCTTTGTATGATAGTGAAAGCAGTTTTATATATTCTGAGGCCATTTACAAGTTGGCTTCTCACATATGACTGTAGCACAAGGGTTTAAATTCATCCTGAGTTCTAAGGAAGAGTTTCCTTGCAAAAGATCAGATTCCACTGCCATAAGCCAGGAAAGGAAGAGGTGGTGAGCTGGGCAGTCTTTCTCACAGCATATGCTGCTTGAGTTGGTTCTGCTGATGCACACAAAGCATGAGTGCCATAAAGACAGTGTGCACTGATAGTCACAAAAATTTCTAACCAGGGGCGCCTGGGTAGCTCAATTGGTTAAGCAACTGAATTTGGCTCAGGTCATGATCTCATGGTTCATGGGTTTGAGCCCTGTGTCTGAATCTCTGTTGGCAGCTCAGAACCTGGACCCTGCTTCAGATTCTGTGTCTCCCTCTGCTTTCCCCTCTCTCTCTGTCTCTCTCTAAAAAGTAAATACACATTAAAAACATTAAAAAAATTCTTAAAGTCTCAGTGTAGTTATTCAGGAATTAGGGCCTTTCTTCCAGAAGCCAGGAAAACACACACATACACACACACACACACACACACACACACACACACACACACACACACCTGAGACAGCATAGGGAAGGTTGCACTAAAAGAAAAAAAATGTGCCTCACGATTTAGGACACAGAATCATGAGGTTGGGTCTGTCCAAGGACTATGGGCAAATGTATTGAGGAATTGTCCATTAGTGAAGGGCTCTTCTGAGGCCTGGCTTGAAATTTCTAACCCTGCCCATGCTGGTCAATAAAAGGAAATTTCTCAAATAAGGATGAAGAGCACTGTGGCCTAAAACACAAATACTACGTTGTTACATCACTGTAACTCTGCTGAAAACTTTCTATGGAAATACTGGAAGATAAAAAGCAAACACAACACCTTTTGATATAGTTTCCTGCTTTCTATGCCTACCACATCCATAAGCATCTTAAACTATTCAGAAACTTTAATGGATCCTAAACGCACAAGTAATTCTGGGGGAAATGATGGCTTATTTCAATAAGCAATACACAGTATATTACTGAAAGATCATACCTTAACCTGTATAACTTAAATTCTCTGAAAACCCAATGTCACATCAGTGAAACAGGAGTATTTTATAAGATAATCACTAAGATGCCTTTGGGCTCTCAAATTGTATAATTCTCTAATTACGTATGACTACTGGTGGTTGAGTTTTCTCACATTATCTCACAGACAACCACAGTGCCACACATACTAGGAAGCTAAAAATGTTTAATGCATGAGTAGATTTTAGTTTTCATTGCTTAAATTTAAATAAAGAAACTTAATGGAATGTATTTCACACCAAAAGAATTATTTCCCACAAAATATCTTCAAAACTTGTTCTCCCTGTTCTAATTGTTCAAAGTAAAGATAAACTACCACTTGCTTTAATAATAATATAACAGACCAAAGTATTAACCGCACTTGGTGAAAATGGAATACAACACTAAAATGGCCTTAGCAATTACTTTTGTTTTGCCCAATAATATTGTCATTCTTGCGCCTTGTTTTCATATATAACAAATATTCAAGAGATAGCTGGACGAAGATGCCACAAGAGGTACAATTCAACCAAAGAACCATATATGGCTTATGATACAATAGGTGTTTGTGGTAAGGGGAGGGGAATTCAACTGGCTCAAAGCTTGCAAAAGTATAATCAAATTAGAAAGCTTATTGGTTTATGAATTCTTGAAAATATTTTCTCTCCTCAACATTGGAATTCATAGTTGGCAAAAGAGTACATAGACATTCGGATGGGATAATATATATGGAAGTTTCATTCTAAAGGATGAAAAAGATTGAGGCATGAAAAGAGAAAATATTTTTATGCCTCTGAATGGTTAGAGCTTTCTGAGTAAATTTTACTTGAACTTGGGTTAGGGGACAAGCTTGGAGTATAAAGATGACTAAATAGAACTTTGGGAAGACTGAACTTCCCGGAGGTGTGTTTTTACATATTAAAATGGGTTGAAGCCACGGAGACGTTTTAGGGGTTGTGAATCTGGAGACACTCATCTGCCCCCCAGAGTAATTTATTTATATTCCCAAGAGGTAGAATTTAGGGACTTCCCTTCCTCTTCTGGAGGAGAATTTATTTACCTTAAGAAGAATTTCTTTCTCTCTCCTTGAGAGCAGAGCAAAATGTATATGAGTTCCCAGACTCATGGTTTTTATGGTTTCTCTCCTGTGGTACATGAATCCCTTTTTGTGCACTTACAGAGTTCATCTGGCTTTCATAGCATCACCTAATATAAGAGAAATATTGGGGCATGGAGAAACAATGTTGGTATTGCTATAAGTAACAGTAACTCTTATTTCTGTTCCAGAAACTTTTTTGTATTCAGGACATATGCATAGATATTAAAAATCTATCAGTCACCAAACAAATGAGAGCTTTTCCTATACAGTTTCCACCAATTTCTTTATATTTCAATCACAAGGAAAATTGTTTTGGTTATTAGAACTCTCGATTAGTTTAATTCATTTGTCGATCAGTTCATTTAAATTTCAACTGTGTCAAACACTTAATAGATTACCAAAATGTGCAAAACCAAGCTTTGACATGAAAAAAAATAATAAAGCTAATCAAAAAAGCAAAACCAAAAATAACCAGCCAACTAAGCAAACAAAACCTAACTCCCTTAACCACACAATGCACATGAAAGTGTATTATAAAAGATTCACGATTCATGCAGTCAAGAATAGCAAGAGAATTCCATCAAAGATCAAGATGACATCTGCCTGAGACGTACAGGGACGTTTTCTTAATGGAAGTATTTGATGGACATCTTTCCCATTGAGAGAAAAGAGGAAAAGTGTTTGTATTAAAATATTTCCACTCTGAGAACCAGAGGTAACAAATAATACCTAAGTACTCAATGACACTCTGCTAAACAGCTTTTATTATATAGTCATTATAATAAGATTTTTTTAGTATACAAATTATATGAATATTTAACATTTAAAGCATCTTGCATACCTTTCTTCATGCAATACAAATGATTTGAATTTAATATGAATAATTGGGAGAAATCTTAGTAAAACAACAACAAAAGACCTTTAAAATAATAAGATATTTTCTTGACTAATCATAATTAGAGGCAGATGATTTCATTTTCTGAGGATTTAGTTCAATTTATGTTTTCTTTTTATAAAAACTGTGGCAAAATACATAACACAGAATTTATCATTTTAACCATTTATAAGTAGTCAGTTCTGAGACATTAATCATATTCATATTGTTGTGCGACCATCATCCTGATTTGTCTACGGAACTTTTCATCTTCCCCAACTAAAACTTTTTATCTATTAAACACTAACTCCTAGCATCCCGTCTTCCAGCTCCTGACAACCACCATTCCACTTTCTGTCTCTATGAATTTGACTACTCTAGGAACATCATAGAGGTGGACTCACACAATATTTGTTCTTTTGTCATTAACTTACTTCCCTTAGCATAGTGTCTTCAAGACTTATCCTTTGTGTAGCCTGTGCCAAAATTTCCTCCCTTTGTATGTGTAGATCTCGTTTTGTTAAAGTTTATTTATTTATTTTGAGGGAGAGCATGTGTACATAAGTGGGGGAAGGACAGAGAGAGAGAGGGAAAGAGAATCCCAAGCAGGCTCCATGCTGTCAGCGCAGAGCCTGACACGGGGCTTGATCCCGTTGATCACAAGACCATGACCTGAGCCAAAATCAAGAGTCAGACACTTAACTGGCTGAGCCTCCCAGGTGCCCCCGTATAGATGACATTTTACCTATTAATGTGCCCATGAACATTCGGGTAACTTCCATCTTTTGGGTAGTGTGAAGAATGCTGCCATAAACATGGGTCTACATATATCTGTTTGAATTGCTGCTTTCAATTTGGTGGGGGTTGGAGGTTAGACCCAGAAGTGAAATTGCTGGATCCTATGTTAATTCTATGTTTAATTTTTTAGAAATCACTACACCACGTGCCACATTGGCCACACCGTCGTCATACATCCTCGCCAGGAAGGCACAGGTTCTACTTTCTCCGCATCCTTGCCAACGCTCGTTATTTTGCGTGTGTTATAATAGTCATATTAATAGGTATTAAGGGTTATTTTTATTTTCTAGATATCAAGACATCTTCATTACATCATATTTTACTAGTAATCAGAATGAAAAGTAATTATATCTTACTCTAATTTCCGTGTAAGGACTTTGGTGACAACCACTCTTTTTAATGTCTGTGAAAGATACCACTCTGATCATTTGTGAATAATAAATAATGCTCGTTTTTTAACATATTACAAATGGCAAGATTTAAAAATGTTCAATTATAATCTGCTGTATAATCGCACTTCAGAAATTAAGGGAATGTATTCTTTCTTTGTACTTTATAGCACAAGTGGGGCACCTGGCTGGCTCAGTCGGTTAAGTGTCCAACTTTTGGTTTCAGCCAAGATCACGATCTCAAGGTTTGTGAGATTGAGCCCCACGTGGGGACTGTGCTGCTGGTGCAGACCCTATTTAGGATTCCCTCTCTCCCTCTCTCTCGGTCCTTCCCCTGCTTGCTTGCTCTCTCTCTCTTTCTCTCCCAAAATAAATTAATAAACTTAAAAAAAATACATATCCAAGGAAATTAGATATGCAACACTTACTGCAAAAGTATTCATGGTTTCAGTTTCATATTACATAATACTCCTTTAAAGCACCAAAGAAAGCATGTTATTCAAATCTATCAGTTTTCTTTTCTTCAAATAGGCCATTTACTTTTAGCTCAAGAAATTGAATGAAAAGGTTGATTCGAAAAGGTCATAGATCAAAGCAATATTTTTGCAATAATACCATTTCATTTTATTTAGTTATAAGTACCAGAAAGTATAAATCTGCTTTGGTTAGCTTTTTAAAAAAACATTATTTTTATTAAAATTTTTTTGGTTAACATTTATTTATTTTTGAGAGAGGAAGGTACAGACTGTGAGCATGGGAGGGGCAGAGAGAGGGAGGGAGACCCAGAGCTCAAAAGTGGGCTCAGGCTCCACGCTGTCAGCACAGAGCCGGACATGGAGCTCAAACTGACCAACTGTGAAATCATGACCTGAGCTGAAGTCGGATGCTTAACTGATTGAGCCACCCAGGTGTCCCTCACTGTTTTCACTGTTTATTTATTTTTGATAGAGAGACGGAACATGAGCAGGGATGGGCAGAGAGAGAGGGAGAGACAGAGTCCAAAACAGGCTCCAGGCTCTGAGTTGTCAGCACAGAGCCCGATGTGGGGTTTGAACCCGTGAACCATGAGATCATGAGCTGAGCCAAAGTTGGACACCCAACCAACTGAGCCACCCAGGCACCCCTGGAAGATTAGTTTTAAAACACTAGGAAAATTCTTGAACATCCACTTCACCTATGAGTGTATCTAAATGGTCAATAAATGACAAAAATCAAAGCCACTAAAATAACCACAGTGTCAGTGGGAGTAAAAATTGTGACAAAAATGGGGCGCCTGGGTGGCGCAGTCGGTTAAGCGTCCGACTTCAGCCAGGTCACGATCTCGCGGTCCAGGAGTTCGAGCCCCGCGTCAGGCTCTGGGCTGATGGCTCAGAGCCTGGAGCCTGTTTCCGATTCTGTGTCTCCCTCTCTCTCTGCCCCTCCCCCATTCATGCTCTGTCTCTCTCTGTCCCAAAAATAAATAAAAAAACGTTGAAAAAAAATTAAAAAAAAAATTGTGACAAAAACTAGTAAAAAAAAACTGCTTGTTAAAGATATATCTATCCTATGATTTAAGAATTTCGACTCCCAGTTATATACCAAAGACAGATGGGTGTTTATGTCTAATAATACGGCGCACAAGAGTGTTTGTATCAACTCTCGATGTGATAGTGAAAAACTTCTAACAACTAAAATATCATAAAATGAAGAATGTATAAATTGTATACTGGTCTAAAATGGAGTATTATACAACAATGGAAAGGAAGGAATTATGCTACATAAAACATCAGGGATCAAAATCAAAGATATTGTTGAGTAAAATAAAATTATGCAACTTAAAAACGGTAAAATAATCAAAGGCGATGGAATTCAGAGTAAGGGCTACATCTGGGGAAACTAGTGCCTGATGGGGGAGCAGGAAGGATTCTGAGATGTTTGCAATGTTCTTATCTTGATTCTAGTGACAATTGCTCATTTGTATATATTTATAAAAGTTCATCACAGCTGCACCCTTCAGATACATTACTCTTATTGGATTATACATTTTAATAACAATAATGAGGCAAAAAATGTCTCTGTGACATTTCCCAAATCTAAAATTCTAGGGTTCTATGAAACCCCTAATCACTCTTCTATTCTTACTGTTGTGCTTGTCTGTGCACAGTATTCCTTGCTTCACCTGCTTCCTAGTGAATATAAATTATTCCCATGCCTGGCAATTTCCTAAAACTTAAATGAATAATTCGACTCACAGCTATGCCTTTGAAATTTCCACTGTGCCACTCTCAACTTCATCTTGACTTTTTCTTTTCTCCCCCCAATAAATCTTTATAATTTAAGTGTTAAACAGACCAAGGTAGCAATGTCACACAGCAATCGTAAGCTGCCTTTCTACATTGGCTTGGGAGAATAGCATCAGAACATACTAATCCGATATATTGATACTATGTTCGTGGGTACATTTTAAATGACTGTTGTATTTATTAACTCTGATTCCATTTTTGATCATGTTCTATTGAGGTTTTAACATCACTGTCTGAAAAACTATTATTGGGGAATAGTTTATTTCTTTAAATTGCCATTTATTAAAGTAAAAAAGAATTAAATCCATATTTTTATACTCTTAATAAATCAAGAAGTGTTATATGTTTATTTTGACATTTTACTATTTAAGCGATACTCTTAGAAATCAGTCATTATTTACTGTAGATGTGGATTCTAAAAATAATAAAATAAGAATAAAAAACAAAGCCTTAAAATGTAGGAAATTTAGCACCTCTCAAGGTATAATAGAACATGGAGATTTTTTTTTTCCAGGAATTTGTCAGAGTGCTCATCTCAAATCAATCCTCACACACAAATGTGTGTTTTGAATCCCATGTTATTTGAAGAGAGCACCTTCTCCATAACAATGTGATAGCACATCTAAATTCTAGAGGATTTTATACCTCAGTAAACATCAATACAATGCAAATGATGATTTACTGGTTTTCTTTTATCTGTGATCTTTTATTCATTGCCTCGTGTAGAGCAAATGTGAAATGTAGTCTTTGTTCCTCAAATACAGAGAGCGGGTGCAGAATTCTTGGATTAGCTATCCTTTATGTTATTTTATTTTTTTAAAAAGAGAAAGCAAGCATTCAACATTTTTATATTTTATTTTGTGCTAAGTCATTTCTAGCATTTTTAAAAATTCTAAAAGGAATGATATATTCTTAAGAAAGTGAATTTAATTTTGGTTTTTAAGTAACATATTTAAATGTGTTTTTTTTTGCCCCCAAAGGATTTTGATTAAATACAAATTAAAAGTACAGTTTTATTACATTCAAACATGTGGGGTTGACATCCACAAACCTGCTTTAAATTTTATTCACTTGAGCTGTGACAGCAGGATGGGCAGTGGAGAGGCCAAGTATAAACACCAGAAAACAGGCTCTGGTGCCTTATGTTAGAGGCTGTTGCACCAAAAGATTGGTAGTGTTTAATATTTAATTTCCAAATATAACAAATTATAGGTCTCACATAATCTCAGAGTTCAAGAGCACCTTAATCCTCATCAAAACAAAGCATTTCTAATGAACCAGCCTCCTTTTTATTAACTATTTTTTAAAATGTATTTATTCTGTGTGTGTGTGTGTGTGAGAGAGAGAGAGAGAGAGAGAGAGAGAGAGAGAGAGAGAGAGAATGAGAATCAGGGGCAGACAGAGAAGGAGATAAAGAATCCCAAGCAGGCTCTGAGCCCCACTTAGGACTCAAACTCATGAACCTGAGCTGAAATCAAGAGTCAGATGCTTAACAGACTCAGCCACTCAGGCTCCCCTGAAACAAACTCGTTTATAGAAGTTTCTCCCAGTAGTTCCCATGTCTCTGTGTGTGGTAATGAGCTGGCCATTCTACTTTCGGATACTTCTCACTCTGTCACTTTGCTTTTGGTGGCTGCTGTTTTATTTAGTTTGTTTTCACGTTGAGACATAATTCCATATGTGCAACTTCTGCCATTAGTCCCTTACAGGTGTGTCTTCCTAGTGTGCAAAGAAGACCTATAATCATGTGACAGCACAGAAAATGCACAGACACCTCTCACAACCTTTCATTCTGCTGCCCAAGGGTAGTCATCTTTATCCTCATGTCCTTTAACTGTTTTTCCCTTTCAACACCCCCCTCCCTCCCTCTGTCCTTTCTTTTTTTATTTTTTGTTTTCAATACAGATTTAAGCAGGATCTACTATATAACAAACATTGTAGTTGGCACTGGGACTATACAGGTAAATACGGTAGAGACATTGTCTTCAAAGAACTTTAGTAAACTATCTAACATCAACTAAGTAAATGATTACAATCCAATAAAACAAGGGTTATAATGGAAATAAACATGTAGATTATTACTGTATTCAATCCTGGCAATAATACTCTAGAGATGGGCATTAAGGTAATAAGTGCCTATTGTAGAAAATGATATACATGTGAGGACTATAACAATTATTGTTGTTGTTGTTATTATGGTGAACTTCTGTTATGCATTTGCTTTCTGTCAGGCAATTTACTGAGCAGTTTGCATTTATTATCTAAGTTAAAATTTATAATAAAACTTTGTTCTATGTCCTATTATCCTCACTTTCAGGTGTAAAAAATGAGGTAAAAAAGAGGTTTTGCACTGTGAAATTGGTAATTCTTCTTTTAAGTCTTTTCTTTTTTTAAGCTTATTTATTGAAAGATAGAGACAGAGATAGAGATAGAGATAGAGATAGAGAGAGAAAGAGAGAGAGAGAGAGAGAGAGAGAGAGAGAGAGAGAGAGAGAGAGAGAGAATCTCAAGCAGGCTCCACGCTGTCATTGCAGAGCCTGGAGCAAGGCTCGATCCTACAAATTGTGAAATCAGGACCTGAGCAGAAATCAAGGTCAGATGCTTAACTGACTGAGCCACCCAGGTGCCCAGTAATTCTTTTGAGCAAAGGTTGTTTGGTTGACAAGCCTATGTTTTTACAGTGTGAATTTCAAACTTGAATATCATTCGAATTACATTGCTGGACATGTTCTGTTTTTGGCCTTCCTGCATTCATTTCTCTTTCCTTTGGCCACAGCACTATGGTTTTTCATTCCGATGTTCATCTCAAGCTTGAAGTTTGCTGTGTTTCTTACAGCCCTAGTTGTGGGCCTTAAAGCAATCAGCAATTTCCCATGGACGTGTGAATGGTTTGTCGATGACCATGATGTCCAAATCCAGCCCCTGTGGTATTAGGTGAGAGCTTCTGAGTAAGAAAAATTCCTTTCTTTTGCAGGAGTCACCCGAAGAAACATGAATTTCTCTTAAGGGGAACAAGGAAGCCCTTTGAACCTGTTGCAAGTCATGTTAAATTTGGGATAATCTAGTTTAAGTCTTTTAGAAACAAAACAAACAAAATTGGTAGACTTTGTTTACTAATATAAACATTGGTAAAGTGTTGATTGCTATAGGAGCATTCTTTAATTTTTTTATGTTTTATTTTATATTTGAGAGAGAGAGAGAGAGAGAGAGAGAGAGAGAGAACGAGAGAGAGATGGAGTGTGAACAGGGGAGGGGCAGAGAGATGGAGACAGAATCCAAAGCAAGCTTCAAGCTCTGACCTTAGAGACTGATGTAGGGCTTAAATTCACCAGCAGTGAGATCATGATCTGAGCCGAAGTCGGATACTCAACTGACTGACACACCCAGGCACCCCAGGATCATTCTTTATTTAAATTATTCAGATACATATGCCAACAATATCCTTTTATTATTCCAGCCTGTTGGGATTGGATTCCTGTTATTTGAAAGCATATATTCTAACCTGATACAGGTCAATAAATAAGGTGTGCTTCATTAGCCCATATTATAGATAAATACGTAGTATATATAAAATTATACTTCATATTGTTCCTTCCAAATCCTCTCCAACTATAGTAACTTTGATACAGAATCTGTCCATTTTTATCCCAAAATTCGTATGGATAGTGTTAAGTTTATTGAAATAAAACTGGAAAGAGAATAGCCCTTAAAAGACTCACATAAAGAACTATGCAGGGAAGTTTAAAGAGTGGGATGGATGGATTATATTCATTTATATATTTGTTCAGTAATATTCACTAAGCACCTACTGTGTATCTGCCTTGGGGATAGAAATTTTAACACAAAGATACAGTCTCTGTGCTCAGAGAATTTACAGTCTTGTTCTCTTCCAATACACATATAGTCTATAATGACACTAAATGCCGATACGATGATCAAGCAATTCAGAGGTATTAGGCAAGAGGTGTAGAAACATACAGCATAAATTTTTCTAGTAGCACAGTCAATATAGAATACCAAAAGTGACCTGAATGTTCAGTTTGAACCAATGCCCTTCAACTACATAGACATGAAATGATTGATAATTAGAAAAATGTCACAATGGCTCCATGTTGTTCCTGTACGAACCTTTGCTACACAGAAGATATGACATACGTTCCACTGTTTTGACATGATGAAGTGTCAAGGGAGTGACATTTCTGAGGTAATGCAAGGTTGAATTATGCTGACTAAAAAATACAGGTTTCCATTACCTGAGCTTGAAGGAATATATGTATAACATTTGTGACTGTAGATGATTAATAATTTAACAATTTGGTTCTTTTTGAATAGTATGGGGAAAAAGTACTAAGTTAGGAAAAAGACTCCAAACCAAAGAGCAGGTAATATTGCATTGGAAATATAATCCATTGCATCTTTTTTTTCACTTTAATACTATTATTTATGGATTTTGTTGAAAATAGATGTTTTTAAATACTGGATTATACTAAATAAACCACTGTGAGTCAGACATTTCTAATTAGCCTTGCCTTCTTTCAATAGTTGTGGTTGGTATTATTTGTTCAGTATTATTAGTTGTCTATTTTGTTTTAAATTTAGATATATTTCAAAATAAAATATGCAAAACTTTCCCTTTATTGTATTTTAAGAGAAAAATATTTTCTCATACTTTATTCTATAGAAAACTTGATTTATAAAGAATGCATTTTCCCCATCTATTCATAATTTTTAAAAAATATTGTAGAGGTGAAAACCTACAAAAATATAATTTATATATAGTTATATGCATTTTTTTTAGCTTTTGTTGGTGAAAAGAGTAGCTCATTTCACTTTTCCATAGCAGACTATGAAGTTATTTATTTATTTATTTATTTATTTATTTATTTATTTATTTATTTATTAAGAATCAGGGGAGCCTGGGTGGCTCAGTCGGTTAAGCATCCGACTGCGGCTCAGGTCATGATCTCGCGGTCCGTGAGTTCGAGCCCCGAGTCGGGCTCTGTGCTGACGGCTCAGAGCCTGGAGCCTGTTTCCGATTCTGTGTCTCCCTCTCTCTCTGACCCTCCCCCGTTCATGCTCTCTCTCTGTCCCAAAAATAAATAAACGTTGAAAAAAAATTAAAAAAAAAAAGGGGAGAGTATAAAGTTTGCTTCAAGTTATTCTCACATATTTATCAATATAAAATAAAACTGCACATTACCTATCAAGGAAGTTCTAGTCCTCATTGAGAGAATACTGACAATAATATTTTTACAGTACTGTTTCCTTGGTTACTATTGTAACTACCTCTATAAATTAATGTTTTTAATATAGTAGACCACTTAGCACATTTTCTATATTTTATATTGCTTAATTTAGAAAAAGTTAAAATGTACAGTCCTACTTAAAAATATGTCTGTTTTAAAGAAACTTAGTTTCCTGTGAATCCCAACTTGGACAAAATATGTATTACTAATTCCAAGAATACAATTTTTCTTTGTGATTATTTAAACTAGCGAAGATTTCAGAATCACTGGGGAATTAATGCTGGGATGATCTTGGGATTTGCATAGTAATTGGTTTGACACATATGCCATACTGTACAGGGCTATGGACACAGATGGTAATGAATACACCAGCCATGTTCCCTGAGATCAGTATAAAAATGTGATGAAATTGATTTTTTTTCATTCTTTGAGGTGTATAAGTAACCATGCTGGCTAATGAGCTAATTTAGATAAGCTTTAAACAAGAATATAATCATATTAATGGCAATTATTGGAAAGCAGCACGAAATGAAGCTTTTTAGTTTCCATTCCAAGTTTTAATTAGCAATTAAATGGAAAGTTACTTGACCTATGATTAACTTTCAGTGTGTTTTTAAAGTTTATGTATATGTAAAGTAGTTTTAGAAGTGTTACTCCACATAACAATGTCTCCAAAGGATATGTTATCAAATATCCTTTCAGTAATGAATATTCTAAAAAATATATTTAAACTAAATAGATGGAACCAAAAAAGTTGTATATGAAAACACCATCTAAATTAATGTCAATTCTTAAAGCATTAAATGATTTCTGAGTAGCGTATTTGCTTTTCCGTAAGTGGGAAATTGTGTGATGGATGGCGTGCCCTAATGATTCTCGTTTGTTAATACGGAATATATTTAGTATTGACAAAATAAATTAACAAATAAAATACATTAAAGTACTTTCTTGAACACTTTATTTTTGCCATTTCTGCCATAAATTTATATAACAAAATATTTAAATACCTTGTTATAATGTTATTGTCAATCATATATGAAATACTAGAAAAGGACATACAGTATTTTAATTTTAGAGTTATATACTAGATTTCAATATTCTTCTTTTTTTAAGTTTATTTATTTATTTTAAGAGATAGAGAATGCGTGAGCACTTGTGAGCAGGGGAGGTGAAGAGAGAGAGAGGGAGGGAGACAGAATCCCAAGCAGGTCCCATGCTGTCAGCTCAGAGCCTGACATGGGGCTCTATCCCACAAAACAGGAGATTGTGACCTGAGCAGAGATCAAGAGTGGGACACTTAACTGGCTGAGCCACCCAGATGTGCCAGATTTCAATATTCTTGGTAACTCTGAACAAGTGAGTAGGACAAATCCACAATAGAGGAAAAGGATATTTAATTGAGAACTATGGAAGTGTTTACTATTCTGAAGGTTATTTAAGACTGATTGTTTTCAGTCAGGTTTAATTCATCAGCAAACATTTTTTAAGTAGCATTGCAACTTAGTTTACAATTGTCACATACAACTTAAGGGTTTTCCTGAGCTCTTTTCATATTTTATTTTAAATGTGTATCTCCTTGCTAGCACCTTCCCCTACCATCATTCCAGGGATTTGAGAATTGTTCATATAGGCCAGTGTCTGACTTATTTGTCTTTAAAACCTATTATTTTTAGTTCCTAGAACATAAAAGGTGCTCAATGAATGCCTGCTGAATGCAGGAGCAAATGCGGCTTATCTACTATTATCTGCAAAGGGAACCTTTGCAAGTTAATAACTAGGGGTATTCACATCGTTAAAAACTCTGATATGTGTGGGGCTCCTGGGTGACCCCGGTTAAGCGACTGACTCTTGATTTTGGCTCAGGTCATGAACTCACGATTGGTGAGATTGCACACCTCATAAGGCTTCTCACTGACAGCACTGAGCCTGCTTGCAATTCTCTGTCTCCCTCTCTCTCTGCCCTTCCCCTGCTCTTTCTTTCAAAATGAATCACCTTAAAAGAAGAAAACTGTGATATGTTAGAAATTCCACAATTTTTAATGATATAAATTACATAGAATTTGCAAATATCCTTCACAATACTAATAACCAGAAAGTTTTACCAAATATACTTCCAAGAACTTGCAAGTACAATGGCTTAATAGCACAATGTGAGCTTAAAAATCCATAATAGTAGAAAATATTTACATCTCATGACACAGAATCAAGTACTAAAATAGTGGCCTAAAAAAAAAAAAAGGTACAACTTGCACTCTATGATTTCCTGCTTTTCCAACAGAGAAGACAGAAGATAATTTAATGATTTCCTGATGTCTCAGGGTCATTACCACGAGCCTCAGTTATGTGACATTCTATTCTGTTACAAAGATAATGTGACTGCAGATGTTGATGGCGTGAATCCTGTTACCAAGTTTTAATAGTCTCATGTAATTAGGTGTAAGATACATCACAAAGCAGCAATTATTTTTTTTTCTTCCATATTTTAGTCACTTTCTTTTGTTGTCATTTTTTGCTAAGTCACCATAATTAGCCAGGGAAGAAACTCAGGGCCAGAGCTTGAGTGTTTTGATTGAAGCACAGCTATTTGGGGGTGTGGGAGAAGAGGGTAAACAAAACAAGACAGGAAGCAAGCTGGACTCAGAAAAGAAATCCTGGGAAAAGTATATAATGTACTTAACATTTTTCCACAAGCTTGGTTTAATGTTACCTGGTACCTGCAATGACCTCTAAAACAGTAGAAATTTCCCAAAACACTGGCAGTTGCACATGGTGCCAGATGTTTTATTTAACAGATTTGAAACTAAAAATCAATTTGGTTGTCATTTATTGTCCTTTGGAGGATTTAACCATAAAATGAATCAATAAAAAGGAAAAGAGGGAGACACACGAGAATCTCTATTTTACATTAAATGTAAAAGGGAAGTTTTTTGTAACATCAATCCATAATTATAATAGAATCTTCTACATAGATAGACAGTCAATAGGTAGGCACACATATTCACAAACTCATAACAAATCTGCTTACCCACAGAGATCCAGATCCGTGGTGTAAAAAAAAAACAAAACAAAACAGTATAATAGTTATGATATATTCCAGTGTTCTTTAAAGGACTATCAAACATTTTAGAGCTGTCTTTGAAATCATTTAGCTTATTTCTTTTACATTTACATTTTAAAGCTGGCAAAACATTTACAAATGGGGAGGATGTTTCATTATTTTTAGAGCAATATTTTTTTTCAGAGTATTCATAGCCAAGCAAATACTATTTAAGGTAACCAGAGTACCTAACTTTGCAGTTGCCTGTTATCTTTCCTGTTACTGATGGAGTTCGCTGATTTAATCCTTTTATAGAATTATCCCTTGTGGCATTTATGTCAATGCCATTTTTATTCCTTCTAGATCATTCCCACGTAGTAAATAACTCCGTGTTGACCTTTAGTCACGTGCCGTCTCCCCATGAAAGGGCATCCCGCAATCTATAGAGACAACTGAAGGGACCAAGGAAGTTGAGATGTGCTGTCATATATACAGAATGTCATTAGATAGAAGGTGACCCAAGGAGAATGCTGATCCTCCCTCTTGCTGGGGCCAAACATCTCAGTGATCTTATTCTGCTCCTATTGTTGTCAACTGAGAAGAAAGCTTTGAGACATGTGAGAGGAAGAAATACTAGTAAACTATTTTGTTTCCTAAGGTCTTTCCTCAAAAAACCATATGCCTCTAGTTCTTAAATACTTATTTGTTATCTATTTATGTTTTCTGTAATTTTGGGGGAGGCTGGATCCAGAACTGAGCACAGTTTACTGATAAGGGTATGGTTCATGAGGGTGTCTATAAAGGAAAAGTAGTCACAGCTTCCTACAAGCTGTTTCTATAACCTTTAAGGGCTTGCTAGTTTTTTTCTTAATATCATAGTTAAAAAATCAACTACTTTTAATTAGATTTCTCACAGCGTTGTGAGGAGGATAAAACATACACCCCCTCCCCCTAAATAAGGAAAGGAAAACCTGACAGGCAATCAAGTTTGTAGGTGCTGGCCTGACCTGGCATTGACTTGAGTAGACCACCCAAAGTTTTAATCTGCCAAATTCTCTTAAAGGCCTTCCAGTTATAAGCGTTTTAATTCCTACGAGACACCAGGAAACACCACATCTACTTTCCTCAAATATATGTTGCTCTTCCATGGCTTCAGGCATTTACTGAGGTCTTTTCATGCTGGAATTCATTCTACTTCACATCTTGGGGGAGGCTACACCACTTCTTCCTTTGGGACTTACCTGGGAGCATAATATCATCCTGAATTAAGTACCTCCCTAGATTTTAGGCTCTCGTAATAAATCCATTGCTCCTGTTCCATCATCTCCATCACCAAACCACAGGGCGCTTGCCTTTTGTTTTGGTCTGTCATGAGGGCAAAACTTTTCCCACCTACCGCCTGGATCTGCCCAACATTGCCCACATATTTATTCTTCTTAGTGTGCGTGTGCAAACTCTACTTCCTGGGACATGCCACAGTGAGGTAATAGAAAATATGTCTGTTAGTCTCTGCTCCTGTTCTGGGCACAGAGCTCCCAAACCCTTGTGGATACCTAAATGATAAAAACTCTTTTGTTCCAGTATTTGGTCTTTGACCCTACACAGAGTTCCTAAATTCCTTGGAACTTCCTGAGTAAAAGTGTCTTTTGTTCTTTATTTTGCCAGTAATATTTTATTGTTATTATTTTAATTTTTTTTCTTTTTTAAATCATTTTATTTTATCTCATCATGATAAGTTGCTCTTTAATCCCTATGCCTTATTTGACCCATCCCCCAAGCCAGTTCTCCTCTGGTAACCATCAGTTTGTTCTGTATAGTTAAGAGTCTGTTTCTTAGTTTGTCTCTCTCTCTGCCTTTCTTCTCTCTCTCTCTTTTTTCCTTTGCTCATTTGTCTTGTTTCTTAAATTCCACATATAAGTGAGATCACATATAGTATTTGTCTTTTACTGACTGAATTATTTCACTTAGCATTATACTCTCTAGCTCTCCATGTTGGTACAAATGGCAAGATTTCATTCTTTATATATATATATATATATATATATATATATATACACACACACACATACATATATGTATATATGTATATATATATAATTATATAAACATAATATAATAAATATATATTGTACATTTTCTTTATCCATTTATCTCAATGGATGCTAGGGATGCTTTCATAGTTTGGCTATTGTAAATAATGCTGCAATAAAAATAGAAATGCATGTATCCCTTTGAATTAGTGTTTCTCTATTTTTTTGGGTAAATACCCAGAGGTATCATTCCTGGATTGTAGTTAGTTCTCTTTTAAAATTTTTTTAGGAAACTCCACACTGTTTTCCAGAGTGGCTGCACCACTTTGCATTCCCACCAATAGTGCAAGAGGGTTCCTGTTTCTCCACATCCTCCCCAACATGTACTGCTTCTCATGTTTGCTTGTATATTCACTCTTTTTTTTTTAATGTTTATTTATTTATTTTGAGAGAGAGAGAGAGAGAGAGAGAGAGAGAGAGAGAGAGAGAGAGAACAAGCGCAGGCACACAAGTACAAGAAGGGGAGGAGCAGACAGAGAGGGAGACAGAGTATCCCAGTAGGCTTCACCTTGTCTGTGCAGAGCCTCAGTGGGGCTTCATCCCAGGACCACAAGATTATGACCTGAGCTAAAATCAAGAGTCAGACACTTAATCAGCAGCTACCCAGGCGCTCCTCATGTATTCATTCTTTAATCGTTGTATGTCTTCTGTGTTTTTAGCTTTTCTTCCCAAATATAATATATTAAATATATATATACACTAAATACACACACACACACACACACACACACACACACACACACCAAATATATAACAAATGCATTTTGACTGTATTCCTCAAATATTACAAAAATAGTTAAATCTGTACTGAATATACAGGTACTCTTTCACTGAAGTTTGTTTAATCGCTTGATTTTTCAGTTGTATTGATGGTTTCAGGACCTTGCAACAGAAACACGAGGCTCTCTGCAATCTTAGAAAACCCCTTGCGTTTTTGCTAGTCTTCACTTCCTGACACATGTTAGATTTAAGATAGCAATTTTACCTGACAGAGGTAAGATAATTCGACATAAACATAAAAAAATGAAGTAAGTTTTCATAAGCTAAATCCATGTTAATAAGAATAGTTAAGATTATTTTCTCACTTAGGGCACCTGGGTGCCTTAGTCGGTTAAGCGACTTTGGCTCAGGCCATGATCTCACGGTGTGTGAGTTCGAGCCCCACGTCAGGCTCTGTGCTGACAGCTCAGAGCCTGGAGCCTGCTTCAGATCTGTGTCTCCCTCTCTCTCTGCCCCTCTCCTGCTCACTATCTCCCCCTCTCTCTCTCTTTCTCTCTCTCTCTCAAAAATAAACATTAAAAAATTATTCACTAAATTTGTAAGTTAATATTGTCCTTTCCTTAAAAAATAATTGATAGAGGAAAAAGATGGTAGTTTTCCAAAGGTTTTTATTTGGAAGAACAAAATAAATAATTTTGATATTAATAATAATAATATTAATAATAATATTGATAAAAAAGCCACCATGTTTGGGTCCTTCCCATTTTTGTTGTTGTTGCTGTGAAAATGTTACTGGCCTCAAGATCCATTCTCTGATAAGGGCTTTTCCAGAGCAGATGCTGACTATTGTTCCTGGAGATGAAACTTTGTGGACCCAACCACAGTTAATATATCTAAACTGTTTTCTTAGACGTAAATTTCCAAGTGAAAATGCATGGGATTGACTAGGAAAGAATGCTTTTCAAGTAGTTTTGTGCTGCTTAGAGTTGTAAGATGAGTCTGGTTTTCCAAAGAAAATAACAGTATCTTTTTAGTTCCAAATGAGTGATTCGTGGTCTTGGGATCCATGTGAGGCAAACCTGTTTTCCAGCCCTGTTCCTTGACTGGAGGCCTCACATGCCTTCCAAGAGCCTCCATGGCATTTGCATTAGAAACCCTCCACTTTGCAGCTGCTCAGGAGCCCAGTGAAAGAAAAGACACTAATTATATATTGGAAGACTAATGAAGTCAAGTAAAGGAAGGAAAAGTACTCCACAGATCACAATAGCAAAAAAACAGAAAATCCCTTTAAAATATTGGTTAGCAAATTCAAACCCTATACCACCAGCAGTCATGTTTTGCATCATTAATTTTTTGCAACTAAAATTGCTTACCCTTTCTAGTTCAAGGTTTCTTTCATCATCATTTAGAACAGGGAATCCTTACATATCCTGTGTACAAAAGAGCAATATGTTATCTAAGATAGTTCGAGAGGAAATTGTAAGATATTTTTGAACTAGTCCCACCTACTATGTCTGAAAATTTGTGTACTCGTTTTTAATCACTGTGAATCTCTGGAGTTTTTTTTTCTTTTCTTTTCAAATAAAATATGCTAAGTATATAACAAATGTATCTTATATTCTTCAAATATTATAAGAATATATTTAGGGGCGCCTAGGTGGCGCAGTCGGTTAAGCGTCCGACTTCAGCCAGGTCACGATCTCGCGGTCCGTGAGTTCGAGCCCGGCGTCAGGCTCTGGGCTGATGGCTCAGAGCCTGGAGCCTGTTTCCGATTCTGTGTCTCCCTCTCTCTCTCTGCCCCTCCCCCGTTCATGCTCTTTCTCTCTCTGTCCCAAAAATAAATAAACGTTGAAAAAAAATTAAAAAAAAAAAAGAATATATTTATACATATATTACAGAATATATTTACTTATATATAATGAATTATTTCAATTGGCTTAGCAGATACCTTTATAAATACGAAATTACTGTTGTCACTTTAGTGGTTCAAGCTGAGGAGGGAAAACTGTGAAGAAAATTATTGCCATTTAACATATAAAAAGATTTAGGAGTGCCTGGGTGGCTCAGTCGATTAAGGATCTGACTTCGGCTCAGGTCATGATCTCAGGGTTTGTGAGTTTGAGCCTGCATCAGGTTCTGTGCTGACAGCTCAGAGCCTGGAGCCTCCTTCAGATTCTGTGTCTCCCTCTCTCTCTGCCCCTATCCCATTTGCACTCTCTCTCTCTTTATCTCAAAAATAAATACACCTTAAAAAATTAAAAAAAATATGTATACACACACACACACACACACACACACATATATGTATATATAAAGGTTTTTAAACATTCTAAAAAAAAGATAGTTACAGCAATGTGTTTAAAATGCACAAACCCAGGCACCTGGGTGCTGCGTCAATTAAGCATCCAACTCTTGATTTCAACTCAGGTCATGATCTCATGGGTTAGTGAGTTTGGGTTAGTGAGATTGAGCCCCACATCAGGCTCTGCACTGACAGCATGGAGCCTGCTTGGGATTGTCTCTCTCCCTCTCTCTCTGCACCTGCCCCTCTGTTTCTTTCTCTCACTCTTTATCTATCTAAAAATAAATAAACAAATGAACAAACAAACATTAACAAACGCACAAACTAAACTCACAGGTTTAAATCACCTGCTTTTCCTTTTCCTTTTTTTTTATGTTTATCTATTTATTTTGGGAGATAGAGAGCACAGGGAGGGAAGGGGCAGGGAGAGGGAAAGAAAATCCCAAGCAGGCTCCGTGCTGTCAGCACAGAGCCAGACGTGAGACTCAATCCCATGAACCATGAGATCATGACCTGAGAGGAAACTAAGAGTCAGATGTTTAACCAACCGAGCCACCCTAGTGCCCCTGAACCACCTACTTTTCTTAATCAGATGTTAGACAAAAACAGTGCACAAAACTTTTTCTTTAATTGCAACGAAAATTATTCCTGACACCTCTAACAATAAATATGGGTTAACTAATCATAAAATGATTTTTTTAAAACCTCAAAATATTATGACTTAATACCCTTATGATTCTAACATTATAACCAACTTGTCCCAATCCAGCTTTGATACATATGTTCTTTAATAAGTCATCCTGGGATACTTACGCTTTGCTCCAGTGCTGTGGCATCTATTCCTGTCTCCCTAGCTTCATTTACTGTTCACAGTCCTGCTATTTTTGTGCCTCTGTCATCCCCAATCAAAGTGATTATTATAGCATTGCTTCTTCAATTTCCTGTGTCTGAGTTTCCTGCTACCAATTTCTTTTAGCAGAAACCAAAGCAGGGAGCAGAAAAGTGCTCATGATAGATTTCTACCCTATGAGAATCATCTCCTCTTATCAAAAACAGGCTCCTTTTCCCTCTGCCTCTCCCTGAAAATCTCCATTCTATTACTGAGGTGGATTACAGGCAGACAGTTATTTAAATGCAATAGGTTTTCTGCAATTTCTTCAGACTCCTAAGGGCAACCGGCAATTTATCTCACTTCAGGATTTTTTTTATAGTTAACTCTCTGCATGGTGCTTTGTGAGTTATAAAGTCCTTTGTCAACCCCCTCAAGGAGCTAACAGTCTAGGAAATGTAGAATATAAATTTTAGTAAAAATTATTTAAACATGATTTAATAAGGATAGAAGAGTGAAAGAAATTAAGGACAGAGTTATTTTGAAAAAGTAATTAAGGACGGGGTGCCTGGGTGGCTTAGTTTGTTAAGTGTCTGACTCCTGGTTTTGGTTCAGGCCATGACAGTTCATGGGTTCAAGCCTCTCTTCAGGCTATGTGCTAACAGTGTGGAGTCTGCCTGGGATTCTCTGTCTTTCTCTTACTCTGCCTCTCCACCCCCCAAAATAAATAAATAAACTTAAAAAAATAATTAAGTAGATTTTTGTCCATAGACACAAAAAAATTTACTGCAATCATTACATTGGGGAGATATTTTTGTATTAGTGGTTTGTTGGTTTTTTTTTTTCCCTGTTATTTCCCCTCAAACTTGATTGCAAATAAGATCAATTGGGAATATTGTTAAACTGCTGATTCTGATTTAGGTAGATTTTGCAAAGGTGAGGCCTAACATGCTGCATTTTTTTTTTTTGATTTATTGCCAAGTTAGCTAACATACAGTATAATGTTGGCTTCAGGAGTGGATACCCATGATTCATCACTTACATACAATACTCAATTCTCATCTCAACAAGTGCCCTCCCCAATGCTCATCACCCACTTCTCCCACCACCCCCAACACCATGCTCCGGTCAACTCTCACTTTGTTCTTTGTATTTAAGAGTCTCTTTATGGTTTGTCTCCCTCTCTGTAACTTTTTTTCCTTCCCTTACCCTATGGTCTTCTGTTAAGTTTCTCAAATTTGACATATGACTGAAATCTTATGATATCTGTTTTTCCCTGATGGACTTATTTCATTTAGCATAATACCCTCCAGTTCCATCCATGTGGTTGCAAATGGCAAGATTCCGGATGCTGCATTCTTAGCACACTCCCACAGTGCTAGGTGATGCTGAAATTGCTGGTCAAGGACCACACTAAGCAAGATGAAAACTTGAAAAAAATTCAGCAGTAAAGTGGCAAAGGTAGGAATAGTGTTGAGAATAGTGGTGAGTGCAGTTTAAAATGCAGGGCCAGATTTTTGGAGGTGATTTTGCCACCTCACAAAGCAGGAAGGAAGCCTTTTAAAAGATTTTAAACACTGGAGAAAAGGATAAATCCTGCCAAGACAAAAATCAAACACAAGAAGTAGACATAAACATAAGTATAAATCACACAGAATGACTACAATCTTGGAAGGAAAGGGGCACCTGGGTGGCTCAGTCGGTTAAGCATCCAATTTTGGTCCAGGTCACAATCTCACAGTTCGTGGGTTTGAGCCCCACACGGGACTCTGTGCTGACAGCTCAGAGCCTGAAGCCTGCCTCAGATTCTATGTCTCTCTCTGCTCTTCTCCTGGTCGTGCTCTGTCTCTCTCAAAAATAAATAAACATAAAAAAACAAAACAAAAGAATCTTGGAAGGAGAGAAAATGTTGTCATAATTAGCACAGCATAGTAACAATGCAAAGTTACTGCACTGAAAATGTCTACATGCAAAAACAGGGCCAAACCTAACTTACAAATACCTGGCAGCAAATTATAGACTGTGACATTTGTGAACCAAAACTATCAGGGGAAAGTACCAACAGTCTCCCACTATTATGTATCCTACAGTTGAGTTTCCCATAATTGGGGAAATTACACTGCAAATGCAAAGTGCATGGATAAGCCTCGCCATGGGAAAACCACCTTCCTGATCATGGTATTTTCTCTCCCAGGTAATTATCTTTTTTTCCTTTTTAATGAAATATTGTTCTGATTAAAGTGCTCCTTAACCAGACTTGATGTTTTATGTTATGTAAAGGGCATCTATAACAATGCAATTGAGCAGTGAAATAGAGAAGCCTCAGTATGGTGCCCTCGGTCAGACCTCAATTTGGGGCTTGATCAGAATATTCATTACAGTCAATGCAAATTCTGATTCTAAAATAGGTTGATTGTTCTCTCCCAGAGGTGTGGTCTTGGTTTAACAAATAAGGTAGGGCAAAGGGAAAGGAAACAAACAAACAAAAAAACAACTAGTGGTTTCCCCTAGACATTGAGATACAGAAATTTTATTTAAGTGGAACAACACCCATAGGATGCAAACTTAAAATTTTAGTGGAAATGGATAATCAGTAAATTCTTTTTTTGCATTCTTTTATCCTTGAGAAACAGACAGGGCACTTTTGCCCTTTAGAAAATCATTTGCCTTGGACAAACTAACTTTTAGGAAATCTATCAATTGTTTTATCCATTCTTTTTTTTTTAATATTTATTTTTGAGAGAGAGAGAGAGAGAGAGCGTGTGTGAGAGAGAATGAGTGGGGGAGGGGCAGAGAAAGAGGGAGACACAATCTAAAGCAGATTCCAGGCTCTGTGCTGACAGCTCATAGCCCAACTCGGGGCTCGAACCCACGGACTGGGAGATCATGACCTGAGCCCAAGTCTGATGCTCATTGTACTGAGTCACCCAGGCGCTCCTGTTTGATCCATTCTTTGATACATTCACAGAACAAATATCTGAGCTCCATTGTACTAACTATGAGTAAAATTTAGTACCTGGACTCAAGTAGATTACTATGTAGTTTACTCACATGTATATACATTAAAGAAAATATTAGGATTTATATGTGACTGCTAACTGAGGCCTGCTCTATAACATACTACATACTACTCACTTATTAAACCTAGGATTGAACCCCTCACAAACCCGATATGTAAGCAGAGGAGAATGGAATTACTCTTAGTAAAGCTTACACGAGGGTCCTGGAGTTATATACTCCCATACGTCCATTAGGTATCTGGCACAAGCTTTTGAGTCATTTGAGAATTTAGTAAAAGAATGAGAATTTTACAGATGGATGAGCTTAGGGTAGGGAAAAAAAGAGAGTCCATTTCCTTCGGACTGCTCCCACTGTGGGCCAGAAGTTGTCAGGGAGGAGGCAGCTATCAGAATCCAAAGATGGAGGAGTGTGCACAAGGCCTTGTGTGGGGTGTCCAAAGCAGCCCAAAGTAACCCTGTAGCAGGGCGCCCCGGAATAGATACCACATTCATGTTTCTATTCTTAGAGGCAAAGAATAGATTTCTGCTTCTCTGGAAAATCTGGTGGTGTAGCTACTGAGTATTTGTCCTGCCTTCTTTACTTCTCTTTGTGTTCACGAAATAACACTCTATTTCAACTTAAGCATTTCTTCCTTCTTTGAGAGGTGATAGCTATAGCTGTTAGCTTTGTGAGTTTAGCTGTCTGGATGAACACGAACCCTAGCCGTGGCTTGAAGAAGGATGTGGTGAGGATGTGCATAGCAAAGCAAGAGGAACAGTGTTGTATATCGGGTAAATTCAGGACTCTGACTAATAACTTATATTCACTGGGGTTCTTTGTTGGTCTCCCTGTCTTGCATTCTCTCTCTTCCTCCTCATACTGAGTGTACAGAAAGGAGACCCAAGTGGCTGCATCACACTCTGCCCCAGTTCGAGTAAGCAGGCACTCCAGCGGGGAATTCAGGCCTTGATAGCCTGGCAGTATCTCTACTGTTGCCTCAGGCCAGGGAACCCTGACTGAGTTGTCCACCTGTTAAGCTGCCTCCAGCTTCTCTGTGGTTTTCTTTTATGGGCCAGTGTTATCTTCCTACGCTTTAGTTTTTCCTTTTCGTCTTATGTTAAT
The DNA here is from genome assembly GCF_018350175.1 of Felis catus. Lineage (NCBI taxonomy): Eukaryota > Metazoa > Chordata > Mammalia > Carnivora > Felidae > Felis > Felis catus. The sequence goes on from NC_058376.1 coordinate 33,175,930, forward strand.
ATTATTTCACCTACGTATCTGCATGCCAGAGTTCTTTCTAATACTCAAATCTGAACATTTTTATTGCTTAAAAACTCTCAAAAATTTCCCAGGATCCCATATTTTCATTGTGTGTTTTATTATCAGCATCCCCAAATGATCTGAGAGCTCCCTCAGTCTCTTTATATCCAACACTTAGCATAATGGCAGGACCTAATTACATGCTTGGTATGATAATTAACAATTATTTAAAAAATCTGAATCTTGAAACTCTTTCTTCCTATGAATATTTGCAATAGTGTAACCCAGTTATGTGCTCCCTAGATGGATGTATAATATTGGGAAAAGTAATCTTAGAAAACATTGTGAAAAATAATCATAGAAAAATAGCTTCTCCTATGCATGTGCTTCTGGAGTTTTTATCGTGTTCACTGTGTTATTACACAGAGGCTAAAAGATAGAATGGTGATTTTATATAAGGGTTTATTTTAAATACCTAGAATCATTTTTAAACTTTTTGTTTGTTTCATACTGACTGCTTTGCACTCTAATGAAGCAGCATGTTTCTTAGCATAATTATTCAGTAGAAAAAAATTTTTTTTGAGGTCTTGCTTAAGGCTGAAGATCTGGGTTCTGGAAATGATCCATGACCTCCTAGCACCACCCAGATATATAGATTTAACTTCCAGTAGGTTGGAACAGAAGGGCTCATTCCATGCTGCAACTCCCGAAGAATGTGTGAAAAATAGAGGGCATATCTCCAATCAGACGATATTCATGTTTGAAGGTGTCTTAGGACAGCCCAAGTTCTTCATATTACTGATAGACACACACACACACACACACACACACACACACGTGAAAGAAAATCCATTTCATAAGAACATTTTAAATTTAAATAGATATGTTTTAAAACTATGTTCATGTAACTAACACCAGTGATATTTTCCTCCTGATATAGATAGTTGCCAGTGGTATACAGCATCATATACTCCCATATGTACACATGTATACTCCCACAAATCATTTATCCTTAAAGAAAGATCTACATTAATTTAAATTAACTGTTTGCCTACAAGTAGGAGGCAGCTTATGGACTAGGAAAATGTGTGATTATATGATCATTTTTTTCAATAAATATTGGCTTGGTGTTGCTGCTTTGATGAGCTCTCTATATCTTATCCCCAAATGTAGATACCCAGTGTTCATAACGTGAACTGGTATAATACTATTTCTTCCAGATACACACTCCTACAGTCTTCAGTTGTATTTCTATTCTAACACAATATGTGATATATAATTATTTACTTGTATCTCTGACTACATCGCAAACTGTCAGCTTCTTAATGAAAAAGGTGGCCTATTTATTGCATGTATAGTAACTAATGAAAATAACAGGCAATCAACATGTGTTTATAGAAGGAATGTGTAAATGAATGAATGAATGAGTGGATACATAAATGAATGAAAGAATAGACTTGGGCTAATAAATTGATTTGGGGTATTCAATTCTCTGAAAAGGATTTCAAGCTATTTACTGTATTAAATTTATATATACTGTTAAATAACAAAAATTCAATCAAGTAACTTTTAAAGATCTAATTGGTTTTATTAATCAATTCATGGATCATCCCATCTAGCATGTAAAGGGGATCTGCAAAGAGCTACAGGGAAAGAAAGGGTTTTTCTTTTTTATTTTTTTAAGTTTTTTCTTTCTTTCTTTCTTTCTTTCTTTCTTTCTTTCTTTCTTTCTTTCTTTCTTTCTTTCTTTCTTTTTTGAGAGACAGAGACAGCACAAGTGAGGGAGGGGGCAGAGAGAGAAGGTGAGAGAGAATCCCAAGCAGGATCCATTCTGTAAGCACAGAACCCGACACAGGGCTCAAACTCATGAAACTATGAAATAATGACCTGTGCTGAAATCAAGAGTCTGTCACTTAGCTGAGTGAGCCACCCAGGAGCCCTGAGAAGGAAAGTTTTTTAAAGGTAGAGAGGGAGTGGGAAAAAATTATTGGCAAACAATTCATTGTTTTAGGCAATGTTGTCATCCTACCAGGAACAGAAGGAGCAAACATTTGCTCCATTCCATGGAGCAAACATTTAAGGTGAAATTGTAGGAGCTTGTATGAGTCTCATGTTATGAGATATCACCCTAAAATAACAAGACTATGGTTACATAAATGTAATCCAGATTTCTATCAAAACCTAAAGCAATCAATTATGAAAGCCTGTGGCATCCATGCAGGGCTAGTGTAGTTACCTTCTAAGCAGGAAAGTTTGTTCAAAGCAGAAAGAAGTCAAGAATTTCAGATTGTAGCCATATTTCTTCTCTTCTTCCTAGTCTGTGTTTGTTCTTCCCTAACTGAATTCTGAAGACCCCATTCCCTTCTCCCCAAAAATGCATTGTTAGCTGTAAGCTAGAGAATCTCTGCTTTTAGAAGAGCTTCAGTGAAATAGATCGCTTTTCATGTGTTCATGTTTGAGCAGAAAGGAGAAATCTCCTCTCTGCTCCATTCCCATATTCATGGATATCCTCTGTCTGTCTATCCAGCTATCTATCTAACAATCTACCTACCCACTTATCTACCTACCTTCTCATCCAGAGACAGAGAGAAAGGGAGAGGAAGGAAGGAAGGAAAGAAGGAAGGAAGGAAGACAAAGAAAAATAGAGGTGGCAGATGGACTCAGTAGGACGGGGAAATGATCACAAGGCAAGCCAGAGGGATATGTATCACTGAAAAATGGAGCCTTGACTCTTGCGTCACGTCAACCAGATATGCGAATGTGGCTAGTCATTTTATCCAGGCCATTGCTATAAGTATATATATACATGAGCACACGCGCACACGCGCGCGCACACACACACACACACACACACACACACACACACACACAGTTGTTTCCAAGATCAAAAGATAGTTTTTTTTTCCCTATTGCTTACTATATTCTAACTAATATTAGGCAGCATTAGACTGCAGTTCAAGTACATAGGGCTACTTGTACCCGATGTTTATAGCAGCACTTTCAACAATAGCCAAATTATGGAAAGAGCCTAAATGTCCATCAATTGATGAATGGATAAAGAAATTGTGGTTTATATACACAATGGAATACTACGTGGAAATGAGAAAGAATGAAATATGGCCTTTTGTAGCAACATGGATGGAACAGGAGAGTGTTATGCTAAGTGAAATAAGTCATACAGACAAAGACAGATACCATATGTTTTCATTCTTATGTGGATCCTGAGAAACTTACCAGAAGACCATGGGGGAGGGGAAGGAAAAAAAAACTTAGAGAGGGAGGGAGCCAAACCACAGGAGACTCTTAAAAACTGAGAACAATCTGAGGGTTTATGGGGGGTGGGAGGGAGGGGAGGGTGGGTGATGGGTATTGAGGAGGGGAGGGTGGGTGTTGGGATGAGCACTGGGTGTTGTATGGAAACCAGTTTGACAATAAATTTCAAACACTGAAATAAATTTCAAACATATTGATGAACACACATTTAAAAAAAATAAATAAAATAAAAAAATAAAGTATACTCAAATTAAAAAAAATGGTGATACTTTTAATTCATTTTAATTCCCAGAGAACAGCCTTCTACATATTCAACTTATATTTACGTATAATTTTGTAAATCACCCCTGTGAATCTAGAACTTAATCCTTTTTTTAAATGAATTGGCAGTGTTTGTAGAACTAACACTATCATCTGACATCAATGTATGAGAGCCTTCTTAGAAGACAAGCAAGGTTATCCTGAGGAAGGAAACATGAATGCTTCCCAGTCCCACATACCATACAGTTTAGCCTATGTTGTAAGTTCTTGACTGCTTCAGACATACTATTTCAGACAGAGGATTTTTCTCATTTGCATATATGAATTGGGTTCTTCAGGATAACTGTATTCATTTTGGTATGATCAGCAGCATTCATCACTGATCCATATATTCTGAGACTGAACATAAATTATAGATTTTATTGTTATAACAGATTTTTGTGCTTTTATTTGCCATCACTATTATCTCTTTGTATCTGTAGTTCATTGACAGTTTTGTTGGCACCTTATCAACACCAGGGAATTTTCATCATAATCGCTTCATACATTGATAAAATTTCTAAAGAGAGCTCTATTGATCTATCATGTGACCAAAACCCTTAGGAAATAGAGAAGACAGGATTTCTAAAGTGCCATAGTTATTTGAAATAGAGACAGAGAATGAAGACTTTTAACTTTCTTAAACACTTTCACCATCTGAATGCAAGACTTAACCTTATGTAATGGCACAAAAATTTTTATCCTCTAAATGATTTATGAAAAAGAAATCCCTTGTAAGTACAGCCTTTGAATGTATATGTGTGATGAGAAGTAATATATTATTCATTCTTCATGCAATTTTACTCTACCTAAAGAAAAGTTACTATGTTAGAAAAGGAAACAAAAATATATGAAAAAAGGAGTGAAAACAAATTAAGTTTGACAATGCTGCTAAACTAGCTTTGGGTTGCTCATGTCTTTCATTTTCTGTAGTCAAGTCAATGTCAGAATCTCAGCAGCACCAGCACATGGATCCCTATGAAGCAGTGACAACGACACTACTCTCAATCTTTTCTCGCTTTTACTCCTCTTCTGTTTATTTTGGGAACTAAACTTTTATACAGACATTGTCTTCTTTATGTTACTCTCCTACGAAAGAGTATTGAACACTCAACTATCAAATTAGAAATATATCAGATGGCTAAACCCTTTCCGTTGATACTTATCTGACACTTTGATTTTATTTCCTTATACAGTTTTTCCTGAGAAACTAAGTTTCTTACTTTTACTTACATGTTTTGCGTATTCTTTTTTTATTATGCCCCATCTGTAGCATCTTTTCCTTTTTCTCTTATTTTTAAGGCAAATATATGCACTTTCCTTTTTCTGGCTCAACGGTTACTGAAACGAAATATATAATATTGATGGCTGGAATACAGACAAGGATTTTTACTTTCAAAACCAGCACAGTGCCTATATATGTTGCAAGTAGAGTGAAAATTAAATATATTGTTTAATGAGGAAGTTTCAAACCATTCAGTTTTTTATTCATTTCTTCACTTTCAGTAATTATTAGACCATACTGCTGGACAATGCACAACATCTGATTTAAGTTTCTTAATGGGTTGAACTAGGACACGTAATTCAAAACCAAATTTGGCTTATTGATTAACACACATCAAAATGGTCCATTGTAAAGTGGGCCAATGTATAACCTTTAGCTCATCTCTACTGCTACTTATGTTGAATTCAATTAGTCCATCAAGAAATAACTGCTGGGTACCAAGTCTTGTAATTATTATACATCAAGATTGGTTAGAGGGGAGGACAGAATGGCTAAAGAAAGTGACTTTAAAAAGAAAGAAAGAAAGAAAGAAAGAAAGAAAGAAAGAAAGAAAGAAAGAAAGAAAGAAAAGAAAGAAAAAAAAAAAAAAAAGAAAAGGAAAGAAAAGAGGAAGGGAAGGGAAGCAAAGAAAGATAAAAAACATCTTGTCATGCTTTGAAATATTCAAAATCTACTCAGTTGTCTATATGTGAGCTAGGCAAGTGCTGGGGAATATAATTAAATGTGTGTGTACAGCTTTCCAATGCTTCCCAGATTGTCTACAAAGACTTAATCAAAGTGGGTGATCAACACAGCCCCATAGATAAAGTCCGGAGGGGCCCAAAGCCAGGCAGGGACTTTTCTTTTTTCTTTTTTTTTTCTTCCTTTTCTTTCTTTTTTTTAAAGCTTATTTACTTATTTTGAGAGAGAAAGCATGAGAAGGGGAGGGGTGGAAAGAGAGGGAGAGAGAGAATCCTAAACAGGCCCCGTGCTGCAAGCAGAGTCCCATGTGGGGCTTGATTCAATGACCTGTGATCCCACAAATGGTGAGACCATGACCAGAGCCAAAATCAAGAGTCTGAAACCCAATGAACTGAGCCACACAGGCTCCCCAAAGGCCAGGGCCTTTTCAATAGAGGAAGAGTCATTCTAGCACTTAAGAGTATATTTAAGACAATTCTTGGGGCGCCTGGGTGGCGCAGTCGGTTAAGCGTCCGACTTCAGCCAGGTCACGATCTCGCGGTCCATGAGTTAAAGCCCCGCGTCGGGCTCTGGGCTGATGGCTCGGAGCCTGGAGCCTGTTTCTGATTCTGTGTCTCCCTCTCTCTCTGCTCCTCCCCCATTCATGCTCTGTCTCTCTCTGTCCCAAAAATAAATAAAAAACGTTGAAAAAAAAATTAAAAAAAAAAAGACAATTCTCTGCTGGTTCACATTTACACACTCTGATGTTCTTGTCCTGCAGAAACATCAGCAGTACCAGAAAAAAATAATTACAAGTTGATATTTTATCAAAGGTTAGAACAAATGTAAGGATGATAATGCACTGGGAATCTAGAGTAAGTAAATTCTCTTATTTTTTCTTTTGAAAGTATCAGGAAGTATTTGGGTTATGTATTAGTCATTGACAGAAGTACAATGTTTAAATTAATAAACATAATTGATAAAACGCCTTTAAAGGACTTTTTTTTTAAAGTAGGTTTCATGCCCAGTGTAGAAACATTTGGCTTGAACTCACAGCCCTGAGATCAAGACCTGAGCTGAGATCAAGTCAGATGTTTTACCAACTGACCCACCCAGGTGCCCTCAAAGAACATCTTTTTGATGAGCCTTCCAAATGCTTTCTTCAGAAGGGAATAGTGGGGAAATATCAACTTTGAAGACATACAAATACATATTCAAATATTAACCTATCATTTAATTTGGGGATTAATAAATCAGATTAATCTTTTTGATACTCATTTTCCCTATCAGCAGAATTCAAATCATATTACTTGCTTCTTTGACTTGTTTTGTGAATTGAATAAAGTAGCATTTATGCCATATGTGAATCATTGAGTGCAGGGCTTGAAGCATGGTAGGCACTAAAGGAATGGTGATTGATGATGATGATGATGATGATGATGATGATGATGATGAGATGATAAAGCCTGACAGTGAAGATAGTCAATAAATAGTAGTATGAGTTCTTTAGAAAATATCATATTTGACCTAGTGCAAGATTATAAAGTGTTGAAAGTGGGAGCCATGACTGGGGTGAATTTCAGAAGTGTAGTGAGCAGATTTTAAGTTCACACAAAGAAACAATGTTATGGGAAAGACATTCCATATTTATATTTGGATTTCATTGAAAATAAATTTCCTTCAAGTGGTAGTTTGATAGAAAAAGAGAGAGAAAGGGAGGGATGGAAGAATGGAGGGAAGGAGGAAGAGACTCAGTAACTAGAAAAAGACATTATATTGTCAGTAATATATACAACAGCTGCTAAACTGATTTGAGAAATTCCCCTAAACAATGTTTTACTTTTGGTTTAGTACCTTTTTAGTGAACTAAAAATTTGTCTTGTGGAATCTTTTTATTTTTTAATGTTTATTTTTGAGAGAGAGAGAGAGAGAGAGAGCATGTGAGAGAGACAGAGCATGAGCAGGAGAGGGATAGAGAAAGAGGGAGACACAAAATCCTCAGCAGGCTCCAGACTGAGCTGTTAGCACAGAGCCCAATGTGGGTCTTGAACTCACAAATCGCAAGATCGTGACCTGAACCAAAGTCAGATACTTAACCAACTGAGCCACCCAGGCACCCCATTGTGGAAGCTTAAAGTATGTAATCACTTGATTATGTAGAAGAGAAAAATATAGGAAACTATAGAGATATTTGGTAATGTTTAATTGAACTATCTTAGAACAGTCTTGGTGACATTTAATGATTAGCAAGATATACTTAAATCACTTGTCATGAGCACTCAATGTTACCTACAAAAGAACATCTTTATTTTTTCCCATTTTCTGCACTTTATGGTTCTTTGAAGAAGTGTTAACTTTAATACATAAAGTTATCTTTAAGGTGGTTTTGTTGTATTATAAGAATAAGCTTTCCTGAAGGAAATGCCACAGATCATAAGCCATGATATTGAAAAACTTATTTCCTGAAAGCCTAGTAAGAATTTCTAAATATGTGTCTCTTTCTTAGCTAAACAAAGAGTGCTTGTTCTAATGTAGAAAATAAGCCACCTGTATTTTACACTGTGAAAACAAGATAGTAAGGAGTTTTGTAACTGTTTTTATTTTCTAAGTATTTTTTTTTAAATTTAATGTTTATTTATTTTTGAGAGAGAGACAGATAGCAAACTGGGGGAGGAGACACAAAACTCAAACTGGTCTCCAGGCTCCATGCTGTCAGCACAGAGCCCAACATGGGACTCAAACTCACAAACTGTGAGATCATGAGCTGAGCTGAAGTCAGATGCTTAACTGACTGAGCCACCAAGGCACACCCCTCCTCCCTTTCTTTTTGTGAGGATACTAGCCTTCTTGAATGATCTACCCATATCATACCTCATCGCCTGTAGGCAAAACTAGAGTCACATTCCAATAAAACCCAGGGGAGAGTCACTAGTTAACTCGGGAGATGAGAGTCTGCACATCACATGGAATGAAAGAATTTGTTCCTGTGTACCATTTGGAAACTGAGAAGCATATACATGAGTGGATCCTGAGCATGCTAGACCTAGAAGATGGAATAGAAAGTTAGGTGGGCTCTATCCATTAAGATAGCATTGTCACTGTGCTGTACATTACGTGTGCATATGACTTTTTAAATTGTAGAAGGAACTTATGTCTGTAGTTCGTCCCCCCTGTATTCTTTTTTCCCCCTAAATTATTTACTTGTTTATTCATTTATTTATTTTGGGGAAAGCGCAAGCAGGGGAGGGGCAGAGAGAGAGAGAGAGGGGGAACAGAGGATCTAAAACAGGCTCTGCATTGACAAGCTAATAACAGTGAGCCCAGTGTGGGACTCGAACCCACGCACCATGAGATTATGACCAGAGCCGAAGTTGGATGCTTAACACACTGAGCCACCCAGACGCCTCTGTTTTCTAAGTTATATTTAAAGTACAATATGTTTCGTAGATTTACAGAATTCTTACATTACTAAAACATCTAAAACAAAAATCCTGCATTGAAAAACTTGGGAAGGTGGACATTTAAAAAATATTCCTTAACATATTTTTACACTTTATAGGGAAGAGACACTCTTCAGCTTTATATTTTAGTGATGTGAAAGCTGGTTGTATGGCATCTCTCTCTCTCTCTCTCTTTCTCTCTTTCTCGCTCTCTCTCTCACACACACCTGTTATCTGTGCATGTACGATCCTACTATATATTAGTATAAATATTATACAACTATAGAACTATATTAAAATATATGTGTTTATTATGTGTGTGTTGTTTAATTTTTTATTTGTCATGGAAATCTCAAGAATAACCCACTAAATTGCATTTCATGGGCACCTGGGTGGCTCAGTTGATTGAGTATCCAACTCTTGGTATCAGCTCAAGTCATGATCTCGAGGTCATGACATCAAGTCCCACATCAGGTTCTGCACTGAGTGTGGAGCCTGCTTCAGATTCTCTCTCTCTCACTCTCTGCTCCTACCCTGCTCACACTTTTTTTTTTCCTCTCTACATAAATAAATAAATAAATAAATAAATAAATAAACAAACAAACAAACAAACTTTATAAAAAAATAAATAAATTACATTTCCTACTTCTGATAGGAATGGTTATTAGTAACTCAGTTATTAAAATGATAAATTATTATAAAACTATTCAAATGGTGCCCAAAGGATATTGTTTTAGATGTGAAATAGTGAAATTTAATTTTGGTGATCTTTTTAAAAATTATTCCTTTCCTTTAAAAATGCTTTTTGGATCATAATTTGATATTACAAATTGGGAAATGACATTCTTAATTATTAAGAAAATCACTAGAAGTGATCAAAGTTATGTACATGTAAAAGCTTTAAGAATAACTTAATGTAGAAGAGTTTTCAGAATAAACTTTCTTCAATCAACTTGGGAAAGTTTAATGAGTTTGAAAAGTATTTATAAATGTTGAATCATGCAACCTGTTGGGGTGAGCTTAGTCTTTAGGTTTTTGATATCTGAGTTCCCTCTTATAAAATGAATATATTATTATTTATTATTATTATTGCCATAATTCAATTGACTTTTTACAATATTTTGTATATGATGCTGCTGATAAACTAGAATTTTGATTCATATTATTAACACTATTTGAGGATCTACTGTTTACAAGATACTGTCTTAGGAATAGAAAAGATTGGGGCACCTGGGTGGATTAGTCGATTAAGTGTCCGACATTGGTTCAGGTCATGACCACATAGCTCATGAGTTTGAACCCTGCATCATCCTCTGTGCTGACAGCTTGGAGCCTGAAGCCTGCTTCAGATTCTGTGTCTCCCTCTCTCTCTGCCTTCCCCTGCTCGCTATCTCTCTCTCTCTCAAAAATAAATAAACATTAATTAAAAAAAAAAGAAAGATTGAGGGGCGCCTGGGTGGCGTAGTCGTTAAGTGTCCGACTTCAGCCAGGTCACGATCTCGCGGTCCGTGAGTTCGAGCTCCGGGTCGGGCTCTGGGCTGATGGCTCAGAGCCTGGAGCCTGTTTCCGATTCTGTGTCTCCCTCTCTCTCTCTGCTCCTCCCCCGTTCATGCTCTGTCTCTCTCTGTCCCCCCCCCCCCGCCAAAAAAAAAAAAGATTGAAAAAGATACCAGATTTAAGACACTAAAGGATGTGTCCTTTCAATAGAATACTGTAAGATGTAATAAACTGTGCATGTTGCTCCATGGGAACTCAGCAACCGTATTTAATTTTTTCTCAGCATTTGTTGTATATTCTACTTCATGAATCTGAGACCATTTGCTTTTGACCATTTCTATAATATCAATACCAATTGGTTTATGATAAATAATCTTGCTTTTTGTTGGCTCTTTGCAGTGCTGGTGGTGAATACTGGATTAATACAAAAAATAATTGGAAACTTATAGCTGCATATAATATTTATATAATGTATATTTATTCTATTAAGAGAGATATGTTCATCCATGTGTTGGTATCAATTCATTTTAAAATTAAAATGTTTTAAAAAAGTGGTACTATTTTGATAACAATGAAATTCATTAAAAAAAATATTTTAAAAGCCTATTTATTTTGAGACAGAGGGAGGGAGGGAAAGAGAGAGAGAGAGAATCCCAAGCAGTCTCTGCACTGTCAGCATAGAGCTCAAAGTGGGACTCGATCTCCCCAATCATGAAATCATGACCTGAGCCAAAATCACGAGTCAGATGCTTAACTGACTGAATCATCCAGGTGCCCCAACAATGTAATTCCTTTTAAATGAAAACACTAGGGGTGTCTGGATGGCTGAGTCAGTTGAGCCTCTGACTTTGGCCCAGGTCATGATCTCATAGTTCGTGAGTTGGAGCCCCGTGTCGGGCTCTGTGCAGTTTGGAGACTGCAGCTTGCCTCGGATTCTGTATTTCCTGCTCTCTCTCCTCCTCTCCTGCTTGTGCTCCATCTCTCTCTCCCTCTCAAAAATAAATAAACATTAAAAAATTGTTTAAATGAGAACATTGGAACAAATGGGTAGAAATCAAAATCAAAACACAACAAATAACCCATGTGATAAATCATTATTTTTTAAAATCTCAGATAATAGCAACATCAATAGCCGACAGAATGTCTTAATTCTATTTGTTGTTAATGTCTTTTCTTGGCATTTCTACGAAGTTTTTCTGTTTCATTCAGTAAGCATAAGTGTATTGCAATCAAATATGCAAAGTATCATGTAAACATTGGGTAGTATGATCATGATTAAAATACAACCTTGTTATCAAGGGGTTCACAAGATAATAGGATTGATTTTCAACATACAGATCCCCAAAATACTACATGGCACAATATAAAGCATGCAGTGGAGAAATTTTGGAAGAGAAATCAATCCGGTGGAGAACACATTTCAGATGAGTACTGAAGGATACGTACAAGTTAATAAGGAGAAATACCAGGGTTAGAGAAAGGAGATAGAGTGATAATGGGGAGTAACATGTCTGCAGATCTAAAATAAAGGGGAAGAGGACACTGGAATTAGAATTGTGTTAAAACTGAAGGAAAGTTTAAGTAAACCTCATTCTATAACGTCTTTGGCCATTTATCCTGAAAAGAATGCAGAACTTCCCAAAGATTGCCAAAAGGAAGTGATATCCAAACTTATGTATTCTGGAAAAGTCACCAGTAGTAAACACAGTGAGTATTTGTACATATCAATTTGACTATGTTTAGCAGCATCTGAGTACATCTTGTTTGTTGGGTGTTCTGGAATAAAGGAAAATACATCACCCTGATTTGTAGTGTTTTCTACACCCTAGTCAAAAATAAGCTTCCTAACGATGGAGCCTATAAGTTTTATTCCACACAGAGTGTTTTACATAAGAAGATATTAATGACCAGGTTTTGAATTCATAGACAGCTTCACCCTTGTTTGGGGATGTTGGGATGCATGCCAGATTATATGCAATGCAGTTTTCACATGAAATCGTTTCTTCTTTGTGGATGTTGCTTGCTGCCCTTTTCTCTCAGCAACAATCAGTTGCACTGACTTCTATTTTGGCCTTTAAAAAGAAAAAAAAATCTAAAAAAAACATTAATTATAGGCATCTCAGTAAGATAAGAAGATGAATTGACTTTTCTGTTTCTACATACCAGTATCTCAGTGGTAAAATAAAGTATTTTTCCCTGCTTTCTTTTAAAGGGGATTATTTTGTAGAAGTCCAATGCTACCAAGAAATTGGTAGTGTTTATTGCTTGTCTCTAATGGAAATTACATTTTATGGGGAATTGAGATTGATTATCCTTATCTTGACAAGTGAAGATTGAGGGCGTATACTATGCAATAGTGTATAGTTCCAACAGCAGAGAGGAAATGTTTAACACCTTAGTTACTAGGTTTTTGAGACCAAGATTACAAAAGGGTCTATTTGATGCAACCATTTCTAATTTTAAAATTATCATTATTTCAGATCTATATAGTGAACTATTATGCTTTTACTGATTTGTTTTCCTAAACACAACAAAAGGTCTCACTTTATGGATTAAAAGAAACCTGTATGGTATCAATTTTATTTATTTATCAAGGATAATAAGAGAAGAAGTAGGACAAACACATGATATAATTAAGTTATGATTATTATGAGAAACTAAACTATGCATTTTCCTAACATAGATGGAAGAAAATATTAAGTAATTCATTATTATTATGATCTCTATAAAATAGGTTTCTCAACCTTTACCCTCGCACTATGTTACTAGAAATTAATAACAAAAAGAATTCATTTTCTAATAATATAAAATATTGTCTTAGAAATACAGATTTTATAAAATATAAATTTCAGGCCCAATTACATAATAATTTAGTTTCATCTATAGAATCTCCTATGGACATATTGAGCTATCTGGATACCTTGTATTATGCTCATTGTCTTAATGCCAATTAGCTAAAAATGTTTTAAAATAGCCAAGATGCAGTTATATGGAAAATAATTTCTAGAGATATGTAGCATGGTGACTAAAGTTAACAATACTCTACTGTATAATTGGAAGTTGCCAAGAGAGTAGGTCTTAAAAGTTCTCATCACAAGGGAAAAAACAACTATATGTACGTAGATAGATGTTAACTAGTCTTTTTGGGTAATAATTTCATGATACATACAAATGTATATGGTATCAAATCACTACATTGGACACATTAAACTAATACAATGTTACATTTCAATTATATCTTAATAAAACTGAAAACAAATTTAAAAATTAACCAACACCTAAGAATTTTATTTTCTTCCTAACTGGGAAGCCAAATCTTAAAAATTACACTAGATTATAAAAATACATAATGATGATTCACTTGCTAAATGTCATTATATAGTCCAATTATTTCAATGCCAAGACATCTAGAGATGAAATATAATACTGAAGTTTGGAGAATATGGATTGAATATAATTTTGAATGGACTGGTGTATAGAACTTATGATCTAGAGGCCCAGAGAAAGACGTATCTTTTTGAAGATACTTTAATATGTCCCTTGGTATTTCATTATTCAAGAGTCATTTTTTGAATTCTAAAAAGTGTTTGCAGCTAGATCATAAATACTCTCAGAGGAAGAAATCTTATCATTTTACAACTATTTAATTACTTTATTATTATTTAGTTATTGACTTGGGTTCCAGCTGACAACTAGTATCTAACACTTAGCATATTTTGACACAGCGAAACAGTAAGCTTGAAGCATGAAACATTGCCCAAAGAAGGTTCCCCTGGTTAAGCACTGTGCACCCAAAATATAGCAAGGAAGAGCTATCCACCCAGGGGAAATGAAAACAAGGGTCAACGAGGTAGGTCAGGAGAGCCTTAGGAGCAGAGGAGAGGGACAGTGATTACCTGGGCTTATTTCATGATTTTGCCTAAGGCAGGGCTCGACCTCAAGTAGCAGTAAGTATGTTCCCATCATTGTTGCACTAGCAGGAATCTATAACATTCAGTTAATTTGCTTCACCTACTGAACAAGATGGGTTCTTTAGTTGTCATTGCAAATATAATACCTGAACACATAGGGTCATAGCGAAAACTGAACCTGTGGGAAATCGTTTGGCTTAATAGCATTTTATCTGGAAGATCAATGTACAAAGCTCTTTGAATTTAAATTATTGACCATCTTTGTGTTATTAAATATTTATACATTGTCTGAAGGGGAAGATTTACTGACAATTTATATCATTCGAACTAGAGATAATGTCATTATACAATACGATATACCTTAGATTTTTAAGATTTTATGTGAAATATATATTTGTGAAATAGAAAAAAATATTTGTCACTATTTTACTATGCAATGGAAGCTTGAAATCCAGTTTACTTAGAAGTATATTATTGAGTAAAAAATGTATTTTGTCTTTCAAAGAACCTTTATGGAGAATTTGTCACAATGCGATTATTTTTTAATTGCAGTCTATAAACAGTTTTAATTTCCAAAAAAAAATTTTAATGTTTATTTATTTTTGACAGAGAGAGAGACAGAGAATGAGCGGGGGAGGGTCAGAGAGAGAGAGGGAGACACAGAATCCGAAGCAGGCTCTAGGCTCTGAGCTGTCAGCACAGAGCCCAATGCGGGGCTCAAACTCACAAACCGTGAGATCATGGTCGGGACCGAAATCAGACACTTAAACGACTGAGCCACCCAGGTGCCCCAGTTTTAATTTCTAATGTTTATGACAGTTTTACTAGATCAGCAGACTTTGTAATTGAGGAGTTTATATTTGTATATTGTGTTAGGAAATAACAAAACTAGATTTGGCATGCAATACATGGAATTTTTAAAGGCTAACTTAGTAAAATGTTACTTCAAACTTCACATGTCCATGGAATGAACTCCATAAACATTTGTTCAATGAAGGTATACATAATTCCTACTTGAAAATATTTCATTTTGGTGTTGTTTCACACAAATGATCGATGTTGAATAATAACATTGAAGCACTAAAATTAGAACACATAGCAGAAATGCAGTATGCGATTTCACCATCATTGTCAGAGTTTATGGGATTAGGCATTTTATCCTTCATTTGAGTTACCATTCAGAGCCTGATTACTCCTTACTTTCATTTATGAATCTGAATGAATGTAGCACTGACCCCGCAGCTATTGCATATTCGACTTTATCCATCACCACTGCTAATGATTATTTGGCTCTGAGGATTAAGTATATCCCCTTCAGTATAGCCGTTCCTGTACTTTGTGAATGCATTAGCCCCTTTGACCTTCTGTAACTGATCAGGGGACACAGTTGTAAATTGCAGATTGGGAGCAATTTTTTACTTCTTTGATGTTTTCAAAGCGATTGAATAATTTCACACTGAGTGTAAAGTAACTGGAGGTAAAGAATATTTCAAGGTATGTGAAGTAAAAGGTGTGAGATGGATAATTAATTATGTTTTTGTTAATAATGTATCTTGTTCACCCCTGTGTATATTCATTCTGTCCTAAAAAAATTTTGCCTACATTCATTCTTTTGTCCCAAGAAAATTTTGTCTTCCTATTAAAAGGTCCCTGGAGTTAAAAAAAAATGTTTTTAATGTTTATTTATTTTTGACAGAGAGAGAGAGAGACAGAGCATGAGTGGGGGAGGGGCAGAGAGAGAGTGAGACACAGAATCGGAAGCAGGCTCCAGGCTCTGAGCTGTCAGCACAGAGCCTGATGCAGGGCTTGAACTCACGGACTGTGAGATAATGACCTGAGCTCAACCAACTAAGCCACCCAGGTGCCCCATAAAGGTTCCTGGAATTTTAAATAGAAATACCAAATAAGATTTGTAGTAAAAATCACATGTTATGCTACAAATCGCTATATGTAAATCATATCAATATAATGGCTTATCATTTTTCATGTAGAAAGCTACAAAGAAATTAAACAGGCAAAGGAACTATGTAAAGTTCTGTATTTACAGCAACTAGTGAAAAGCAACTAACAAACTTCATTAGTCAGACCCAAATAGAGATTTCAGTTCAGATTATTTGGGTCAGTTTGGAAAAGTTATTTAATCTTTCAACTTCAGTGTCTTCTGTATAAGGAAGTCAATCACGCAAGCCTTGGTAATGGTCACAAGGAGTGAACACTACCTTATACAGAAAAGCATTTGTACAGTTGTTGGCTCGTAGTAGGTGCTGGTGAAATGGCTACTCTTTCACCTTCTATTTTTCAGTCTTTATCTAATGAGTCCAAATTATTTCAGTATTTTATGTCTATCTTTAGATGTGTCATTTCATCACTTTTTTCCTTCCTTCATTGGGAGATGAGCATCTACATTGACATTCAAGCGAATATATACTCTTAGTTTTGAACATGTATTCGGGGGATTTCAAAGGAACTGCAACAGTCGCCTTAGCTGTTGTAACAGATTCAAGAATTGTCCTTATAAGAAGAGCTGTGAGATGCCGACCTACAAAACTCAAATTCTAAGTTTCCTCGGTTCATTTTGTTTTTGCATCCTCCCCCAGATCTTGGGAGCTAACTTTATTTACCACAGCAATATCCTTAGAAACCTGATGTAAATTCACTGACTACAAAAGCTTCCCCTGAAGAAAAAGTCTTATTATAAGTGCTCCTCTCTCTACATTTTGTTAGTAATTACATCAAATCCTTGAATAAAATGCCATATATTTAGACACTAAAATTTGTATGTTTTTGCTAATTTTGACGAAGTTTGGGATGTTGTTTAGTTTCTTTTATGTATTAAGAAAGGGGTTGCTGAGTAAATTAAGAATCTCAGCAGATATTTTTGTGGGTGAGGGGGATTTGAATAGTAAAATATAATATGTTTCAAGTATCTTTAAAAGTTTTAGCATTGGTTTTAGAATAATTGTAGGATAATTAGACGCATTATCTGTACATAAATGTAATTTAATCCAATCTCCTGGGCAACTCTACTTGGGTACATAGTTTAAGATATTGTAACTAATTGGACAGAGTAGGGCTGTGTTCTTTATGAATATCTTTTATTTAAACATTTCATTAATACTGAGCATATGTACTCAAATTGTTCCTATGGGTACATTTCAGTTTATTAATGTCTACTTAATTGCAAGTTTTTGTTTAATTGAATTTTTTTGGTCTTGTAAATATTTTGAAAATTTTTAAAAGTATAAGTTCTATACCTTAAAAAAATAAGCTTGGAAATTCATTTAAGAAGACTGTTTCCATTGACATCTTTGTTTCTGTCCCAGTCCCATGGTTTCTCAGCACATAATCTCAAATATTGCTGACAAACTCTTCAGAAGAGCATTTTCATATATTTTTGCACAATTATTCCTCGTTAGTTGGATAACATAAAAATTGTCTCAGTGCTTGTCACCATTTTCTAACAATGCTTTTAAAATGTACTTTAGATATGGGTTTGCCCTTATGTAGGGAAGTGTTATCTTTGGAAAAGTGAGGATGATTTCATATAATATTTGCATTAGAAATTGCTAAAAGTTTAAAGGGCAGAGATTTTATAACCATTCCAAGTAAAGAAGAAGGTATTTTTGTGGCACCTCAAATTATTTTTTATTTTCCTGAGATTTTTAAATCATTTTAGAATGGTAACGGTTCACTATTATTGAGTCTAGATGAATGTTAATTACTTCATGGGTATTAAAACAATATCACATACCTATTTCAATTAAATTGTGCATAAAGAAAGTAAAATCCAATGTGCCAGCTGAAAATAAATCTTGACCCTAAGCTTGAAGGTCAACATTCCCTTCTCTCCTTTGCTCTACTCATACCATCCCTGACCTTAAGTGTGCACGCCTTTTTACTATTAATGATGTGCATTTTGTAGTCAAATGTACCCACTCAATTTCCTGAAATACTCAAGTTTGACTAGATTTTATTCCTTAGTCATAAATTAAATCATATTTTGTATAGAAGTACTTTAGTGAGTTTTCCAAGAAGCCCTTTCAGTTTTTAAAGTGCTATGCCAACATATTCTCAAATTCTATTTCACCTCTACATATATCACTTGTCCTTCATGCACACTACTGATTAAATTTAACTGCGCCAGTTGTACAAGTCAAAAAGAAAATTTGCTTCATTCTCATAGTTCACAAACAAACCCCCAGAAGGGGAAAAATTGAAATAATAGTTACAAAGATGACAAGTATTTCTGTAGCTAAACATTTAATAAAGTTTTATTTTGAGCAGGTTATTATTCTCATATGAATGTTGATGGCACGGTCAGAAAACTAAATCTTAAAATCAAAGGAAGTAATCTGTATCAGAGTACTAAAAGTCAAATTACCCCTTAAAATATTATAATTATAATCTTTTGCTTAGTATTAGAATTCTTTATTCTCTCCATATTGCTAAGCCAGTCTCATATAATTAACTTCCACTCAAATTGGGCAAGTGGGAAATGGTCATTCTCTTTTTAAGTGTAAATCTCAACACTATCTTTGGTGTGTAATTTATGCATTATTTCCCCCTTTGAATATTAGCTATTTTTTTTTACCTAGCAGATATAAACAATTCATACTAGGAGAATATAAGGGATATTTTAAGTCTGAGCAACCATTGTATACTCTACTTACAAATGTATTTATCAGAAAGTAAACTTGATAGTTTGTCTATCTCTATTATCTATCTATCTATCTATCTATCTATCTATCTATCTATCCTCTATCATCTATAAATCTATATCATTGTTAGTGGAGCAATAGAAAAATAACCTTTATTTATTATTTCATTTTTGATTTGCAGATACAATTATCCATCCACCCAATCACCTACAATAGGCTTAGATACCCTATGAATCCTTCTTATTATTTTTCTATCTCCTTTACCACTAATGGAAACTCAGAGAGTGAGCCTTATATACTTTAGAAATATCCTTTTCAGTCTATCTCTCCCTAAATAATTTGGTCCAGCACATAATATATATTTATTACAGCTATCAAAGCTGCCTCCCAAGTGGTATCTCTGCTTCTAATTTCTTTTCATCCCCACATCAGTCTTTAAGTTTTCATTATCAACCAAACTCTCTATCTTCAAGAAAGCATATTTGTTAAAATATCTATACTACCTAAAGCAATCTATACATTTAATGCAATCCCTATCAAAATACCACCAATAGTTTTCATACAGCTAGAAAAAATGAAAAATTTGTATGAAACCACAAAAGACCCTGAATAGCCAAAGCAACCTTGACAAAGAAAAACAAAGCTGTATGCATCACAATTCCAGACTTCAAGTTATATTACAGAGCTGTAGTGATCAAGACAGTATGGTGCTGGCACAAAAACAGACACATAGATCAATGGAACAGAATAGAATATTCAGAATGGACCCACAACTATATGGTCAAATGATCTTGACAAAGCAGGAAAGAATATCCAATGGGAAAAAGACAGTTTCTTCAACAAATGATGTTGGGGAAATTGGACAGCAACATCCAAAAGAATGAAACTGGGCCACTTTCTTACACCAGACACAAAAGAACTCAGGCAGCAACCTCTTTAACCTTGGCTGCAGCAACTTCTTACTAGACACATCCCTGGAGGCAAGGGAAATAAAAGCAAAAATGAACTATTGGGACTTTATCAAGATAAAAATCTTCCCCACGGTGAAGGAAACAATCAACAAACTAAAAAGCAACCTATGGAATGGGAGAAGATATTTGCAAATGACATATTGGATAAAGTGTTATTATCAAAAAAAAACAAAACAAAACAAACAAACAAACAAAAACTTATCAAACTCAGTACCCAAAAAACAATTCAATAAAGAAATAGGCAGAAGACATGAATAGACATTTTTCCAAAGGAGACATTCAGATGGCTAACAGACACATGAAAAAGTGCTCAATGTCATCATCATCAGGGAAATACAAATCAAAACTACAATGAGATAACACCTCACACTGGTAAGAATGGTTAAAATTAATAACACAGGAAACAACAGATATTGACAAGGATGTGAAGAAAGGATAACACTTTTACACTATTGGTGAGAATGTAAACTGATGCAGCCACTCTGGAAAACAGTAGGGAGGTTCCTCAAAAAGTTAAAAATAGAATTACCCTATGAGCCAGCAATTGCACTACTAGGTATTTACCCAAAGGATACAAAAATACTGATTCAAAGGTGCACATGTACCCCAATGTTTATAGCAACATTATCAACAACAGCTAAATTATGGAAAGAGCTCAAATGATGTCCACAGACTGATGAATGGATAAAGAAGTATTCCACATACAATGGAATATTATTCAGTCATAATAAGGATGAAACCTTGCCATTTGGAATGATGTAGATGGAAGTAGAGCATATTATGCTAAGTGAAATAAGTCAGGCAGAGCGAGAAAAATACCGTATGATTTCACTCATATATGGGATTTAAGAAATGAAACAGATGAACATGGGAGGAAAAAGAGAGAGAGGCAAACCACAAAACATACTCTTAACTGTAAATAACAAACTGAGGGTTGCTGGAGGGAGGTGGGCAGGGGGACGGGCTAAATGGGTAATGGATATTAAGGAGGGCATTGTTGTGATGAGCCCCGGGTATTATATACAAGTGATGAATCACTAAGATCTTCTCCTGAACCTAATATTACACTATATGTTAAATAACTGGAATTTAAATAAAAACTTAAACAAGCAAAAAGCATAAGTTAGATTGTTGGATAATGTTTGCATACAAAATAATGTCTAGACTTCTAAGCATATTATGTAAAAACATATTTTCCGTTTTCCGTCAACTTAGTCTAAATCCATCTGTCACCACAACATCCATCTATCATCTTTTCCAACTACAGTTGACTCTTGAACACATGGGTTTGCAATGTGTAGGTCCATTTATATGCAGATATTTTTTGAAAAATACAGTACAGTACCATAAATGTATTTTGTCTTCTTTATGATTTTCTTAAGTGTATTTTTTCTATCTACCTTACTTTATTGTAAAAATGCAGTATATTATACATATAACATGCAAACTCTGTGTTAATCAACTGTTTATGCTATGCTAACTGTTTATGCTATTGGTAAGACTTCCGGTCAACAGTAGGCTATCAGTAATTACATTTGGGAGGAGTCAAACATTATATGCAGATTTTTGACCTCATAGAAAGTCAGTGCCCCTAACCCCTGCATTGCTCAGGGGTCAACTGTACATGTTTTTGTACTCCAGTCACATTGGCTCTACAATTCCCTGGAAATGACATTGAATTTCATTGTATTATACATGTATACACATTAAAATTCGTATATATAAGTATATATATATATATATATGTATATATATATATATATATATATATATATATATACAATTTCAACTTTTGCCTCTGCCTGGATTGTTCTTTCAACTTTCTTTTCTTAAAATGTTCAATTAATATTTTATTTTATTTTATGTTTTTATTTTTTCACTTTTACAGTATACGTTTTTATTTTTATTTATTTTTTATTTTATTTTATTTTTTAATATATGAAATTTATTGTCAAATTGGTTTGAATTAATATTTTAAAGTATGTTTCATGTCCAACCAGATTCTATTAAAAACCCATAGCCTCTCTAAGTTCAGGCTAAGCAATAATTACTCTGAATGTCCAAAGTGTATTGTGCCTATATTATAACACTCCCAACATAATCTCCCAGTTTATTTATGAATTTCCTTGATTCATTTGAGGTCTTAGCTGATAATCTGTTCCTTGAAAAGCTTCTAATACAAAGATAATCAATAAATGGTGAATGCATGAATATGAAAGTTCCCAACCCTTCTATTAACAACCACCAACATGATTTGAATGATAATGATTTTATAAGGAATAAACAACATCAGTGACTCAGAAATTTATTTTTTAATTTTCTTCAAGCAATAGCATAGCATAGTACTTACCCTTTAAATATAATTTAAATAATTTACCTTATAGATAATTATAATTATAATCAGATTCAAAATTTCATTAAATAATTACTTAGATTAAAATGAGAACATATCTCTGAGAGCCCTAAATTTTTCAGTTTTGGAGTTTGTATGAGGGTAATTAATTAGAAATATCCCATGTACATCTATGTAATTATTTGTCTTTTGATTATCAAAGTAAGAAAGTCACATTCCTTTTTAAAATGTTAAACATTTCTAGTCATTTAGAAAATAAATCTTCTATAATCTATTTGTTACAGTTAACTGTTACTGTATTTCATTTATTTGCTTTTCTCTTTATTTTTATTTTAATTATACTCAAAACAATTTTGATCATTTTTTTTATATTAAGGAATTGTATTATTAAAAACACTAAGGGACCAACATCATTAAATATGAATATATTGCAAAGTTCATTATTTGATCACTAATTGCATTGATATAGATATATAGATATATAGATATGTATGTAGATAGATAGATAGATAGGTACACAGGTAGACTGCATTAGATGGGATAGGGAAAATAAAAAATTCTTATTTCTAACAGGGTGTAATTCTCTCATCTAAAGTTTTTAATTGAATGCAATAGCAATGAACATTTTTCTACATGTCTTCTTACTTTTTAAGATTGAGTCTTTGCAATGAAATTATGGGTTCAAGAGTAAGGAACCTCTGTAAGGGTTTGGGAATACATTATCAAATTAATTTCTAAGAAGATTATACAAATTTATATCTTTCCAGGAATGTTTTAGGAACCATACTTTTCTACACTGAACACATGACTTTTTAAATATTTACTTATTTGGGCATGACACTCTCAAGGTTTTTTTTTTTAATTGTTTGTTTCCATTCTCCTCCACTTCTGTTCCAGTTCTCATTCCAACTCCTGGGGTGCCTGGGTGGCTCAGTTGGTTAAGCATCCTAGTCTTTTTTTTTTTTTTTTTAATTTACATCCAGGTTAGCTAGCATATAGTGCAATAATGATTTCAGGAGTAGAATCCAGTGCCTCCCCTACATATACCACCCAATGCTCATCCCAACAAGTGTCTTCCTTAATGCCCCTTGTCCATTTAGCCCATTTATGTTTTGTTCCTCTCCCTGTTTTATATTATTTTTGCTTCCCTTCCCTTATGTTCATCTGTTTTGTATCTTAAATTCACATTTGAGTGAAGTCATATATTTGTTGTTCTCTAATTTCACTTAGCTTAATATACTCTAGTTACTTCCATGTTGTTGCAAGAGGCAAGATTTAATTAGTTTTGATTACTGAGTAATACTCCATTGTATAGATATATCACATCTTCTTTATCCACTCATCCCTCAATGGACATTTGGGCTCTTTCCATACCTTGGCTATTGTCGATAGCACTGCTATAAACATTGGGGTGCATGTGTCCCTTCGAAACAGCACACCTGTATCCCTTGGATAAATACCTGGTAGTGCAATTACTGGGTCGTAGGATAGTTCTATTTTTAATTTTTTGAGGAACCTCCATACTGTTTTCCAGAGTGGCTGCACCAGTTTGCATTCCCACCAACAGTGCAAAAGGGTTCCTCTGTCTCGGCATCCTTGCCAATGTCTGTCATTGCCTGAGTTGTTGATTTTAGCCATTCTGACTGGTGTGAGGTAAGTATTTGACTCTTAATTTTGGATCAGATCATAATCTAAGTATTTGTGAGCTTGAACTCTGTGTTGGGCTTTGGGCTGACAGTACGGGGCCTGCTTGAGATTCTCTCTCTCTCATCTGCACCTCCCCCACTCACGTGCCCACAAAAGCTCTTTCACTTACTCAAAAATAAATAAATAAATCAACTTAAAAAAAATAAATCCAAGGGCCCCTGGGTGGCTCAGTCAGTAAAGCATCTGACTCTTGATTTTGGCTCAGGTCATGATCTCACAGTTCATGGGTTTGAGCCCCATATTGGACTCTGCACTGACAGAGCAGAGCCTGCTTGGGATTCTCTCTCTTTCTGTCTCTCTCTCTGTCCCTCTCCTGCTTGCTTGTACTTTTATGCCTGCACTCTCTCTCAAAAAATAAATAAACATTTAAAAATAAATAAATAAATCCAACTTCTAATAATAGCATCTAACTTTGATGAACAGCTTTAATAGGCCAGTCACTGTTGTAAGAACTTGTGTATATTAGTTCATTGAATCACCATAGCACCTCTTTAGGAAGAAACTGAAAGAGTTACCCATTATAGGTTTTAACATTTTCATTATGTGCTTATCCTTTATGTATTCCTTTGTGAAAAAAGTAACTTCTTTTTATGTCTTATTCCATTTTACTATTGAGAATTTTTATTTTAATTTTTATATTTAACTAATTACTTATTTTTGACTCTGTGTATTAAAAATACATCACAAAATTTAGCGTCTTGATCATTTTTAAGTGTACAGTTGAGGACAGGTATATTTCCATTTATTAAGCTTTTGGGGAAATTGTGATTTTTGTATATTGAAGGTTGTGGCAACCCTGTATTGAGTAAGTTTATTGATGCCATTTTTCCAACAACCGTTGCTCAGTTCTTGTTTCTGTGTCATATTTAGTAATCTTTGCAATATTTCATACTTTTTCATTATTATTATATTTGTTTTGGTAATCTGTGCTCAGTGGTTTTTTTTTTTTTAACGTTTTATTTATTTTTGAGACAGAGAGAGACGGAACATGAACGAGGGAGGGGCAGAGAGAGAGGGAGACACAGAATCGGAAGCAGGCTCCAGGCTCTGAGCCATCAGCCCAGAGCCTGAGGCGGGGCTCGAACTCACGGACCGCAAGATCGTGACCTGAGCTGAAGTCGGACGCTCAACCGACTGAGCCACCCAGGCGCCCCTCAGTGGTCTTTGATGTGACAATTTTAATTGCTTTGGTGCACCGTGAAACTTGCCCATAGAAGACTGCAAACTTAATCAATAAATGTGTGTCCTGATTCCTCCACCCACTGGCCAACCATCCCATCTCCCTCTGCCATCTCCCTCCCTCTCCCCAGGACTCTATTCCCTGAGGCAAAACAGGATTGAAATTAGACCAGTTGATAACCCTATAGTGGCATTTATTTATTTATTTTTAAGGTTTATTTATTTATTTGAGAGAGACAAACACAGTGTGGGCAGGGAAGGGGTAGAGAGAGAGGGAGAGAGAATCTGAAGCAGCCTCAGGGCTGTCAGCAAAGAGCCTGATGCAGAGCTCAAACTCATGAAACCATGAGACCATGACTTGAGCCAAAACCAAGAGTCAGGTGCTTAACCAAGGGAGCCACCCAGGCTCCTCCCCCCACCGCATAATGGCCTTTAAATGTTTAAGTAAAGGAAGAGTTGCATATCTCTATCTTTAAATCAAAAACTAGGAATCATTAATCAAGGAGAAATCTATGCCTGGCCTCAAATCTTCAAGAGATAGGCTGGCTTTCTTGTTAGGGTCTAATGCAGCTGGTAACTTGAAGCTAATGCTCATTTACCATCTGGAAATCCTAAGGCCCTTAAGAATTATGCTAAATCTACTTGGCTTGTGCTCTATGAATGGAACAATAAAGCCTGGATGACAGCACGGTGTTTACAACATGGTTTACTGAGTATTTTAATCCCACTGTTGAGACCTAATTCTCAGAAAAAAAAATTCCTTTCAAAATATTATTACTCATTGACAATGCATTAGGATACCCAAAAGCTCTGATAAAATATATGCAACAGAATGACTGTTATTTTCATGACTGCTCAACTACCCCTCAACACAGTATCCGTTCAAGCAGTAGTTTTGACTTTCAAGTTTTATAATTTAAGAAATACATTTAATAAGGCTACAGCTGCCATAGAGAGTGAGTCTTGTGATGGATCTGGGCAAAGCAAATTGAAAACCTTCTGGAAAAAAATTTACCATTAAGTACATTTTTGATTCAGGAGTGCCAGGGTGGCTTGGTCAGTTAAATGTCCTACTTTTGATCTCGGCTCAGGTCTTGATCTCAGGGTTCTGAGATCAAGCCCTGCATTGGGCTCCATGCTAGGCATAGAGCCTACTTAAAAAAAACAAAAAACAAAAAACAAAAATTGATTCATGGAAAGAGGTCAACATATCAACATTGGCAGGAATTTGGAAGAAGTTGATTCCAAACCTCATGGATGACTTTGAGAGGTTCACAACTTCAGTGTAGGAAGTAGCTGCAGATGTGGTGGAAACAGCAAGAGAACTATAATGAGAAGTGGAGCCTGAAGATGGGACTGAATTAATGCAATCTCATGACAAAACTGGAATGGATGAGGAGTTGCTTTTTCTGGATGAACAAAGAAAGTAGTTTCTTGAGATAGAGTCTACTCCTGGTGGAGATGCTGTAGAGATTGTCGAAATGCAATAAAGAATTTAGAATATTACATAAGCTTAGTTAATAAAGCAGCAGCAGGATTAGAGAGAATGGACTCCAATCTTGAAAGAAGTTCCACTTTGGGTAAAATGCTACCAAACAGCATCACACACTACAGAGAAATTGTTTGTGAAAGGAAGAATCAATTGGTGCATCACACTTCATTATAGTCCTATTTAAAAAAATTGCCACAGCCACCCTAACCTTCAGCACCCACCACTCTGATGAGTCAGCAGCCATCAATATAAAAATAAAGTATATTTAAAACTAAGGTACATACATATTTTTAGACATTATGCTTAATAGACTATAATATAGTATCAACATATCTTTTATATCCACTGGAAAAGCAAAAAAAAAATATTTGACTTAGTTGATTTATGATGTTAGCTTTATTGGAGTGGACTGAAACCAAATCTGTAATATCTTCAACGTATGCCTTTAGTAACTATATATATATATATATGCCTTTAGTGTGTGTATATATATATATATATATATATATATATACACACACACACGTATATTTAGTAATATATACACACATACATATATATAATATACATTATATAGTCTTTAAAAGAATAGAAATCTTGAAAATATTAGATTTAATTTACCTTTTTTAATTGAAGTATAATTAACATACAATATTTTATTAGTTTCATGTGTACAATATAATGATTCAACCATTCTATACATTACTCAGTGCTCATCAAAATAAGTGTACTATTGATTAATTTCCTTGAGTTAGTTTACTTTTAATGATTTAACATTTTTCATTTTTAATACTTCAGTAGAAGAAATGGGAATTGTTATTTGATTAATACAAATGTTATAACCAACTATTTGATAAGATATCCATTTATGTTTTTGGAGAACATTGCATGGACAGTTGATTCAAATATTTGGTTACAAATTTCAAAATTAGATTTTATGGAATCAACTGTAGAATCTATATGTAGAGGTAGCCGATATTTTGTAGTCCTAAAGCCATATTGATGTCAGGACCCCCAGGATCATTTGTCACTTCCTAAATATTGGGTCAGCTGAAATTCTGGCTCCACCAGCCTATGCTTTAATCATGAACCTGGTCTATTTTTAACCAGGAATTGGTAAATTTGACTTCAAGTAGGGAGAACAGAGTTCCCCAGTATTTAATTTAGCTATGTGTTAGATTTATATTTGTGGATACATTTAAAAATATTTAGAGAGATAAAAGTTGAAACAGTATATTTTTAAACCTTCTATTCAAGTATCTGTATTGTTTTATACAAAGGACATTTCACAGATACTTTTCTTGCCAACGTCTAAACAGACCTAGCTGCACCACATCTTTCCCAAGCTCATGGGTTCTGACAGGGAAATAACTCACTATACTATTTTCTAAGCTAATGATACTGCTATATATAGGTCATTTTGGTTTTCAAGTCTGAATGAATTTCAGTTTTCTGATAAATAAGAATCCTTGTAAATAACCTAAGAACATGCTCTCTTAAGTACTGTTATTTATACCTTACTAGCCTAAGAAAAAGGGTATTGCAATTTTTATGGATTCATTAAACTAGTGGGGGATTGCTATCCTGTTCATATCTTTCCATTGAAATATAGTCTATATAAAAATTAATCTTAAAAAAGGCTAAAATTTTCTACACAACATTGTTTATTCAGACATGAAATTGGAAGAACTTACCCCTCAAGGACCAGACGCTACAGTATGATATTTGCTCCAAAAAGCAGAACAAAACAAAACAACTATCAGAGCAGACTAAGAACTGTTAATTTTCTGAAGCTGTAGGATCTGGGGGTCAGGAATATGTCTGAAAAGTAAACAGAAATAAATCCAGTGCTACTTCTGAGGATTAATATTAATTTGTTGCATATTATGACTGAGAAATTAATAACTTTAAAGATCAAGTAATATATCCAAAATTGAAAACCATTTAGTAATTACATTAATTTGCAATGAAGAAGAAATGAATGACTAGATGCCAAATATGACAAATCTAATAACTGAATAATATAC
Source organism: Felis catus (assembly GCF_018350175.1). Taxonomy (NCBI): domain Eukaryota; kingdom Metazoa; phylum Chordata; class Mammalia; order Carnivora; family Felidae; genus Felis; species Felis catus. Next base: position 33,204,683 of record NC_058376.1, read on the forward strand.
AGAGACTTGGGGAAGTCTATAGTTAAAGTAGATTCTCCCTTCAAATCTCATTATTCAGTGGATATATTTTATCTCTCTATATATATATTTGTCTTTTTAAGTTTATTTCTATTAGTTTAATGTATGGATTAAATGTTAGTTTACTATAAACATGACTGTATTTCTTCTCACTTTTTCTCAGAGAGCTGATATCAGGAAAGATTGTTGGTAAAGCTAAAATCATAATTTTCTTTTTTAATACTTCTTTTAATGTTTATTTTTGACAGAGAGAGCAGGAGAGGGGCAGAGGAAGAGAGAGAGAGACAGAGAGAGAGAGAGAGAGAGAGAGAGAGAGAGAGAGAGAGAGAATCCCCAGCAGACTCCACACTGTCCGTGCAGAGCCCCATGTGGGGCTCAATCTCATGAACCATGATACCATACCTTGGCTGAAATCCAGTCGGGCGCTTAACAAACTGAGCCGCCTAGGCTCCCCAAAATCATTATGTTCTCCTTGTTTTAATTCTTGAAAATTTAGGTAAGAAGTATTACTCTAAAAGACAGGTGTTGAAATAGGTAATTCAAGATGTATATATCTGAATGGAGAAACTTTGGGAAGTTAAACCTTTATTTTAATAGTATTGATTTGGCTAGACTTGTTAGAATATGTTTGTTATGGAAAAAAAATATTAGGGTCATATCGAGGCACCAAAAAATTCTCAAACTCTTTAACATTTTATGTCACAAATGGCACAGAATAACTCACACTGGATTAAACAAGAAGTATAATTTATTGCTTCGATCCAAGAGTCAAGAGAGCTCACTTCAATTAATCTCTATACAGTAGTTCAAACAATTGCCTGACTTCTTCGGTCAGCTCTGTATCACATCCCATGGTACCCTGCTAAGGGCTCTTCAGTGTGTTACCTGAGTGACTGCAGCAATTTTATACTCAACATTCTCCCATGTCATCCATTAGCTGGAGGCAAGAGCTGGGTCTAACTGCAACACCCGTGGTATAAGTGCATTCCCTGAAAACTCCAATCACAAACCTTCCCTGTTTCTCAATGGCAAAATGTAATATGTTGATGGGCCTAAGCCCAGTCGTGGTACAATCTTGGAGCGGAAAAAAAGAATCATTTTTGTGGTAATACCATGGATAAAGAGGGAGAGGGGCCAATTCCCCACACACACTCAAAACTAGGGTCCTTTGGGTCAGAGAAGAGGAAAAGAGAGAGCTGAGGAGCCCATGTCTATGACAAGCAATAGTACCAATTTTAGTGAGACTGGTCAACTTGAACAAGCACAAGTAGTATAATTGAAATGCACCTATAATTTTGTCTTTCACTGCCCCTCAGTAGGGGAAACATTTTTCTTCTACCACTGAATGACACCTCTAGGAAGCCTCATAATTTTTCTGTCACTTGCAGGTAATTGAGAATCCTTGGGATATTTTATTCCAAAAAAAAAAAAAAAGAAGATATTACAGCCACTGTATTTAGCAGTTCAGTCTTTATTCAACAGCAAGTCTATCTCAACATCCTCTTTGTATCTAGATCTTGGTTATTGGCAGGCTGCCTGACTTTTGAAAGAGATGTGGCTGGGTTCCTTTATCCCATACTCACCCATCTGCTCAGTGCCATGACTGATCTCTCTAGTGTTGGAGTACCTGGAGAGGGAAAAGGGAATGTTCTCACCTAACTGAAACTATCTCAAGACAGCTTTGGCTCTTTGGCAGATATTTGAGGCTCACTCTGTGGCCGTTGGTAATGCCATGAAATCTTCAGAGATCTCTTGCAGGATCTTTCCGACTATCACACCCATAGGATAGTGGATTTCTCCCCTTTCGCTAGCTTTCTGGTCTTCCTTAGCTTATTCTCTTTTCTTCACGCTCCCTGACAGAAATTATCTTGGTTTAAATCCTATCTGGGATGAGTTTAGATGGACTTCCATGTTTGGCTCACACATGGGAGGCACACATGCATATTTTACCTTGCTATTGTTGAAAGGAGATTACTTTCTAAGGCATTTCTAAGTGCCTCTGTTGTCTCTGCCCAGTTGTATCAGGCTGATAGCTACATCCTCATATCTTGACATTGTTTAGATATTCCTTATATATGCATCCAGTATGCCCTGGTAATTCTAGAGGGACTCATAGGAGCTGTCTAAGGGAGTTTCCTTGAAGTATATTCTAGCACTTCCTTTTCTTTCTGTGAGAAAGTGGAAAGCATTAACACTCCCTCAAGAAATCTCTGCACAGATCCTTGTGACACATTTTAGACTCTCACAGTTAGTGAGGGGTTCCAAGTGACAAGAATTTTGGCCCCCATCTCTACCCCATTCTCTGTCATAACTTGCAACTTAATTTGTTTCAAAACTAATTTTAGAATTTTAGGATCAGTTATCAATGGCATCACACATAAAAACATTTTAATTTGAATATATCATAATAGCAACACCAACATATAATATCAACACAATAAAATTAAGTACCATTATCTACACTATTTCTTAAATTTTGGTTTCTAAAATAATCTGCCTAACACATGACACATGAGGAAAGATCAAAATGTTACCCAATAATAGCAAATATCTATTGACTTCTTTTTTGACCATCTTGTTTGAAATACCTCACATGTGCTAATATATTCAATCTTTTTTAGTAGCTTATGACATATATATCAATAGTATTTTAATTTTACAAATAAGGAAATGGAGGTATTGAATAGTTAAATAAGCTTGCTCAAGATCCTAGACATAACATATGGTAGACATAAGATTTAGAGTCAGGCATATGACTGCAGACTCCCAATTCTTAACCACCCATATTACCTCCTTCTAAAGATTACCAAATATTTATATTTCTCAAAGTATTTCATGATGCATAGAAAGGAATGTTGTAAGGCAGTTACTTTTCTATAACAGATAAACTGGAAGTTAGTAAAAGGGAGTTAGTCCATGAGAAAGTATTAATATACTGTCTTTTTTAGCTCAAGGAAAAGACTGAGTCCCTTCACTCTGCATTACATATCCTACTATCTAAGATGGGTGTACATCCTGCAATTTACACACTCTTAAATTCTTCTCGGAGAGTAAAGCTGTTAGAGGGAAGAACTTCTCAGAGAGAATAGGAGAAAAGGACTTGTTCAACACTACAGACCCACTACTGAGTTAAAGGCATATGTATGAATGGAGACTCATCTCGGTAGTAACACATTGCACCTCTATGTTTCCGTGATACAAAGCTTTGTTTGGGTAGTGATAAAAAGTATTTTAAAAACTCCTGTCATAGAAAACTAAACTTTTCAGTAAATAGCAGCCTTATCATTCAGAAGTGTTCAGTGGCTGCAAATTCTTTTCTCTTGTTACGGGATAAAACATATGTCATGTAACATGAGCACCTCTTGCTGTCCTTGCACACAACTTGCAATTAGGGTCATATCGTGTCATATTCTGCACACGGCGATTGTTTAATGTTGTACTCCGGTGCTGCACTAAGTACCGTATCATTCATCCTGGATGACTCCCTTGGAAATTGCTTCTAAAAGTTTGTGCCAAAAATGCTCATGAAGTGAACAATTTACTATCCGTTAGCTATTAAGATACTGAAAACTGTCACTTCAGGAAATTGGATACTGTACCCTGTAAAACATGTTGTTCTGAAGCTTTGCTTCAACAATTACTACCTATCATCCATCAGCTTGTGAGTGCTGTGTTTAGTCAGTTGTTAAATTTAATACTATAATAACATTCAGATGTTAGGAAAAGAGAAATACTGAAATCTCACACAGTGTTTTGCATCTGAACAAACTGAAGGTGCTCGTATCTGTGCTATTGCTTGCCTTTTATGTTTTCTTAGCTATGAAGAAACTCAAGTTATTTCTGGGCACCTGAAGGTTTGTTCCATACTGTTAGTCATGGTTACTTTCATTGATGTTAGTAGACATCCCTGCTTGGGGTTCTCTCTCTCTCTGCCCCTCCTCTGATCTCTCTCGCATGTGCTCTTTCTGTCTCAAAATAAATAAATAAACAAACAAAAAAAGGTATGAATTTTGTCAATAACTTTTACTGCATTACTAATATGATTTTTATCTTTTATTCCCTTATTGTGATAAACCTTATTAATTGATTTTCAAATAATAACCCAACCTTGAATTCCTGGGATAAAACTCACTTGATTTTGACTTGTTTTTCTACCCCACACTCCCAGCCTCTCTCTGTCTCTCTCTCTCTCTCTCTCTATCATAATATCTGATCTCTGTCTTCATTCTGTGGTCCTAGGGTTAGGCTGGACTTCATAGTTTCCTTCTGTATTTTCTGAAAAGGTTTTTCCTGAATTGGTATTATTTATTTCTTTAATGTTTGAGGGATTTCACTGATGAATCTATCTGGGCTTTGAACTTTTTTGTGGAAATGGTTTTGATTAGGAATTAATTTTTTTCAATAGGAAAAAGTATATTCAGATCATCTCTTCTTGCTTAAGTAATTTATTTCAGTTTTGGTAAATTGTATTCATCAATTGATTAAAGTTGCTGAAATAATGTTGTTCTTAATATTCTGTTATTACCTTTTTAGTATCTGTTGGATCTGTAGTGATTTGTTCCTGATATTAACAATTTGTTTTATTTTTTCTTGATTAGTCTTTCTCTGGGCCTATCAGTTACATTAATCTTTCATAGATCTATTTTTTTTGCCACTTCATTGCTTTTCTCTATTGTTTTCCTCTGTTCTACATAAATATTTCAGTTCCTATTATTATTATTTTTCCCCTACTAATGTTGCATTTAATTTGCCTTTCATTCAAAGTGGAAGTTTAGGAGACCAATATTAAGTCTTTCTCCATTTCTCATCTATACATGTAAAGCTATACACTTTCTTTTATGTGCCGATTTAGCTATGTTACACACATTTTGAAAAATTGTGTGGTTATTATCATTCAGTTAAAAATGTTTTCTTTTTCTCATGTTTTACTTTATATTTGAGAGAGAGGCAGAGAGAGAGACAGAGCACAATCAGGGGAGGGGCAGAGAGACGGAGACAGAATCTGAAGCAGACTCTGGGCTCTGAGCTGTCAGCACAGAGCCTGATGCAGGGCTCGAACTCACGAGCAGTTGAGATCATGACCTAAGCCAAAGTCAGATGCTTAACCAACTGAGCCACCCAGGTGCCCCTTAAAAATGTTTTCTAATTTCCTTTTTTAAAAAAAAATGTTTATTTATTTTGAAAGAGAGAGTGTGAGAGCGCATGTGTGAGAGTTGTGGAGAGGCAGAGGGAGAGGGAGAGGAAGGCAGAGAATCCCAAGCACGATCCACAGGGCTTGATCTCAGGACTGCAAGATCACAGCCTGAGCCAGTATCAAGAGTCAGACGCTTAACCGACTGAGCCACCCAGGCATCCCTTTAGTTTCCTTTGTGACTTCTTAGACGTGGGAAAGTGGACAACTAATTGTCCTATTTTAGCTAAAAGAAACATAAAATTGTAGACCTTTATTGTATTGTCTTTTCAGTATTTTTTTTTTTCGGTAAAACTGCAACTGTGAAAGAGAAAAAAGTTTATTTTGGAGTTTAATTAATGGTCTTTGTTGCTAGGCTACAAGATAAGGAAAGCAAGGCACTCAGAACTTTTGGCATGACTTAAAGAGTCTGTATAATTTCTTCTTATTTAAAAACGAGTTTACAGAATATTCTTGATAAAGAGAACACCATCTTGACAAATTCAGTTTTAGTTTAAAAACAGCTCTGTAACTCCCTACCAGTTTGCTACTATGCAAAAACTATGCAAACACAATATTCTAGTTAGCACAATAGTAAGGTTGATTTGCCATGCTTTAAATCTTGGAGATTTATATATTCGTCTAATGTGTACAATAAGGCATCGTTGTTCCCCAAAATTATATTTACAAAGATATAAAATTGCATGTGTTCTCCTCTGCTGTATCGAACTGAAACTTCTAACTTAGCTTGAACATAAATGGCTTTTGGTGGTCTTTTCCTGGTGTGTTTTATTTAACACAATCTCAATGAATATTTGAAAAAAATAAGTGTTATGCAGGACACAGTGACCATAATACAATTAAATTATAAAGCAATAAAAAATTAAATAAAAAATAAACAAAAAACCCCAAATACTTCTATAAATGGGAAAAACTAATCATAGTAGTAATTAAAGTTTCTTAGAAATAAGTCACATTGATAGTTACATTTTAGACCTTGTCAAATGTAGATAAAGGAGTTGTTACATGGAATTTTGTCATATTTAAAGCTCATCTTACCCAGTTTGGTTTTTTTCATTGTTTTTCACTTCATTAGAAGTTGGATATTTATTATTATCAAATCGGATACGATCTTGCCTTCTAAGAGCATAGAGTCAATCACATCTCATTTATTCACTATTGACTTATGTATTTGCTCATCAGATTGAAACTTTACAATGTGAAAGTTGATGCAGAGATATATAGAACCTATTTTCTGGGCGCTTTTACCTGATCAGAAAGGATATAGAATATAGACTCTGTGCGTGTGCATGTGTCTCTGTGTGTGTATTATATTATACATTGTAATATATACTTTATTATATAATATAATATGTTACTATACTGAAAGTATATAATAAATGACAATAATGCAAGGGAGAAAGAATATATATGCAAAGAGATACAGATAAAAAATATGTATATTGTTCCACATGAAGATTAATCAGGATAACATACACACACACAAATAATAGAGAATTGAAAAGAGTGTGTACTACAATAGTAATTATTTTATATGTAAAATTATTTATATGTAAAACATTCCCCAAATTACAAAATTATTTGTCATTACTTGAGACTGTGAAGAGAAACTTTTTTAGGGTAATATCAAATAAGAACATGCTGATAGACATGGAATCTGTCCAGAGTGTATGGATTTTAACCTAGACTGCCTAGGGTCTAAAGAGCTAAAGACTCTGGTAGAATTGGTTTCAAGTACTACCTATAATTTATTAATATGTGAAGGCTCTAATTGAGTGAAATACAAGGTGTGACTGTTACATAAAAACTCTTTTGCACATCCTTCAGAACTTAGTGTTGATGATTGGTGAAGTGATTAGGAGCTTCCCTTTACCATTTCCTTGCTTTCATCTAGGAATGGACCTATGGGGTGTTGATTTAAGAAAAAAAACAAAAGTGAGCATTCTTATACGATCATCATTCTGGTGGTGCCTAAATCAAGTGGTGCCTTAGAACTAAGTTAAATTTCTCCTATCATGGAATATAAATTACCTAACATTTGAAAGCATGGATTTTAACCAGAGATCTGGTAATGCAACCTGGTAGGTTTTACAGATAACTTCACACTGCACATACCGTGATAACATCACTAGTTAGTTTGCCAGTACCATAGGTTCCAGAATTTGATATGTAGTTTAAGAGCTGTAGAAATGGAAGGTAGACAGCTGAACAGAAGAGAAGGGATGATCCAAACAGTCTTATATCTGATAGCTAACTCTTTACCCAAATTACAGTTAGCCTTAGGTGATAAGACAAATGATACAATTCTTGTTAGATATTTGTAAATAGTATTTTTTTTAATTTTTTTAACGTTTCTTTATTTTTGAGACAGAGAGAGACAGAGCATGAATAGGGGAGGGTCAGAGAGAGAGGGAGACACAGAATCTGAAACAGGCTCCAGGCTCTGAGTGGTCAGCGCAGAGCCCGATGCAGGGCTCGAACTCACGGACTGCGAGATCATGACCTGAGCTGAAGTCGGAGGCTTAACCGACTAAGCCACCCAGGTGCCCCTGTAAATAGTATTATTAAAGAATTTTTTTAAAATGTTTATCTTTATTTTTGAGACAGAGAGAGACAGAGCATGAGCAGGGGAGAGGCAGAGAGAGAGAGGGAGACACAGAATCCGAAGCAGGCTCTGAAGCTGAAGCACAGAGACCGATGCAGGGCTCGAACTCATCAACTGTGAGATCGTGACCTGAGCCAAAGTCGGACGCTCAACCAACTGAGCCACCCAAGCACCCCTGTAAGTAGTATTATTTTAAAGAGCTCAGTGCTCTTTATTATTTTAAATAAATTTTAAATTATTTTAAAAAGCTCAATGCTAAGGAAAGAGGCATATGAGTTTTTAGTGGATAAAGTCAAATGTAATGAGATAGAAATATTGGACACTGAGAAACACAGGGATGAACTTGACTTTGAAGTGGTATGGGGTGATGGGTTGAAAATCAAAATTTCATTAGCTGTTTGTGTCAGACTAATTTATAATTAATTAGTTTCCCTATTGACTTAAATACATTCACTAAGGGAGGAAAAAGCCAAATCTATTTGAAAATCAAAAGATTCAAAAAGAACCAGGACAGGAACACCAGATAATACCTTTGTAAGAGAAAAGTAGTCTTAGAGATCAGGTCAGTCTTGAAAAAGCCAGTAAGAAATGGAAATCTAAAACTTATCTTTGGGGCACATGAAATCCTTAGAAAGAGCATCTTGTATTTCGATACTGGTGTAGAAAGAATGATGTTACATCTTCTTTAGTCTTGGAAAAAGATGCAAGTCTGGCTGTGGAAAGAAGGTGTAGAAAAGTATTTCTCTTGTGCACCTCCGCTTCCTGAAACCTGACACACATTTGCTCTTACGCAGTCGTTCAATGGAAAACTTCCTTTGTTTCAGATAACCTAATGGTGTTACACTTATACTCGTGTCCTTACGATAATCCTGAAACTTGCTGTGTTGTTAGAATTAATGGTGACATGTGTTACGTGTCCAGCCTCAGGGAAACAACTGAAACTCTTTTCCGTTTTCCATGTGCCACTTCACCAATAGCCTGGGGTATATTTTTCAACTATGCTTCTCATTTATATTTTGGTGTGTACAATAGAAACTGGGAAAAAAAGAGCTAGATCTGGTATGTCACAGCTGACATGTTTCTGAGTTCAGACAGCATTCATTTCACTAATTCTCAGCAATCAGAGAGGAAGCAGGGGAAAATGAAAGGAAGCTCTTGGGTAGGATAAATTGCTCCTCCTCATCGTAGGGGACTTTATTGTGTATTACAGATGAAGAACAAGGTCAAAGAACCTCTTTGGTTGCACCACACAGAAGTGCCACACAATAATAAAGACTAGAATTCTTAGCTGTGGCATTATAAACAGCAGGAAGAAATCAGGACTTTCTACTGCATTTGAGGATCCCAGGCAGGCATGCACTAGATACCCACTGAAATGTTTAACAATGCTTTAAGTGCAGACACTTGGCTGGAGCTATAGACGTGGCGCATTGCAGCATCTTCTACTGTGAGAAACTGCTGGACAGCTCCAGAATCTGTACTATAGATTTCATATGGTTTGAAATAGAGAACTGGAATGCAATGAAAGCATTTCCCAATTTTTTTCAGGGCATTACATCTCAACAGGGAAGTTACCACTCCCTAAAGAAAGTTTTGGAAATTTGGGAGGACTGTTTTGCTTGTCACAATGACTTGGGGAGTGTGAGGTTGGGAGGGTAAGGGGAGAGATGTCAGGTGCTAAAGGCTTTTAATGGGCAGGGGTAAAGTAGGTTTAATGTTCTGAAATGTCTGGGACCATTCTTCACAATGAAGAATTATTCCGAATTTAACAAAATTTAAAATCCCCTTTGGGATTATGTGAAAAGGCTATTTAAATCTTATGTGATACAAAACATGCTCTGTATTCAAATATAAAGTCTTTTTTTTTTCAGAATTTTAAATATATACTAAAATGGCTGGGGCAGGATACTACAATATACATTTTAAAAAGACATATATTGTTGTTGTTAATTTTCAATCTACCAAGAATTAGTGTTCATGTCAAGAAATTGAATCTTTGATGTCAAAAAAATCATGGTACTTAAGTTTTCTGTAAAACATTCTGGTGCTCCTATGCATCTATAGCTGGGATTCATAATGACTGTGTGTGTGCCTGTGTGTGTGTGTGTGTGTGTGTGTGTGTGTGTGTGTGTGTGTGTAGACATCATTTTTTAGGTCTTCCCAAGTGCTCATACTTAAGCATTTATAAATTAAAAAAAAAACTATTTTATTATAAATTACGTTATCTTTTTTCCTTTATAATAAAGTTAGTATATTGTGTTTTACATGTGCAGTAAAAGGTGTTATGAAATATTTGCTATTAAAAATAGGATTTTTGTTCTGAGATCCTTGAGAACTATTTTCCCAGACTGTTGCATGTATTTAACCAAGCAATACGATCAACTCTGTACCCATACTCACTTCTCTCTCCCCTGGCACTGTGCCGCCCACCAAAAGAATCGTATGGCTGAGTGCTCACTGAGTTGTTCTTCCTAGCTCTCCAAAAGTGCTAGCAAGGATGCTTAGTAGGATATAATGTTAACTCAGTTTTTGCGGATGATGGGCAGGATGGGTCTCTTTTTCTCAGGAGTGAATTATTATCTCTTTTCTCAGCCATTTTTCCATATTCTTTCCTTTGAATTCTCCAACCGTGTGTCTTTTTTTTTTAATTAATATCAACAACCAGCTGAATTCATTTGTCTCTCATTGATGAGTCACAATTTTAAAATGATGCACTTTCCCCTTCTGTTTATACTAATGTTTCACAATTAATCAGACATTGATGAATTTGATATAAAGGCTCACATAAAATTAGAAAAATAAATGAAGTAGGCTCCAGAAGAGATACAGGAATCCCTGATCATCATGTTTAATGTTACATGGATTATTTTCTTCAGTGTTTCTGTGGAAAGCTCTGTTTTTATTCCTGACCGAATCAGTAATATATTGCCTCATGCAATAGGTTCTTGTAGGATCATAATTGTGTTTGGGTCACTCTGTGGACTTTTGGATAGAGGCCCATATAAAAATACTATTAAATATATACTCTAAAGACAGACCAGATATGATAGCTTCCTTTCCATCTTTCTCTATTTCTCTCTCTCTCCTTTTGTAATTTGAAAGTTGGCCTATTTTAAAGCAGTTTTGTTAACGCAACAGTGGTTTTGAAACACCGTATTAAAAAAGACCACTTTAAAGGAGCCACTCAAGAAATCATTAGCAGCTTATATAAAGGAGAAAATAGCATATAAAGTAGACTTTTATGGCTGAGATCTGATATTCACAACTGAGAGGAAAGGGGTGGGGGAGTCTTTCTTCATTAGCAGCATGACCAAAGCACTTAGGGATTTCACTCCTTCACATCCATTATTTCATCTATTGTCCTAATTTAATTTTCCATGATTTTCCTGACAGTGAAGGTTGGCAACTCTTAAGTACAGTACAAAAGGTTTGCAGCACTCATGTTAATAATTACACAAGCTGTTGAAGCTTTTTGCTGAAGGGTGTATTGTCAAAAATATCAAATTTAGACAAAAGCAGAAGCTACAGATGTGAGTGGAACTGGAATCCCTGAGTGCCATTGTTTTTTATCCACAGACAGAAGCCACCTCGTGAGGTCTAAATGTTAATAAAGCATTCATACCATTGGGAGCCTTTTGAGAGCTCTAAACAGGAAAACAAGATCTTTGGAGAACTGCCATCAAATTGTTGCTGTTATTGTCTCTGCTGTCACTTACCAGGGTCCATTTGACAATATGAAACTATGATTTCTATAATCTTTCCGGGCCAAATCAATTAGTTTTCTAATGTATGTATTCACCAGTTTTGGAACACCTGATCCAAAAATATTGCTTCCTATTTGTGGAAAAAAGCAAACTTTAGTCCATTAGCCTTCTCTTTTCTTTAAGGATGTAATAATTTGCCCTCATTTTATCCTTTGTTTGTTACAGGAGGCCAAATTTCCCACAGTATGAAACTGCCTGTACCAACCAGGACCATGCATCCCTAGTTTTCCATACCTGTAACCCAGACACTACGAGCAAACAAGATGGCCATAGGTTGTTATGAGGAATATTCCAATATCTGTGCCTTTTAAATATTGATCATATAGTAAAAGAACAATATCCTATTTACTTAATATCAATTTTTTCAACTATAAGAGATGCTTTTGTAAAAAATAATATATAAGTACATTTAGAAGAGATACATAATATTCAAGAGTGCTATGGAGTTATTTGACATAAAATAATACATTTTTACTTTCATAATCAATTCTACCTTTCCCCCTCCCATTGAATAATACCATTGTAAAGAGTTGGCTTTGCAGAATTTCCCATCTTTGAATTTTAATTAGATTTTCTGAACCCATTGAAAAGTAATACAAGTAATTGAAGAGATTTTTTCTTAATTTCAAAATCTTTGAGAACAAAGCTTACTATAAATCATTATTTGAGAAGTATGAACATAAGAACTGTTTCCTCCCCACATGAAGGAGCATGGTGTCCTTACACTTCCTGAAAACTTAGCTTAAGTGATAGGATTAGAGGAGAAGATACCAGGTGAAGACTCTACCTGAATCCCTGAGAAGGTTCTTCACACCAGCCAACTACCCCCTGCCCCACCATGTAGGTTGAAATGGAAGCTAGATAGAAATTTTGTTCTATTTATTCTCTTTGGAGCTCATGAGGGTAGCTGCATTAAAACAGAAGTGAGAATAAGATGTTTTGGCAGGAAGAAGATCTGAGACAAGGGTCCTATTTCTAAATAGACTAAAATACTAGAATGGGCATTGAATAGACATCTAAATTCTTGTGTCACTTTTAAGTAGCAGAGAACTGAGTGGGTGGTCCTGCCTAGGGTTCAGCTGAAGGCTGAGTAGAGGTGTCTCTGTAAGACAGGAACCTGTCTGGGCAGATCTAAGCCACAGACAGAGGAAGAATACAGTGGAGTCTCTGGTTTAAGCAGCACCAGAAGGTTGTGAAAAGAACTCTAAAAGCATCATAGTAGAGTGTTAAGAGCATGGATTCAAGACAGTGACTGCTTGGGTTTAATACAACCATGTCTCTTAGTAGCTGTTGACCTTGGGCAGATTACTGAACCTCACGGAACTTCCATTCCATCATTTATATGAGCTTTTTAATAGTGAGTGGCTTCCTTTTAGGACTGTTATTAAACTAAATTAGTTATAACTATAACGCATTTAGAATAGTGCCTGGTACATAATAAGCACTGTATGTGTGCTTGTTATATAAGTAGAGTCAGCAGGGGATGATGGCCAAACTCCTTGTGAGTAATCGTGGTGTTTCTCCTTCCAAGAGAACAATTATACTAGCCATAGACACTTCCTAGTGGATCCTTATAGGACAGGAACCAATGGCCAAAGCAAGGTGAGATGAGCTGTCCTTACCACTATCTAGGGAAGAAGGCAGGAGACAATATGTAGATCAGCTATCCTTTCAATATCATTATGAGTTTGTGTAAACTTCTCACAGTACCAAGAAGCCACACAAGGAAAAATAAAAAAGAAATCTATTTGAAGGAAATCATAAAAGACTGAGCATTTACTCTAAAGAAGAATGGTAACAACAACCACAAAAAAAAGAAAAATAATAACAAGTTTTCTAACCTTTTTTACTTCACCAGTAGCATAGGTGGATAAAATGAGACACAAGATTAATTATTGGTGGAAAAACAACCATTTTTAAAAATTATTTTGTTTTCTCATTCAATTATTCTATGGTAGATCTGAGTCATTGGGTTAAATTCAGACCCCACAAAAATATCTTTTTGCTTCTCAATTTCTTCTCTTGTTTTTAGTCAACGGATGTTAAAAGTACAAATACCATCATGCGTTATATCAGTGCAAGCTTTTTTTTTTCCCCTAAACAAAATGTGATCCTGATTTTGGAAATGTTTGAGACTTACACGTTGGAATAGCTCCTTCATCATTAGCCTCATGCCTATCAAACAAGTTGACCGACATCCGTTTCATGAGTCTTCACTTTAATTTCAAACTGAATATGGAATTTCCAATAGCAAGAATTTCAGAAAGTTTGAAGAAAGTATTTTAGGAAAGAGAGAGGAGGCAGCCTAAGTAAAATTTAAGTAACATCACGAGTGTTATGTATCTACAGTGTCTTTATATTTTTAGATGCATTAGGACAATTACTGTCTATGATTGTTCAAAGTTAGCTCTTTGTTCACTTGAATAAATAGTCATGAAATAGTAAGATACTATACAAAGCTGCCTAAAACATGTTATTGAAATTAATGTAAATACAGAACATCAAGTTTGATTTTACAAATATCTGGAAGTATTAAAATGCTTCCATTTTACAATTTTATGTTAATTGAACATAATTATAAATCTTTTAAAATTATTTCAATAAAGCATACTTTTTTTATCTGCTTAAGTAGGAGAGAAATTCATGTGAAATCTAAATACTTTTATGTAAGCTTAATTTTAGTAAAGGAACAAAAGAATTAAGTCATGTTTATATTATTGACAATGGCAATAATTATTTATTTTGAAGTAATGTACAAATCCATTACAGCCACTCATGTTAGAAAGAAAAGGATAATATTATTGGCTTTAATTCCAAAATGTGTATGAGTCTCCACCCATTTCAGTAAGTAAGGCAAAAGGACTTACTAAAAACTATCAAATTAACATTCTTTGCAAAAGAAATAACTCTTTTTTAAAAAAAATATTTTTGTTCATTATTATAGTTTTCACAGCATTTGTACATACCTCATAAAACTTCTAAAAGTAAGGTTTTATGTCTCTCTGTTAGCACAGTGATTCTTTGAAATGACTAAAGCAGATAATAAGAGAACCAGGTAGAAACAGAGTGATTAAGTAACTTGTCCAAGGTCATCCAGATAATTAACGGTAGAGACTAGAAGAGAAACAAAAATCTTTAGACTAAAGTAACATACATGTAATTGGCTAGAAGATAGTTAACCAGGAAAAACACAATGAGAAAGCAAGCAGAGGGCTTTTAATCCCAGTTTATGCAGCTGTGGCCTTAGATAGTGAATCTCAGGAATGACAAAAGCAGACTGCAAGATCATATTTACCCAATTTTCTACCTTTTTCATTGCAATAGTAGCAGACCTTCTAAGGAAATGAAATCCTTTTATTTAAGGAATTTTGTAGAAAGCATTAGCAGAGAACACACATTCAAAGAGAATACTTACACTCACCTCCAACATTTAATAAGACGTAAAATAAGACAGTGAACAACCATAAAGAGAAATATGGTCTCTGTGATATATATAATAATATTAAGAATTTCTCTCTGTTTTGACCAATTCCAAGACCATTCCAAAGTACAAAGGGTGTGCAGGGTTGGGATAAGAAGTCTGCAGGGTCAAGATACGTAACCTATGGAGACTGCAGCCCCTGTTGTAGACCATTCCATGTGCTTAGTACCTGGAATATCAAAATGCCTACTCATTTAACCCTGAGTCTGTTTTTAGGGCTTATGCAAGTCTGTTTCCCAGTTCAGTCCTCCAGAGTGTAGACCTCCAAGGCCCAAAGGGTAACCTGAAGGGGTCTTTTCTGGAGAAAAAGGATTGGAAAGAATGTGAAATCCCTATGAGAATTTTTGAAGTCTTTCACCATGTAGGATGAAATCAAATGTGGGATAACATCTTAAGTTGTCAGGTTCCAGCATGGAACTCCAAAAATTACTAGAATTTCAGTCTTTAACCTGGTCTTCCAGGTCACTATAAAGTGACAGAAGTCTGTGTATATTTCATTTAATAGTTCTGTACCTTGATTTAAACATTTAGTTATTTACACACAGGAGGGGTATACAGTCCTCCCTTTGTCCTCTTGACCCAGTTTCCACAAATACCGGGGGTGGGTATTTATATTTATTGTATATCAGACTTGTACTTATTGTACATCTAATTATAGATTAATACCAATTGGTCAATTTTAATATCTTGATCCCTAATGCCACCATTTGATTCCATTTTAATATCACCAGATCCCAATGCCACTTACGATTATTTCCCACTTGGCCTTTGGCACCTGCTTAGGATGTGATTATCCCATGTTCATCTCATCTTTCTTCCACTCTAGACTTAAACCTTACTGGCTAAATACATTTAATAAAAATTAATAAACATAAAATCTGATAAGAGCATTCTGTAACTAAAATAACATTTTAGTCCTCCCCCCATCCCAATCCACCTCAGTAAATGGCTATATTCAAACTCCTTAACCTGATACAAAAAGGCATATTTGAAACTTTCATATCTACCTACTCTCCATGGTCTCTTAACTTCCATGCCTTTATAGGTATTGCTCCTTCTACCTGGAACCTCTTTTCTATTTTCTCAGACTGAATAACTCTTATTCATTCTTCAAGATTCAGCTTATGTCTTCTCTCCTCTGGAAGTTTTCTCTAGTCTCCCAGACTCAGGTGACTGTTCTTTGTACTTCTACCTGTGAATATTTATATTGGCATTCACTGCTATTATTGATTTCTTTGTCAATTCTAAAGGCTAAACAATTGGAGATTAGTAGTGGTGTTATTTACTTTATTCGTGAAATTATCTACAAACATTTGTTCAGGTCTGCTCTAATCTATATACTGTGCAAGTCACTAGCCATGAAATGATAAAATACACAGGTCTTGTCAGTGTGGATACAACAATTAAGCATGGTTACAGTCACTAGACACTATGACATGGGCTAGATGGAGTTAAATATAGGTTTCACAGCAACTCAGAGGAAGGCCACACAGTTCGGTATTCTTGGAGATGAAAGCATGCTGCAGAAAGTGTGTCTGGGCTCAGACCTATGTAGGATGGTCTGGTAGGCCCTATGTCTGTTGCATAATGTGCATAGAGGATGTCCTTCATAATCATTACATTGGCACTAACCCAAGAATGTGACAAATCTGGTGTGTCCTGTTGTGGACTGTAGAAGTTATAGAAGCAAACAGGGTAGACAGAGGGGTGAAAAAGAGGTTCTAATCAGAATCACGACAACGTCACTTTCCAACCACTGTAAACTGAGGCAACACAGTCAGTAGAGTCAAAGCAGTGATTTAGAGAATGTACAGGGCTGCCTGGGTGGCTCATTTGGTTGAGCATTTGACTCTTGATTTTGGCTCAGTTCATGATCTCAGGGTCGCGGGACTGAGCTCTGCATCAGGCTCTGCTCTGTGTGGAGTCGGCTTGAGACTTTCTCTTTCCCTGCTTCTCTCACCGCTCATGCACTCTCTCTCTCTCTCTCTGTAAAATAAAGTAAAAAAGAAAATTAAAAAAAGAAAGAAAATGTATAGACCATTTATCTAAGCATTCTAGAGATGATTTAGGGTCTTCATGACCCATTGCAGCATTTATGCTTATCTTAAAAGGTCTGAGTTTATAAATGGACATTATATATATTTCTTACATAATTTATAACCCATGTTAGTTAACACAAAGTAAGTACTTCACTTCAACTTTTTGGTTCATAGGAATGGCAGTTTATCTTTCTTTGTCTCTGGAATATGATGAAATAAATATGCTATAAAAGAATAATCTAATAATACAGTAATTATGAGTGAATGTTGCTTTGATCAGTTACACATTGGAATAAAGTAACAACTCCTAATGTCTATCTATACACATAGATTTATGATAGCTGTGTAGTAGTATTTAAAATTCATTCCATATGACGGATTCAGATTTTCTCAACTCTTTCTTGTTTCTGTTTATAACATACCAATTTAAGAATATTAGTTATTGTTGGGATGAATATTTACTAGTTTAATATACGTTTGCAGTCTGCAATCTCCACCTTCTTTCCTTCATTCCTTTGTTCCTTCCTTCCTTTGTTCCTTCCTTCTTTCCTACCTTCCAGAATAAGGAGATCAATAGATAGAACCCTGAATGGATGAAGCAAAAAGTGTGGCCATTCCTGTTTAAGTGTGTCACAGTTAACATGGTTTCCTCCTTTTGTGAATAAATCACAATTTGGGAATACATGAATCCAGCCCTTGAGAACTCTTTCGACAAATATAATTGTATCTATAAAAATTCATACCATGAGAATAAGGCTTTGTCTACTTGACCATTGCTGCTTTCAGTAATGTCATTTCCAAAAGCAATCTTGCTAATAATTGCACTGGTAAATCACACTGAATAGTATAGATTTAATGAATTAGTTAAGGTCATGCTACCTCAGGCCACAGAATAGACCTAAGTGAAACACTTCATTGATATAATTTATGAAAGTTAATCTTTATGAAAAATATCTTTCTATGTAATCCATAAAACTTTCTGAGTACATTTTGAAGGGGGAGAAAAATCTTAAATTTGTTCTTAAATTTATTTAAAATTATTTTTGGAATTGTTTCAAATATTAATTACATTTAACATAAAGTATAATTAATATTTCTGATCAAAAGAGTAGACGTGAAAGAGTTGTGAAAAATATATATGCTATTGTTACTTCCTAATCTCTTTATCATCAGATATATAACTTGACTCCCTCCAAAAATCTTAACAACAAATTTTTATAGTAAGAAGTTTCTTGACAAAACTTAAGTATATAATAAACTGGATGTTTAAATTAGATAGATAGATACATATTACATATTTGTAATACATTATGTATTTATATATTGTATTTATAGATACATATGTAATATGTATGTAATACATTATGTATTTATATATTGTATTTATAGATAAATATGTATATAATGTGTATATTTACATTTTTTTGATAAATATCTATTATATACATTTATTTATAAATTTTAAATATATGTATTCAATAGGTAATTTGCAATTAAAAAAAGAAGAGATGGAACCAGAAGCTATAACATAAAAAAGATGAGATTTACCAACCAGTCCTAATGTATGACTTTATTTAAACCTTGATTAAATCAAGTAATCTTTAAAACATAAACTTTGTTATATACTTAAAAATTTGAATGCTTACCTGAGATAATTGTTGAGTTCTTTAGATGTGATAATGCTATTGTTATATATAATAAAAAGGAGCCCCTATATTTTAGAGATATATAACAAAATACTTGAAGAATGATAGTTTGGGATTTGTTTAAAAATAATATAAGGTGAGTGGATGAAATGGGAGAATGTATAAAATTATGTTGACTATGAGTTGCTAACTTTTAGAGTGAGATGATAGGCTTATAGTTCACTGTTCTAGTCTGTATATTTTTGTATATGTTTGAAATTTTCCATAACAAAGCAAAAAGGAAAGCTTTCTGTTGTCATAACACAGATTGATTTTTCTGTGAAAAAGCAAACCAGCAGCATAATAAAATTGTTTTTTAATAAGTTTTATAATATAATTGTCATATTATTCAGTTATCACTAACTGAAAGTATAAATAAATAATGCTCATCTTGATGTCTTTCCTCACCAAAATAAAAAAGAAAAGCAAGTGGAGGCTCAAGATAATAGCTTTCATTATTTTGGTACCTTTTATGTGTCATGAACTACCCTGAATGTGGAAGACAAATTGTCTGCTTTTATTCTCACAATTATCCTACAGTAGATATTAGTAATTTCAATTTACACACAGGAAAACTGAGGCTCAGGAATTGGAAAAGCCAACATTAACTTCCAAGTATGTTCAGTTCCAATGTCATCCAAACTCTAAGTGCTTTCATCCAAAGCATTATGATGGTACCTTAACATTCAATGATCATATAATTAAGTATATAAATGCTAACTAAATCAATATCTGCAAAATCACTCGAATAAATGAAAGATATCAAGTTGCATTCTGTATAAGAACTAGAAACTCCAGGAATTTCAAGTATACTGAGAATTAATATGGTGCTGTGGACATAGGCATCAAGAGACAACCACCTCACTACTGATTTCAAGGGAACACAAGCATGCCTGGTGTTGTAGACTGAGAAACTGCTCCTTAAAAAAATGTCCACATCCTAATCCCTGGAACCTGCTAATAAGTTATTTTAAAAGCAAAAGGGATTACATAGAGGAGGATTATCTAGGATCATCTGAGATGATCCAATATGATCACAAGTGTCCTTACAAGAGGAAGAAAAGAAGATCAGACTCAAAGAAGGTGATGTGATGGCCTAAGGAAATATGGCCACACCCTGTGGAGCTAAAAGCCAAGGAATGTGAGATAGAAAAGACAAGGAAACAGATCCTCTCCCTAGAGCTCCTAGAAAAAATGCAGCCCTGTTGACCTACTTTGGATTTCTTGTCTACGAAGCTGTCAGATAATAAATTTCATGTTATTTAAAGACACTAATCATATGGTAAATTGTCACAGCAGCAATAATAAGCTAACCCAGCTGGAATCCAGATGCTGCTGCCTGCTCCCTCTGCTATTGCCACTGGCCCTTGTAGTCAAGAGCTAGTGACTATACTCTAGAATCCTGAAGTGGCCTCAAGCAAGAACATCTCTGTGGTCTTGGATGCCAGTAGCAATGATAGCAAGCAAATGAACTCTTCTTGACACCTTACAAATAATTCACATACAGTACTGTAACTGCAAAGGCCCATGGGAAGTGAAAATGAATATCAAGGGTCAATCAACTCTATTCAGTGCACACAATTAATCTATTGACCCAAGTGTTCCTTAAACTTAGATCAGTTAACTTTGGTAAAACAGATGTTCTTTTGTATTTCAGAAATTGAAAAAATACTGACTAAATATATTCATATTTAAGTTTTTTCTTTTGCAATATTCTCTTAAGACTATGTCAAAATCTATGCATTTTGCTTTCACTAGAAAAAATTCCTTTTGGGGGGAGGTAGAAGTCTACATGATTTGAATTATTGTCTCATTATTTTATGCAATAGGCAAGTTGAAACTGGCTTTCTAATTGTGATTTGTACAGCTCTTTAATATGTACTCACATTCAAATTTTACAACCTACTCTGTTTTATAACTTACTGTATAATAGTTCATCCTTCAATTAATGTGTTTTCATAGCAAGATTCGATAAAGGATTTAATATGAACTCTAAAATTTTTTGACAGATATTAACATTTTAGTGGTATCTTAATGTCTCATGTAAATAGTAGTTTAATGAAACACGATAGCAAATTCATGATAAAGTACAAGACTTTTTATTGGAAATCATAAACATATGTCTTCATCTTTCTTCAGTTGTGACACATTTTACATGAGTACATTGTTGTCTCAGGAATAAAGAATACAAACAATTTACATATTTTGTTCCAAAATATTGACACTGCAACAAAGAAACAAACTGGAAATAACCATTAGGCAGACTTTTTAAAAATGTTTATTTATTTTTGAGGGAAAGAGTGCTCAAGTGGGGAAGAGGCAGAGAGAGGGGGAGACAGAGGATCTGATGCGGGGTCTGCCCTGACAGCACAGAGACTGATATGAGGCTAGAACTCATGAACCATGAAATCGTGACCTGAGCCAAAGACACGCGCTCAACCAAGCCACCCAGACACCCCAGGCAGACATTTTTAAATGTTATAATTCTCTAGTGCAACAACTGTTTTTACAGACTGTTATATATAAGAATTGTATTACCAACATTATTTTAAATGAATTTCTACTTAGTATTGCATTTTTATGCAAATATTTGAATATTTTTGTTGTTGTTGTTCATTAAAAAAAAAAAAACCTTAAGTTTCTTTCTTCATTTTAAGAGAGATAGAAAGCTCATACTTGAGCAGGGGAAGGGACGGAGAGAAGAGAGAGAGAATTCCAAGCAGGCTCCATGTGATGTCAATGCAGAGCCTGATGTGGGGGGTGGAACTCATGAACCATAAGATTATGACCTGAGCGGAAATCAAGAGTTGGAAGCTGAGCTGACTGAGCCACCCAGGGACCCCTTTGTTCATTTTGAAACAAAGATTTGAATATTTCTGCTTTTTTTCTTGTTACATGGGAAATAAGAGAAAATTGTAAGTCCACTATATTTCTATATTAGAATTTCTTTTAGCTAAAATCACTCTGTCAGCCGTAAGAATGGTTCACATAACTCTCAGCAGCTAAGCTGGCAGGTGAATCACATAAAGGACTCAAACATGTAAAAATTTTCTAGTGAGCCTGAAGCTATTTCTCAAATCGATTATTAAAATTACTCTTCAAGATAAATTTTCATTTTTCTTGCAGTAATTGTGGTAGATGTATTTTTCTACTTAATCACACATATTTCTTTTTAATAAGTTTGATTTAAATATGAAATAGTTGAAGTCTATTAATCAGTCAGTAATTAAAATATACATTAATATTGGGGTGTCTGGTTGGCTCAGTTGGTTAAGCATCCAACTCTTGGTTTCAGCCCAGGCTATGATCTCAGAGTTTCATGGGTTTGAGCCCTGCATTGGGCTCTGTGCTGGTAGCATGGAGCTTGCTTGGGATTCTCTCTCTCTCTCTCTCTCTCTCTCTCTCTCTCTCTCTCCCCCTCTCTCTCTGCCCCTCCCTCACTCACACTCTCTGTCTCTCTCAAAATAAATAAGTCAATTTAAAAAATACTTAAAAATATACATATAAAATAATATTTAATTTTTCTTTCAGTACTAAACATTCAGCAAGAAAAATATATGCTATGTAACTTACATAACATAAGGATACACAAACTTAATGAAATTAAGATTTATTTGAATTTTCTAAGTTATCAGGCCCAGTGTGGTTCGTAGTCACTAGAGACAGTAGGCTCATAAAAAACATGTGCAGGCTCCTTCCGGCATGCAATGTGGAGATTTGGGACCATGGCACCAAGGCATTGGGATCATTGTCACAACCTTCTGAGTGATTTCCTCTGCTATCATCCATTTTATGCCCTCAAATGCTGTTTGCATGACGGCATACAATCTAAATCTGACAATGTCAGTCTCTAATTCCAAGTATCATTAATTGGGGGCTGATTTTCTAAATTTGAGGAGCCTGCAAGTCTAGTATTCTGTCTCTTGCGTGTGTTCCTTCATGTCTCTGATGTTTTTCACCAGTATGCTCTCTGTGCCTGGAAAAAGGATCTTCATCCTGCTTGGCTCCGATGCATCCTTCAACACTTGACTCATGTGTCGTCTTGTCTGGGAAGTCTTCCAGCCCTCATCAAGACACAGTTAGCTGCCCTTGTTCTGTGTGCACAGAAGCACGTACTGGGGTTTGACGTGTGAAAATGGTGTGCCAGAAGAAATCTTACTTTGAGAAAATATTCATAAGGTTCAAGGCTGTCTTCACATTTCTGGGAATCGCAGTTCCTCAGAATAGCCCAAAAGGAACAATTTTTCCTTTGTGGGTAAAATGCTTCCTTCCCTAATTTCGGTGGCTGTGTTTCGATCGACATTTGTTATCGAAAGCATGAGCCAATATCCACAGTCATTCTTGCTTTGGCTGGTAGAAGATGTGGGACTGAATCTGGAATTAGCCGTCAGTAAGTCCTTTCTCCATGAATGCGGAATAGAGATACAAAACAAATTACAATTAGTGCTTTTTTCCCTTTATTTGTTTATTTATTTTTTTCTGGCCTATACCTCTAATATCTAAATTCAGGAGATTTTGGTTACTATGCTTTTTAAATTTTGGGGGGGTGGGAAGTAAGTATATATTTATAGAATTTGCTATGTTAACTCTATTTACCACATGTAGTTCTCTTTATTTTTACTATGGATTTGAATTACCACCTGGCATAATTTTCTTATTCCAATATAGTTTTGATTCCATGCAACTGTGTTGTACTATTATTGTCAAAATTATGACATTTTTACATGGTTTATGCCTAACACTACAATTACATACATATTGTTTTGCACAACAGATTGTGAAATAAGTTCAGAAAAGAAAGGGAAGTATACATTTGTACTGTCTTTTACAATCACAGAATTATCTTTACTGGTGCTGTTTGTTTTGTGTGTGTGTGGATTTTTCAGGAGTGATTTTAACCTGAAGAACTTCCTTTAGTATTTCTTTTAAGGTAGATCTAGCAATAAATTATCTCAGCTTTTTTTTTTATTATTAAAAAAAAAAACACATTTATTTATTTATTTATTTATTTATTTATTTATTTATTTATTTTTATAAGTATATTTTACTGTCAAATTGGCTTCATACAACACCCAGTGCTCATCCCAACAAGTGCCCTCCTCAATGCCCATCACCCATTTTACCCTCTCCCCACCCCCCATCAACCTCAGTTCTCTGTATTTAGGAGTCTCTTGTGGTTTGACTCCCTCCCTCTCTGTTTGTATCTATTTTTTCCCCCTCTTCCTTTCCCCCATGGTAGTCTGTTCAGTTTCTCTAGCTCCACATATGAGTGAAAACATGT
Organism: Felis catus; assembly: GCF_018350175.1. Taxonomy (NCBI): domain Eukaryota; kingdom Metazoa; phylum Chordata; class Mammalia; order Carnivora; family Felidae; genus Felis; species Felis catus. The sequence goes on from NC_058376.1 coordinate 33,228,747, forward strand.
GATATCTGTCCTTCTCTGACTGACTTATTTCACTCAACACAATACCTTCCAGTTCCACCCACATTGCTGCAAATGGCATGATTTCATTCTTTCTCATTGCCAAGTAGTATTCCTTTGTGTATGTAAACCACATCTTCTTTATCCATTCATCAGTTGATGGACATTCAGGCTCTTTCCATACTTTGGCTATTGTTGAAAACACTGTTATAAGCATTGGGGTACAAGTGCCCCTATGCATCAGCACTCCTGTATCCCTTGGCTAAATTCCTAGTAGTGCTCTTGCTGGGTCATAGGGTAACTCTATTTTTAATTTTTTGAGGAACCTCCACACTGTTTTCCAGAGCAGTGGCACCAGTTTGCATTCCCACCAACAGTGCAATGCAACAGTTCCTGTTTCTCCACATCCTTGCCAGCTTCTGTAGTTTCCTGATTTGTTAGTTTTAGCCACTATGACCAGTGTGACACGGTATCTCAGTGTGGCTTTGATTTGTATTGCCCTGATGATGAGTTGAGCATCTTTTCATGTGGCTGTTGGCCATCTGGATGTCTTCTTTGGAAAAGTGTCTATTTATGTCTTCTGCCCATTTCTTCACTGGATTATTTGTTTTTTGGGTATTGAGTTCAGTAAATTCTTTATAGATTTTTGATACTAGACCTTTATCTGATATGTCATTTGAAAATAGCTTTTCCCATTCTGTCGATTGCCTTTTAGTTTTGTTGATTGTTTCCTTCGCAGTGTAGAAGCTTTTTATCTTCATGAGGTCCCAATAGTTCATTTTTGCTTTTAATTCCCTTGCCTTTGAGACGTGTTGAATAAGAAATTGGTGTGGCTGAGGTCAAAGAGGTTGTTGCATGCTTTCTCCTCTAGGGTTTTGATGGTTTCCTGTCTCACATTCAGGTCTTTCATCCATTTTGAGCTTATTTTTGTGTATGGTGTAAGAAGATGGTCTAGTTTCATTCTTCTGCATGTTGCTGTCCAGTTCTCCCAGCACCATTTGCTGAAGAGACTTTTTTCCATTGGATGCTCTTTTCTGCTTTGTCAAAGATTAGTTGCCCATACATTTGTGGGTCTAATTCTGAGTTCTCTATTCTATTCCATTAGTCTATGTGTCTGTTTTTGTGCCAATACCATGATGATTACAGCTTTGTAATAGAGGCTAAAGACTGGGATTGTGATGTCTCCCACTTTGGTTTTTGTCTTCAATGTTACTTTGGCTCTTTAGGGTCTTTTGTGGTTCCATACAAATTTTAGGATTGTTTGTTCTAGCTATGAGAAGAACCCTGGTAAAATTTTGATTGAGATTGCCTTGAATGTGTAGATTGCTTTGGGTAGTATTGACATTTTAACAATATTTATCCTTCTAATCCATGAGCATTGAATATTTCTCCATTTCTTTGTATCTTCTTCAATTTCCTTCAAAAACTTTTTATAGTTTTCAGCACACAGGTCTTTTACATCTTTGGTTAGGTTTATTCCTAGGTATTTATGGTTATTTATTTAGAAAAATAATGTTTATTTATTTTTGAGATAGAGGAAAGAGACAGAGTGTGAGCAGGGGAGGGGCAGAGAGAGAAGGAGATTCTGAAGCAGGCTGCAGGCTCTGAGCTGTCAGCACAGAGCCTGATGTGGGGCTCCACCCGCCAACTGTGAGATCATGACCTGAGCCAAAGTTCCACTCTTAGCTTAATGGACTGAGCCATCCAGGCGCCCTTGGTTTTGTTGTTGTTGTTGTTGTTGTTGTTGTTTTTAAGTAATCTCTATGCCCAACATGGGGCTTGTCACATGCTCCACCAACTGAGCCAGCCAGTCGCCCTATCTCAGCTTTTATTTGTCTGGTAACTACTGTTTTTGACATATTTTTGTAGGGTAATTTTGATGAATGGACTTTTGGTGGACAGTATTTTTCTAGCACTTTAAATACAGCTTTCTGACCTGTATTGTTTCTGATAAGAAACCAGTTATTTTCTAATCGGGATCTCTTCACATGATGAGTCATTTTTGTCTTGCTGCTTTCTAAGTTTTTTTTTTTTTCATTTTTTAATTTTAAAGTTTATTTATTTTGAGAGAGAGAGAAGGAGAGGGGCAGAGAGAGAGGGAGAAAGAGAGAGAGAGAGACACAGAGAGAGAGAGAGAGAATCTCAAGCAGGCTCCCTACTGAGAGTTTGAGCCCTCCAATGCAGAGCTCGGACTCAACAACTGTGAGATCATGACTTGAGCCAAAATCAATGAGTTGGCTGCTTAACCGACTGAGCCACTCAGGTGCCCCTAAATTTCAACATTTTAAATTTTATGTGTCTGAGCGTGGATATTTATGTTTATCATATTGAAGATTGTTGTATTTCTTGGTTGTGTAGATAAATATTTTTCATCAAATTTGACAAGTTTCCAACCACTAATTCAGTATTTTTTTTACTTCTTGCTCTCCTTTCCTGATATTCACATTACATGTATGTTTATAGCCTTGATGGTGTCTCTCATTCCTCTCAAAGTCTGTTCATTTTTCTTCATAATTTTTTTCCTTCTCTACTTTGGTTTGAATAATTTCTAGCAGTCTATCTTCAAGTTTTCTGATTTTTTTCTTCTTTCAATTCAAATCTATTGTTGAGCCTCTCCAGGAAAATTTTTATTTCAGTTTCAACTCTAGAATTATTATTTAGTTCTTTTTTATAATTATCTTTTCATTGATATAGATTGGAGGGTCTAACCATCACTTCCTTGGGTTTGATTAATTTGCTAGAGTAGCTCACAGTACTCATTTCACTTCCTAGATTACTGGCTTATTACAAGGGAATATAGGAACAACCTGATGGAAGAAATTCACAGGGCAAGGTACAGAGAAGGGGAGTGGAGGTTAATTGCCCTCTCTAGGTGTGCGAGTCTCCCAGATTCTCCAAGTGTTCACCAATACCTGTCCTTTTGGGTTTTTATGAATACTTCATTATGTAGGCATCGACTCAATCATTTGTCATTGGTGATTGATTCAACATCCAACCCCTCTCACTGACTTGGAGGCCAGTGGGATTGGGCTGGAAGAGGTGGGACTGAAATTTCTAACACTGCAATCACACATGGTTGACTCCACTGGTAATCAGCACTCATTCTGAGGTATAGACCAAAAGTCACCTCCTTCATATAACAAACAACACTTTGTCACTCTCTTCACTTAGGAAATTCTAAAGGTTTTAGGAGCTTTCTGTAGAGAGCAGGGATGAAGACCAAGTATTTATTTCTTAATATAAACCACAATATTCACAGGTACCCTATTTTTTGATTGGAAGCTTGATCTACAGGAAGGAGGAGACCCATCTTGGCAACACTTACTCAAGGTAGAATTTGTATCAAGCTGAACTGGAGGTTGGGGGAAATGGGTTGTATCTTAAATGCCACAGACTATCGCTGTTCTTACTAAGATTTAGTAGATTTTCTTGAATAGATATTTTTTGATGTGTGTATGTCCTTAAGACAACTTCCAGAGACTCTAAATAGTGGCTATTTATATAATTTTCACCAGTTATGATGACTTCACAAGGGAATGGGTACATGAGATGCTCATATGCACTATCTAGACATTGACAACTGGACACTATTTTTAACTATGAAAGAAGTAGCAGAAATCTATCTAGAGATACAAAAGGAAGCAGACACATAAAAGAGGATATAAGAAACAGAGACAAACATCTCCCTGTGGTCCCTATGACTTTCCAGTGTGGTTTCAGTCTACATCCTTGCTACTATCTTCTGAGACACCAATACAGCCTTAAAACACATAAACACTTTTTGCTATTTGTGGGCGACCAAAGACACTCCAACTAAGTAAATAATTTATGAGTTAAACCACAGGAATTTTGAAAGCCAAGTAGTAAAAGGTGTGATCCAAGGAAGGGACTTCCCGCAGATTTATTTACAGAATTCTTTTTATAACAATCTCAACTTTCTGGAGTTCTAATAGAATTCTTTTCAGAATGGTTACTCACTAGGTGTATGACTTTGGAAATAGTCTTGCCTCATTTTCCCATCTGCAAGAAAGACATAATAGTACGTCCTAATAGAGCTGCCATTGGAGTAAAATGAGTTAAAGCCTATAAAGTGTTTTTAACAATGTCCAGCAAAGTAAGCAATCATTTGGAATCTAAAAGTCCTTAGGCAAAACTTTGGGGACAGTGTTCTTAGGATGTAGGACAGTTATGATAAAAAACCATAGTGCAACTGCATTAATACACTGATAATGTGGGGGACCTGGGTGGTTCAGTTCGTTAAGTGTCCAACTCTTGGGTTTGGCTCAGGTCATGATCTCACGGTTCTGTGGGATCTAGCCCTGCATCAGACCTTGTGCTGATGGTGTGGAGCCTTTTGGGATCCTCTATCTCCCTCTCTCTCTGCCCCTCATGCTGTCTCTGGTTCTCTCAAAAATAAATAAACTTTAAAAAATTAAAAAAATCACACTGGTAGTATTTATTTTTTATAAGTTTAAATATACAGTGATTAAGTCATTTAACAATTAATTCTACTTAACTAGATTCAAAGCAGCGGACTAATCTCCCATTGTGTCACTAAACCCTAAGTCCCAAGGAAAATTCTCATGTCAGTTGCGTGTATCTAAAATATTACTAGTTTTTAGCTCCTAATTATAATAAAATTAAGTAATTTGTTTCCATGCCTTGTTAATTGCATTGAGCCATATTTCATCACATCAGCTCAGCATTTACTGAAACATAACTATTTAAAAGACATAGCTGCATGGTCAAACCATAATCTATTCAGGTAAGGTGGCAGGCACTGCAGTGAAACTGACAAGAGAAAATATTCTAGAAGATGGCAATGCACAGTTATATTCTGGGCAAATTATTCTTATTCTAAAAATAGGTAGTTTCAAAATCTGACAAGTTATACAGTTAACATCGGTGAAGAACATGATGGACTTTATTACTTTTTTGTATAAGTAAGAATGTGGTTAAAACATGTAAAAAGTAAATAAATCTTTGTTGTTTACAATATGCTATACAATATAAAACATACACATTTTTTTAAGAAGAAGCTGTAAAATCTTTATCCATGTATCAGGTTTTGAGTAATTTTTAAAAAATTTCTATTAGTAAGGTGTAGAAATGGGAGAAGGCTGGATATGAACAGTGGTAAATGCCCTTTAAAAAAATTTTTATGTTTGTTCATTTTTGAGAGATAGACAAAGTATGAGCAGGGGAAAGGCAGAGAGAGAGAGGGAGACAGATCTGAAGCAGGCTCCAGGCTCTGAGCTGTCAGCACAGAACCCAATGTAGGGCTTGAACTCATGAACTACAAGATCATGACCTGAACCGAAGCCGAACGCTCAACCAACTGAACCACCCAGGTGCCCCAGTAGTTTCTTTTAATAATCTTTCATCTTTTAAAAAAATATTTAATATTTATTTATTTTTGAGAGAGAGAGAGAGAGAGAGAGAGAGAGAGAGAGAGAGAGAGAGAGAGGCAGAGAGAGGGAGGGAGACACAGAATTCGAAGCAGTCTCCAGGCTCTGAGCTGTCAGCACAGAGCCCCGTGCAAGGGCTGAACCCACGAACCATGAGATCATGACCTGATCCAAAATCTGGCGCTCACCGTCTAAGCCACCCAGGTGTTCCAATAATCTTTCATCTTTAGCTTATGTTTGCCATTGTGATTATTTTCTCTGTAATCTTGTAACAGAATAAAAATATATATTGACAACTTTAAAATGTAGTCCTAAAGCTTTGTATTGTATTTTTAACATAAGCAAATAATACACAATATTTAATGCCAGCTCAGTGCTAATTTTAAATGATGTAAAATACACTATGACGTATTTAAAATAAACAAAGCTTTTTGCTTGCCTTACCTAGAACTGTAAATATGGAAATGTATGTAGAGTATGGATTAGACAAAGCACAACATATACTTCATACTTTCAGAGATACCAAGTTATCCAAATGAGTACCAAATCTTGACACTTCCATAATACAAATAAGTTATATCCCTTAATATTTTCTGTATTTTTATGTCATCTATTTTTCCCCTCTGAGAATGGAAGAAACATACTATAAATCAAACAAATAACTTTTGCATGATAGATTATGAAAAACATTTGATCTTTTGATCTTGAAACCGCATAGCCAAAATGCTTTTATTTCCTGGCATGAATCCCAGACTCTAAGTGTCATTCAATGGAAACATTTTCATGATATAGTGTTTGATATTTTACATTTTATAATTCTATTTTTTTTTCCTATTGGGTTTCTTCACATTTTTTAAAAATAGCTACATAATACGTTACCAAAGGGGAAAAAATTATGAAACTAATTAAAACATGATTTCTTAAGGACTTCTCAGCTGTAAAAATAGCTAAGACATTGTAAAGAGAGAAAGAGAACTAAAATTAAACATGTAACAAAATGGCTCACCTTTATTGCTAGCTATACACACAGGTTTATGCTCAGTCCCTGAACACATCAGCCCACCATATCTGTGAACATCATGAATACTTGATAAACCCACAGCAACAATAACAGAATAAAAACTGTGTTAATGTTTGCACAAGCAGAACTGTCCAAGGATTTTAACTACCCCAGGGCTAAAACCAGAAACTAGAACATGAATCTCCTTTTTCCTATGACTTCTGAAACTTCCATTAGCTTTGTACACTCAAAAAAAAAAAAATGGAAAATTAAAGATATTTCAGTTTGCATCAGTTCATTTATTGCTATTTTAGATATCATTCATTCATACTGCAATGTATAAAGCTACAAGATTAGTAAATGAATAGTCATGCCAGCAACTACATTTAATAAATGTGTCTCTTCTGAACATTGAGCAAATCTCCTTTGTACATTATAAAGCTAAAACGTATAACATAGAAAACTCAGTAAGTAGTGTGGGTAAGCCTAATGGTTCTTAACACATCATATTTAACATATTATAATTGAAATATGTATATAGGGAGGTTTTTTTGCTTTTATAATACTCTATTGAGAAGTTACATGAACTTTTCTTACATTAAGTTGTAAAATATTCAAGCAAAAACATTTGGAAAAACTTCATTGAGAAAAATAAGTTTACATGTCTAATTTTTTATTAATTTCAGGGTAATACACATTAGTTAATTTATTTTCAGTTACAATGTGTATTTTTTTATAATGCAGTTTTAGAGAATAAGAACTTGGGAGACATGAAATATAGTTTCAACTTTCTAGCTGCTTAACTGATTGGTCTCTCTGGGTCTCAGTTTCTTGATTCAGTAATTTAAAAACTGTATGCCTTCTACTGATACAAGCAAATTGTGCTTTATGTCAGGAATACCACTGCAGTTACATCTTGGTTTTCAAGTTCAAGCTAGTTATAAGACTACTTTCTTTGTAAAATGATCTGTTGGTGATGTGTCTTTGATCATATTGCAAAGTAATCTTGTATTGTCAAGCCTTATTTAAAAACTATATCAATGTTCGAGGCAGAGAAACTTTCTGATAAGGTAAATAAGCTAAAATTCTTGTGGGACAGCCTAGAAAGCTAATGGCTATAGAACAAGAAAAAACCCTTCGTTTGGTGGATAGTGTTTTTGGACTTTTATGCGAGATGTGGAAAATGATACTTGCTATGGAAATTATACTCCACAAGGCAGGAGCCAATCAATATTTCTTAGAAGAAATTTTTGAGTGCATTTGCCAATCATAGACACCTGGGAAATCAGAACCAGGTCACAGAGCATGAAAGGAATACTATGGACACTAAAATGAGGAGAAGACTGAGGGGATTCTCAGAAATAATTAGTAGATTACACACAGTCATGGTAGAACAGGTGAATTATTCAGCCAGTCAGGAATTTCTGGGAGCTGAATTAATAGTCACTGATACCTTGGCAGCATGACCAAATTTTAAATCACTGACCATTTTTTTATTAAAAAAAAATTTTTTTTAACATTTATTCATTTTTGAGAGTGAGAGAAACACAGCATGAGCAAGGGAGGGGCAGAGAGAGAGGGAGACACAGAATCCCAAGCAGACTCCATGCTCCAAGTGGTCAGCACAGGGCCCGACATGGGGCTCGAACTCACCTACTGCGAGATCGTGACCTGAGTTGAAGTTGGACGCTTAACCGACTGAGTCACCCAGGTGCCCCAGACTGACCATTTTTTTAAATATTCAATTCTGTTTCTTAAAATAAGTACAATCTGCAGCAATGAAAGTCCTGACAAGAAACACACTTAGCACAATAGTTACGATTTTGATAAGAAGTTGATGAAAGGATATCTCTGGATCTATCTCTATATCTATTATCTATCTTCTATCTATCTATCTATCTATCTATCTATCTATCTATCTATCATCTATCATCTATTACCTATGTATGTATATATGTATGTGTCTATCATCTATTTATCTTTCTATCTAATCTAGCCATACATCCATCTCAAAAGGCATCCAGAAACTATTAGTAGCAGAAAGCCAGCTGTTGACCTGAAGGGGCTATGAAAGAAAACTGCGTCACTAAAGCTAGATCATGGAGTTGAAGTAGCGTGACATCATATACAGCTGAATTTAGAGAAATGTGATCACAGCAAGACAGCGAACAAACAAACAAACAAAAACAAACAAAAAAACAAAACAGGAGGAAATGGGGAAGGGCTAATGCAGGGAAGGAATAGGGATGAAATATCCTGAACTCGGTCTTCGTAACCCTCAGATCTTTTGTCTGAAACTCCCTTTGGCCAAATCCAATTGGATGCCAGAAGGCAAAAGAGCCTGGGTGATCCAATTAGTATAAGTCTCCTGGGGGCAGGAAGTAGAGCAGAGGTGGCTGAGAATGAGCTTGTGTGTTTGGAGAGTCAGGAATGAGGGAGTGGAAGGCAGAGATGAGAACAAACATTTTCAGTCCAACTAAAATAACATTTTAGAACTATTAAGTCATTAAATTTCTTGATTAATATATAAGATAGAGAGCTTTATATTAACTTCCACCAGACTGTATTAATTTGGTAAGATTACAAATAGAATGATATTTGCCATAAATTTTACCATCGGTATAAAATGTGAAATTTAATTCTTGGAAAATTAACTGGGTATATATATATGTATATATATATATATATATATATATATATATATATAAAGAACACAATTTAATTGTGATATATATACACATACATGTATATACATATACTATATATAATATATATATACTAGATATATATACACATACATGTATATACATATACTATATATATATATATACTAACTTTGTTTAAACCACTTTCTTCAACACATTCTATTCCCTTTGGAAATCTCTTCGAAAAAACAGAGTTCATTGAAATTGACTCCTAGGGTCAAATGTCTTCGGATCTTGTATAAGGTCAAGCGTGTCATCTAATGTAAGCATTAACACATGACCAAAAGAGCCTCTAATAGTAGATGAAATTGTTTCAAAGGGTCCGAAAGGTAGGGACAAGGACTAGTGATTCATTCTGCTAAAGATGGATGATGTTTATAAAGCAAAAGAGATTTATTGACTTATTTATTGATTTGATTTATTGGTCTAGAGTGATTTTTGTATCCAAGAAGCATTCATGAGCATGCCACAAGTACAATCAGAGAAAATGCAGCGTCTGCAGCTTGGCAGAGAGGGAAGCGCAGCAGGCAGCTGTGGGTGAAGAGGATTTAACGAAGAAGAATGATTTTTGTGGCAGAGATACATTACACGGCGCAGCGCTACCCTGAGTCAATAATGATGACTAACCAAGACGGGATGAGAATTAGAGTAGCAAATGATGCCTGTGAAGTGAATACAGTGAGAGAGAGGGAAAAGACGCCGTGTAATTACAGCTGCTTTATTTTTCTCCCAACTATGGAAGATTACAGAATAAGAATTTTGTGAATGAAGAGGAAGTCACCCAAAATAAACAAAATCAATAATGGATGTCAGTTTGACTAGATATCCAGAGAACATGAATCTGTGTCATAAATGAATAAAGCAAAGTAATTTATAAATAATATAAAACGTTGAGGCACCAACTGCTGACACAGATAGAGTTAATTCTAAGAGTTCATAGTAGGGAAAAAAAAAAAGAGGAACTCATTCTGGATGACTGATTCTAGAAAACAAATTTGTTGGAAAGATATCGGACTGCTCGTAGGATCTTGGAGGTCACACAGCCAGAAACACTTCCCAAATCATTATGCAGATCTGCTAAACCAAACACAACCTGCCTACTTCCAGGAAGGGGATTATGCCTGTTTGCCTAATGGAGACTACTGAGACCGAGTCATACAAACTGCATCTAGTAATGCAAAACCACTGTTGAGAGTGGCCTGTGGACTTAGCTGCAATCACTCCAGACACCTGTCACCAGACAGCATTTTACTATGTTCCTTCTTTCTATCTCTAGCTTCTGTTTTAGAGTCAGCGTATGATCAGCAGAAATTTAGGTGTTAGTATTTTCGTTGTAAAGAACTGGGAAAGAAAGGATTCACTATAATCTGGCTTCTACACAGGACTGGGTATACTTTATCAGCTGAAGGATCCTTCAAACATTGTACAGAGATTTAGATGTTGGGTGGACAAAATGAATAACAAAGAGTCTCAGAGGTAAATAAGCAAGTAGAACTAAAATGTCTAGGATATGTCTATTGATGCAAAAGGACAGGGATTGAGAATAAAGGTGTATGTTGGGGAATCACACTTTACAAACTCCTCCATGGAGTGAATGACCAAAGGTGGCTGTATAACATAGACAAGAGGATAAAGATTAGAATTTGGGGAAAACATTTGCATTTAGAAGGTGAGCAGAGGAAAGAGAGCAAAAAATTAGTGACCACAAAGGTAGGAAGGCAAAGTCAATATGAGATAACATAGAACAAAGTACCCAGAATGAGCTAGACAGTAGAAATAAAAATGACAAATATTGGGGTGAATTAAGACTGTGAAAAGGTCACTAGATTCCCCAACATGACAGTTACTAGCTACCCACCTTGCAAGTATATTCATTGAAGTGATAAGAGAGATAGTCAAGTTCCAAGGTATTCAGAAGCGTCTCACTGAAAGACAAGAAATAGAGATAGACATTGTAAACCCATTAAAAAAATTTATTGAGAGTGGTACAATGGTGTTCAGGGATGTAAGAAGAATGAAGGTATTACAGGACAGATGTGTGCCTACTTTTGCAAAAGAAGTATCGACTGGAGAGCAAGAATTTAAAAAAAAATGAAATTGTAAAAAAATGAGCTTAGGGAGCATTTATATTGAATGCAATATGTTTTGGCCAGAATAACCAAATCAGGTAATACTAAGCAATGCAACAGCTGTTACTATACTTCAATTAATACATGTTGTAAAAGGCAGTGGTCAATTAAGTCACTTACCTAAACCATCAACATCAGTTTAATCTGCTTAGAAATCCAGACTATAGTAGTAATTGTATTCAGTTATATACATTTGATGGTAACAACAATCAAATGAGGGTGAACTTTATAGCATTGGGCTTCTTTATTTATAAGACAGTATACACCTTTGTTCTCATTCCCTCTTCCAATCTCCTATTCCATTTCCATACACATTGCAAATTAAGTATTCAAAAGGTCAAAGTCACCAGTTTCTTCCAAACATGCTTTCCCTACAGACTTAGTAATATATATACTTTAAGGCTTGAGAGAAGCCTAGTTGTGGGACATCTGGTCCAATTTCCTATCTATTGAATCTTAAAAAAAAAAAAAAAGGTTATTTATTTATTTTGAAAGAGAGAATGAGAGAGAGGAAGGGGGGTTTGGGCACAGAGAGAATCCCAAGCAGGCTCTGTGCTGTCAGCACAGAGCCTGACATGGGGCTGGAACTCACAGAACTGTGAGCTCATGACCTGAGCTGAAACCAGGAGTCTGATGCTTAATTGACTGAGCCACCCAGGCATCCCCATCTATTAAATCTTAATCTCATTCCCCCAGATCCAGGGATTCTGTATTTGTGTGATTGTTGTGTTCCTTAAATTTTCCATGGATACTAAACTATGCCTTGGAAGAGGACATAGAATGATAACAGGGAAATGAGAAGCTTAACACAGCATTTTATAATTTACATTTATATATTTTAAATGTAAAATATATATTTTGTGCTTTAAAACTATTGTCTTCATTGTCCATTTATTCATCTTTTCCATGAGCCAAGTGATGAAATTGGTACTCTGTCTTTAAAGAATTTGCAGTTATAAAATTTCCAAGTTTCCAACTGTGAATGTCACATCTGAGAGAATTTTTGTTGCTGGTAAGCATTTTATGGCATTCAATTTATTCTGATTCTAGTAAAATCCCCTGGTGTTCTCCTAGTGACAGTTCCTCTTTATCATTTGTTTATCCCTTCAAAATATCGCACACACACCCACACCCACACCCACATGCAGCATCCAGATTCGCTCCTGCCATGGACCTTTTTGCTGAGCACCATACTTTTGTTGGCCTTCTGACTGAAGAAATGAACATAATACTCCATACACATTTGTTCTAACAGAATGATTTATAATTGTAGACACTTGCAGTATTTTCAAGGTTTTTATAGGTTGAAGCATCTAAAACATAACGTTTTAGCTCTGACATAAATTGTGTAAATCTGGAGCTATCTAAAATAAGCAAAAGCTAGTGATGCAGCCCAAGTTTAATTACAATGTTGATCACGTTCTGTTACAGTAATTGCATAAAACAACAAATAAGGTTCAAATATTCTAAATCTGAAATCTTTTCGGATTAGTCACTAAAGTGTTCTCTTAAGGCCCAACAACACGAGATGAAACAAAAATGGTAACTTATGAGAACACATAATGTGCCATTTCATTCCCACCTGTATGATAAATTTCAGCAAGGCAAAGATTCAAAGTGTATTTTCTTTCTCATAATGAATATGAGAACAATGTCACCGTTACTAGTATCTCAGAACTGAGATTGTCAGTCACTGATTAATAGTCATGTATAATTTATCAAACAAAATGATTGCTGACACATATGCACCCGACTAGGTGTTATGAATTAGATCAGTTCTGTCAAAGTTTTATGTTGAGATGCCAACATTCTTGCAGATAAAAACATAGGATCTCCATGGGATTAATGCGCTAGTTATAGGTAAAAAAACACAAGTCAGCAAGAAGATGATGTAGTGAATGTGCTTTTCATCTCTTTCTTAAATTTAGTTTCCCTGGGATTAAAAAAAAGGAAAGAAGAAAGAAAGAAAGAAAGAAAGAAAGAAAGAAAGAAAGAAAGAAAGAAAGAAAGAAAGAAAGACAGACTTGGTTCTGAGTAAGTTTATTATTTTGCTATAAGACAAACATGGTTTTGGACATTTAAATTTATGAGCAGAAGCTGATAGCCAAATGAGCAAGTGGCATTGAAAAAAATAATAAAAGGATTCTTTTTCTTTTTCTTCTTTTTTGGTTATTAAGAACAAAACTACATTGAACATTAGTGTAAAAGTCTTTATCTGCCATATTCATACATGAATCATGGTTTTTGAATGTTAATATAAAAAGACAAAAATGGAAAATAAATGGTTCCCCCCAACCAAATTCCCACTCTACTCCCAGCAACATCCGCCAAAGTTACTTTATCCTGTTCCTATTTTTATGTCTTCTGTAGTTATTCTACAATTCTCAACAACGGACATTCAACTTTTTATCTAGATGTGACATTTATACCATCGACTCCTCTTGATACAGTGCTGAGAATTTTACACTCTTGTATTGCTCTCACTTGCTCATTACGTCCTTTCCCCAAATTTTGCCAATTATATTTTCCTTTAAGGTATTTTAGTACTTACTCTTATGACTTTAAATATAATGAAACCTGCATTTCTTGTCCCAGAAACTTTAAGCAGGACCTTTATGAAAGATGAATAAAGTAGAATGCAGAATCTCTTCCAACTCCATAACCACCAATCAGCCACTTTTCTTTGTGAGCGTGGAAGGCAGAGAAAGTGTCTCCCCAAAGATATATTAATTTCCTAATCCCTGGAACCCTGAACATTACCATATATGCAAAATTAGGACATGACAGAAGATAGGATTAAGATAAAGCTCTGGAGAGGACTTTAGGTTACATAAACTAAAGGCAGGGTATCTAAATGCAGTCATGTATGTTTGTGAAAAAGAGAGGCAGGGGGAAATTACATGGGCACACAAAGAGAAGGCTATGTGAGGATGGAAGCAGAGATAGGAGTGATGGAGTCATGAACCAAGGAATGCCAACGACTATCAGAAACTAGAGGAGACGAGGAAGGATTCTCCCCTAAAGCCTCAGGAGGGAATGTGGGCCTGCCAACATCTCGATGTAAGACTTCTGGCCCTTATAACAGTTGCAGAACTCATGTCTGTCACTTAAAGCCACAGAAATAGGTCTGTTGTTTGAAGCTCCACGTCTGCTGTTTTAATCCTATTGTTTAAGCCACTACAGGAAACTGTAATAACTTATTACAGTTTCCTGTAGTGGCTTATAACAAATTACAAGTAATTTTGTATTTGTGGCAATTTGTTACAAGCAACCATAGGAAACCTATGCAGGGAATATTCATTATAGAATGTTTCAAGTCTTATGTAGTATAAATGTCATACACTAGGGAGCAAATGCCATGACCAGATTCGGAGAAAAAAAAGTCAGTAAATTTAGCGAACCTGAAGAGTGGCTTAAAAGGAGATCTTCCCCCCCCCCCCCCCCGCCCCACTTATTCCACCAATTACTCAAAATCATTACATATTTTAATTTATTTTGTGTTTGGACTATGACTTTCTTGTATAGCTTTTTCCTGTCTCTTTCTGGATTATTTTCCTCTCTTTCCATTCACTAAATAAGCACTGCCTTTACCATATTAATCCTACAATTTGGGTAATAAAATCCCCTTTATTATTAACGACATTCTTCTCAGAATCCTTTGGCTTTCTGTTCCGCATTAGATTGATTGATTCTTAGACTGCTACATAGCTGCCATCCTGAGGGACTTTTTGTTGTTTTCTACTCTTTTTTAAATTGTTTTTTTCAACGTTTATTTATTTTTGGGACAGAGAGAGACAGAGCATGAACGGGGGAGGGGCAGAGAGAGAGGGAGACACAGAATCGGAAACAGGCTCCAGGCTCTGAGCCATCAACCCAGAGCCCGACGCGGGGCTCGAACTCACAGACCGCGAGATCGTGACCTGGCTGAAGTCGGACGCTTAACCGACTGTGCCACCCAGGCGCCCCCGTTGTTTTCTACTCTTGAATTACTTTCAGTATTTTGTATCTCTTAAATCTTTCTTTTTATTTTAGTCATTTTTTGGTTTTCTGGAATTTATCAAACGATGTTTTTAGAAATACTCTAAATTTTTTGGTATCTCTATTCTGCTCCCCCCACTAGAATAATTGCTTGGCTTGCTATCAGATTCTAGTCTTAAATTGTCTTTACTAAGAACTAGGAAGACATTGTTCTCATAATTCCTAGGCTGTCTAATTGATGATGAAACTTCTAAACAAACATCACTTAATGGCCTTGGCCATTTTCTGTATTCATAACCAAATAATTAATGCCTTTTGTTTTCTTTTCATTTCCACTCTCTGGAAGGTCTTAAGGGTTTTTTGAAGGGACCTGTTTTTGTTTGTTTGGTTTGTTATTTAATCATCTTATCAGACTTTGCTCATCACTGAGCAATTTTCTTCCATTATTTATTTTTTATGCCTTATTTTACTTCTCTTAAAGTTCCTATTAGATAGATGTTAATGTTCCACAAATCATTTCTCATGATTTAACAGACTTCTCCAATTGTATAGTTCCGTTGACTGAAGTAATCTGAGTGGTGAAACAAAGTAAAGGGTCTGTGAGCTAAGGCATAAATGACTACTGTCTGCCTATCGAGTGGGGCTCAACCTGACTTCACACTAGGCATGTGTGTATTCAGTGCTGCACGTCAGATAGGATTGGGGAGCTAGAAAGTGAGGGCATTGAAACCTAATTAGGAAATACATGGAAATCCATAAAATTAGACAAAGACAATAGGATCATCAGAGCTTGAAAAATGTAAAGCAATTCATTGCAAAGTTGGTCTGTAGCCACTTAGGGTCTTAGTCAAAATGTGCAGGTCCTTTCTATGGTGCTTAATGGCGAATGATGTGAATCCTATACTTTTCACGTTTATGTACAACAGGATATTTCCTAACCATTTATTGAATATCTTAGGAAAATTTGGTATTAATCAATCAGTATTAGCAGGTTTCTTAGAATTGAGTGATTTTGTAATTCCCAAAAGGCAGTGCATACCCTGGTCATGGGCTTCACAGACACTTCCTTTACTCTACACTGGGTCCACTTTGAGGAATGAAATCCCATGTTGATGGATCAAACACTTCATAATCCCTTTGATACCGGGGTTGAGTAAGGCCCTGTGGGCAGAAAGGCAGACCCATAGTTGACATATATTGTATTCTTGTCAGAATTAATGCCGGGTACTTCAAACGGGATGCTGCCATGACACTTAGGGATCTCTGGATATCAATGTCAGCTCAGGCCAACAGTCCTCAAAAATGTTTGCGTATTCCTTTTCTCCAATGTATAATTACTCCATTAAAAAAAGCTGGTTTATTTATTTTGAGAGAGAGAGAGGGAGACAGAGAGTGTGAGAGAGAGAGAGAGAGAGAGAGAGTGCGCGCCAGGGAGATACAGAGAGAGAGGGAGACAGAGAATCCCAAGCAGGCGCCATGCTCAATGCAGAGCCCCACATGTGGCTCCATCGCATTACCCCAAGATCACAACCTGAGCCGATATCAAGAGTCAGCTGCTGAACTGACTGAGTCACCCTGATGCCCCTAATTACTCCACTGAATGGCAGTCAGTAGTTCCATGGTAGATAATAATCAGGATGATTGTTTCCATGAAGACTTTTCATCTATTGTGCTATGCTTGCTTTTAGGGACATGGCCTCTACTTCAGTCAGTGGGTTCCAGGTTAAAACAAGCTTAGGTCCAAAAACTGGGGAAGAGACCATTGCTTTCTACTGAAGCAAATGTTATCGGTGTCTTTGTCACCCACTTTTGCTGGATGCGCATCTATTTTGTACCTCGAGATATGTTTTCAGTTAACCATTTCCATTGCTGATCAGGCCTCTTGACTACCTTTGTGACCTTATTAGGATAATTATATCCAATTGGCTTCTAACTCCTGCCATTTGGCCTCCTTGTTCCAGGGTCCTATCTAACACTGATTGCTTCTGAGTTCTGTAACTGCCTCTTTTGTGATCATCCCTGGTGTGCAGAGAAGAGCCACCACTGAGTCACTTAGCAATGCTGGTACACTTCTTCCTGGTGCATTTTGTTATGGCCTTGATACATGGCCTGTTCTCCAGACCACTATAGGACATGATAATTTGATGGCTTTCCAGCCTTACATGGTCTCTACTCTAGCCTTCCCACTTCTCTCATCCTTTCAATGCCTTCGTATTCTTTATATTATGGTAATTCTTGCATTTCAATTTAGCATGGGCCATCACTCTCCTATTTTTTGGGAATAGTTTGAGAAGAATAGGTATTAACTCTTCCTTAAATGTTTGGTAGAAATCACTCTGACAATCTGACATCCCAGAAGCAAATTTACATCATTTCCTGGAGTTCTTGGCAGAGTATTATATCCCATATCAAAGGAAAGTGCTCCTGAATTATTTCTCTCTTTATTCTACTTTATTTTTTAGTGTTTTTCCTGGATTAAGAACTTTAAGGAACCAATACCATACCTATCTTCCTTGCTCTTTCTGATTACTTCTTGCCAGGTCTTGGAGCTCCGTTATATATAATCTCTTTCTTCTTTCATTAGGCCAAGCTCATCCCTGAGTGATGAGCTATAAGCATAGCTTATAAGCACTATAAGCACAGTGGCCAGGGGAGGGGAGGTTTAGAGAAGATTCTAAGGAGGACAGTGGTTATTTTCAGGAGAATTTTCTGAATGATTTTCAGGCAAGGTGGGGCAGGCATACTAGCCCTTAATAGGAAGGTATAGGCAACTCCGTGGGTTCAGTGAGGTCAGAGTATCTAGGGATTCAAGATTTTCAGGGACATCAACCCAAATGTTTCTATTTCATGTCAGTGTCATATTCTTTTCCAACCAGGGTCCTGAACTTGACATAGAATACCTGTGTTAGGTAAGAGTTTAATCTCATTTGGAGCTTGGCTATGCTGGTAAGCCTATTTTATTTAAAAAATTTTTTTTTTGTAACATTTATTCATTTTTGAGAGACAGAGAGGGACAGAGCATGAGCGGGGAAGGGGCAGAGAGAGAGGGAGACACAGAATCCCAAGTAGGCTACAGGCTGAGCTGTCAGCACAGAGCCCGACATGGGGCTTGAACCCACGAACTGTGAGATCATGACCCGAGCTGAAGTCGGACGCCCAACTGACTGAGCCACCCAGGCGCCCCTAGTCTCCTATTTTATAGAAATGTGTGGTACTATAGAGTCCCCCTGGATTTTACCCGTGCTTTCAGTGTGTGATAAATTTTTTCTGGACATTTTCTTATTTTTCTACTGTGCCATTTGAGTTTGATAACTTTAATAACAACCACCTAATTCCCTTGTACTTATGGTTACCGTTTCCCATATGTTTCTCAAACATCTCATACATGGTGCCAGCTAATTCATTATTTTCATCCCAATTCTCCACTGGTAAAGCTTAACAATTGTTCTGCCATGCATGGCAGGAATACTCTGTGTTCCTGATATGACGGTGGCACCGATGATGGCACCTTATTGCCAGCCAGACTGCAAGAGATTCAACTCCAGCATCATTCTGAGTGCCTGCTTTTCTAGACTGTCTCAGACTGCATTCCCTAAAAAGGGGACTCTGAGGTGGGATTCAGTATGCAGGACTTAAAAAAAAATAATGTTTATTTATTTTTGAGAGAGAGAGAGAGAAAGAGAGAGAGAGAGAGAGAGAGAGGGAGAGAACAAGTTGGGGGTGGGGCAGAGAGAGATGAAGACACAGATTCCGAAGCAGGCCTCAGGCTCTGAGTTGTCAGCACAGAGCCCAATGCGGGGCTCAAATTCAAAAACCATGAGACCATGACCTGAGCCAAAGTCAGATGCTTAACCGACTGAGCCACTCAGGCAACCTTAATATGCAGGATTTTTATTAAGGTTTCCCTGTGATTAACATTTGTATAAAGAAGGGGAAGAAGCAGAATTAGGCAGAAGAGGAATATTGCACTCAAGGCCCAATGGCAAATTCAGACAACCCCACAGGGAGCTCTGAAGCAAGAATGGCCTTTAAAAAAATATTTATTCATTTTGAGAGAGAGAGAGAGAGAGAGAGAGAGTAGTGGAGGGGCAGAGAAAGAGAAGGAGAGAGAGAATCCCAAGCAGGCTCCATGCACAGCACAGAGCCCGACATGGGGCTTGATCTCACAACTGTGAGATCGTGACCTGAGCCAAGGTCAATTGTCAGACGCTTAACCGACTGAGATGCCCAGGTGACCCAAGGATGACCTTTTATGTTTCCCCTTGGGCTGGCATGACCAGGCTTTTTAACCCCTGCATTAATCAGACCCTGGGTATGACTGCCCTCAGAATGGGCATGGCCTTGGAAAAGGCAGCGCTTCCTGAGGGAATCTCTGAGGAGGCTGACAACACTCTGGTAGCTGAAATAACAAATCCATCCGTGAAGGGTGACACGCACAGAATATTGCAGTGTCTGCCCCAGAGCTCCTGCGTGCCCATTGCTCATGTCTACCCAACCTTGAACCTTAACTCAAAATCCTACCCAACCGAAATCTCTCTATGCAGGCAATAAGAATTCTCATAATTGTAGAATTGTATTTGAGTCAGCTGAGAAAGGTTTTGCATTGGTCTCAGTGTTAAATTGATAAAAGTGTTAGTTTTTCCATTCCTAGTTACTTTGTGTAATTGTTTGAGGTGTGCTACTTGATTACATATACAGTTCATGGTAATATGCATTTGTTTTAACTTTTTTTGGGGGGGGGTTATACTTTTTTTGTTATTAAACTTTTTGTTATGTAAGACATGTTTGTTTGTTTTTTCTTAAATAAGAAAAGTGTGACCAAATGTTTTATTTTTTTAAGTATATTTATTTATTTTAAGAGAGAGAGAGAGAGAGAGAGAGAGAGAGAGAGAGAGAATCCCAAGCAGGCCTTGCACTGTCAGTGCAGAAACCATTGGGGGGCTCAAACCCATGAACTGTAAGATCGTGACCTGAGCTGAAATCAAGAGTTAGTTGCCCAACTGACTGAGCCAGCTAACACCCCGGACCAAATGTTTAAGACCATTCGTTTTCAAAAGAATTCAAGGGCCCTCAGAGAAAATACATTGAAAAAACAAAACAAAACAAAAAAAGATCCTAAGGGAGAATTTGCTTATTATTCCTTTAGTCTTTACACTGCTTTCATGGGAGTGTTTGTCCACAGTCAGGGTGAATAAAAATATGTGGCATTTAAACCTTAGTCAGGGTCAAGGAGAGAAGCTACTTCTTTATTTTTTTTTATTTTAAAAGGAATGAAATTTGTGATCCAAATATAAAGTATTAAGTGTAAAATTTTTCTGGTTGTATGGGATGCCATGACTGCAACCTTTCCAAACATAAGAAAAGTGTCAGATTTTGCTACAAAATACACCTCTGTGTTCATTTTTTTAAGACCAGAACTGTAAGTTGTGGAAACAGTAAATTAGTAGATCTGCTTTATGTACCTGTTTCTTATATAATTCAAAATATAGATATATTTAATTATACTTTAGATATTCTACTTTTAAAAACTCAAGAATGACATGTTTTTATCCTTATTTGTATCTCTCATTTGATCCATTGAACAACTACTTATTAAATATAACATGTAAGATGCAGTGCTAGTTTTGGAGACATATTCCCAAATGACTTGGATATATTCAAAGTCAAGTTTATATGCAAGTGTGAACATGATTAAGCTTGTAGTGTAATTTCTTAGTACTAATGTAAATCTTTTAGTAATAAAAGAAGAGTGAATTCAAATTATAATACCTTCTCCACAATGCCAAGTATATGGGTAAAGCCTTGAATGGTGGCCAGATGGCTATATTTTATAATATTTTCTGTAATTAATGGTATTTTAAATAATGATGTTCAATTAGTATGAAATATCACATGGGTGTTAAGAAAGTGTTTCTTCAATCTGTCAATATTCTGAAGTAAATTTATTTACTCAAACGATGTACTAGTTTGCTAGGTTTGCTGTTTAATAACCCAAACCTGCATGGCTTAAAAGAACATAGATCTGTTCCAAGCCTCTCTCCTAGCTTCTGGTAGGTTACTGCATCTTTGGCCTTCTTTGGCTTGTAGATATGTCACTCTACTCTCTGCCTTCGCTTTCACACAGGATTTCCCCTGTGTCTCTTCACATAGCCCTCTCTCTGGTCAGGTCTATCTCTGTGTTCAAATCTCACCCCCCCCCCTTTTTTTTTTATTTATTTGAGTGTAGTTGACACACAATGCTACATTAGTTGCAGGTGTACAACTTAGTGATTTTACAAGTTTATACATTATACTGTGTTCACCACAAGCATAGCTACCGTCTGTCCCATTACATCGCTATTATAGTATCCTTGCCTGTGTTCCTTATGCTC
The DNA here is from genome assembly GCF_018350175.1 of Felis catus. NCBI lineage: Eukaryota > Metazoa > Chordata > Mammalia > Carnivora > Felidae > Felis > Felis catus. The sequence goes on from NC_058376.1 coordinate 33,250,335, forward strand.
TGCTTTTTATTCCTGTGACTTACTGATTCCATAACTGAATGCCTACCTTTCTTACTCCCCTTCACCCATTTTGCCCAACTGCCCACCCCTCCCATACCTGGTAACCAACATTTTGTTCCCTGTATAGTTCTGATTCTTATTTTTCATTTTTCTTTCCCCTTTTTCTAAGGACACCTGTCATATTGGCTTAGGGCCCACCCTAATGATTTTAGTTTAACCCGATTAAATACGGTCTTTACAAAGACCCTAAGGTCACATATAATGTAAATATAAGGCCACATAATAAGGTTACGTTCTGCGGTATTATAGATTGAGACTTCAACATATCTCTTTTGAAGGATATGATTCAACTCATAATGGATGAATAATGATTATTCAAACCATAACCATATTTGCAGCTCCAAATTTCAAATAAAAAAAATCAAATTATCCACTTTACTTCAGATGTCATATTTCCATGGCATTTTTAAACCACAAAGAAAATTATAAAGTGTATAGATTTTAAAATACAAGCTCTTTCTATTCTTGAAAAAAATCCCATCTTGATTAACTCATATCTTTTGTACATTTCATTTTTATTTTTATGCACTAATACACAAAGAATTATAAAGCCTATATGTTTTACGTAGGCCCCAGTCTAGTTCTATATTAATTTTAAAGAGCTTAAAACCCCAATTACTTTGGGTCTAAAAAGAAAAAGGATACACATCTAATTGAAAGCAATGCTTTTTCTTAATTCCATTTTAATGTTCTATTCTACCAGACTCTTCTTTTTCATCTTCTATAATATCTATGTGCATATATTTTGTAGGATATGATTTTTTATTAAATATGAGTGCTTTATAAGGCAATGGAGCATAGCTTTGGCTGCACTTTACAGTCACTTGGGGAAAAAGAAATATTGAGAAATTTGTTCAAAATTATCTTTTTAAATGAATAATTAGACCACTCTCAGGAAGTAAATTTGGTTGTGCTATTAGTTTTATTTGTCTTTTAAAAAAAAATTTCCAGACATCTTGTGATACTTTGACATTCAAGTTACTTTAGAGTGATTTAATCACTCAATAGGCTTAAGACATCCAGAAGGAAAATCAATGCAGCTATATCATTCCAGAAAAAAAAAATGATTTTTTTTCATAAATGCATAATGTACCACGAGGGGAAATATAGCTTTTATATGAATTATTCACGTAATTTTTTTCTGGTAAAAAGACATGATGGGTAGACTCTTACTTAGCATATTGAACCCTCTTGTTCCACTTTGGAAATATTACAAAGTCTTTTGGATTTTTGACTCTTCTTGGTCTAGTATTCTTTACCATTTTCTACCCTATCGGTTCAAAATGAAATCATCTCTTATCAGAACCATGACCATGTTTTGGAGCATCTGGGTGGCTTAGCTGGTAAAGTGAACAACTTTTGATTTCAGCTCAGGTCATGATCTCGCAGTTCATTGGATCAATCCCCACATTGGGCTCTGAACTGACAATGCAAAGCCTGCTGGGGATTCTCTCTCTGCTGCTCACACACACACACACACACACACTCTCTCTCTCTCTCTCTCTCTCTCTCTCTCTCTCAGAATAAATAAACATTAGAAGAAGAAGAAAAAGAAGAAGAAGAAGAAGAAGAAGAAGAAGAAGAAGAAGAAGAAGAAGAACCACCACACCCATGTGTCCCTCAATGGGATAACTGCAAACACTGTGAAACTTATTTAAAAAGTTCTCTCATTGAAACCAGATTGGTTAATTTAAAATACAAATCTAGTACTATTATCCATATGCTTAAATCTTGTGAGTGGCTTTCTTTTGCTCTGAATATAAAAATGGGCCCATAATACTGAGCATCCTTGTCCATATTCCAGGCTAATGTTAAACAAAATGTAGATGCTTTTGTAGTCCCTTTTTGTTATTTCCTCTCTGTCCAGTTTGAGCCTGTGGTAGTGCCTTTATTTCCATGCCCCAACCACTTCCATTATCCTCCAACTTACTAATCCTCCACTCTATATGTGTGATGCTACCTTTCCACTCTTTGGTCCAGAATGAGATGGAAAAAAATTTAATAACAATACTACTGTAATTCTTGCATATTGCTGTATTTTCAAAAATGTCCATAGGACACTGGCATTACTTAGGTCAATGTGACCAATTTTTTTTTGTGGAATTACATATTCTGGAGCATTTCAGTAATGAAGATTTGTTGGGTTCATGGGATTTGGTTTGTAAACATAAACACTTGCCACGTATGCAATTACCTAATGCCTTAAATTTCTTACCTTGAAATAAGTGCAATGTTGGAAAAATATTTCTTGAAATGATGACATATTGAATAATATTTAAAGATTATGGACCAAAATTCTTGCAGAAAATTAAAGTACTCAACGTTAGGAAGCATCTTAAAAGTAAATATTGAAAAGAATTCCATTACAGGAATAAGCTCTGGTTATAAAATAAATGTCACAGAGGTTGTAAGGTATAGCATGGTGACTTAAAAATACTCAATAAGAATAGACTAAAGACTTATAAACAAATTCAAGGTTATGATTTCATACTCAGAGAACCAGCTTAACCGTAAGTAAATCTGACATCTAGTTTTAATATATTTCAGAAAATCCTTCTTAAAAAGCAATAAACAAATGTTTTCTAGCTTGTAACCAAGTCAGAAACACCATTTTTCAGAATCATGAAAAAAGATTTTTCTCTAAAATCTCTCAATCTTGTACACATCATTCATTTTTATTTTATGTTTTTAATAAATTGAACAGTGGATATATCTCAAAGCATATGACTGAGACACAAGGATTCTGGCCTTCATTTTTTCAGGAAGAATCACTTTTAGACACTTAACTCTTCAAAAAAAGAAGTGAGGAATTTGGACAGAACATAAATATCTGTTGAGAGTTGAGAATTATGGAATATAATAGCTTGTGTAAAGCTGAGCAGTTGGTCCATGGGAAGTATGAGATTGATTTGCTGAAGAGCTAAGGATGGAGGCTGAATAAAGAGATTTGAAAACTAAGTCAAGAAGTATGTTATTTAATCCTCTAGGCCAATGGTACTGAAACCTTGCTCTCTGTAGCAATACATAAAGAAATTATTATAAAACATATAAAACATTCTCAGATCCTGACTCTCCCACCAGAAATTTTTATTTAGTAAGTCTAAGGTAAGGGAGAGTCATACTTTGTTTTTAACAAGCGTTCCAAGGGGCACCTGGATAGCTCAGTTGGTTAAGTGTCCAACTCTTGATTTTGGCTCAGGTCATGATCTCATGGTTCGTGGGTTTGAGCCCCACATCAGCATCTGCACTGTTGCTGCTTGGGATTCTAATCCCAGTCTCTCTGCTCTTCTCCCACTCCTCCCTATCTGTCTCTCAAAATAAATAAATAAACGTTAAAAAACAAAAACAAAAAAAAAACAAAAAACAAGCATTCCAAGTGATTCTGATGATAAAGTTTTTCTTGAGAAACGCTATTCCTGGCCATAAGGAGCTAAGAAGTACTTCAAAAATTGGAGGATGAAAACTGATTGATATACTGCCATTTAACATTGAAGGATATAAGTGATGTCTTAGCATATGCATGTTCCACATTAATTTTTACTAAAAAAAAAAAAAACCCATGTTTTCCAATATAGAAATAGTTCTACAGAGCACATGGCTGAGAAAATGTACAAAATCTATGACCATGTATACAAATAAATATGCATTACCTAAATGATAGGTGACATACTAGTGACATGGAATACTATAAATACTTTGTGCTATTGGTATTGAATGTCAAGTCCTCTTTAAAAAATATGAGATTTTAATAGGGTGCCATTTTACATAATACCCTCTGTCAAAAACATTTACATTTATAATTGGTATATAAAAGTTCATGCAAATTGAAATATTCATAAGGCAAGGAAAAAGTTTTATGAAGAACAAGAAATTGATGGATGCTTCTGTAAAAACGAACTGTCTGCATTAAAAAGTGACAAGTTTTATAACTGTTCATAATGGTGATCTCTTACTAGCTATAAAGCAGTTAGCAATATATAAAATTTTGATGATAAAAAGATTCATCATACTTTATTGTATTATAGAAGCTATAGTGCTCATCATTATTTTTATTCATATATTTTTCTGTATTTTTATCCTAGTATAAAAGTAATTGTGTATATTTAAAAAGTGCATTAAATTATAACCTCAAAATATTCTTCTTTTAACAGAAAGTAAAAATCAGAACATGGATTCGTATCAGTGTCCTTTAACATTTATTATACTCATTGCAGTTTTTAGTATAAAATGTGTGAGATTTGAAAAATCTCCCCTGAGCATAAATTTCTGCAATATTTTATTATTTCATTTAGGTGGTGAGTTGCTAATTTGGTGGGAATTTATGTTATATTCAATATTTTTCTTCATTCTATTTTCAAATTATTTTCAAATATAAATCGATGTTCTCTAAACATTTGAATATTTTTAGACATTCTATTTGTAATTCTAGATTTAAAGTTTCTCCTTGTAAATGTATGCTGTTTTCATATATTGATAAATATATTTTGTTCTTAGTTACTACTGATTTTTCAAAGTTGCTTGAGGTACTATACCCATTGAATTATTGGCCTTATACTCTTTTTTTTTTAACCTTTATTTATTTTTGGGAGACAGAGACTGAGTGTGAACAAGGGAGGGGCAGAAAGAGAGGGAGACACAAAATCCAAAGCGGTCTCCAGGCTCTGAGCTGTCAGCACAGAGCCCGGCTCAGGGCTGGAACTCACGAACTGCAAGATCGTGACCTGAGCTGAAGTCAGATGCTTTACCGACTGAGCTACCCAAGGCACCCTGGCCTTATACTCTTATTAACAAAATGGATCTACAATAGAATTAAAAAGCTTGCTTTCACAGAAGAAGCTTTTTTTGTTATTTGTTTTTAAGTTTGTAGGCAAGACAATATTTTGAAATGAGTGTTAAAACTAGACTCTTGAGACCAAAATCTTTCAGTTAGAGTTCAAAAATTTGGTTTTAATATCCAAAGTTAGATCTTGGGTGAATCAAAGTATATAGAATTTTTACAATGTACCAGTAAGATGGATGTATAAAGGGTTTAAGCAGAGTTTTCCTTCTCCAAACTGTATGAGAAAACCAAATGGAAGAATGGAGTTCTTAGTGGAAACATTTCCAAAAAGTAAACAAAATAAATAATAAAACCTTCCCCAAATAAATATGGCAATGGGGAGGTGAGAGAGAATACCCAGTAGTAGAGACCCTAGATTAGATATGACCACTATCTGACTTCTCAGGGTGGAAGAGAACACCTCATAGAAAACCTTTATTCACTTTGGGAAGGCACTTGAATAGTGGTGAGAGCAGCTAAGAGTTCTCGTAACTAGTACAAAGTGTGAAATGTCAAAAAGGACAGAAGTTCAAAGAAACCCTGGGACTCTTATCAGGGAGTACTTAGCACATGTGTTCTTCATAAGTGAAAGACACTTTTGGTCCAAGGATATAATAGGGAACATCAGTGAGAAGTGAGATAAAAAAGTATGCCTTACTGGAGGCCAGTGATGTCTCCTCATGTATGAAAGCACACATACATCTCATTTAAATCCCTATGAGTTTGAGGAATACAACTTTATTAGAATCCCTAGGTATAAAAATTTGTAGGTCTGAGGCTACAAAAAAACCCTCTGCAGATACACTTGGCTGGCTCAATCAGTGGAGCATACAACTCTTGATCTCAGGGTTGTGAGTTCAGTTCCCACATTGGGTATGGAGACTAGTTAAAATAGAAAAAATAAATAAAGATTTTAAAACGGGGTCTTCTGGATAGCTCAGATGGTTAAGCGCCCAACCAGGCAGGTCATGATCTCGTGGTTTGTGAGTTCAAGCCCTGTGTTGGTCTCCCCTCTGCTTGATTCTCACTGTTTCATGTTTTCACACATATATAACTTTATATATATATATGTGTGTGTGTGTGTGTGTATACACATATATATGTATATGTGTATATATAATACATATATGTATATGTTATATATATAACATATATGATATATAACTTATATAACATACATATTTATATAAATTATCTATATAATCTTTTCATATATGACATATGAACATATGAAATATATATGTTAGAATTTAGTATTGTTTATTTCCTACCTAGGTGGATGTTTTCAAAAGAGATTTAACAGACTTATTCATGAATTGTTGCTCTCTTAAATGAATATTATTCATATCAACTATATTGTCTGTAGATTTAACACATGATTTATTATACTTCAACATGCAAAAGAGGAATCTATAATTCTGGCCACATGCTGTGGTGCAGTATAAACAAGTACATCATATTATATTGAATTTCTTTTACCCAATCCTCCAACTTTTTAATGTGTAAATAATTTTATCTTTCCCCTGTTTAAACCTTTCCCATGGTTTCCAATTGTGATGAGAATATCAATAAAACTCTTTCAGGAGGTATGCATGTAATTACATCATCTTTTCATGGTCTGGTTTTGACTGTAATTCATGTCACACTTCTCCCTGATCACTGGCTTCAGCTATCCTGAACTTGCTATTTTGTGGGAATGTATCAAGCCTTTTCCAGCATCAATAGGTTGGCACCTGCTGTTTACTCTCTCTTGTATCTCCAAATGTTTGATTCATTCTTGTAATTAAGTTCTCATATGACATATTTAGGAAAGAGGACCTTTCCTGAGTATACTACATGAAGTAGCCTCCCCACCCAAGTTACACACATACGTGCCCACGCTCACAACACAAAGCTTTATTGTTTTCATAGCCATTTCGCTATCTTTTAAAATTTTTAAAAAAATATTTATTTATCTTTGAGAAAAAGAGAGACAGAGCATGAGTGGGGAGAAGCAGAGAGAGAGGGAGACACAGAATCCAAAGCAGCTCCAGGCTCTGTGCTGTCAGCACAGAGCCGGAGGCAGGGCTCGAACTCACCATGAGATCATGACCTGAGCCAAAATTGGATGCTTAACCGACTGAGCCACCTAGGTGCCTCCACAGCTGTTTCACTATCTTATTGAACCTTTTGCTTGACTTTTTGATCTGAGATTTAAAAATATAATATTAAGTATCAATAAATATTAAAGGCTAATTATTAAATCAATCATTCTATAAAAGCTACTATTATTATCAAAGGGGAAGTGTTTATCTATTCATATATCTATGTTATTCATTTTTGTTTAAGAGATAATTAAAGGAGCTATATAAACATTAGAAATTGTAATCAGTAACAATATGTTATCTGGGTGACTACACATAGGTCCAAGTTACTAGAGTGTACATTACAAAGCAATGGGTGAGGAGACATAAGTATGGAGAGTTAAATTACTTTCATATGGACCATGGAGGGTTTGAATGTCTTGCTAAAACACTTGACTCTGACAGAAAAACAATGCAAGTTTTAGGTCCTGAAATGACATCATCAAATGTATAACTAGGGGGAAAATATCTTGGGTGCAATAATATAAGATATTTGAGAGGATGCTGCCATCTTACTAATTTTTATCTATTAATTTATACAGCAGTTATTAAATGTGCCAAGACTAATTGAGCACTGTTTCAGACACTGGGGATACAGTAGTGAACAAACAAAACTCTTATCTTTACAAAGCTTGCATTCCAATGTAAGGTACAGAAAAGAAGCAGATGAACAAAACATACACATGAAAATATGAAATTCTGAATAGTGATTCTGAATAAATGCTACTATGAGCAATAAAACAAAGCCAAGGAGATGCAATATAATGGTGTTGATATTTTAAGAAACTTTTTTTAGTAGGGAAATTTTGAAGAGATGCAAATCTACTGTGGGAGAGAGATATGATGCAATACATGGAGAAATAGAAACATATCACCTTTCTGAAATATAATGATCTTAGTACCCTACACTCTTAAAATTATTGAGGGTCCCAAAGAAGTTTTGTTTTCGTGAGTCATATCTATGTCTACACCTATGACTATAGCTATAGCTATATCTGTATCTATCTATATACCCATATACTGATATCATCTCTCTATGTGTATCTTATTAGGATTTAAAATCAGTGTTATAAAATATTTATTAATTCCTTTAAAACTAACAGTGACAATCCATAGCAGGTTAATATTAAATATATTTGTAGAAAGTAACTCTTTTGGGGAGCCTGGGTGGCTCAATCAGTTAAGCATCCGACTTGGCTCAGATCATGATATCAGTTTGTGAGTTCAAGCCCCAAGTTGGACTCTGTGCTGGCAGTGCAACCCTGCTTAGGAATTCTCACTCTCCCCTCTCTCTCTGCCCCTCCTTTTCTCGTGCTTTCTCTCTCTCTCAAAATAAATAAATAAAAACTTTTTTTTAAAAGTAGCTATTTTTTCCCCAAACCAAAGAAATATAATGAGAAGAATTTTTTTACATTTTTACAATTTTCTTTAATTTCAGGCTAAATAGACTCTATCTGGGTTCTCAGATTTCTTCTACGATCAATATATTGCAGTGTGTTGTTTAGATTGAAGTATGTGAAGAAAATATGGCCTCATGCAGATACATAATTAGAATACTAAATAATATTTTAATAATCTTTTCAGATAATCATGAATAGTCTTTGTTGTTGACACTATGCCAAAACTCGGCAAGCTGTTGTTTGTTGTTTATTTCAATCTGGAATTTGAAACCACATCAACGAACTTCTCATGCTCTATGTCAATAAAATCCATTGATATATCCTGTACTTTGAATGGGTATTTACCTATATATACTTCATAACATCATGTATTAGTCATTTGGAAAACATTTATTCACTGTTATAATGTGTGCAAATTTCATTATAAAATATCAAATAAAATTGTATTTGTTATTATCATCACCAATCCCATTGATAAAGTCTTTAAATATTTACAAACGTTATATCCTCCTGTTGGATTGACCCCTTTATCATTATGCAAAATGATCATTATGGAAAAGTCTGTTTTGCCTGGGATAAGTATAAATACTCTGCTTTTCTTTTGATTACAATTTTCATGAAATATTTGTTTCTATACCTACACTTTCAGTCTGTGTGTCCTTGCAGCTAAAGTGTGTATTGTATAGGCAGCATACAGATGGGTCTTTTTTTTTTAATCCATTAGCCACTCTGTCTTTTGATGGAGGAATTAATTTATGCATCCAATATAGGAGTACCTAAATACATAAAGCAAACATTAACAAACCTAAAGGGAAAAAATAGACAGCAATATAATAATAGTAGGGGGCTTTAATACCCCACTCACATCAATGAATAGATAGTTCAGACATAAAATCAATAAGGAAGCATCAGCCTTAAAGGATATGTTAGATTAGATGGACTTAAGAGATATTTACAGAACACTGCACCCCCCCCCAAACAACAGAATACACATTCTCCTCAAGTGCCTCTGGAACATTTTCTAAGATATATTATATGTTAGGCCACAAAACAAGTATTAATACATTTCAGAGTGTTGAAAGCATATCAAGCATCTTTTCTGACCTCAACTGTTGAAACTAGAAATTAATTACATAAAGAAAACTAGAAAATTCACAAATATGTAGAAATCAAATAACTTGCCACTCAGCAAGCAATTGATCAAGGAAGAAATCAAAAGAGAAAACAAAAAATTGGTTGAGACAAATGAAAATGGGAGTGCAACATACCAAAATTTATAGGATGCAGCAAAAGCAGTTCTAAGACAGAAGTTCCTGGTGATAAATGCCTACCCCAAGAAACAAGAAAAGTCTCAAATAAATGACCTAAATTTACACCTCAAAGAACTAGAAAAAGAAGAGCAAGTGAAGCCCAAACTTAGTAGAAGGAAGAAAATAATAAAAATTAGGTTACAAATAAATGAAAGACTAAAAATACAATGGGAAAGGTCAATGAAATTAAGAGCTGTTCTTTGAAAAGATAAACAAAATTAATAAACTTTTAGCTAGATTCATCAAGGAAAAAAAGAGTGAATTCAGATGAATAAAATCATAAAAAAGAAGATGTTACAACTGATGCCCCAGAAATACAAAGGATCATAAGGGACCACTATGAACAATTGTAGACCAACAGATTGTACAACCTAGAAGAAATGGATAAATTCCTAGAAATTAAATGTACCAAGACTAAATCATGATTAAACAGAAAATCTGAACAGACTAACTACTAGTAAGGAGATTGAATCAGTCATCAAAAGCCTCCTAAGAAACAAAAGTCCAAAACCAGATGGTTTCTTTAGTGAATTCTACTAAACATTCAAAGAAAAATTAATACCAATTCTTCTCAAACTCTTCCAAAAAAGTAAGAGGGGTGGGGAGCCCTTCTGAATACATTTTACAAGGCCAGCATTACCCAGATACCAAACTCATACAAGGTTATCACAGAAGAAAAAAAATGATAGTCCAATATCCCTGATGAACATATATGCAAAATTCCTCAGCAAAACATTGGCAAATAAAAATAAATACATTTTAAAGATCATATACCATGATCAAGTGTGATTTATTCAAGGGATTCAGAGATGGTTCAACATCCACTAATCAATTAACATGACACAACACATTATCAAAATGAAGGATAAAAATCATATGATCTTTCTGCATCTCAATAGATGCAGAAATCTTCAAACATCAAAGTTCAACATATATTATGATAAAAACTCTCAACAAGTTGGTAGAAAAGGAACATACTTCAACATAATAAAGGCCATATATGACAAGCCCACAACTATCATACCCAATGATGGACAGCTAATAGCTTTTCTTCTAAGATCAGGAGCAAGACAAGGATGTCCACTCTCACCACTATTATTCAACATAAAATTGGGTGTCCTACCCAGAGGAACTAAATAAGGAAAATAAGTAAAAATAAATACAAGACATCTAAATGGTAAAGGAAAAAATAAAACTGTCACTATTTACAGATGACATTATATTACATATAGAAAACCCAAAGAGTCATCAAAAACTGTTAGAACTAATATGTTCAGTAAAGTTGCAGGATACGAAATCAATATACAAATATCCATCATGTTTCTTTACACTAATAAAAAACTATCAGAAAGAGAAATTTAGAAAGTAGTCTTATTTACAATTGCATCAAAAATAATAAAATAGCTAAAAATAAATTTAACCAAGGAGATGAAAGACTTGTATGTTGGAAACTATAAGACATTAATGAAAGAAACTGAAGAAAATACAAATAAATCAAAAGTTATTTCATACTCATGAATTGAAATGATTAATATTTAAAAAAAATGTCTTTACTGCCCAAAGTAATATGCAGATGCAATTCAAAACCTATCAAAATTCCAATGATTTTTTTTTCAGAGAAATAGAACAAACAATCTTAAAATTTGCATGGAACCACAAAGACCTTGAATAATCATAGCAATCTTGAGAACAAAGCTGGAGGTATCAGGCTTTCCAATTTCAAATTATATTATAAGGTTATAATAATTAAAACAATGCAGTGTTGACATAGAAACAGACCTATAGATCAGTGGAACAAAATAGAGATCACAAAATAGAGATCACCCATATATGGTCAATTAACTTGTGACCAAGAATCACGGAATATTTAATGAGGAAAGGACAATCTTTTTAATTAATGGTATCAGGAAATTGGACAGCCACATGCCAAAGAATGAAACTGGACCACTATCTTACACCATACACAAAGATGAACTCAAAGTGGATTAAAGACTTGAATGTAAGACCTGAAACTCTGGGGCGCCTGGGCGCCTGGGTGTCTGTCTACTAAATGTCTGACTCTGATTTCAGCTCAGGTCATGATCTCATGGTTTGTGGGTTTGAGCCCCATATTGGCCCCTGCTGATAGCGTGAAGGCTGCTTGGGATTCTCTCTTTTGTTCTCTCTCTCCCACTCTTTCTGCCCCTCCCTTGCTCATATGCTCTCTTCCAAAATAAGTAAATAAACCTAAAAAATATTAAAACAAACCCTGAAACTATAAAATTCTTGGAAGAAACATAGGCAGTAAGCTCTTTGACATAGGTCTTGGAGATGATTATTTTAATCGAACACCAAAGCAAAAATAAATAAGTGGGACTATGTCATACTACAAAGCATCTGTATAGCAAAGTAAACTGTCAACAAAATGAAAAGGCAAACTACTGAATGGGAGAAAATATTTGATAATTACACATCTGATAAATGGCTAAGACACAAAATATATATAGTACTCAATAGAAATCAATGGAAAAAAATCAAACTTAAGAAAACGGGCAGACTACATGAATAAACATTTTTCCAATGAAGACATACAGATGGCCAACAGGTCCATGCAAAGATGCTCTACATCATTACTCATCAGAGAAATGCAAATCAGAACCACAAGGAGATATCACTTCATACCTGTTAGAATGACTATTCAAAAAGGCAAAAAATAACAAGTGTTAGTACTATTGGTATTATTGGTACTATGGTACTATTGGTGAGAATGTAAATTGGTGCAACTACTATGGAAAACAGTATGGAGGTTCTTCAAAACATTAAAAATAAAACTACCATATAATCCAGCATTCCATATCTGTGTACTTATTCAAAGAAAATAAAAACACTAATTTGAAATTATATATACACCTCTGTGTTCATTGCAGTGTTATTTATAATAGCCAAGGTATGAAAATAATCTAAGTGTCCATCATTGGATAAGTAGATAAAGAAACTGTGTTATATTTATACAACAGAATATTATTCAGCCATAAAAAATAAAATTTGCCATTTTAGACAACATGCATGGACCTCAAAGGCATTATGTTAAATGAAATCTAAGGAAAAAAACAACAAAACTCCCAAAACCAGGCTCAAAACTCCCAAAACCAGGCTCAACCAGAAAACAGATTGGTGTTGTGAGAGGTAGAGGGTGGAGGGTGAAAGAAATGGGTAATTATTTTTTTGTTTCTTGGGTATTTTTGGGTTAAATAAATTGAACTGAATAAAAATTTTAAAAGAGAAAAGTAAAGTCTTTAAATAATGGGAAATTCTTTTTTATATGTTTATTTATTTTGGGGCCCCTGGGTGGCTCAGTCAGTTAAGTGTCTGACATCAGCTCAGGTCGTGATCTCACAGTCCATGAGTTCGAGTCCCATGTCAGGCTCTGTGCTGACAGCTCAGGACCTGGAGCCTGCTTCAGATTGTGTTTTCCTTTCTCTCTGCCCCTCCCCTGCTCATTCTCTGTCTCTCTCTATCTCAAAAATAAACAAAAACATTAAAAAATAATAAAATAAAAAAAACCTAAAAGAAATGTTTATTTATTTTGAGACACAGAGAGAGAGAGAGGGACAAAGCACACAAGCACGAGGGGGGGTGGGCAGAAAGAGAGTGAGAGAGAGAGAGAATCCCAAGCAGGATCCATTCTGGGAGCCTCACACAGGGCTCAATCGCACAACAGTGAAATCATGACCTGAGCTGAAATCAAGAGTCAGATGCTTAACTACACTGAACCACCCAGGTGTCCCAATAATGGTAAATTATTTTTTTTTTAATTTGTTTAAGTTTATTTATAGTTAGAAAGAGAAAGAGAGAGGGAGAGTCAGAGAAAGAGAGAATCCCAAGCAAGCTTAGTCAGCACTGTCAGCATAGAGCCCGGTGTGGGGCTCAAACTCATGAACCGTGAGATCATGACCTGACCTCTTAGCTGACTGAGCCATGCAGTTGCCCCATAATGGGAAATTCTTAATGTCATAATGGTTAAGACAAAACTTTCAAAATTCCAAATGCTTGAAGTCAATATTGTTGGCTTTTTACCTTAAAATGATCGGTGGATTCACTCTGTTCATTTTTTTAAGTTTTTTAAATGTTTATTTATTTTTGAGAGAGAGAGAGAGAGAGAGAGAGAGAGAGAGAGAGAGAGAGAGAAAGTGTGAGCAGGGGAGGGTCAGAGAGAGAGAGACACACACAAAGTGCAAGGTCATGACCTGATCAAAGTCAGATGCTTAACCAACTGAGCCATCCTGGTGCCCCCCCCTTTTTTAAATTCTTTTTAACGTTTATTTATTTTTGAGAGAAAGAGAGAGACAGAGCGTGAGCAGGGGAGGGGCAGAGAAAGAGGGAGACACAGAATCCGAAGAAGGTCACTGTGTTCATTTTTGAGAAGTAGCTGTCAAGTCTCAATATAATAGTTTAACAATTATTCATGAAATAAAATGGTGTTCCATGGAGGGGGGGGAAACAGCTGGTTCAGCTCACAATTCAGTTACCCAGTTACCCAAAAATTTTATTTTTTAGCTGTGTGAGTTTTGGTGAAGAATTCAATGACTCTTAGTACAATTTAGTGCTGGTGCTTTGATTCTTAAAGTGCTCATGATTTTACCCACATCAGTGCCAATGTCAACATGACAAAATAGGCAAGGACATCATAGCATTGTTATGGGAATAGTTTCGGGCTAACAGATTCTCGATTGCCTAAGGATTACACAGGTCTTGAACATCACTGACTCACATTCCCTTTAGGAATCAAAGCACCAGCACTAAATTGTCAAGGGACTGAGCTGATATAACCCACTCTTTATCAAAAAGTTTTAATATTACATTTTACAGATAGAAGAGACATTCTGAAAATAGAACAGAAGAGCAGGAAAGAGCTTATGTAAGACTTACACCTAAGTATAAATTTTTCTATACTACCATATGCAGTTTCATTTCATAAAGGGATTAGTATCCTAAAAAGCTCTGGTTGTGGTAAGCATTTCAGCTAATATTAGTTTCCAAATACCTGCATATCACAGGCCATGTAGGATATCTTGCAAGAGTAGTTATAATACAGTCGAGATATATATGTACAAAGGCCTCATATTCCTACCAATTTATTTTGAGAGTACCCTAGAAAGGTCATTCTTACATTTAGTGAACCAGCCAATACACAGAGAGAATTTTAATAGTTGCCACCTTCCTTTTGTAGCAACGTGGATGGAACTGGAGAGTGTTATGCTAAGTGAAATAAGTCATACCATATGTTTTCGCTCTTATGTGGATCCTCAGAAACTTAACAGAAGACCATGGGGGAGGGGAAGGGGAAAAAAGAGTTACAGAGAGAGAAGGAGGAAAACCATAAAAGACTCTTAAAAACTGAGAATAAACTGAGGGTTGATGGGGGGTGGTAGGGAGGGGAGTGTGGGTGATGGGCATTGAGGAGGGCACCTGTTGGGATGAGCACTGGGTGTTGTATGGAAACCAATTTGACAATAAATTTCACATTAAAAATAATAAAATAAATAAAATTTGCCATAAGCATAAAAAATATATATTATTGCCTTCTCTCTACCCATTATTCTAAATCTTCACTGATAAATAACTGTAGGTCATATGGGTCCATGGAATTTGTATTGCATTCTAGAATCAAATTGTTTATATGGACAGGGCCCCACACCAATTAAATATACTTTCAATGGTAAAAAAAAAATAGTTGCCATCTTGTCTCCTCATTCTTCATTTTCCTTCACCACTTCTGAGGACATGAGAGGGCATGAATCAGATCCTTTCCTGGGAGAATTGAGGAGACTTTGAAATGGCCACACAAACTTTGTAGGTTCCAGGTACGAATCTAATGCACTCTAGCATGTATGACAAAGTGAGAGTCTATATTGTTTGCACAAGTTCTCTATAAAACAATATCTGGAACATTTCCTATATCTCTGAATGCCCTCTGCAGTTACCAGCAAATGTCTCTACTGCTACGTGGCTGTCAATAACCTCATATTGTTTCCATGCACATCCATAGCTAAGCTAGTACCAGACAGAAAGCAAAACTAGAAAGCGACAGGCATAGGCACAGAGCTTCTCTGAAAGGACCAACTCTATTCTCTCAATATTAGTCACTGTTGTCTTATCCCCACAAATTGCGCTCAGCCAAAAAAGAACCTGAGACAGACTCTGTGGCCACAAAGAAAGTCCTACCACAAATTTGCTAATCAGTTTAACAGTTTGCATTGATCGTTGGTTAATTACCGTCTGATCACAGTTTACTCCCACTAGGTTTAGCGTGGAAACTTGAAATGTGGCTGAAATAAAAGTGAAATTTCATCAGACTACCTAGTTCAAACTCATTATAAACCATGACCTGAGACGTGTTACTTCAGCATTCTGTGCCTGCTTTCCCTAGAAAGAAGTAGCTATATCTACCTCATAAAGTGGTTTTTGTGATTAAGTGCATTAAATGTTCAAAATGTTATTTTGTTATTATTATTTATCCTTTCAATATTCTGTTAGTTAATTTATCAAGTGTATTTGTAACATGCCTATACTTATACCTTAATTTTGCTTTTTAATTCATAATAATTACCAACCTAGGGCATACTAGTAGTGGGATTATTTTCATTTTAATTTAGCTTCTAGATGTTTGCTTTTGGCCACAAAGCCTGTGATAAAAATTGTTTTTACTGCAGTTTTAAGAATCTACACTAAGAACTAACAGCATCCTTTTCAATGAATTGTAGAGGATAAAAAAATATAGCTCAGCCAAAAATTATAAAACTCCTTCCAAGACTATCATTGGCTGGAGAGATTTCTTTTGGCAAATAATTAACTCAAGCTTTAGAAGTGTATTGTTTAATCTATTTTACAAAAGAATACAAGACAAAGCCAAAGCAAATAAAACCTTACAATCATTCTTTGGATATATCAAATTAGGACTGTGAAGTTAGAGTAATTGCTGGGCAGTGGGTATACAGTTCATTATTTTTTTAAATATGCAATTATAATTGAATAAGGATGAAGTAAGATTGTAATAACACTGGTAATTTTTGGAGTTTAAAGATAAAGGCTATCATTTCCCTCGTGTGTTGGACAGACATGTGCTTTTGGCAAACACCTTGAATTTTTGCCCAGGCCCTATTACAGTCTTCCTTATCTACATTTCATACAGAGAAATAGCAAAGAAAGAAAAATCCCAGTCTGCTGAGATGGGAATAAATGCATTGTGAGTATGATATAGTTCATTCATTCCACTGAAACAAATTCTGGCAGCCTACCAATTTGCAGTGAAAAAAGATTTCTTTTCAGCGGTGAAATTAATTTCTATTAAAATTGCAAGACTCTTTCCACTAGCAGACTGTCTTTTGTTAAGATGAATCACAAAATTAAACAAAATTTAAAAAAAGGAAGAAAAAAAGTGACATGAGAGAACGGAAGAAATTGATCTTAACAAAACAACATATGTCCTATAGCAACTTGTTTTCATAAGGTGACTATTATCTATGGGTGAGATCATTTAGACTGATTTGACGAGCTTGGGAAAAGAAAACTAGAATATTTACAACATTTCAAAAAAACTGATTTACATGTGAAAAGATAATAAGAATTTGAGTATTAAGAATGTACTTAAAATATATATACTGACATATATATGTACATTCAAACATATAGTATATGTAATATAAATATATTGTTTTCTGAATTTAGTATATATTTTATTTATTTATTTATTTATTTATTTATTTATTTATTTATTGTAAATGTTTATTTATTTTGAGAGAGAGAGAGAGAGAGAGAGACAGAGTGTGAGTAGGGGAGGGACAGAGAGGGAGGGAGACACAGAATTCTTAGCAGGTTTCAGGCTCTGAGCTGTCAGCACAGAGCCCGATTTGGGGCTTGAACTCACAAATCATGAGACCATGACTTGAGCCTGTCATACACTTGACTGACTGAGCCACCCAAGTGCTCCTAGTATATATTTTAATATATATACTAAATATATATATTATATATAATATATATTTATAGTATATTTATATATAGTATATATACTATAAATATATATATTATTTATATATGATATAAATTTATGTATTATATATATTTAATATATATACTAAATGAAACGATCAATTGTCATTGATCATTTCATTGTAATGGTATTAACTTCTGGAGAAAGTAACTTAATTTTATTATTGATGAAGACTATGAAAAAGAGAATTAAACTATTTCAAATGATAAGAAGCAGGATAAAATGTCTTGCTAATGATAACAGTTCTTAAGGAAAATACTTGATCTATATAACACTATTTAAAAAAGGCTTATATTATCATTTATCTATGGAGAATTCTTAGTATGACAGGGTGCTATACAGATCTCAAAAAAAAATGAGAAGAAGAACTAGAATATGGTGAATCCCTATCATAATGGGATAATGAACAGATCAAAAAGTCTTTCAGATAGTAACCAAATACACGCATGTGCACACACACACACACACACACACACACACTTCCATAAGTATGACCTAATTAGATTTCTCTTTTGAAGGTCAATGTCTTAATGTCTTAGTGAGTTTTGTGTTTAAATTCTATTTGGCAATAGATTTTAAAAACTATAAGTATTAAAAGTCCTAAAAATGTATCTTCTACTTTCTCCAAAAACATGAGCAATAGCTAGCTTAATTTATTCATTTGTAGAAAAATATTACTGGATTAAGTATTTTATTAGAAAATCTATATAGAAATTTCTAGCAAAGTTACTTTTGTATACTCTAGCTAAATAAGACATATTTACAAAGTTCACTTAATAGAATTATAGCCTCTTCTTGAAAGGCCTGAAATTTTTATCACCTTTCTTAATGATTTCAATAGGTAAAAAATAAAATTTTTCTTAATACATATTTTACAGTGATAGAAATGTCTAAGGGAGGGTTATCTGATAAAAGAGGTTTGTCAGAATATTTCTACCTAAGTCAATTCCTTTCCCATATTCTACTGTCACTAAAATATGAATTATCCAGAGTCAAATCATTATTCTTTTCTATCTATATTTATTATATTGCTCACCAAGTACCAGTTGGTCTGCTGGGTCCAGGAGAAAACGTTGACTAAGTTCTTATCTATGCCTTCAAAATGTTAACAGTTTAGAATAAGATTTTAGGGATGCCTGGAAGGTGCAGTTGTAGTCGCAACTTCCGTATAAAACTTACTCATTGTAGTTGCAAGCTTACGTATAACACGGGGACAAAATTGCCCCACTTTGCAACAGTAGATATTAAAAGCAGAATGAGGACTAAAATAGAATTGTTTTATTATTTAAAATAAAATTTTAAATGTTTTTTATTTATTTTTGAGACAGAGAGAGACAGATCATGAGTAGGAGAGGGGCAGAGGGAGAAGGAGACACAGAATCTGAAGCAGGCTCCAGGCTCTGAGCTGTCAGCACAGAGCCCGATGCGGGGCTCGAACCCACAGACTGTGAGATCATGACCTGAGCTAATGTCAGACGCTTAACCGACTGAGCCACCCAGGTGCCGCTAAAATAGTTTTTAATGTAAAGATTTTAACTATACATTTCTTTCTCTGTTGAATTCTATTTTATGATTCTGAATCTGCTTATTATGAAATGATTATAAATTACTAAAAATACTATGTCAAAAGTACTGACTCTGATGTATGGTCTCAAAATCACTTTCTTATAAAATGATAACGTATGTCTTTAATATTTTTATGTCACATTTTTAAAAGTTCTACACACTACAATTCACCCAATGAAATTTATTAGCAAAAGGTAGTGCACATAATTCCCCTTCATATATGTTGCTGAGGAGAGAACCAGTTTCATCAGTGAATTAAGAGGTAAATTAAATAACAATGAGAACAAGGAAACACAATTCTCAGTGAGTGAGTACCATTGAATTACTTCTGGTAATGCTTTTAAAAATATGCCACATTATAGATAAACCAAGTAATGGTTTTACATCGATGTGGTAGATGTGCTACCTTCTTTGCAGGGCCTATTTCCTCTTCCAAGGCACTCAGCTAAATTGTAT
Source organism: Felis catus (assembly GCF_018350175.1). Classification (NCBI taxonomy): domain Eukaryota; kingdom Metazoa; phylum Chordata; class Mammalia; order Carnivora; family Felidae; genus Felis; species Felis catus. Next base: position 33,270,101 of record NC_058376.1, read on the forward strand.
CGCCCACTTTCTTTAGCATTTAAGTGTGGCTTTGTGCCTAGTTCTCATTGAGAAAATGGGAGCCACTGTGATATGGATCACTTCCAAGCCAATTTTTGGAGAAGTGTGTTTGTTATGCTATGATCTTTACGCTCTTCTTCTGGCCAGATGACGATGAGGCCTTGGTGGCTACAGATCAAAGATGAAGTTGCCAGCTTTATGGATATTTGAGTGGAGGAGAGCTATCCCCAAAGCAGGAATAACTCCCCGTGTGCACTGTAAGCAGGGCATACACTTTCGTTGCACTCTAGTCAATAAACACAAGGTTTTGTAGTGACAAGTGCTAAAAAAATTCTAACAGGGTGAGGCGACAAGCTTATTTATGTTTAACTATTACCCTTTTTTAAAAAATTAGCTTGTTATCAAGAAATCAGTAAAACCAACCCAAATACATTGTAGCTTTAATTCATATGTCCAAATGTTTCCCTACTACATGATGTGACAAGCACTTTGTGATATATATTAAATATATGAAAAGTCCTCTTCTTGTAGACCAGATTGGCCGGATAGAATAGGCAATTGCATGTGGTTCAAACTTATATGGATTTAATATCACATACAGTACATTTTGATATCAATATGAAAATCAAGTATCAAATTTCAATGTCAATTTCCTGGATTCTAGAATATAAAGAAGCATCAATTGGGTTTTCAATTATTTTAATTCCTAAGCCCTAAAACAGGATTCCTTTCCCTTAAAACAATTTTCTAGGAGTTCCAATTTTGAAAATCTCTCTGTTAACCATACAAATCTGTGTTTATGAAATCTTGGTATTTCTCTTTGAGTAATATTTCCTAACCTCTTAAACAGTGCCACACTGAGTCAATGGAATCTTCCATCAATCCTAACTCACCACTATATTCCACAGGATTGATAGATTTGTTCTCATTGCGGAAACCCTTCCTTCTTCTTGGTGCATTCTCCCCAACTTTGAATTTGCATCAAAACAGTTATAAAGGAAATACATTCCTTTTCATATATATTGAATTTACTCTGTGTTTCACTCAATCATTATTTCAGGTCTACATCCTCCAACTTTACTCTGTTTTTTCTCTTTTTTGGACACACTGCTTCTCCTAACCCATCCTTTCTTCTTTCTACACAAATACTTATAATTATTTTATTTTTTTTAAATACACTAATTGATTATCATGCCAGCTTCCATATGGATGGTTATGTAGCTTGAGAGAAGGAAACATCCCTAAGGTATTGCTCAGGAAATCTGTAGAGAACAGTAGTTAAAAGTACAATTGAATGCCAGAATTCCTGAGCTTGGACTCTGGTTATTTCTCTATTTTGACATTTAAACCTTAGGCGGATCATTTAACCTTATCAATAAAATGAAAATAGTGCTAGAATTTAAATAAGCTAATTCTGGTGAAGCACTTAGGACATTGTTTTCCAAATAGCAAATGTCTAATAAATGTGAGTTATTTTATTGTTATTATACTGATAGATATGCTTTGAGCTGTTAAATGCTATGTGATTGATTTGTAGAATTCTTGGTCTCTTTTCTTAATTCCCATTAAGGAAAGCAATGTTTGCTTCAATTCATTCAAACATAACCTTTAACTTAAATAAAGAAAAGCTTTTAGTTAAAGGTCTTTTTTTAGGATCTCAGGAGATTGAGTCAACAATGTAGCAGCCCTGTATTCTCAGAAGAGAAGATGGTTAAACTCCAGTAAAGGAGCTTTGGGTTTGACAGTTTTGTGACCCAAAGTAACTCTTCTTCCTTATCCCACTATGCCTTGCTAAAGCAAGCTCCTCAGCTATCAGTCATTAACCTGATTCTTAAGCATCCTGAATCACATCTCTCCTCTTTACCTCTCCACCCCCACTTATCTTTCCAACTTCAATTCACTTTTGTTTACATTAATGTCCCTATAAGGCACCTTTGTATATGTGTGTGTGTGTGTGTGTGTGTGTGTGTGTGTGTGTGTGTTTACCATTCTATTTACTCTTCTCTCACCTTTGCAACTTTGTACAGAGATTAAAATATGTATGTAGACTAATTATTGACTTAAACGTCCCCCACCTCTTTTTTTAAAATAGTCATTGTTGTCTCACCTTAGAAGGTTTTTTATATATAAATAAATACTTTGGAACCTAAAAGTATATAATGTAATATATATTTGAAATGTATATATTACATATATAGTTGTAATATATAAATTTTATGTAAACAAATTTGTTTGTAAACTATGTTTAGCTTTTAGTACAAATCTTTTTAGTATTGTTAGTGTATAATAGTGATTGAATGTAATTCTGATTCCTTCAGAAGTGATTGTGGATGCTGTTTAATAACATTTGTTATAGACTATTTCACTTAAAGCAAACAAGGCCAATGTGATATTAAACCTCCATGAAGAAAGAAGGAATAGTCTATAACATTTGTTATAGACTATTTCACTTAAAGCAAACAAGGCCAATGTGATATTAAACCTCTATGAAGAAAGAAGGAAGGTGTAGCTAAAGCTTCCATTAACTGGCTAAAAGCTGTGAGTTAGAGTTGCACAAACCAGGATTTGAATCTCAGAATTCCCATTTATAAACCTGTGGCAAATTTACATTTAAAATTGGAGAAGGGTGTCTGGGTGGCTCAGTCAATTAAACGTCCCACTGTTAGTTTCACAGGTCATGATCTCACGGTTCATGAGTTCAAGCCCCGCATCTGGCTCTGTGCTGACAGTGCGGGTCATGCTTGGGATTCTCCCCCTCCCTCTCTCTCTCCTTCTCAAAATAAATAAATAAACGTAAAAATAAAGTAATTAAAATAAAATAAAACTGGGTACAATACTATAAACATCTTTGGCTTGATATATGGAGTAAATTAGATGTATTGGTTAAAAATAATAGCTCATGTTATTATTATATTCCAAGAAGAGTGCTACCATCCACAAACAGCTTTAGGAACACAGCAGGCTCGATTTAACATTTTGGTTTGTTTTTGATGAATTGTTTCAATTGTCATGTTGGCACTAGGGCTGTTTTCCTTTCCCTATTAGGACAGAGCCCCTTCCTTTTATATGAGGGCACCCCACTGTGGCTAGGTCATTATTTAACCATGACAAAAGTTTGAAAATTATTAGCATGTGGGACTTGGGCCACCACATTTTGCTTTAGCCATTACAAGTGGTTTGTTGATGCTAATGTATGGCACCCTACAGTGATTTTTTCCCCCTTATTCTTTGACTTTCTTTTTTGTAACATTTCACATGTGGAGCTGCAGTGATTAATATTTTATGCAGTTGTTCTTAAGTGCAGTGTGATAGTGCAGGTTCCATTCAACTCTCCAGTAGCTTTGCTGCCATTGAAAGGTAACTAATAGCTCGAGCTGGGCCTCTGATGGCTCTGGGAGGTCTCCTGTGAAAAAGAAACAGACAATATCTTGTCACATCATAAATTTATAAGGAGTTAATTAAAGGCTTTCTTTTGCATCTTAAACACATTCGAAGTCCCATATCACAAGGAGTGATTCCTGTTTAATTACCAATGGCTTGTAAAAATTTGCTGCTCAAAGTGTATTTTAATGTCAGGCAGATTATTAGTACAAATGGAAAACTGTGCCTGGAAAATGTCCAAAGAATATAAACTTGCACCAAACTATGTGCATATATTTTCCTCTTAATTATTTGTGTAGAGAGACATATAATTTATTTTTAAAACTTTTGAAACTATTACCATGAGTATTTATGATTTTATTTTATCACATCAAACTATAAAACTGAATATTCATTTATTGTACTATTTGTATTTTCCCAACTGGTATACTCTCTTAACTGCTGTTTCTTGCTGTTTTCAATTAGTTTTTAAAATAAATGCGTGTTCTACAATTGTACTGCTAGAGGACTGTTGGTCAATTTTTAGAGTCTTCCAAGAAATGCTACAGGAGCATGTTTCAATTCTGGTACGGGACATAGTCAATGATTACACATTTTATAGGGAACAGAACATGATAAAAATCAGATTCTAACATGGTTCAAGAAAAAAAATGTGCTTAAAAAAGTCAGTTTAGATTAATCTAGAAGAAATTTATCCTGAAGGACTCCGATTATTCCTGTTAGATAACCTATTCAAGCTAATGTATAAAGGATAATCCATTTAAGTGCTCTTATCAGAAGCCCTGAAGCTGTTTATAGTGATCTCAATAGATTACAGGTCTTTCCCCTGAATAGTAAATAATCAAAATTGTAAGTAACTATGAGGTCTGGTGAAGTCATTAAGTGATATAAGCAATAATTTTTTTAGCACCTGATCATTGATTATTCAAATGTCCTTGTTTATTTGAGTAGACCACTATGGGCAGGTTATAATTTACACATTAGCACAAGAGTAAAATACACCTCTACATCCATTTTAATTTTATTACTTAAAACACAAAGTTTTACTAAGGCCAAAATATGAAATCTAGAAAAATTCCATTCTGTTATAAAAAGGATTCTTAAAAGACATATTCAATTGTTAGGGGAAATAAAACAGTTTTTGTTTGTTTTTATTTTTATTTTTTAACCCCTTAATCATAATGTAAAATATTTTCCACTTCCTATTCATTTCACACTAAGGATAGGAAAGTAAATTTCTCTATAATTCAGGCCCCTCTAAGCTTTAACTGAGCGAAATATTTGCCTGTATGTGGAGATGGCAAAAGTAGGAAAACTCCCATTTATAGTCCATTCAGGTGCATCTCAGTCAGTTATGTGTCTGACTTTTGATCTTGGCTCAGGTCATGATCTCAGGGTTCCTGAGATCCAGCCTTGCAACGGGCTCTGCACTGGGCTCTGAGCTGGCTTTGCAGAGCCTGCTTGAGATTCTCTCTCTGCCTCACCCCTGCTCACTCTCTCTATCAAAATAAATAAACATAAAAAAATAATAAAGTACAATCAATTATATTTATGAATTTCTGTTCTATCTCAATCTTCTTTGTGGCTCAGGTATAAGCATGTGACTGACTTAGCTGTAGTGATACCTGCTGTGGTTTGGACATTGATCTAGCTATGTTCATCCTATGCTTAACTCTGTGTCCTCTAGAGATTTAGTGAGCTACCAAATACTTTTAATAAATTCATTTTTTTCTTAAATTGACAAGCTCTGTTGGTGACCAAAACGTTTGTTTGTGTGGAAATTGACATTGCATCTAAAAGTAGGCATGTAATGGCGTAATGTAATATAGGTTATGTAGAGTATCACTTCCATGAAAATATACTATTAGTAGATAACTATAATCCTCTTAGTATATCTGCAATCTTCTCAGTTTCAGAATTACTCCTTAGAAAGCATCTTTAGTAAGGCTTTCACAAGTTGTGCTGCTGTACTTTAGTATAGATTTATTATGACTAGTCAGGATTTAGTTTGGTAGGATCAGTCTGGAGGGGACATGAAAGCAGAGAGAATGTGATAGACAGTGGAATTATTGAATCAGGGCTAATGAAGACCCATTTCCCTTCTTCACTAGTTTGCTACAGACTACTTCTTTAAAAAAAACTTCAAATTTTTATTTAAATTCTAGTTAGTTAACATATAATGTAATATTAGTTTCAGGAGTAGAATTTAGTGATTCACCACTTTATAATACCCAGTGCTCATCACAACACCTCCGCATTTAGCCCATCTCCTTGCCCACTGTCCTCCAGCAGCCCTCAGTTCGTTTTCTATAGTTAGGAGTTTCTTATGGTTTGCCTCCCTCTTTCTCTCTTTTTTTTTTTTCTCCTTCCCTCTATGTTCACCTGCTTTATTTCTTAAGTTCCACATCTGAGTGAAATAATATGGTATTTGTCTTTCTCTGACTCATTTTGCTTAGAATAATATACTTTAGTTCCATCCATATCATTTCAAATGGCAAGATTTCATTCTCTTTGCTGCCTGAGTAATATTCCACTGAATATATATACCACATTTTCTTTCTTTATCCATTCATCAGTCAATGGACATTTGTTTTTTTTTTCCCCATAATTTGGCTATTATTGGTAATGCTGCTATAAACACTGGGGTGCATGTGCTCCTTCGAATCAGTATTTTGTATCCTTTGGGTAAATACCTTCTAGTGCAATTGCTGGGTCATAGGGTAGTTATATTTTTAGCTTTTTGAGAAACCTCCATACTGTTTTCCAGAGTGGCTGCACAAGTTTGCATTCCCACTAGCGGTGTAAGAGGATTTCCCTTTCTCCACATCCTTGCCAACATCTGCTGATTTTTGTGTTGTTCATTTCAGTCATTCTGATAGGTGTGAGGTGATATCTCATTGTGGTTTTGATTTGTATTTCCCTGATGGTGAGTGATGCTGAACATCTTTTCATGTGTCTGTTAGCCATTTGAATGTCTTCTTTGGGAAAATGTGTATTCTTATCTTCTGCCCATTTCTTAACTGGTTTATTTGTTTTTTGGGTGTTGAGTTTGATAAGTTCTTTATAGATTTTGGATACTAACCTTTATCTGATATGTCATTTGCAAATATCTTCTCCCATTCTGTTGGTCACCTTTTAGTTTTGCTGATTATTTCCTTTTTGTGCAGAAGCTTTTTATCTTGATTGAGGCCAAATGGTTTATTTTTGCTTTTGTTTTCCTAGTAAAAAGATGCTATGGCTGATGTAAAAGAAGTTGCTACCTGTGTTCTTCTCTAGGATTTTGGTAGTTTCCTGTATCACATTTAGTTCATCCATTTTGAATTTATTTTTGTGTACGTGTATGGTGTAAGAAAGTGGTCCAGTTTCATTTTTTTACTATGTTGCTGCCCAGTTTTCCCAGCACGACTTCTTGAGGAGCCTATCTTTTCCCATTGGATTTTCTTTCCGCTTTGTTGAAAATTAGTTGACTCTATAGTTGTGGGTGCATTTGTGGGTTCTCTATTTTGTAACATTGATCTTTGTGTCTGCTTTTGTGCTGGTACATACTGTCTTGATCACTACAGCTTTATAATATAGGTTGATGTCTGGAATTGTGATGCCTCCAGCTTCTGTTTTCTTTTTTAAGATGGCTTTGGCTATTCAGGGTCTTTTGTGATTCCATAAAAATTTTAGGATTGTTTGTTCTAACACTGTGAAAATGGTGGTATTTTGAAAGGGATTATATTAAATATGCAGATTGCTTTGGATAGTATAGCAATAACAATATTTGTTCTTCCAGTCTGTGAGCATGGCAAGTTTTTCCATTTCTTTATGTCATCTTCTATTTCATTCACAAGTTTTCTATAGTTTTCAGAGTACACATTTTTTACCTCTTTGGTTAAGTTTATCCCTAGATATCTGATGGGTGTTGGTGCACTTGTAAATGGGATCAATTCCTTGATTTCTCTTTCTGTTGCTTCATTATTGATGTGCAGAGATGCAACAGGTTTCTGTACATTGATTTTGTATCCTGCAACTTTACAGAATTCATGTATCAGTTCTAATAATTTTTTGGTAGAGTCTTTCTCTTTTTTAATGTAGAGTATCAAGTCATCTGCAAATAGTGAAAGTTTGACTTCTTCCTTGTTGATTTGGATAGGTTTTATTTCTTTATGTTGTCTGATTTTTGAGGCTAGGATTAGCAGTACTATGTTAAATAAATATGTTAAATAAAATGTTGAGAGTGGACATCCCTCTCTTGTTCCTGATTGTAGAGGAAAAGCTCTCAGTTTTTCCCCTTTGAGGATGATATTAGCTGTGGGTCTTTTGTATATGGCCTTTATGACGGGTAGGTATATTCTCCATACCCCTGCTTTGTTGAGTTGTTGTTGTTGTTGTTGTTGTTGTTGTTGTTATTGTTGTTTTAATCAAGAATGGATGCTATACTTTGTCAAATGCTGTTTCTGCATCTATTGAGAGGACCCCATGATTGTTATCCTTTCTTTTATTACTGTGGTGTATCACTCTGATTGCTTTGTGAATATTGAACCACCCTTGCAGCCCAGGAATAAATCCCGCTTGATTGTGGTGAATAATTCTTTTAATGTACTGTTGAATTAATCACATCTATTTACCACACACTTTTCTCTTCTAGGATGCACTTACATATTTTGCTAATTGTGTTTTTTCTTATATAGCCATTAGAACTCATTCTTATTAAAAACTGAATATGTACAAGATGAAACAATGTATGCTAACATATCTTAATCATTTACACTTTTAACAATCTCATGAGGTTATGGTTATTACAATTTGAAAGGAGGAGAACTCAGAGCATTTAGCAACTTGTCAAGGTGTGAGAGAGTCAAATCCAGGCCTGCTTGCCTCAAAATTCAGTTTTTCCCTCTGTATCCTGTGATGCAATGGTATACATCATGATTTTATTATTCAGTTTGTTTGCTAAAGAATTTTTCCAAATCTACTAGCGACAAACTCTTAAAAACTCCTGGATTTTGTGTTCCCAAAGTACTGCTTAAAAGATCCAATTCATCAAAGCACTGGCTTTGGCATATAACCAACATTTATGAAGCTGTGGGGAAAGTAATCACATCAAGTAAAGCATGGACTAAAGCAAGGACTTCCTTTGTACACCTACCACTGTTGCTTGTCTTAGCAGAGCACTTAGTTTAGTTATAAAGTATTTCCGAAATAAATGTTAAGATTTAATTCTGCCGAATTTAATATATGGAGGAGAATAAGTTTATAATTATATGCACATAACTCCAAAATTTATTTTCCAAGCTCTGAACTTCTAAACTATCATAGTAGATTTAATGATGAACCCTCCAAAAGATAGGTCCATATCCACAACCCAGAATCTATTAATATAAACACTTGGAAAAAGAGTTTTGCAGATGTAATTAAGGATCTAGCGATGGCATACATCGTGGATTATCAAGGTAGATCCTAAATCCAAAGACAAATTTCTTTATATGAGACATGCAGAAGAGATACATGGAAGAGAAGGCCTTGGGAAGTTGAAGGTAGACACTGAAATTATGTAGCCACAAGGCAAAGAATGACAGAAGCCACCAGAAGCCAAGAAAGGCCAAGTTAGATGATCCCTTAAAGCCTCTGGAAGGAGTGAACAACTTGATGTGGGACTTATGGACTCCAGAGTGTGATAAAATAAATCTCTGTTGTTTTACGTCACCAAAATTATTGTAATTTGTTATGGCAGCTCTGGGAAATGAATACACATATCTTTTTATATTTTCTGTTTTGTTCTCTAATGTAATATATTTGAATATAGTTTATCATTCTTGCTTTGACATTTCTTTCTTTCTTCTTTACTTTTCTGTTAAGCCAAAAGGCTTAAAACTTTGGAAATATTTTACTTCTCCATTTAAAAAAAATTTTTATTTATTTTGAGAGAGAATGCACATAGGCGCATGAGCAGGGAAAGGACAGAGAGAGAGGAAAGGTGAAAATCCTAAGCAGGATCCATGCTCAGAACAGAGCCCAACACAGGGCTTGATCTCACGAACCATGAGATCATGACCTGAGCTGAAATCAAGAGTCAGACACTTAACAGACTGAGTCACCCAAGTGCTTCTCCTCCATCTTTTCATCACTTAATTCCATCCTCTATCATTCTTTACTTGCTTCTTTTATATTTATTTGTGTGTGTGTGTAATTTTAATATTTTTACTTAAAGTGATAGTATATTTTGCTTCATAAGTGTCAATGTGTTTTTACTATAGAGTACTCCTAAGACTATATTGGTAGTGCTACATAATATATGATATAAGCAAGCTTTTAGCTCATTAAAATCTGTAAAGTTATATATTCCAAAACCTACCTGGACTTATTTCAACTTTTTTTCAATTTTTAATTAATGTATTTAAATTCAAGTTAGTTAACATACAGAGTAGTATTGGTTCCAGGAGGAGAACCCAGTGATTCATCACTTACATACAACACCCAGTGCTCAGCCTGGTAAATGCCCTCCTTAATGCTCATCACCCAATTAACCCATCCCCCCCTCCACCCATCTCCCCTCCAGTAACTCTCAGTTTGTTCTCTTTATTTAAGAGTCTATGCATCTCTTTCAATTTAAAAAACTAAAGTGTTTAGGGGCACTTGGGTGTCTCAGTTGGTTAAGTGTCTGACTTTTGATTTTGGTTCAGGTCACGATCTCACAGTTAGTGAGTTTGAGACCCGTATCCGGCTCCATGCTGACAATGTGGGACCTGCTTGGAATTCTCTCTCTCCTTTCTGTCTACCCCTCCCTTGCTCTATCTTGCAAAATAAATAAATAAATAATAAAAAAATAAAGTATTTACATGAACACTTTTCCTTTTGAACATTTGATAGAACATAGCTATGTAGAAAACACAACATAGAATTTGCAAACATGGCTGTAATGAGACTTTATACAACTTCTAGTAGGGCCGATGATGCAGTAAGAAATTGAACACTTCAGTATGTAATGAAAAAGAGCAAGTTTCAATGGAGGCAATAAAGGGTACATTGAATAACTGGAATTTTTAATTGTGCAGACATTTCATTAAAGGGTCTCTAAATGCAAGGATGACCAGACTATCTGCCTAGGATAGTTCTGTTTCATTAATATGGCTACTTTGTGATTATAAATAGTTCTCTCTTTTACTCTCAAAAACACCTTATCTGTACAATAATGTATATGTTCTAATGGGCTGAATTGTGTTTCCCCCAAATCCATATGCTGAAGCCCTAACCTCTAGGACCTTAGAATGTGACTTGGGAGTTAGAGTCTTTAAAGAGGTGAGTAAATTGGGGTGCCTGGGTAGCTCAGTCTGTTAAGCGTCTGACTTCAGTTCAGGTTGATCTCACAGTTCGTGAATTTGAGCCCCGCGTAGGGCTCTGTGCTTACAGCTCAGAGCCTGGAGCCTGCTTCGGATTCTGTGTCTCTCTCTCTCTGTTTCACCGCTGCTTATGCTCTGTCTCTGTCTCTCTCAAAAATAAATAAACATTAAAAAAAAAATTTAAAGAGGTGAGTAAATTAAGATGATGCTATTAGAATGGGTCCTAATCCAGTCGAACTGATATCTTTATAAGAAGAAATTTGGACATATAGAAATACAGGAATGTGTGTGCCCAGAGCAAAGACATGTGAGAATACAGCATGAAGACAGTTATCTACAAACCAAGGAGAGAGGGCTCAGAAGAAATCAACCTGCCAACACCTTGATCTTATGCTTCCAGCTTCCAGAACTTGGAGAATATAAATTTTTATTGTTTATGCTACCCAATCTGTGATATTTTGTTACGGTAGCCCTACCAAAGCCAATGCATATGTGCACTCTACTTATCTCTCTCTCTCTTTTTATCTCTCATTAATTAATGAATCTAGTTGAAAAAATCACAATAAAAGGCAGAGCTAATATTTAGAAAACAACATGGCCAGTTTAAAGTAGCCCCTGTATATTTTCAGCATTTTTACAAGAACAGGAATATCATCAGGTCTGTCAGAACCAATGATCATGGTATTTGTAGGGTTTAATAAGTTTCTTCCCTATAGGTAATAGAATCCCAGAAACATGCTGATATATCAAATTTGCACTGTGACCCTAAGGTCAGAAAAGAGTTTTGGACCCTAATTTTTTTTCTAATTTTACTTTGAAAAATGTAATAACATTGTTTAATAAAATGGTTCAAGAAAGGATTTTTGTAAATTAGTCAGAGTCGGAGTTAGGTGGATGACCTCACATGATCTATTTGCACTGACTTTTGACCTGAACACATTTAAAATAAATTCAAAAGCAAGTGCATTTAATAGGATAATCCTGCTTCTCAGTGCTTAAAGAAATGCTCCTAGGACCTTTCTAAAGAAACAGATGCAGTCTAAGGGGAGATCATGTGAGCATTTTACCAAAACTGTGACAGCTGCTTAGGGAGGGAATTAATTTAAATTCCTTTGGGACTCTTTAAGCCACATGTCAATGCTGCTTTGAGGAATTAACTCTCTAATGACTGACATATTATATTTGTCAGAAATTAGGTAAAATTCATCATTTTTATCTCGGTGATGCTTTTTCTGTAATTTAGACAGCAAATAGAAATTCTTAATAGGACAGGCATAAATACTCTAGTGTGATATTCAGGGTAGGAAGCATTGTCTTTTTCCCAGTAAGATATTAGATAGCCCATTTCTGCTATTGGAGCAGAGTTTTAACTGCATTGAATCATGGGCCTCTGATAAGACCTGATAAAATGTATGAAACTTTGTCTCAGAAAAGTGTACTTATATACACACATACAAACATCTCCATGAAAGACTGCCAATAGTCTCAAAGACCTGCTTAGAAATTTAATGTCAGATCTTAAGGACTTTCAATGAAAAGTAACTCATTTTTATTTGTAATATATATAACCTTGTGAGGAATAGCTACATAGGCAATGAGAGTTTCATAGCATAACAGGAAATAGGTTATTAAAAAAAAAAAAAGTGACCCATGAAACAATCCTGAGCAATATCTAGGAAAAACAAAGTAGCAAAGAAAAATAGTACTAAAGACATTCTGATTTATATATTTTTCACAGCAGATTCTGGGATTTGGGTTCTAATGGCTTACTTGTACTGCAGAGATATATATTCTATTTTATAAAAAATGATAGATATGGAAATATAGAACGATATATTCTATACTTGTCTACACACTGATATAGAGATATGGAGATGTACCAAGATTGAAACATATAATAATTTTCCAGAAGAAACATGCTAATGCTTTAAAAGTTTTAGTCTTTAAAGCTAATACTTGCATACAACTGTTATGGACTGGTGTTTGTGTCCCTACAAAATTCATATGCTAAAGCCCTAACTCCCAATTATTGTATTTGGAGTGGAGACTTTGGGAGGTAATTAGATGATGAGGGTGGAGCCCTCATGAATGGGATTAGTGGCTTTGTTAAGAAGAGACTAGAGAGATGATCTCTATCTCAGCTGTGTGAGGGTATATCAAGAATGGGCCATCTGCAAACCAGGGAGAAGGCTTTCATCATACAGTGATCTATTGGTACCTTGATCTTGGACTTCCCAGCATATTATTTACTCATCACTTACATATTTTTAAATCTATTTTTTTTTAATTTACGCAGATAGTAGGATTACTACAGAAAAAGTTCAGTTTAAAATTAACCACCTGGGACATTAGGTAAAGAGATCTATTGCATATTATCTATTAGAACAACTTGTTCTTTAGAAATACAGACAGTACAGGCATACTCACATGTATGAAGAATGCTAATTTTAATTTTTAATCTTTTGTTTACAAGTTCTAAAAAACTCAACTCACACAGAAAAAGAAAGATGCTTGTATAGGTTATATATTTGAATAGTCAAGGAATTATTTAACCTCAGACTTGATGTGATTCAGAGACTCATACATTTTCAGATGGATTCGGTTCCTCTGATATTTTAACCCTATTTTTCTTAATGTTGGTTGCATTGATAGAATATAAATGATGGCATGAAGGCTATTATCTTAGTCTGCTCAGGCTGCCATAACATAATAACATGGACTAGAGGGCTTAAACAATGGACGTTTATTTCCTCACAGTTCTGGACACTGGAAGTCTAAGATCTAGATGTCAGCATAGTTAGTTTCTGGTGAGAGCTCTCTTCCCAGCTTGCAGACTATTGCCTTCTTTCTATTTTCTCACATAGTGGAAAGTAAGAGAGCTCTTGTGTCTCTCGCTCTACTTATAAGGGGACCAGTCCTGTAAGATGGGAATGAGTGCTACTCTTATGACTTCAATTAATGTTTATCACTTCCTTGCAAACCCTATCTCCAAATATAGTCATATTGAGAGTTAAGGCTTCAACATACACATTTTGAGGGAACACAGATATTTCGTCTATAACATTCAGCCCCTAGTCTCCCCAAATTCATGTCCTTCTCACATGCAAATACATTAATTCCAACCTGATGGCCCCAAAGTCTTAACAAATTCCAGCATCAACTATAAAGTCTAAAGTCCAAAGTCTTATCTAAATATCCCTTAAATCAGACATGAGTGAGACTTGAGGTAGGATTCATCCTGAGGCAAAACTCTTCTCTGGCTGTGAACTTGAAACTAGACAAAGTTATGAGCTTCTAAAATACAATGGGGAGCAGGAAGGGGATAGCCATTCTCATTCCAAAAGGAAGAAGTAGAGAAAAAAGGAAGGGGTGACAGGTCCCCAACAAGTCCCAAACCTAGAAAGACAAATTCCATTAGATCTTAAAATTCAAGGATAATCTTCTTTGGTTCTGTTTTCTGTCCTCCAGGCCCACTGCAATGGCAGTGTCACCCCATGGTTCTGCAAAGCAGCTACCCCTTCAGCTCAGTCGAGGGATAGCCCCCTCAACTCTCTGTGAAGGCCCTGCCCTCTAAAACCAAGGGGCCTTTGACTTTGGTGGGAGTGGAAGCCCTCATGATCCCTAATCTGCCTGGGGGTCATTCTTCCCTTTTCTTAAAGGATAACACATGCTAGTAGTCTTTCATTCCATGTTATTATTATTTTTCTTCCTTTAGGCAGTGCTTCTGCTGGTATAATCCCATTTCTGTTCCTGACACCTGCTTCATGGAGGCTGATTAAATTTGTCCTTCATAACCATACTAATTTCCTTATCTCTAATGGCCATTTGGCAACATCCTTAATATTCTTTTCAGAATAAACTCTCATTTTTTGCAATAGAAATAAGTTGAGAATTTTCCCAATCACCACATTGTGGCTCCATTTTGCGTAACAATTCCTTCTTCAATTTATGTTTCTCCTTTCACATTTTACCATAAGCAAGCGAAGGACCTAGACTGCATCTTCAGTATTTTGCTTAGAAATATCCTTAGCTGAATATCCAGTTTTATGTCTCTCAAGTTTTATTTTGCACAAAACATTAGTATACAATTCAGCCAAATTCTTTGCCACTTTCATAAGAATGATTGTCTTTCTCGTTTCCAACAACCTGCTCTTCATTTCCATCAGAGACCTCAGTAGAGTAGCCTTTAAAGTCCACATTTGTAGCAATAGTCTCTTCATAGTAACTTGACTTACTAAAAGCATGTGCCTCTAGATTTTTCCAGCCTCTGCTCATTACCCAGTTCCAAATCCAGTTCCACATTTTTAGGTATTTGGTGCAGCAATAGCACATTTCTCAGTGCCCAAATCTCTTAGGGTTCTCCAGAAAAACAGAGCCAATAGGCAAAAGAGAGAAAGAGAGAGAGGTGCAGACAAAACTAGTTAAAATGATGAAGGCCAATTTTATTCAGGACTATTGCGATAGGGGAAAAGAGACCCCACTCTAGAACTGTGCTCCCTCTCAGCCTGCTTCCTCCCATGTTCGGCCACCTCCTCCCTCTCACCCCCAACAGCTTCATCTAATTATTGACAGAAATTGGTGTTAATTTCCTTACTTTGGATGTGTGGAATGCAACTATGAGGCTTTTGTTCTCCACTGGTTTCCAGAATTTACCATTGGGTTTGACTTCTAGTTACCTAATAGCGTATCTTAATAGCACACCCTTGGCTGCCTTTTGAATATCGTCTCCCCCCAGTTCATGGCCACCTGGCGACTCAGAATGTGACCTTGGAAATTGGGTCTTTGCTGGTATAATTAATTAAGAATTTTGACACAATATTATCTGGATTCGACTGGGCCCTAAATCCAATGAGAACGTTCTTACCAAAGGCAAAAAAAAGGCAGAGACACAGAAGAAAGAAAGCCATGTGAATCAGGAGGTACAGACCGAGTGCCTGCTGCCACAAACCAAGGAGTACCAGCAGCCATCAAAACCGGAAAAGAGAAGGAAGGATGAACCCCTTGGGCTTTTGTAGTGAGTGTGGTCCTGTTGATGCCTTGATTTCGGACTTCTGGCCTCCAGAACTGTGAAGTAATAAATTTCTGTTGTTTTAAGTCACCAAGTTTGTGGCAATTTGTTATAATAGCCCTAGGAAATGAATGCATTTCCCTTCCCTGCCTCACTTCCTACTCCCTTATGGAAGTTTCCTGGAATCAGGTTCAAAATAAACTACTTGCACTGAAGTCATTGAGTCAGGGCCTGGTAACCCAAATTAGGGCAGTGACCAAAGTATTGTGATAGGTATTGATTGAATTTCAATCTGATCTCACATCGACTGGGAATGAGATACAGAGTGGTAGGTACCCCTGTGGCACATCTGCACTCACCTTCTGGCATTTACGTGTTGGATGGAGGATCCAGAGTCATCATCCACGGGGGCATATTTGAGAGTTTGTAAACAGCTCTTCCCACACTTTCCCTCATATTTCCGAAAGCCAGAGGAATGACGGAGATGGCAGTTACCCCTGTTTTTGGCTGCAGCGTGATCTGCCTGAGCCAGGCTTCCTACTCTCTGAGTTTGTTTTAGAATAATAATTATTGTTGACTTGACATAGATCCAGCAGATGGATCCATAGAGTGCCATCCATGGATGGGCAGTCTGTGCTGTGAAATGCACTCTCCTAAAGGAGGCATAATTTTATTTTTTAATGTTTCTCCATTTTATAAGTAGTTATAAAATATGTTGAAGTTTTCAAATACTCGAGATACAAGTTTTAACAGCAATTCATTTTCTTCCTTCTGAGTTGTTTATATGCATTAAAGTAAATGCTCATCCGAGTATATCGTTAATGTTTTGTTAGTATGTTTTAGTAACATAGATTACTAAAAATTTCTACTGAAAATTTAAAATGCACCAGAAATATAACATCTAATTCAGTGCATTAATATCTATCTATCTATCTATCTATCTATCTGATAGATAGATAGATATCTATCGATAGATAGATAAATATAGATTAGATATAGATATAAGATATAGATATAGATATAGATATAGATATAGATATAGATATAGATATAGATATAGATGATATAGATATAGATATAGATAGATGAGCAAGTTAAAATGGAGGTCAGGTTTCAGATTTTGATACCTCATGAAACTTTCATCATTAAATCTCAAGTGTTTTCATTCAGTACTGTATGCTGCCCTCAAATATTAACCATTTAATGGATTGGTCCATATTTAGTATTCATTCAGCTTCTAAAGAGAAAGTCTGTAAAAGGAGTTAACTAGCTCCCAGATACCTTTTCATGTACCTTTAATTTTGTCTTCCCAAGATGAGTAGAATTGATTTCTAAACCTGGTAATTATGGCACTTCATGACTGAGGTCCAGCTTTCTACAGAAACTTTTCATATTCTCTTTGTTCCCTTGAAAATCATCAGCTGTCTAAACCACCCACTGAAATTTCCTATGGTCCAGGGAGTAATGCCTCTTTCATGTTCTCATCCCTTGAATATGGAATATTCTATTCTTTAATATGAGACCAGTGGCTTTATCAGTTTCAGAAAAAAGCTATGGTTCTGTGTAAAATTATATATATTTGTTTACAGAACTATGGAATGCATATCTATCTTTTCATAGAACCATAGTATATATTTTAGACAATTATAATAGAAAATACTTTTTTGTGTGTAATATAGTGTTCTTAAATATATATGGATAAATGGCAAGAAAGGATGGAAAAATATGCATTTATTTTTTGGTGTGAGAAAAGTTTATATTAAAGACACTAAATCTGCGCAAATCTTATGGCACATACATAATGACTAAATTCTCAGGTGCCTAAGATATTATTTATCAAGTTTGAATTTGTGCAGCATATGGAAAATTTTATTTTTTTCTTTTTTAATATGAAATTTATTGTAAAATTGGTTTCAATACACCACCCAGTGCTCATCCCAACAGGTGCCCTCCTCAATGCCCATCACCCACTTTCTCTGCCCTCCCACCCCCCATCAACCATCAGTTTATTCTCAGTTTTTAAGAGTCTTTTATGGTTTGCCTCCTTCCCTCTCTGTAACTTTTTTTCCCCTTCTGCTTCTCCATGGTATTCTGTTAAATTTCTCAGGATCCAATAAGAGTGAAAACATATGGTATCTTTCTCTGTATGACTTATTTCACTTAGCATAACACTCTCCAGTTCCATCCATGTTGCTACAAAAGGCTATATTTCATTCTTTCTCATTGTCACGTAATATCCCATTGTGTATATAAGCCACAATTTCTTTATCCATTCATCAATTGATGGACATTCAGGTTCTTTCCATAATTTGGCTATTGTTGAAAGTGCTGCTATAAACATTGGGGTACAAGTGCCCTATGCATCAGCACTCCTATATCCCTTGGCTAAATTCCTAGCAGTGCTATTGCTGGGTCATAGGATAGATCTATTTTTAATTTTTTGAGGAATCTTCACACTGTTTTCCAGAGCGGCTGTACCAGTTTACATTCCCACCAATAGTGCACCAGGGTTCCCGTTTCTCCACATCCTCTCCAGCATCTATACTCTCTAGATTTGTTCATTTTAGCCACTCTGACTCGTGTGAGGTAGTATCTCAGTGTAGTTTTGATTTGTATTTCCCTGATGAGGAGTGACATTGAGCATCTTTTCATGTGCCTGTTGGCCATCTGGATGTCTTCTTTAGAAAAGTGTCTATTCATGTCTTCTGCCCATTTCTTCACTGGATTATTTATTTTTCAGGTGTGGAGTTTGGTGATTTCTTTATAGATTTTGGATACCAGCTGTTTATCCGATATTTCATTTGCAAATTATCTTTTCCCATTCCGTTGGTTGCCTTTTAGTTTTGTTGATTATTTTCTTTGCAGTGCAGAAGCTTTTTATCTTCATGAGGTCCCAATAGTTCATTTTTGTTTTTAATTCCCTTGCCTTTGGAGATGTGTCAAGTAAGAAATTGCTGCAGCTGAGGTCAGAGAGGTTTTTTCCTGCTTTCTCCTCTAGGGTTTTGATGTTTTCCTGTCTCACATTCCGGTCTTTCATCCATTTTGAGTTTATTTTTGTGAATGGTGTAAGACAGTGGTCTAGTTTCATTCTTCTGCAGGTTGCTGTCCAGTTCTCCCAGCACCATTTGTTAAAGGGACTGTCTTTTTTCCATTGGATGCTCTTTTCTGCTTTGTCAAAGACTAGTTGGCCATACTTTTGTGGGCCCAATTCTGGAATCTCTATTCTATTCCATTGGTCTATGTGTCTGTTTTTGTGCTGATACCATGCTGTCTTGATGATTACAGCTTTGTGGTAGAGGCTAAAGTCTGGGAATGTGATGCCTCCTGCTTTGTTCGTCTTTTTCAAAATTACTTTGGCTATTCGGGGCCTTTTGTGGTTCCATATGAATTTTAGGATTGCTTGTTCTAGCTTCAAGAAGAATGCTGGTGCAATTTTGATTGGGATTGCGTTGAATGTGTAGATTGCTTTGGGTGGTATTGACATTTTAACAATATTTATTCTTCCAATCCATGAGCACAGAATGTTTTTCCATTTCTTTGTATCTTCTTCAATTTCCTTCCTAAGCTTTCTATAGTTTTCAGCATACAGATCTTTGACATCTTTGGTTAGGTTTATTCCTAGGTATTTTATGCTTCTTGGTGCAATTCTGAATGGGATCAGTTTCTTTATTTGTCTTTCTGTTGCTTCATTATTAGTGTATAAGAGTGCAACTGATTTCTGTACATTGATTTTGTATCCTGCAACTTTGCTGAATTCATGTATCGGTTCTAGCAGACTTTTGGTGGAGTCTATCAGGTTTTCCATGTATAATATCATGTCATCTGCAAAAAGTGAAAGCTTGACTTCATCATTGCCAATTTTGATGCCTTTGATTTCCTTTTGTTGTCTGATTGCTGATGCTAGCACTTCCAACACTGTGTTGAACAAGAACAGTGAGAGTGTACATCCCTGTCATGTTCCTGATCTCAGGGGGAAAGCTCTCAGTTTTTGCCCATTGAGGATGATATTAGCTGTGGGTTTTTCATAAATGGCTTTTATGATGTTTAAGTATGTTCCTTCTATCCCGACTTTCTCGAGGGTTTTTATTAAGAAAGGATGCTGAATTTTGTCCAATGCTTTTTCTGCTATATGGCAAATTTTCTAATAAGTATATTTCTTTTTTTTAAGCTTATTTTATTTATTTTCAGAGAGAGAGAGAGAGAGAGAGAGAGAGAGAGAGCATGAGAAAGGGAAGGGCAGAGAGAGAAGGAGAAAGAATCCCAAGCAGGCTCCATGCTGCCAGTGAAGAGCCCCACATGGGGCTCAGGCCATGAACCACGAGGTCATGACCTTAGCCAAAACCAAGATTCAGATGCTCAACCTACTGAGTCACCCAGACACCCCTATATTTAGTTTTATCTTCTCTTTCCTAGTTATTAATTATTTTATAAGAAAAGAAAATATCAAAAAAATGTTTTTGCTACAAATGTATTAGCTGAAAATCTCAACTTAAGGATATATTATTCCTATATGTTTTACATACAGAAAGTTAAATGGAAAAATCAAACCATCAGTAAAATGTTAGAGAATTTCTCTCTCCTTACCTACAGAATCTTAAAATATTTATAAGTTTTAGGTAATAGTGTTTCGATATAAATTTTGGTCATTAGAATTAAATCATGCCTGAACTTGTTTCTTAGATCAATATGCTTTATAAGATTCTGTAATTAAAAGTTCACCTTGATTTTTTGACAGGAGTTAATTGAGTAAGAATATAGGCTATCTAGCTCGTTTTTCATTTTTTTTTAATTTTTAAAAAAATTTTTTTTTCAATGTTTATTTATTTTTGGGACAGAGAGAGACAGAGCATGAACGGGGGAGGGGCAGAGAGAGAGGGAGACACAGAATCAGAAACAGGCTCCAGGCTCTGAGCCATCAGCCCAGAGCCTGACGCGGGGCTCGAACTCCCAGACCGTGAGATCGTGACCTGGCTGAAGTCGGACGCTTAACCGACTGCGCCACCCAGGTGCCCCTCGTTTTTCATTTTTAAATCAGTCACACACAGTAACATTGATCTTAGTTTTCTATGTATAAAACACACATATTTTCTCTCTTTTAATTTTCCTTTATTTACTTGTTTTGTTCCATTCTTCACTCATCAATAGGCTAAACTCCTCCCACATTTTGACCTTGAAGATATCCATTTTAAAATTTGACATGCATGGTATTTGCTACATAGCTTTGTGTGCTTCTTTCTTATTGTTCTTCACTGAATATTCTGTTTTTGAGTTCTGTCCATAATGAGACACATAGATTTAGATAATTCTTATGGACTATTTTGTTTCATTATTTGCTAATAACCAACTTTTATTTATCGATTTTTTAACTGAAGGACATTTAACCTGTGATGTATCCTGGTATGTATCTTTGTAGCTTTCCAAAAGTTTCTTTAAGGCATATATACCAGAACTGAAATTGTTGAATCATTTAAAACATTTCCTAAATCTGTCCAGAACGGCTGAGCAAATTTATGTTCCTACCAGCACTGCATCATGATGTCAGTTTCTCCACAGTCTCACTACCAATTTATGTTATTAAAATTAGGTTCTTGGCTTTATCTAGTGGATAAAAAGTCATTTCTAATTATTGTATTAATATGTATTCCTCTAGTTAGTAATGAGCTTAGACATCACTTATATGTTTGTTAGCCATCTTAATGATTTCTTTTGTGAATTGCCTGTCAAATTATGTTAATTTGCATAGATTTAAAAACCACATGTCAAATTTACTCTTATGTTATTATCCTATATTGTAACTATCTCCCCCAAATCTGTATTTACTGTGGTGTCCTATATAGAAAATAAACCATTAATGTCCATGTGATTCAAACCACTTTTTTTGATTTGTTGTTGAATATTTTTGCCTTTAATTAAGAACATCTTTCCCCACCTTATCATATATAGATATTTTTATTTACATCTCAATGCTCTATAAATGTATTTTCTCACTTAAGTTTTATTTTTGTGAGATAATGTTGTGATTTAATATATTATCCTCCAAGTAGTGAGCTAATTTTCCCAGCCCCAATAAACAATCCCTTCTTCCCTAACTGATTGGTCCTGCTATCATTTGCAAGTTCCCATAATATAGATGGTTTCTTTCTCTGGTTTATTCCATTGTTGTATTTGTCTGTGAATATGTTAGTGCCATCAGTTTTATTTATGATGGATTTGTAATGTGTCTTTAATACCTTAATAGGGAAGTCTCTCTTATGCTCTTTTCATTTCTTTCAAAAAATTCCATATACACCTTTGTTCTTTCATATAAGTTTTAGAATAATTTTTTCTATTTCCATGCAAAATCGTGCTAAGATTATGATTGAATTTATTAAATTTATTGTCCAGTTTAATGATAATTTATTTTTTTTTTATATTTTTTTTCAACGTTTATTTATTTTGGGGACAGAGAGAGACAGAGCATGAACGGGGGAGGGGCAGAGAGAGAGGGAGACACAGAATCGGAAACAGGCTCCAGGCTCTGAGCCATCAGCCCAGAGCCTGACGCGGGGCTCGAACTCACGGACCGCGAGATCATGACCTGGCTGAAGTCGGACGCTTAACCGACTGCGCCACCCAGGCGCCCCGATAATTTAAAACTTTATAATGTTAAATCTTATCTAAGTTTCTATATCTTTGTTTCATAAAACTTTATTTATTTTAAGATAATCCTTAATTTATATTTTATAAGCACAAATTGAGTATCAGTGCTAATTTCTTCCATTGATTAAATATCTAACTGCTTCACTACACCCAGTATTTCTAACAATTTGTGGATTGTATCAGATTTTCTAGGTAAAATATCAATCTCTGTGCATTTTCTGTCTTATTGCATTGGCTAGATCCTCAAATCTAATATTTGTAGCAAATTTGTAGCAAAGATAGAAATCAGCTGTTGCTCTCCAATGGGATTTGACTACATCATATGTGTGATTAGTATCGATTCTGGACTTATTTTTAAATATTTTGAATGTTATTCCTAAATAACATAAATCTTTATTTTGTTCCCAAGTATAAGACAATTGCTTCAAAACTTCTCCATTATGTACAATGATATATTTTATAAGTTTTACATTACTAACACTTGTCACATTGAACAAGTTGTTTTTATTTCTCTTTTCTTAATAACTTTCACAATAAATAGTTGTTGAATGTATCAAAGGCTTTGTACCAATATGATTTTTTGCTTTATTTGATTTGTGTGGCATTTTATAGGGATAGAATTTTCTGTTGATAAAGTGTGCATTTATTCCTGGGATAAGCCTTTTTTAGTTATGATTCATTATTTTAATACAGCATTGGAAACATTTAGCTAATAGTTTAAAAATTTGGCTCAGCTTCATAGGTCAATTGACATGTATGTTTTAATTTTTGCCCTTTCCTTACCAGCTTTAGATCAGAATTACACTAGTTTCAAAAAATCTATTACTGTTACCACAAATAATAGAAATAATTATTGCGTGCTTTGGGCCCTTGTCACATAGTAGGCATTTTCTATGCACTTAAATAAATTCTGAAACTATAGCATAATTCAATGCAGCTTAAAATATGGCCATCAAATCTATTTCTTTTAAAAACATTTTTTTAATGCCTATTTATTTCTGAGAGAGAGAAACAGAGCTCAAGTGGCGGAGGGGCAGAGAGAGTGGGAGATACAGAATCTGAAGCAGACTCCAGGCTCTGAGCTGTCAGCACAGAGCTCGATGCGGGGCTTGAACTCAGGAACCATCAGATCATGACTTGAGCTGAAGTTAGGCACTTAACCAACAGAGCCACACAGGTGCCGCATCAACTCTTTCTTTTCAATTTTCTTTAACCAATTATAGTGATTTATCACAATTACTGTCATTGTCTCTTAATGCTGAAGATATGATGTCAGCTAACATTTACTGAACACTTGAAATTTTCCAAGTATTATACATTTATCAATTTATTTATTCCTCTATGAAGTAGGGACTATTATTAGTCTCAATGTCTATGAGGAAACGGATGGATCTGTCCAAGATAGAACCAGGATTCAAAACTAGGCAAGTTCCTAACCACTACACCACATTATTTTTCAAATTATGATGCATTCTAGCTTACAAGCAAGATTAATTGTCTGTTGTTAGAAAATGTTGATAAAACTCCATTTTAATAGTATTAGTTTGTACTTTTTGAATGTAAACTTATAACCAGGGTAATTTTTTTTAGTAGTAGTTTGATAAAATATTGCTACAATATTGTCTACCAGGATAAAGCACCATTATGGCTATTAGGCTATTTGTCAAAATAGCCTACTGATTAACAATAGATAGTATTCTAATAGCACTTTCTAGGCATTATGTTTTAGGTAAACTGTAGCTAGATAGAATCCGATAGAGCCATAAATCAAAACTACAAGGAATTATGTAATCCTATTTCCTACTATTTATACCCAATACTCTGAAAGTATTTCTTTAATATTTATATGTACATTTAAGAGAACTATTTTAAAATGCTTCCATTTAGTCATAGTATTATGCTATTAAAATTCACTTATGATGATGATGATGATATTATTATATTGTTATAAAATATTGTCCCCCTCTCACTGGCCAACTTGTTGCATTTATGAAATTACTTGATGTCATCATAATTCATATCAATAGAACCTCAAAAAATATAATTTTCAATAATGAAATAGCATTTAAATCCCAAGTGCAGTGTTTATATTAACAAGAACAAGTCTGCTCTTTTGATAAATGTTATTGAGCAAGTTTGATCGTGCTGATGTATTAAACAACACTACAGAAATACATAGTGAAGTTGTAATGTGAAAAATTATTTGAAGTGTTTACATCTTACCAATTTCATTAACCATTATCCTCTGCTGAGTTATAAAATACTGAATATCCGCAAGATGTTTATTGACCATACTTGGCCCTGGTGCTTTATTCTACTAGACCTGGAAAGTCTATGCCTCCTGGAGAAGTGAGAAGAACGTGGCAAGAGTTAAACAGGGTTTTGTAGGAAAAACAAAGTTATAATTTTTTTTTCCTTATCTTGAAGAGCAATTGGGGGAAAAAAAGATGATTTCTATGCTACTCATATACTTTTTAGTATCAAATTCATGATTAAAATTTATGATCTATATAGTTTTAATTAAAATACTAGTAAGCCTTCTGATATCATAAACACAAATTAACTCTAAATGTGAATACAAAGGAATAGAGCTCTCTCACATGTACAATTCCAAGAGTGTGTGATTTTTTTTCCTTCATATCAAGCCATGATCAATTTACCTAATCCTTTTTGTGTATACATTTTACATGTACACTTGGGAAACACTTTGAAAAAATGCAATTGTGTAGCCTCAAAAAAAAAAAGTACATAAAATCTGTATCCCATGAACATTTAATAAATGTTTAATAAGTAAATAAAATATTTATGAATGTTTATATTTTACAAATATTAAATAATAATTTATACATGCTTTTTTAGCAAATAAATGCTCAAATAGGTAGATGTTAAATGTAGAGTCCGATTTTAGGCAACAGGCTTGACCAATGGAAACTTGAGCAAGGCAATGGGGCCACATTGGCCACCCTGCTGAGGCAAACAGGCCCATCAAGACATAAGCCCCAACTGACCAATGGGCTACTGACAAGCAAGCACAGTTCCTAAGATTACCAAAACAGGAAAAAGTCCATATGTTCCCATACTTCTTCACTCCATCCTCTAACTGTGACCTCTCATCACCACCTCATGGCAGTTGGTTTCTCCCTTGCTGTCCTGCCCTGCTGCTCCCTTGCAGGGCATTCAGTAAACTTCTACCTCCTTTGTTCTGTTGTGGGTGAATGCTTTCACTGCCCGTGCCACCAGCTCCCACCCAATCTAGATGCCCCACATGAGAGGTCAAATAATGGCTCCCAAAGATGGCCGTCTCACATTTGCTCCCTTTCTTCAGTCCAGTATTATCTGCGTTACAAATGATTTGTCATGTTCTGTCATAAATGTTCAAATATAAATAACAAATCTACTAAGCTATGATTGCCCGTTTTACAAGACTGACAAGGAGTTCGTGGGAAAACAGAACAAAACAAAATAAAAAAGTTAAAAATAGTATTCTAGAACTCTTCTATCCAATAAGGTAGTCACTAGCCAGATGTTGCCACTGAGCACTTTAAATATGGCTAGTTTGGATCAAGATGTGTTATGAGTATAAATTACCTGATATCAAGGACTTAAGCAAGAAAACAAATCTCAGCAATTTTCAATTACACATTGCAACTGAAGATTTTGCATATAATGGGCTATAGTGTGAGTACCTGACATTAAGCTTTTTTGACTATAATGTAAGTGCCTGATATTAAGCTTTTGATTACTAAGGCATCCATTTCAAAGACATCCATCTTGAACAAATTGCCAGCTGTATGCCAACTACTAGGTAAACAACTAGATAGAAAGCCAACCCCCCACCCACATCCGTGGGTGTTCTCATTTCAGAAGGCCCTGAGTAACCCAGAAAAGTGGTGTTACCTGTTTTATGTATGTATGTATGTATGTATGTATGTATGTATGTATGTATTTATTATATACAATTTATCATCAAGTTAGCTAACATACAGTGTATACAGTGTGCTCTTGGCTTTAAAAGGAAAATCCTGTGATTCATCACCTACATACAACACGCAGTGCTCATCCCAACAAGTGCCCTCCTTAACTCTCATCACCCGTTTTCTTTGTAGCCCCACCCTCCTACCCCCATCGACCTTCAGTTTGTTCTCTGTATTTAAGAGTCTCTTATAGTTTGCCTCCCTCTCTGTAACTATTTTTTTTTCTTTCCCTTCCCCCATGGTCTTCCGTGAAGTTTCTCAACTTCCACATATGAGTGAAAATATATGATAACTTTCTTTCTTTGACTGACTTACTTCCCTTAGCATAATACCTTGCAGTTCCATCCATGTTGTTGTCAATGGCAAGTTTTCATTTTGTTTCATTGCTGAGTGGTATTCTGTTGCATATAAATACCACTTCTTCTTTATCCATTCATCAGTTGATGGATGTTTGGGCTCTTTCCATAATCTGGCTATTGTTGATAATGCTGCTATAAACATTGGGGAACATGTATGTACCCCTATGAATCAGTACTCCTGTATCCATTTGGATAAATTCCTAGTAGTGCTGTTATTGGGTGAGAGGGTAGTTCTATTTTAAATTTTTTGAGGACCCTCCACACCGTTTTCCAGAGTGGCTGCACTAGTTTGCCTCCCCACCAACAATGCAAGAGGGTTCCCCTTTCTCCACATCCTTGCCAACATCTGTTGTTTCTTCAGTTGTTAATTTTAGCCACTCTGACTGGTGTGAGGTGGTATCTCAATGTGATTTTAATTTGTATTTCCCTGATGGTGAGCAATGTTGAGCAGCCTTTCATGTTTCTGTTAGCCATCTAGATATCTTCTTTGGAGAACTGTCCATTCATGTCTTTTGCCCATTTCTTCACTGGATTATTTGCTTTTTGGGTGTTGAGTTTGATACATTCTTTATAGATTTTGGATACAAAGCCTTTTTCTGATATCTCATTTGGAAATATCTTCTCCCATTCTGTTGGTTGCCTTTTAGATTTGCTGATTGTTTCCTTTGCTGTGTAGAAGATTTTTATTTTGATGAGGTCCCAATAGTTCATTTTTGTCTTTGTTTCCCTTGCCACCGGAGACGTGTTGAGTAAGAAGTTGCTGTGGCTGAAGACAAAGAGGTTTTGCCTGCTTTCTCCTCTAAGATTTTGATGATTTCCTGTCTCACATTTAGGTCTTTCATCTATTTTGAATTTGTTTTTTGTGTATGGTGTAAGAAAGTGGTCCAGTTTCATTCTTCTGCATGTTACTGTCAGGTCCTCTCAGCACCATTTGCTAAAGAGACTGTCTTTTTTTCCATTGGATGCCCCTTCCTGCTTTGTTGAAGATTAGTTGGCCATACATTTGTGGGTCCAATTCTGGGTTCTCTACTCTATTCCATTGGTCTGTCTGTCTGTTTTTGTGCCAATACCAAACTGTCTTGATGGTTACAACTTTGTAACACAACTTGAAGAAACACCCCTGCTTTGATTTTGAACTTCTAACATCTGGAACTGAGACAGTAAATTTCTCTTGTTTAAGCCACCATATATATATGGTACTTTGTTATGGAAGACTTAGCAAGCAAATGCAGAATAATATTTTTTCTTAGAACAATGTTTCAAATGTACAAGTAAAATGTATAACATTCTAGGTGCACCTGGCTGGCTCAGTCAGTTAAGCATTGACTCATGATCTCGACTGAGCTTATGATCTCACAGTTCATGAGTTCGAGTCCCACGTCAGGCTCTGTGCTGACGGTGCAGAGTCTGCTTGGGATTCTCTCTCTCCTTCTCTCTACCCCTCTGCCACTAGTGTTCACTCTTCCTCTTAAAATAAATAAACTTAAAAAATGTATAACATTATAAATAAAGTCTATAATGAAGAAATACTATTATCAAAAAGGTATCATATAGTAACTTATGTGCCTGTTTATTAACACATTAAATGAAAATATTTTATACAAGTTCTCAGGTTCTCTTTAGTCTTTATCTTTCTGCAACATTTAACTTTATTAATGACTTACTCCTAGAAGTGCTTCTTTCTCTAGCTTTACTAATCATCGTCTACTCTGGTTCTTCTTCCCCTTTCCTTCCCCCTGGCCCTCAAATATGGATAATTTTAAGAGTTTCTTCTTTAAGCCTTTTCTTTTCTTCCTCTTGAGTCTCAGTTCATGAACTACTTTCTGATGACTCACTGGTAATGACACTAATCCTGATTTGTTTGCTAAAATATAGAAAATGCTGCCAAATGTATATTTCTGCTCGTATTCCTCACAAGAATCTCAAATGCAACACTACTTCTACTCTAAATTAGTCAATTAAATGAAAATTTACTATCTGTCAAAGGCAGAATCCAATTAGTTACACCATTCCTTTTTACCTGTCGCATTTAATTGACCTGTCAGTTTTCCATTATAACTTTTAAAATTTTAATTCAGATCACTTTCCCTTGGCATCACTTTAGTTTGAGTTTGTTTGTTTATTTATCCTTTATATTTTATTTTGTGTTAGTAATCTGTATACCCAGTGTGGAGCTCAAACCCATGACCCCTGATAACAAGAGTTGCAAGCTCTTTTGACTGAGTTAGGTAGGTGTCCCACTTTAGTTTAAGACTGTTTTTCTATTCATGCTTGGATTGCTGAAAGAGCCTGCCTATGAATTCCGTATGTCAAGCTCATCACTTCAAATTTAGGCTCTCCAAGAGAGTCATTTAGAAAGGCAAGTCTGCTTATCTTGATTTTTTTTAATTAGTATTTTTTCTTTCCTCTCAACTCCACTGCATTGCTGTCAGTTTAAAGTACAGTCTTAAGTAGTGCAAAAGACACAAGACATTTGGACATCTAATGATGCTGACTCACTGGATCACATGGTTTGGGAAGAGAAAGGTTAAAAGGTTGGGAAATGTGAAACCTTTGATTCTTGGGAGGTATGGGGCACCCACGGTGTGGAATGGGAGATGGGCTCTGAATCCTGCTGGCAGGAAAAATGACCAATGGAAATTAGAAATGGTGAATCCAGATTCCAAGGAATTGGCTTATTGAATGCATAAGAAAATGAAGGACAAATGGCACATGCACCAAAAAAAGGTAAATTATGCCTTCCCTTGGTTCTTGTTCTCTGTAATAGTGAAAATGAAAGTAAGAGAGAGAGATGGGACAGAAGCTGACCAGGACAAGCCTGGATTCCGCTGGCCATGGTACAACCCCTATCCTCATGTACTCTTCCAAAGGGAAATGTTATGCTGAAAAAACAGATTGCAAAGGTTGCAATAATTCATAAGAGAATGGGCAAAACAATGGGGAAAGAGAAAAGAAAGACAAAAGACATTTCTCTCAGTAAAGTGGAAAATTTATTAAGAAATAATAAACTATTATTAAGAAATGAGATGAATATGAGCACCTGGGTGGCTCTGTCAGTTAAGTGTCCAACTCTTGATTTTGGCTCAGGTCATGATCTGGGTTCGTGGGTTCAAGCCCCATGTCAGGCTCCATGTTCGTGGTGCAGAGCCTGTTTGAGGTTCTCTTCCTCTCTTTTTGTCTCTCTCTGCCCCTCTCCAGCTTGTGGTATCTCTCTCATAAATAAATAAACTTAAAAAAAAACAGAGAAATGGGATGAATAAAGCATACATTGCTGAGATCAAAACACAGATCATAGGTCTACAGTCTTGAAATCTAGGTTGTCTGATGGAAGCCCTTACTGGACCAACAAACTTAAAGACCCCTAAACAAATCTGCCTTATTCAAACGAGTGTGGGGAAAATAAAAAAACAAAACCTTGAAGGCAATGAGAAACCTATCCTCAGTTTGGGGTGATAGTCCTACATTCTAATTGATACAGGGACTAATGAAGTGGCCGGTGTCCCTTGGCCAGGCGCCCGACTGGGTAGCAAAGGCCATATTCATTTGAGTGTGTGAAATGGTCAGGAGGTGGAAAAGTGAAGTTTCTGGAACTCCTTGACACGGGAGCCCCATGCATTGTGTTTTCAAAACCTGTTGATAATATCTTAATGAGGCCCACAGGCTGGAAGAAATATAGACATGCAAAAAATTATAGAATTAAAGTTTGGATGAAAATTGAGATGTTTAAATAGGCTTTATGTGAAATGATTATATCTTTTTATCTGAATGTATTATGGGAATGGGTGTTATGTCTAACTGGAATGTTTTCACTACTCAGTATTATAAAATAGAAGGCATGTAAATCTACTTTCAGACTAGTCTTGACTGAGCATGCCAAATGAAAACAAATAGGAGTACCAGATCCCACACAAGGTGTTAATTTAAAACTGTCTATTGGACAAAATACACTAGAATATCAGGATCTAGTTGGTTTATTTGGATGTGGGGGGACACATACTTCACACTTGGAAATATTGTGAAACTCCTATAATAAAACTACATGAAAGGAGTCTTGAAGTCCTTATGCAGACAAGGGCTTACAGCAAAACCTGTGAGCACCACCAAGCAATGATTGCTGGGATTTTGGATCAGAGAATTTCTATTTGAAGGCAATTTACTAGCTTGCTATCAGACATTAAGTGAAACCGCCTCCATGAGCGAATGACATAAAGTATTGTTAAAACCTGAAATATCCATGATTTCTTGGGTGATGTCAGAGAAACAACCCAAAGGGAAGGAGAGTGTCCAGAAGTGTTCCATAATAAGATGAAAATGGTTTGTGTGGGAACATGTGACATATAGGGGAATACAAAGAAGTACTCAATACGTTCACAAGCAAGTTGACTCTCTTTCCCTAGGACCGTGAAACCACCTGAAGAGCTGCCTGATCCTGTTACCATTTGGGTGGTGGCCTATAAACAGCTCTTGATTGACCAACTAAGAGCTGCTTAGTTTATGGGTAGCAGTTCTTAAGTGAATGGATAACACGCAGTTTGGAAGACTACCACTCTGATTGAGGAAGGTAAACACATGTCAGCGTGGTGGGATAAAACTCCATGCTGTTTGCTCCAGTGTTTCAGTTTTTACTGACCCATGGGCAGGAGTCAATGGCTTGGTCATACAGTCAGGCAGGAAGGCAGTGGAAAACTGGCCTAAAAGGATTACCATATGAGGCATTGTCCTATAGAAATCACTATGAGAATATAAGCGTTGCATTAAAGTGGGATTGGTTTCTGTCTCTTAAAAGAACCCTATTCCAAGAGTAAAAGATGATTGGAACCAGGGAGTAGATTTCCTGATGTACTTGCTTGAGGTGGCCACCAGCATCCACGATAGAAGTGGATCTTGGGGAACTGCAGTGATGAACAGATGTGCTGAATCTAGACATATTCCTCTTCCATCCTGTTTATTCATTGTGTCAGCTGATTGTCCCTAATGGTGGCTCACTTCGTGGTGTGATTTTTAATGACTGTGTTTTGTTTGATTTTGTTTTTGTTTTTCTGTAGTAGTCTCATATTGGGTTGTATGAATGCCAGTAAGAAAGGAATTTTTCATTTGCCTTTTTAGAAGCTCTGGGAATTCAACCAGTTTGAAATTACTTTTTATGTTAATCATTCACATTGGCAATTATTTCACTAGAAAGGTAATATAAATGTGGACTCTTCACATATATATGATGCAGATCTTGTGTCATGCAATATCATGAAAATTCCCTTAGTTTGTCTTGTGAATTAAATTATACCTTCCCCCACCTTCCCCCCAAATGAGATATGTTGAAGATCTCAGCCCTGGTACCTGTAAATATAAATTTATTTGGAAATAGGGTATTTGAAGATGTAACAAAATTAAAATGAGGTCATACTGGATTTCACAGTAATTTCCTAAATTCAATGACTGGTGCCCTTATAAGGACATTTAAAGACACATAGACATACATAAGGAAGAAGGCCATGAAATAAAGGATACAGAGATTAAAGTGATAACAGCTACCAACCAAGAGATGCTAAGACATGTCACTAGTTTTTCAAAATTATCTTTCCTTCTTCTTCCTCTTCTCCTCCTTCTCCTTCTCCTTCTCCTTCTCCTTCTCCTTCTCCTTCTCCTTCTTCTCCTTCTCCCTCTCCTCCTCCTCCTCCTCCTCCTCCTCCTCCTCCTCCTCCTCCTTCTTTTTAAGGTCACATTCCTATGGTTTGAAACACAAGGGGCTCATATTGGATCAGTTCATGGTATTGTAAAAAGCAGAAAGTTCTCATGTGCAACCCCTCCCCTGCAAATAATCTGTGCTCCTTTTATAGTATTGTTTGTCAACATATCTGGATGCTATTTTCCCCTTACCTTTACACACGCTATGCTTTCTATTGAAATTGCTTTTGCCATTATTATTCCAGCTCCTCTACTTTTCGGCAAAACTTTCTCTGAACACCTCAGGGTGAAACAAGCATCTTATTAGCGTCTATTTTGCATATATCAGAAAAAAAATTCAGCAAAATACGAGTTTATTAAGGGCAGAGAGTACGATGTTTTCATTTTTATATCCCAGAGCTTGACGCAAAGTATATGCTCAATTTTTTAATGAAGAAATGGGGGACAGTATGTTTGATGTGTTAGCTGTACTATTAATATTAATTAGAAATTACTAAGGAGAATTCCATGACCTTCAATATATCTTTTTCTCTAAAATAACAGAATTAAAGAAATGTTTGCTCACAAAAATACTTTGCAGTGTTTTCCGTATAAAGAAGTATTTTCCAGGGTACCTGGAAGGTTCAGTCGGTTCAGTATCCAACTTCAGTTCAGGTCATGATTTCGTGGTTGGTGAGTTCGAGCCCCACGTCCGACTCTGTGCTGACAGGTCAAGAGCCTGGAACCTGCTTAGGATTCTGTGTATCCTTCTCTTTCTGCCCCTCCCCCTGCTCGCATTCTGTCAGTCTTCTCTCTAAAAAATAAATGTTAAAGAAAAGAATTATTTTACTATCTAACTTCTAAACAGTATATGTTAAGAGACTGCAGCATTATTTCATTCTTTGAACCCAATGCTATACTTGAGCAGCATAAATCCATTCTTATCACATTCTTAACAACCTAGCAAGGTGAAATCAAATGGACTCTATGGAAGATTTTCTATATTAATTTTCTTTGAATCCTCACTGTCTTGAAGAATCAATGACACACAAAAAGGGCACATAATATACTATATAAAATGAGCAGGGAGATGAATACAAATACATGCAAACTTTTACACATAAAGGCCAACAATGACATGTACGTGGCACATCTCTTGTTAAAGTAGGTATTTTTGAAATTTGAGAAATGTATTGCTTTCAGGGTTATGTGCCATTTTTCATTTTGTGTGGCATGACTAAGCTCTTTTCCAATACTGTCTAGTACTCAATAGCATTCTGAATTAATAATTATTTTGTAGAAGCTCATGATTGCATTCTTTCTCTGCCATCTATATCTTTACCATTCTCTCCAATTTGGCTGAATTCAGGAGAAATTAAGCTGAGCTCATTCAGGAAACAAAGAAAGTTCTTTCCAAACCATATGATAAGGTTAAATGAAAGAGCTGCCTTTGGCAGAGCAGAGATCTTTTTTTATGAATTAAATTACACAGTCCATTAGAATAGGAAATATATACGATGCCAACTTGATTTAACACATGGATCATGTATTTGGCCTTAGGACTAAATTCCATCTTCAATAGTTGCTTTTGGGTTGCTTCCACTAAGAAAATATTAATCTCTAAACCTCAAAACAACACCACCTGTTCATCCATTTATTCATGAAATGAACATTTATTGAGCATGTACTATTAAAAACAATACCATAAGGAAGTTCACACTCTACTAGAGAATGACTTTTAAAATAATTAAAAGTTGTGATAATTTCTATGTAATGAATTTACAATATGTATAAAATAATGAGTGTGCAGAGAAGACAGGGAAATTAGTTTTTTTTCTTGATAAATGGCCATGAGTAAACTAGTTGGTTTTCTAAGATGATCCTTCCAGGCCAAGTCTTCATTTGTACTGAGTAAAAGAATGGAGAAAGAATATCATATTCTTAATGGTCTTTGTTGCTAAACTTATTTACGATGTTAGTATCCTTTTCAACATAACAATCTAAGCAGATACTATCAATGAATCAGAGTTGGTTGGTCCTCAAGACAAAATCCTTTTGTTGTCTTTGCTGTTAGATCAAATTCTGGTGAAACTTGTTAGAGCCTTAGGAACTTACCAAGAATATTCAGCCTTAGTAACTTACCAAGAATATTCAGCACAGCGACCTTGAGAAGAATACCCAGTGAGAAATCCAGATTACTTGCCAATATAACATTTAGCCATGTCAACATGCCCTGAAGATAAATTACCTGTGTGTGAGTATGTATATTTGTGTGTGTGTATCTGTGTGGTATGCATGTGTATGTTTGTGCTATTTGAGAACTTGTCAAGTCTTTGTTTATATTTTTAAGAATGTATTTTATAGGGGCGCCTGGGTGGCTCGTCGGTTGAGCGTCCGACTTCGGCTCAGGTCATGATCTCACAGTCTGTGGGTTCGAGCCCCGCATCAGGCTCTGTGCTGACAGCTCAGAGCCTGGAGCCTGCTTCTGATTCTGTGTCTCCCTCTCTCTCTGGCCCTCCCCTGCTCATGTTCTGTCTCTCTCTGTCGCAAAAATAAATAAAAGCATTAAAAAAAAATTAAAAAAAAAGAATGTATTTTATAAAAACATTTTAAGAGTAGGGAAATCAATTTTTATTTTCTAACTACTTTGAATAATTAAGCATAACATGATTATAATAAATATTTGTCAAGTGCCCATGGGACATGTATGTAAAATTAACATCAACTTCCAAAACAAGAGATATACTTTAAAATATTTAATCTGGCAATTTTTATAAAAATATAAAGAATATACACTTTTATATAATTAAAAAAGAAAACATACTCCCAATGAAGCAAACATTAACATAAAAGGTGGAGATATATACAATCATTTATGGATGAAAAGGAGTTTTGCATTCAGACTCTGTTCATGGATATGAAATTGTGGGTATTGGTCAGTATAACTGTCTCAATATGATTATAATACATAATGTCTTAAGAAAACAGCAGCTCCAGGGGCATCTCTGTGGCTCAGTTGGTTGAGCATCCAACTTTGATTTGGGCTCAGGTCATGATCCCAGGGTCATATGATTGAGCCCCACACTGGGCTTTGTGCTGAGTGATTTTGTGCAGAGGCTACTTGAGATTTTCTCTCTCTGTGTATGCGCCTTTCCCCCACCTGTACTCCCTCTCCATCCCCCCCCCAAAAAAAAAAAACAAAGAAAGGAAAAGAAAACAGCAGGTCCTATTAATTTAATCAGTTTATTTGGGATTTGTTACTTGTTTTGTATGTTGAATTTAGTTTACTAATCCATAGCCATAGCATTTTTTTTTCTCATAGTCAGTTACATTTCATTGGCATCACTATTTTATCACTTCTGATTAGCCATTAGTGGTTTAACTCACCATGTGGACTATGAAACTGTTATTCATAGGGTAAATATTAACATCATTTATTTTCTATGACATTTTTATGTGAGAAACAGTGCTGCTAACATAATTGCAAGATGGTCTGGAGCTGTTAATTCCACAAAATTCATTGTGATTTCATTGGAATTATGTGGATTACGTGGCTACCAATTAATTTATGCAATGTAATGAGTGCTTCATTTCATTCATCAGGAATTAAAAAAGTGTCTGCATTACAGCTTTGTAATTGTACAGAGACTCAGTCATCCTTTATTCGTCTAAACATAATGGCAGTGAAATTGGTTTCTAGATATAATGTTTTCATGTATTTATTTATTAAGAATAACAGAACTAGAAAGAAATTGCTGCCATAATAAGTTTCTAATGCAAAATATGATGACATATTATTATTTTTTCTTTTGAGTTAAAAAGATAAAACATCTTTTTATGTTTTCAGATAAAATGTTACAGCAATTTTATTACTATGCATGTGTATATATTTTATATGCATATTTTCCCTACTACATTAACCAGTGTACCCTAAAAATACTAATTTTTTAAATTTCTTTCTATGTATGATATAGCAATCATCAAAATAATAATATAAGGTTGACATAGATACATATATATTTCTTCTAGTGTATAATAAAACTATGATTTGTTTGTAAGTTTCTTTTGACATCTCAGATGATATATAAGAACAAATACTTTTGGTGTCTTTTTTCTTCACTAATAAAGTGTATCTTTTTGTTTTTCCAAATTAAGTCATAAACTGTTAGTTGAAACAATAGAATCACATCTCTTTGGTTTTAATTTCATGCATCTTTTTTTTTAATGTGAAAAGTTTCACAAAGCAGATAAGACCCAAATTGTTATAATCTACCAGTCTTAAATACTTTATTTTGCTTGTGGGTTGGACGTATCTTGAAAACTATAGGTCATTGTTTATGAATTCAAAATTTATTACATTTAACAATTTATTACTGATATATATATATATATTAATTTTTTAATGTTTATTTTTGAGAGAGACAGAAACAGTGTGTTGGG
Source organism: Felis catus (assembly GCF_018350175.1). Lineage (NCBI taxonomy): Eukaryota > Metazoa > Chordata > Mammalia > Carnivora > Felidae > Felis > Felis catus. The sequence goes on from NC_058376.1 coordinate 33,306,888, forward strand.
GGGGGAGGGGCAGAGGGAGAGAGGGAGACACAGAATGCAAAGTAGGCTGTCAGCACAGAGCCTGACATGAGGCTCAAGCCCATGAACTGTGAGATCAGGACTGGAGCGAAAGTCGGATGCTCAACTGACTGAGCCACCCAAACATCTCTACATTTTATTAAAAAAAGATCACTCACATGCTTTCTGATGTGTGGGTATTATATATCCCAAATGACAGCTATATAGATTTTAATTTGTTCTGCTTGCCCTGCTTTCTCTTTTCCAGCATTTTTAAAATGCATATATACTGATGTATTTTATTATCAAGGGATATTCAGTAGCCCAGTATAATCTGTCTCCAGTTGGAAGTCAAAATAAATGGGGTTATCTGCAAGTAAGTTTCATTTTTGCCTTGTTCCTTTTACCCTAAAATTAATGACAAAGACTCTTTTCTTTATGAAACTTCAGTTAGGCTCCCATTATCCTGTTTTTAGACAAGGCTTCATCTTGGGTCAATTCATCCTCCGCCTACCTGAGCCAAATGTAGCAAGAATCCTGCTAAGTCACTTTAATGGCAATCCCTCCACCATTGATATCTGATCACACTAATCCTGTTAAATGAATGTAGCAAGAATCACCTTACCCTTGATGTCTGTCTCCTTTTCGTATTTTCCATCCATCCACTGAGCTTCTGGCTCTGCTGCTTGGCTATAAACTCACACTTATCCCTGTAGTCAGAGTTGAGCCTGACCTCCCTTATTGCAATAGTCCCGACTGCAATCTTCTTTTTAACAACCATCAGAATACTTTTGTAACGCTATTTAGCCGAATGTATATGAATTGGTGTTATCTATTTTTTTTTAGAAAAAAAACAAAACAAAACAAAACTGCCATCCTTCTAACCTTTAAATAATGATCTTTATGACAAGTTCAACTATATAGAGTCTAAAAGCATACTGAGCAGGAAAGTAAATCAAAAGAAAAATGAAAAACTAGGAAAAAATATAACTGCAACTCAAATATCTGACAAAAATTTTGATGTCTGAACATAGAAAGGACTCTTAAAACCAACATAACGAAAAACAGAAAATATGTCATTAACAGGAATATGAATTCCAGAGGAAAAAAATTGATACACAAATGTTTTTTAAACCCATGAGAAGGGTTTCAACTTGGAGACCTCTAGTTGTCTGCCAGAGGTCATTCTCCCATCTTTCTTAGAAAAAAAAATTAATTACTTAAAAAATAATTACTTAATAATAAAATAAAAATAAAATAAAATAAAATAAATAAACTTGCTTTATAGTTGCAGCTTGTGGCCATTTGACTTTAGGTCTCAAAATTATATGTAAATGAAAGTGTTGGGAGATAGACAGGAAATCTGCTTTAAAAGAAGGGTCAAATCTTGATTGTTCTTCTTGCTTTCTCTTAATTCATTTTTTGAACGCACTATGATAGTTGAGTCTCCAGGCGATGTTTGGAACATGAACATGAGGTTAGAGACATAAGCCTGGAACACAGTCAGTTTTGTGGTGCTGCCATATCCCGGGGTTCCCTACCTCCCAAAGTCTTCTGTTTTATTTTTAACAGGAGAGAAATGCAGCATTCTGTGATTTGAACCTGTGTTACTTTGTATTTTCTTTTGTTATGCACACAAACCTAATTGTATGTGATAGAAATTCATTCACAAATAAAGAAAAACTAATGAAAAATATTACTTTTAGTTATCAACTTGGCAAAGATGAAAAAGGTGGAAACTTTTTCTGTCAAGGTGTGACAGAAACTATTTCTTTCAGGGTGTGAAAAAAACAGGCATTGTCATAAAGCCTCCTCATACATTGTCAACATTGGGATACTTATCAAAATTTTAGTTATGCATCGCTTGTCCCAACAGTTAGACTTAGGAAGTTAAATTTTTCTTTTTTTAAAATTTTTTTAATGTTTATTTATTTTTAAGAGACAGAGTGCACGTGGGGGAGGAGCAGAGAGAGAGGGAGACACAGAATCCAAAGCAGGCTCCAGGCTCAAAGCTGTCAGTGCAGAGCCCAACACGGGGCTCAAACTCACAAAAAGCGAGATCGTGACCTGCGCCCAAGTCAGCTGCTTAACCAACTGAGCCACCCAGGCACCCCTAAAATTTCTTTTAAGGAGACTTCCTGGATGCCTTTTGCATATATATATATATATATATATATATATATATATATATATATATTTATCATTTTTATTTATTATTTTCCAGACCTTCATTCCAAGGTCACCCATGGCTGTAATAGAAAAAGCTATAAAAATATTGGGTTGCAATTTCAGCATTTAGTATAGAATTGAGGTAAATATAGAGTTCAATAATAAAGTTCTGGTAATATATTTAGAAAACATGGAACATCTACGTTTAACTACTAGGTTAGTAGTAGACAACTAGACAACCCTGCCTTTACAAGGGATGAAGGAGATTTCTGGTTACTGATATAGAAGCATAGCTAGGAAAGAGTGAGTAAAAAAGCAAGTCTGTAAAGTTCTGCCTTCCTCACAATGCTGTAGGCAGTTTTGACCTCCTTTGCCCTCTTCCTCTGTGTATTCTGATAGCATTTTCTAGCAGAAAGATAACCTTAAAGCTGTTAGGATATTCTCAATTTGTATCAGTGAATTCTTTTAACAAGATACACAAAATAAATCCTGAACTTAAGCCACTTACACTAGACTGACTTGTATTGCAGGTCGTGTTCAATGGTCATTCCAGAACCCAAATGCCTCCCAATGTAGAAAGGAGAGTAACAGGAAGTCAAGTCTGATTGTTTGGGAACTTCCCAGACACTGATGCTGACGTGGCAGTCACGTTGGGTAGGATCTATAAATCATGTGTCTGACAGTTCAGCCTTAAGTAATAATTCAACAGTCAAGGTATGTTGATATCCATAAAGCAAATTGGAGAATAGATTGCTTGTATAAAAGAAAATGATAGGAAGAGTAGGTTTCTAGATGGATACACCAGGAATTGTTAATAGTGAGAAATGACCCTAAATACTATGCTTTATGCACGAAATTATTTTTCCCATACACAATAATATTAATTTTGACTTGCACTGAAATTAACACAAGAAAGTAAATATATTTTTCCAACTTCAGGTACATAAAAACTACCCATACTACTGTTATTTACATCAAGATCTGTGACATCTTTGTCACTGAGTTATAGATTACAAGGTTGGTGAGGAAATTCAAATTTGATTTCTGAATGGAAGTTTATTTCATGAACTATAAACATCATTGTATCAAGACTGAGAATTACATTAGAATAAACTTATTAAAGTAGAAATTCATAGGGAAGTTTCCTTAAAATCAGAATTTAGTTATGATCATTCTGATAATGACAAAGTGAGGTTAAGTAGAAATATGGCATACAGACCTTTTATACAAATGTAGGTACTGTTTATATTTTCAGTGTGTTTTAGTACAGCTAACATATAAATACTCTGTTGCCTTCTTCATTGTACAAGCTGTTATCTAATGTTAGGGATCTCCTTGCTTTGTAATAATCTCAAAGGATCATTTCCTACAACTCAGAGTCTTCCCTTCCTTCCTTCCTTCCTTCCTTCCTTCCTTCCTTCCTTCCTTCCTTCCTTTCTTTCTTTTCCTTCCTTCCTTCCTTCCTTCCTTCCTTCCTTCCTTCCTTCCTTCCTTCCTTCTTTTCCTTCCTTCCTTCCTTCCTTCCTTCCTTCCTTCCTTCCTTCCTTCTTTTCTTCCCTCTTTCTTTCTTTCTTTCTTTCTTTCTTTCTTTCTTTCAGACCCATTGATTTAGCATCATGATCAGACTATTACATTTAGCAATCAACAGCATGGATGCAAAAAAAAAAATGTACATTAAAACCCTTTGTTGGAATGCTTTACACTTTCCACAGAACAGAAACTAAAATAACCTGTTATATAACTAGTCAAAAATACAGTCCTAGAGTTTTTTGCCCATACACATGAGTATTGTCTAAAACATGTCTTTGTAACAGCTAGGCCCTGCGACCAGTGTGCTTGGCTGAGTTCACAAATTTGTTGTAACCTGTAGCTTCCTGTCACTTCTCAGGCTCTCCTCTCCTGCTAAGCTTTGTTTCCTGACAGTAATTAAAACCTCCTGCCACTGCCATAGCCACTGCTTCTGCTGGAACTCTCCTAGCCGCCTTGATTTCATGGTTTGGCAAAGTATTGGCCTCTGCCACCATAGGGGCCAGAGCTTCTGCCTCCAAAATTTCCTCCTTCTTGGGTCCAAAATTTGAAGATTGACTGTTGTAATTGCCAAATTCATTATAGCTTCTACCACCACCAAAGTTGCTTTCATCAGTACTAAATCTGTTACAGCCATCCCTGCTGTCATCATAGGGAAACCTAAGTTTCCTCTGTGACCAAAGTTGTCATTCCCACCTAACCCACTTCCATGACCACCACCGAAGTTTCCAGAATACTTTGACCTCTTTGGCTGGATGAAACATCAGCCATCTCCTGCTTAGATACAGCTCTCCTTACTTCACAGTCGTTGCCATTCACGGTATGGTATTTTTAAATTTTATTTTTTTAAGTTATTTTTTTAAATTTATTTATTTTTGAGAGAGAGAGACAGAGAGTGAGTGGGGAAGGGGCAGAGACAGAGGGAGACACAGAATCTGAAGCAGGCTCCAGGCTCTGAGCTGTCAGCACAGAGCCCAAAGCCTCACAAAACAAAATCATGACCTGAGTTAACCTGAGCCTAAGTCAGATGCTCAACCGACTGAGCCACCCAGGTGTCCCCACAGTACGGTGTTTTTGAATAACAATCTTGTCTACAGAGTCAAGGTCATCAAATGTTATAAAAGCACCACCTCTCCTTTTGCCACTGCCTCAGTCAGTCATGACCCACTTGAATCACTTCAATTTTCTCATACTGTTCAAAATAATCTCTTCCTTAATGCCACCAATAAAAAATATTTTTCACAGTTAAGTGGGAACTGGGTCTTTGAGAATCTTCTCTGGAGACAGTCCTCTTTGGATCTATAACTCTTCCATCTACCTTGTGTGGCCCTGCATTCATGGCTGCACCCACCTCCTCCGCAGTGGCATGCATGACAAAGCCAAAGCCCCTGGAGCTCTTGGTCTTTGGTCTTCATTACCACACAGTCCCCTAAGAGTTCCATATTGCTCAAAATGGCTCCTCAGACTCTCCTCGCTTGTTTCAAAGCTCAGACCTCTGAAGAAAAGCTTCAGCCGCTGAATAGGCTCTTTGGGAGACTCTGACTCAGACATGATGGCGGTGGACAGGGAGACGTTAACGGTGCTTCCTCAGTGGCTTCCATGGGCAGAAAGTCAATTTACTTCTCATAGAAGCTTAGTGAAAGTATTGGGAGCTTATATATTTAAAATTTTCACAGTGTTATTATACGAAGTTGTATTATTTGGAAGGGATTGTAGGAAAGGGATTTTTCAGATGATGTCCTTCTGTATTGCTTTTACTATTTCCAAATGATTTTTTTTTTTACTATTTCTATAAAATAAATTAGAACTATATCTCTTGGGATTAAATTATCATACAAATGAATTCAAACAAAACCGTGCTCAAATAAAGAATATAGCTTTCTTTCTTTTGTTTTCCTTTTTTATTTCTCCCTTTCAAGTATTAAATAAATACTATTGTGGGGAAAGATTGTAAGGTAATAGATTTCTGAAAATCACTCTGAGGTGAATGAATTAGTTTACATGATAAATAAATCTCATTCTGTGTACAGCTACTGAAAATAAGTATCAAAAAGTAGAATTCTACGATTCAGTAAATACCTGGAATACATTAGGTAAAATCTTCGCATTCAAATCCTTGCTCACTCTGTATTTTTTCAGTGTGATCTTGGGAGAGAAAAAAAGAAAACAAAAACCTCTTTCAACCATATGCAATTGACATGCTATAAAAGAAGTGTGGGAGCAAAAACAGAAGAGAGTGCAATTCTTTACACGTTAAGTTTATAACTCTGATGACAAGGATAAATGATAGAAGGAGAGTAAGAAACGTTTTTGAAAACAAACTTTCAGCAATTGTGGTAATCATTCTTTCAAAATTATCTAATTTATAATAGAGAATTGTTTTCTGAAAATAAAAATTAGTTACAGCATGAGAGAAAAAATATATTTGACACTTTTCTGTTGTATAAATCCTGATGCATCATCTAGAACTGGAGACACTTTCATTCTAATCTGTGGTAAAATGCAATGATTTGTTGAAAATATATCCTTTATTTTCTTTTCAGATTTGAATTGAGTTTTTAAAGCATAATATGATTTAAAATATTAGTGATGGGAAGTATAACTTTCAATCCCAAATAATAGTCCATCTTATGACACCTGCTTTATCAGACAACACTTGCTTAGTGTGTGTGCATTCATAATTAAAAGCCAGAATTCACTGTATATTTAGTACATGTAATGCCATATAGGTACTTTTGTATCTTCTGGAATTTTGTCCTTGTATCAGTCACATGATATAGACACCATATTTTCCGTCAATAAATTGGAACCCATACAGTTTAAGTGGTTTTCCAGAAATGGCAGCTGAATCATTTGAGCACGGGTGGGCCTAGTCTGTTTTGGGGAAGTATGCTCTATTGTCTTTATATAACTATTCAACATTAAGAAATGCATATTGACAAGGCATCGTTTTCAATTCAATGTACTTAGAATCCAGGGGAGAAGATTGGAAATATGCCCAATAAAGTAACTAAGAGGCTAGAGTACTGAAATCATCGGGAAAATATATATTACGGTATAATTAATGTTTAGATTATTTAAATTATTCCCACATAATTTTTATATAAAACTTTTAGAAGAGCCTACCAATCCTCTTTAACTGAATCAGAATAGAATGAACACAAAATATTATTTATTTTAATATTTTGTATTATATGTGATTAAATCCTTAGCAAATGTCAGATTGATTTTTTGGCACTCAGATTAAGTTTTGCATCTGCTGAAATTTAAAACTGTGTGAATAAAATTCTTAAAAAAAGTTATCTTGATTATATTATTTAGCAAGAATGATAATATAGAATGTTAAATATCAGTAATTACAGAGTGAGCACACATGTATTAAAGTTAATAATATTTATTTTATTTAGATTTATTATAACTATAATTATAACTGTTTTAAAAATTAACACTATTTGATAAATTTTGATGGATTAATTAGATTAATTTGCTTTGGTATTGTATGAGGTTGATTCTCAGCTGTAGTGTTCTTCTTTATTAAAGTTAATCTAAATAGTTTTATTTACAATAATGTTTGTATTATTTTTGAAGTTTGGCATCATACATTGTTATACCTATAGATATTACAGGTGTTTTATTTCAGTGCAAATTAACAGTGCATCTGGACAGTTAAATTTTTAGTAGATCTATCTTAATATATTTTATGTTTCAACTCAATAGATAATCCATTTTAATCAAAATTAAATATAGCTTGATTAATGATGCTGAAGTTTTGAAATAAAAAACACAGTGGAAGTAATAAATATATTACCCATCTTCATGCAGAAAATATGCTTTAGTTATGACTTACCTGTCTGGAATATAGTAATTTAAAACTCTAGATAAAGATACATCTTTTTTGCAGCCAAAATTATAAATCCTAAAAGCAAAATACCATAATCTTTTAATTAACTATTATTGTGCTCAGTATGGTAATAAAAGTCAGAAAGAACTGTAATATATCTCTTTATCATTCCCCAGCACCCTGTTACAACAAACTACTTGAAAATTTGTAAAATCCATTGTGCAGAGTATGGCATTCTATACTTAGACATTGTTTATGTTAATTTAATACACTATAACAATCTGTGGAATATAAAAATAATTCCCATTTTTTTCTGAAAGAGGAAATACATCTTTAGACTCATGGCTTTTTAAAAATTATCCTGTGTCTTCTGAAGATTTCAAATCCATAATTGGATTTTATTATATTTTATTTTATTTTATTTTATTTTATTTTATTTTATTTTATTATTTTTTGATGTTTATTTATTTTTAGAGAAAGAGAAAGAGAGAGAGAGTGTGTGCTTGAGAGGGGGAAAGGCAGAGAGAGAGAGAGAGAGAGAGAGAGAGAGAGAGAGAGAGAGAATCCCAAGCAGGCTCCATCGCTGAGTGATGTGGGGCTCATCACACTACCTTGAGATCATGACCTCAGCCTATAGAGAGTGGGACTCTTAATTGACTGAGCCACCCAGGAGCCCCTGGATAAGCCAGCTTTTAATATTGAAATCATTTTATTATTTTTATTAATGATTTTATTGGTTTTCAGCTCTCAATTTTATCTTTTAATTTTCTTCTTGGGGTTCGTCTGTATTTTTCAAGCACCCCATCTTTTACTGGTTTCCTCTCTTAGTTTCTTGCGGTTTCACGTGTTCTTTGTGTGCCTTCACATGCGAGTCTTGACAGTTTTGCCTGTGTCTGTTCTCACCTGCATTCCTGAATCTCTCAGTGGTATATACTGCTTTGTGTTCTGCTAGACAGTAATGATAATGAACCTAGCAGACATTGTGAAAAGTTACTTTAGAATAAATTCCTTCAAGGTAAATTTCCCATACACATTTCTATATGGCATTATCCAAAACTTGCACTTACATTGAGGACTCTGAAAAAGTTCCCGATTTCTCTAGCAAAACTGACTTGATACCATTTTATTCTGATGACAGACAATCCTTAGTAAATTCAAGGCATCTAATCAAACATAAAATTTCCCTGGAGGCTCTCCACAGGTAGGTTTTAATGGGCTGGTGGTTCAATTAGTTCACATTGTTCGTACCAAAAGATTTTAGTTTTTCATTTGTTGAACTTCAATGTCACAAGACTAGTTGAAGATTAAATGAAATAATTTAGGGAAAACATAAAATAGAGTGTCATAGTTTATGCTCAATAAATGTTGCTACGTCCAAATCAGTTATCTTAATTAATTCATTAAAAGAGTAGTCAATCACTTAGTCTTACCAAGCATTAATAGATACTTGTCCAGGGCAAACTTCTTTCTCAAAAGAATATCCACTTTGAATGTAACAAAGAAATGTATTTTTGTTCCATTTTAAGTGTTTCCATGCTTTTTCCTGAGAGTCAAATATTTCATATACAACATTGAGTACAAGTAGTAGAGCACGTCAAATTGTAGAGATGTAAATTTCACTAATTGTGGCAGCCGTGGAGCTGTGGCACCCAGAGCTCCTGTCAAGAGAAAACCTGCTGCAAGACGTCGGTCGAGTTAGCTCATAGCTTCCACCTGCTACATCTTCTGTTTTCACCGAAGTGTACATATTTTCTTCTAGGTGCTCCCAGTGAACTAGTGAACAGAGTCAGGGCAAGAGACCTGGGCCATTTCTGCTCAATGTGGGCACCTCATACAGATAATCGTGACTACTGCCTGGCAGAGATTTTCTCAGAGCAGTACTGGAATGTGAGCTTCCTCCTACCTACGCTCCTCCCTTAACTCATTCTTTTCTCAAGTGCAAAGGGGTCAGAAGGCTCTCCCTGCCCATCCCCGCTCCTCATTCGGTTAAGCATTCATGGGCATTTCTCTCAATATAACTTTGGCTCTTCTAGCTCTTTCTTGGCATCTACTTCCCAGAAGACTCGAGCTGACACCCTGTTGATTTGAGATGTTTTTTGATCCTTATTAAAGACTGTCCTCTTCTTTAATTATGCCAAGCCTAGGTCACTAGAAATAAAATTATGAACATAAAAATATTGCATATAGTGTGGCTCAAAATTCCTATGCCATTAAGTAAAGATGAAAGAAATAACCGTATTTACCACAGAATGAAACCTACATCACTGTGCTTTTCCAAATGAAATGATATAATTACATATTCTGATCTAATGATGATCAGTTTGAAAAATTTAGTTATTAGAATCATCAAAGAGAGCTCCAATAATTTCAAAAGTAAATTTTATAATATCATAGATTTTTAAATCTATCCCTCTTGTCTGGAACTCTTTTTGTTAATACAGCGTATATAACCCTATAACATAGAAAGATTGATTTTTGAAAAGAGCTTTTAGGGGACCTTTAAAATTATCCTGTATGGCCCCCTTATTTTACATAAGAGCCAGTTAAAATTCTGAGAAACGAAGGTCACCATTACTGCCAGAACCAGAATTAAAATCCCTATCTCTTGGTAACATCTTTTCATCAAAATAGTGTAGTGCTTTTAATATTGCTTTTGATAAGAACACGTTTAAGGGGTTACATATAAAGTTTTCTTTCTACTTCAATCATTTCTCTATTAGACCTCAAAATGTTAGAATGTTTTAGGGCACAAAAGGCTGAAAAGTTACATAAAGTAAATCTGCATGTATTAGAATTTCAGATAAAGGGAACTGGGGATTAAGGAAGATTTGCTAGTTATTGCAAGACTCAGGGGTCTCAATCTTAAATGCAATGTAGGATTGTTAAGGATGCAAAATGCCCTGCTTCAGCTCAAAAAGGAATCCTTCACATGTTTTTAGAATATGCCAGTGCCAATTATCATTGGATCTAAGTGCCAAAATGAAATTTCCTTCCATTCTTATTTAAAATTACAGTGTTATTGCTCTAATATAGTTGTTATATATTCTTAAAAGATTATTTTCTTGAAGACATAGTACATTTCTTTTAAAAAATCACTGATGCAATCATGAACTTAACAATTTTTTTATTTGATTAATATAAACTCATACCACAACACCTTGTTTTCTTAGAGTTTATGCTAATACACACTAATCTTTTAATCCTATAGAGAGCTACAAGTGTGAATTGGGTGGGGGAACAAAATCCTGTGTGCTCAATATATGTTAATGCCAGAGGGATGGAAAATGAGCATACTGTTCTGTATGTAAATTTTATAAGAGCATGCAGAAAAAACTTGTTGCTAAAATCTGCTTCAAATGAGAAGGATTTTCATTAATGATGAGAAAACATGGATCACAGTCTCTGGGGATGTACAGAAGAATCTACAATGGTAATCTCAAAGAGCAAAGCCTATTAGGCAGATGGTATCATGGAAAAAAGTGAGTGATCATGGTGAGAGGAAGGAAAATTCCATGTTCTTTTTAGAATGGTAAATATAATGGAAAATGCCCTCATGGAAGAAAGAAGGTAGGGAAATATATATTCATAGCTAGAAAATTAATGAAGAGGATTTGAATCACAGCAAAATGTTTAAGAAAGAGAGAATAAAGGTTAAAGGCTTAAGAGGTAAGCATATCAGACAGTCTTACGCATTTGAACACTTAATTTACTATGGCTCCTCAAAAATATTAACTGGAAATATAATCAGCATTTTAATTTGTATTGTTACAACTGATTCTAATCTAAGAGTTGCCAGATCACAATTTTACATTTATTTTTAATGTTCACTTATTTTTGAGAGAGAGAGAGAGAGAGAGAGAGCAAGCAGGGGAGGGGCAGAGAGAGGGAGAGACACAGAATCCAAAGCAAACTTTAGGCTCTGAGCTGTCAGCACAGAGCCCCATGAGGGGTTTGAACTCATTAACCATGAGGTCATGACCTGAGCCACAGTCAGACGTTTAACTGACTGGGCTGCCAAGGTATCCCTGCAGACTTTAAAAAACACAGTTACCTTGAATATGAACTATATTCTATTAAAACTTTTATTTAATTATATAATCCCTACCCTTACTTTTTTTACTCATATTTTCAAATAAATGGTCTCCTGAATATAGCACCAAGATTTCCTAATTTACTCACAAGGAAACTTGTTAATGCAATACATTACTAGTTTTCCAAAATTAAAATTGTTTCATTTGTTTTCCTGTTTTAACACAACCTGCTTATTTTAAAATTATCAAATTCTCTGGGTGCCTAGGTGGCTCAGTCAGTTGAGCATCCGACTCTTGATTTCAGCTCCAGTCATGATCCCAGGGTCATGGGGTAGAGCCCCATTTCGTCGGACTCTGCCCTGAGTGTGGGCCTGCTTAAGATCTCTCTCTCTCTCTCTCTCTCTTTCTCTCTCCCTCCCTCTGCTTTTGTCCCTAGCTCACATGTACTCTCTCCCTCTCTTTAAAATAAAAATAAAATAAAATGAATTAAAATAATATAATATAAAATAATATAAAATAAAATAAAATACTGAAACATCCAAACAGTAATGTAAAAATAATTTTAAGACCCACTATCCAGTTGTAACATTGTTAGCCCTTCTGATAAAATCATTCAGATATCACTCTGTTACACACATACATAAGCAAATGATTTTACAAAAATGGAACAAGATGTGCTGCTTTATACATCTTTAGTGACTAAAAAGTTTTCATGACTTCTTTCTCATCTATAAATATTGTTTCTCCCTTATACAAAGTGTTACCATTCAGTAAGCACTTACCATGTGCCAGACATATAGCAATATAAGCAGCATATAACAAATGTTAAATGTTGGTTGTTGTAACTATTATGCCTTTTAATATTTAAAATGACCTTATATCCTAATAATCATTATCTCTATTTTATAGATAAAGACAACTATCTTCGTTTATGAATTATTTTCAAGGTCACACAGCTATGATTTTTCTCGTTTAATGTCATCATCATATATTTATATATATATACATATGTATTTTAAACTCTTAAAATATATTTATTTATTTATTTTGAGAGAGAGAGAGAGAGTGTATGAGCATGCACAACCTGGGGAGGAGCAGAGAGAGAAGGAGAGAGAATCCCAAGTAGGTTCCATGCTGTCAGCACAGAGCCCAATGTGGGGCTCAATTCCATGAATCTTGATATCGTGACCTGAGTCAAAATCAAGAGCAAGACACTTAACCAACTGAACCATCCAGACACCTCTCATCAATTATTCTTAACATCTAAACTAATATGTAGGGGTATTTATCCAAATTTATCCCAATTTAGTCAATCCTCTACTTATGAAATTTTAGTTTATATAGAATCATCTGATCATTAAAAAAAGTTTGATCGCATCTCAGCCCTTTGGCTAAGAACAAGTAAAAAAAAATGTTTGATTGAATTTTTGCATTTACATTTATTATCTATTCAGAATAAACCCCTAGAATTGAAATTATTAGTTCCAAGGAAATGCAGTATTTATATTTTGAGATATACTGACAAATCACTAACAAAATACAGATTATCAAATTACAATCATATTATTATCACCAAAGCAAGGTACAGCCAATCAGGTGAAAGACCTTCCTGTGCCCTATGGTCCTTCTGCTGGATTTAGAATCAAATTGACCTGAGAAAAATTAATAGGAGAAAATTAAATTTAATAGGCTTATGTAGAGGGAATCCACATAGACATGAAAATTCAAAGACAAGGAGGCAACATGAGGCTTATATGAGCTAAGGAGAGAGGTAGGGCTCTGGGGATGCAAAGGGGAGATAGATCTTTAGCAAGAAGCTGAAAGGAGATGTTTGGAAAAAACAAAGTTTGCCTCAGTTAATAGCTCTCTTCCTGGAACAGGTTCTCCTTTCCAATGTAAATTTAGACATCTGAGGGGGAGGCAGAGAGCCTGCTCTTTCCTACATCTGTTGGATTTTGATTATTTTTAACTAAAAATAATCTTTATGCCAAAGTGGCCCATCTTGGGACAGTCTGTCCTTGGCCCTCACATAAGTAAATAAAGGAGATCACATTTTTAATATATTTTCATGTGTATGATCGTTGACTATTTTTATTTTCTATTATTAATTTTTAATTCACTGTTTTCAATATTTTTCTTTTGGGCTATGAGCCTTTTTATTGATTGTAAGGATGTGTATTTAGAGGCATTCTAGTGTGCCATATGAATAAATATTTTTTGATGCCTCACCTTACTTGCACCATTTTATAAGAACATTAAGTATGCTGACATTTGTATTTTTATTGTGTTCAAATGTTTCCAGTGCATAAAAATTTAACAAATGTTTTAACATAAAACATGATCCATGGTTTCTTTAGAAGGAAATTGCTTAATTTAGAAACGTGTGGGAACACCTGTGTAGCTCAGTGGGTTAAGCATCTGACTTCCGCTCGGGTCATGATCTCATGGTTTGTGAGTTTGAGCCCCACATCAGGCTCTCTGCTGTCAGCACAGAGCCTGCTTTGGATCCTCTGTCCCCGTCTCTCTCTGCCCCTCCCCGACTCTCTCTCTCAAAAATGAACATTAAAAAAATAAAAACAAAAATGTGGATTATTTGCTAATCATTTTTGTGCTTACTTTTTTTAAATTTTTTTTAACGTTTATTTATTTTTGAGACAGAGAGAGACAGAGCATGAATGGGGGATGGTCAGAGAGAGGGAGACACAGAATCTGAAACAGGCTCCAGTCTCTGAGCTGTCAGCACAGAGCCCAACCCGGGGCTCGAACTCACGGACCGTGAGATCATGACCTGAGCTGAAGTCGGTAGCTTAACTGACTGAGCCACCCAGGCGCCCCTGTGCTTAATTTTTAATTTAATTGCACTGTAAATGCAGACGTTCTCCATATGATTTCAATATTTTGAAATTTGTTGTGACCTGCTTTAAGAATCAACAGATGATTACCTTTGATAACTTTTCTTTGTACCCTTTAAAAAAAAAATGTTTGTTCTGATATTTTTAAGCACCAATACTGCAACATTAAGTTCTAGGAGATAGTATGAAAAAAGAAAAAAAAGAAAAGAAAAAAAATTGTGAATGACCAAAGGACAACCAAAGTGGCATAGCCATAACCAAAAGTGTGTGTTGTCTTTCTAGATAAGTAAAGAAAATCTTCCAGGAGTGAGGGTGGGTTTATCTATGTCACATGCTGCTGACAGGAGAATGGAGTGATAACCATTGGATTTGTCATCATAAACTCACTGGGAATCTTGACAATAGAAATTTTAAGAAGATTATAATAAAAGCATCGTCTGAGTGGTCCTAATAGAGATTGAAAAGAAACATTGAAAATGATATTTTTATGTTTAATATTCTTATGGCTATAAGAAGGAAAAGTCATGTTGCTATTACCAAGTCTGAATTCTGAAGGAATCCTAAATATTCTTCCTTTAGAAATATAGCTTCTATAAAGTCTTAGTTCTAGATTGGGATGAATTAAGAGTATAAGACACAGAGTCACTTGATTATCCTTTCATTTCCTAGTGATGAGTACTGTTACTACTACAGTAATCTAAAAGAGCCTTACATAACAGTGTAGAATAACTTCCCCTTAACCTGTAACAAAATTTATCAGAAAGCAGATCATTTTATTTTTTTTCCCTTTGCTATCTACTTACTTAATATTTGGACGCCAACAGATTTGTTTTTAAGGGAATTTTATCCTTAATTTACTTTCACAAAGCAAGGTGCAAGCTAGGAAATGACCATTTGAGGAAAAACAAGGACAATAAATAAACAACCAAACAAAACCTAAACAAAACAAAACCTGAGCATTTACAAAGCCCTTAACCATACCACATGTAAGAACTTTTAATAAATATTGTGCTTTGTGGGGTGCCTGGGTGGCTCGGTCGATTAAGCATCCCACTTCAGTTCAGGTCATGAGCTCATGGTTCATGGGTTCGAGCCCCATGTCAGGCTTTGTGCTGACAGCTCAGAGCCTGGAGCCTGCTTCAGATTCTATGTCTCCCTCTCTCTCTGCCCTTCCCCCACTCATGCTCTGTCTTTTCCCCTCTCAAAAATAAAAAATAAAAACATTAAAAAAATAATAAAAAATAAATATTGAGCTTTAAGCATGGAAAGCTATATGGTTTATGTGTGAAACTTTAACTTGTGAAAGATCACATTGTAAATAAGTAGTTTTACAGCATAATATTCCTGAAATGGAATAGGTGATTGTCCATTAGGGTGCATAGAGTGCCCACAGGTAAAAGCAAAAGATAGTTACATAGTAAAGATATTTCCTATAGAAGTGAGACTACAGGTGACAATTTGCACCAGGAAACTTCAGAGAATATATGCAAAGTACAATCATCAAAAACACCATTCTTTTATAAATGCTTTGTATTTCTACCTCGTTCTAGTGAACTGTATTTATTTAAAATCCAAAGTATTTTATTTTAATCTAAGTGGTTATTTAGTGGTTTGAAATAATGGCTACAATCAGCCTTACATATAATTACAAAAAACAGTTACATGGGTTACACTAAATGGGAAGTATTGTAAAGAATCCTTCAGCAGACAAAAATCTTCCCAAATCTGTGACTATACACTATTATCATTTTTTAAAGATTATTCCTTTGAGTTAAGCTTTTTGTTTCTTTTTCAATTAAACTGTGTGATTTTAAATTTTATTTCACATGGATAATATATTTGCCATTAATCTCTTGGCATCAAAAAGTCACTCTTTTAACTTTGTTATCTATAAAATGGTCATGACAATTACATCTGTCCACATAGGGCGTACAAAGATTAAATGAGTTAATTTACTTCTAGAAAGAAGCCTGGTATAAAATATATTCCATATATATTAGATATTATCTTCCCATATATTCTGTTTATTGAAACTTCAACATTTCAGGAGTATTTTAGTTAATCCACACAATAATGTTATTAGTAGGCAATATTATTACTACAAATTTTACATAAATTATGCATTTATAGATTTAGAGAAAGAAACTAAGGTATAAAAGCTCAATCACATGTATATCTATTAAATGGTGTAATTATTCTTCTGCATCCTTTAGTCTTCAGTGTCCATGCATGCTGCATCTTAAATTGTCTAAAATTTTTTCTTTTTTTTTAAATATGAAATTTATTGTTGGATTGGTTTCCATACAACACCCAGTGCTCATCCCAACAGGTGCCCTCCTCAATACCCATCACCCACCCTCCTCGCCCTCCCACCCCCCCCCCCCCATAAACACTCAGTTTATTCTCAGTTTTTAAGAGTCTCTTATGGTTTGGCTCCCTCCCTCTCTAACTTTTTTTTTCCCTTCCCCTCCCCCATGGTCTTCTGGTAAGTTTCTCAGGATCCACAAAGAGTGAAAACATGTGGTATCTGTCTTTCTCTGTATGACTTATTTCACTCAGCATAACACTCTCCAGTTCCATCCATGTTGCTACAAAGGCCGTATTTCATTCTTTCTCATTGCCACATAGTATTCCATTGCATATATAAACCACAATTTCTTTATCCATTCATTAGTTGATGTACATTCAGGCTCTTCCCATAATTTGGCTATTGTTGAAAGTGCTGCTATAAACATCAGGGTACAATGCCCCTATGCATCATCAATCCTGTATCCCTTGGCTAAATTCCTAGCAGTGCTATTGCTGGGTCATAGGATAGATCTATTTTTAATTTTTTGAGGAATCTTCACACTGTTTTCCAGAGTGGCTGTACCAGTTTGCATTCCCACCAAAAGTGCAAGAGGGTTGCCATTTCTCCACATCCTCGCCAGCATCTATACTCTCCTGATTTGTTCATTTAGGCCACTCTGACTGGCATGAGGTGATATCTGAGTGTGGTTTTGATTTGTTTTCACTGATGAGGAGTGACATTGAGCATCTTTTCATGTGCCTGTTGGCCATCTGGATGTCTTCTTTAGAAAAGTGTCTACTCATGTCTTCTGCCCATTTCTTCACTGGATTATTTATTTTTCAGGTGTGGAGTTTGGTGATTTCTTTATAGATTTTGGATACCAGCTGTTTATCCGATATTTCATTTGCAAATTATCTTTTCCCATTCCGTTGGTTGCCTTTTAGTTTTGTTGATTATTTTCTTTGCAGTGCAGAAGCTTTTTATCTTCATGAGGTCCCAATAGTTCATTTTTGTTTTTAATTCCCTTGCCTTTGGAGATGTGTCAAGTAAGAAATTGCTGCAGCTGAGGTCAGAGAGGTTTTTTCCTGCTTTCTCCTCTAGGGTTTTGATGTTTTCCTGTCTCACATTCCGGTCTTTCATCCATTTTGAGTTTATTTTTGTGAATGGTGTAAGAAAGTGGTCTAGTTTCATTCTTCTGCAGGTTGCTGTCCAGTTCTCCCAGCACCATTTGTTAAAGAGACTGTCTTTTTTCCATTGGATGCTCTTTTCTGCTTTGTCAAAGACTAGTTGGCCATACATTTGTGGGCCCAATTCTGGAATCTCTATTCTATGCCATTGGTCTCTGTGTCTGTTTTTGTGCTGATACCATGCTGTCTTGATGATTACAGCTTTGTGGTAGAGGCTAAAGTCTGGGATTGTGATGCCTCCTGCTTTGGTCTTCTTCTTCAAAATTACTTTGGCTATCCGGGGCCTTTTGTGGTTCCATATGAATTTTAGGATTGCTTGTTCTAGCTTCAAGAAGAATGCTGGTGCAATTTTGATTGGGATTGCGTTGAATGTGTAGATTGCTTTGGGTGGTATTGAAATTTTAACAATATTTATTCTTCCAATTCATGAGCACAGAATGTTTTTCCATTTCTTTGTATCTTCTTCAATTTCCTTCCTAAGCTTTCTATAGTTTTCAGCATACAGATCTTTGACATCTTTGGTTAGGTTTATTCCTAGGTATTTTATGCTTCTTGGTGCAATTCTGAATGGGATCAGTTTCTTTATTTGTTTTTCTGTTGCTTCATTATTAGTGTATAAGAATGCAACTGATTTCTGTACATTGATTTTGTATCCTGCGACTTTGCTGAATTCCTGTATCAGTTCTAGCAGACTTTTGGTGGAGTCTATCGGATTTTCCATGTATAATATCATGTCATCTGCAAAAAGTGAAAGCTTGACTTCATCATTGCCAATTTTGATGCCTTTGATTTCGTTTTGTTGTCTGATTGCTGACGCTAGCACTTCCAACACTATCTTAAACAAGAGCGGTGAGAGTGTACATCCCTGTCATGTTCCTGATCTCAGGGGGAAAGCTCTCAGTTTTTGCCCATTGAGGATGATATTAGCTGTGGGTTTTTCATAAATGGCTTTTATGATGTTTAAGTATGTTCCTTCTATCCCGACTTTCTCGAGGGTTTTTATTAAGAAAGGTGCTGAATTTTGTCAAATGCTTTTTCTGCATCGATTGACAGGATCATATGGTTCTTTTCTTTTCTTTTATTAATGTGATTTGTCACATTGATTGATTTGTGAATGTTGAACCAGCCCTGCAGCCCAGGAATGAATCCCACTTGATCATGGTGAATAATTCTTTTTATATGCTGTTGAATTCGATTTGTTAGTATCTTATTAAGAATTTTTGTATCCATATTCAGCAGGGATATTGGCCTGTAGTTCTCTTTTTTACTGGGTCTCTGTCTGGTTTAGGAATCAAAGTGATGCTGGCTTCATGGAATGAGTCTGGAAGTTTTCCTTCCCTTTTTATTTTTTGGAACAGCTTGAGAAGGATAGGTATTATCTCTGCTTTAAATGTCTAGTAGAATTCCCCAGGGAAGCTGTCTGGTCCGGGACTCATTTGTTGGGAGATTTTTGATAACTGATTCAATTTCTTTGCTGGTTATGGGTCTATTCAAGTTTTCTGTTTTTTCCTGTTTGAGTTTTGGAAGTGTGTGGGTCCTTAGGAATTTGTCCATTTCTTCCAGGTTGTCCAGTTTGTTGTCATATAAGTTTTCATAGTATTTCCTGATAATTGCTTGTGTTTCTGAGGGATTAGTTGTAATAATTCCATTTTCCTTCATGATATTATCTATTTGGGTCATCTCCCTTTTCTTTTTGAGAAGCCTGGCTAGAGGTTTATCAATTTTGTTTATTTTTTCAAAAAACCAACTCTTGGTTTCATTGATCTGCTCTACTGTTTTTTTTTTTAGATTCTATATTATTTATTTCTGCTCTGATCTTTATTATTTCTCTTCTTCTGCTGTGTTTGGGGTGTCTTTGCTGTTCAGCTTCTATTTCCTCTAGGTGTGCTGTTAGATTTTGTATTTGGAATTTTTCGTGTTTCTTGAGAGAGGCCTGATTTGCAATGTATTTTCCTCTCAGGACTGCCTTCGCTGCATCCCAAAGCATTTGGAATGTTGTATTTTCATTTTCATTTGTTTCCATATATTTTTAAATTTCTTCTCTAATTGCCTGGTTGACCCATTCATTCTTTAATAGGGTATTCTTTAACCTCCTTGCTTTTGGAAGTTTTCCAGTTTTCCTATGGTTCATTTCAAGTTTCATAGCATTGTGGTCTGAAAGTGTGCATGGTATGATTTCAATTCTTTTATACTTATGAAGGGCTGTTTTGTGACCCAGTATGTGCTCTATCTTGGTAAATGTTCCATGTGCACTAGCGAAGAAAGTATATTCTGTTGCTTTGGGATGCAGAGTTCTAAATATATCTGTCAAGTCCATCTGATCCAATGTATCATTCAGGGCCTTTGTTTCTTTATTGATCCTGTGTCTAGATGATCTATCCATTGTTGTAAGTGAGGTATTAAAGTCCCCTGCAATTACCACATTCTTATCAATAAGGTTGCTTATGTTTGTGATTAATGGTTTTATATATTAGGGGGCTCCCGTATTCGGCGCATAGACATTTATAATTGTTAGTTCTTCCTGATGGATAGACCCTGAAATTATTATATAATACCCTTCTTCATCTCTTATTACAGCCTTTAATTTAAAGTCTAATTTGTCTGATATAAGTATGGCTACTCCAGCTTTCTTTTCACTTCCAGTAGCATGATAGCTACTTCTCCATCCCCTCACTTTCAATCTGAAGGTGTCTTCAGGTCTAAAATGAGTTTCTTGTAGGCAGCAAATAGATCGGCCTTGTTTTTTATCCATTCTGATACCCTATGTCTTTTGGTTGGAGCATTTAGTCCATTTACATTCAATGTTATTATTGAAGGATATGGGTTTAGAGACATTGTAATGTCTGTAGGTTTCATGCTTATAGTGATGTCTCTGGTACTTTGTGGTCCTTGCAACATTTCACTCAGAGAATCCCCCTTAGGATCTCTTGTAGGTCTGGTGTAGTGGTGATGAATTCCTTCAGTTTTTGTTTGTTTGGGAAAACCATTATCTCTCCTTCTATTCTGTATGACAGACTTGCTGGATAAAGGATTCTTGGTTGCATATTTTTTCTGTTCATCACATTGAGGATTTCCTGCCATTTCTTTCTGGCCTGCCAAGTTTCAGTGGATAGGTCTGCGACTACTCTTATGGTCTACCTTTGTAAGTAAGAGCCTGTTTATCCCTAGCTGCTTTTAGAATTTTCTCTTTATCCTTGTATTTTGCCAGTTTCACTATGGTATGTTGTGCAGAAAATCGATTCAAGTTATGGCTGAAGGGAATTCTCTGTGCCTCTTGGATTTCAATGCCTGTTTCCTTCCCCAGATCAGGGAAGTTCTCAGCTATGATTTGTTAAAGTACACCTTCAGCCCCTTTCTCTATCTCTTCTTCTGGAATTCCTACAATACGGATATTGTTCCGTTTGATTGCATCACTTTGTTCTCTAATTCTCCCCTCATACTCCTGGAACTTTTTTATCTCTCTTTTTCTCAGATTCCTCTTTTTCCATAATTTTATCTTCTAATTCACATATTCTCCTCTCTGCCTCTTCAATCCGAGCTGTGGTCAGCTGCATTTTATTTTGCACCTCATTTATAGCATTTTTTAGCTCCTCATGACTATTTCTTAGTCCCTTGATTTCTGTAGCAATAGATTCTCTGCTGTCCTCTATGCTTTTTTCAAGCCCAGTGATTAATTTTATGACTATTATTCTAAATTCTTGTTCTTTTATATTGCTTAAGTCATTTTTGATCAATTCATTAGCTGTCGCTACTTCCCAGAGTTTCTTTTGAGGAGAATTCTTCTGTTTCATCATTTTGGGTAGTCCCTGCGGTGGTTCCAAACTGAAGGGCACTTCCCCTGTGCTGTCTGGAGTAACTTGTGTTGGTGGGTGGGGCTGCAGTCAGACTCCATGTCTGCCCCCAGCCCACCACTGGGACCATAGTCAGACTGGTGTGTATCTTATCTTCCCCTCTCCCAGAGTCAGGACTCACTGTGGAGTGGTGTGGCCCCTGTCTGGGCTACTTGCACACTGCCAGGCTTGTGGTGCTGCTTCAATGGGATCTAGTCAAGGTTGTATTAGCCAGGGTGGATCCCCAAGGTGCACAAGGGTGGGAGGGGCAGGCTCAGCTTGCTTTGTTGTGGTTGGTCCCCTGCAGCACCGGTAGTGAGGCAAACCTGTGGGAGGAATGGATCCATAGTGGCACAGCATTGGGCATTTGAGCAGTTCAACAATTTCTGTGACAGGAACTTGTTCCCTTTGGAATTTCAGCTGGGGGATGGGAGAGGGAAATGGTGTTTGCCAGTGCCTTTGTTCTGCTGCCGAGCTGAGCTCTGTCTTCCAGGGCTTAACAACACTCCCTCCCAGTGCCCTTTCACCCTCCACGCTCTTTGAGAACAGAACGGTATACTTTTAACATTCCAGATGTTAAGTCCCGCTGGCTGTCAGAACTCACACAGTCCGGCCCCTCCGCTTTTGCAAGCCAGACTCTGGGGGCTCTGCCTTGCACAGTGGGCTGCCCCTCCACCGCTCTGGCTCCCTCCTGCCAGTCCACGTAGAACGCACTGCCTCTCTGCCCTTCCTACCCTCTCCCATGGGCTTCTTGTCTATGCTTGGCTCCAGAGAGTCCATTCTGCTAGTCTTCTGGTGGTTTTCTGGGTTATTTAGGCAGATGTGGGTGGAATCTAAGCAATCAGCATGATGAGGTGAGCCCAGCATCCTCCTATGCCACCATCTTCCTAAAATTTTCTGATCTAAGTGAAAGCATCCTATAGAAGGAAAACTCAGGAAGTTAAAAAAAGACTGTAAAAACAGAAAATATTAGAAAGGTTACTTAATATGAGGATTGAAAAAAATTCACTGCTTTTGTCAAATAACAAGCAATTTGTAATAATCAAGGTAAATTTTTGGTAGAATAGTTAAACAGAGGCCAGACTTTAGGAACATCAAAAAAAAAATTATATGTGGGGGAAATAATGGGTATGCAATACATTTGACTAGTTCAAATTTTTACAGAGCACTTATTCTGGATTCAGAACAAGTTTTAGAAGTTTAAAAAAAAACAATGAGGAATAATTAGGCTATATCTGGAGTTAATAGGTTTGTGGCATATATATATATATATATATATATATACACACACACATATATATGATATATACATGTAAATATGTATATACACATGTATATATGTATATATGTGGAAAAATATATGATATTGAATCTTGGATTCATAAAGTTTTCCAATCATTCTTTATTCATTCAGATTATTTTCATACAAAAATATTAAGTTTGGATATAAATATTTGGCTATGTTCTATATTGGCTTAAAACGCAGTATATAAAAGCTTTTATTTCAATATCAAGAATTTAAAATACCAGAACTACTAAGAGATAACTTAAAACTGATAAGTTTTACAATCTGCATATTAAATATATCTTTATAGACTGGGAATTCTTAGTTAAACTTGAATGAATATATTTTAGCTCTTTTAAGACACTTTAGTCCTTCCTAAATTTGGTTCCAAGCCAAGTTTGTCGAAATCTGAATTTATTTTTACTTTTTTTTTATTGATTTCGAGAGTTTTACTTGATAAGAGCTCCAAAAACATTATTTATTGTGCAGCATATATTACTCTCAAGTGCAAAGTACATTTGCATGCATTAATGTTCAACTATGTAATTAAATATGCTCACATAGTAATTACCTGTTCTAATTATGATCCATAATTATTATAAGTGCATATAATTATGTAGTTACATGAAACATCCATGTGATAATAAAAAATCTTACATTATTATTTAAGATGAAAAAGGAGAATTAAATAGCAAAGTGAATCAAATTTAGAGAACTATCCATGACTCTCACAG
The DNA here is from genome assembly GCF_018350175.1 of Felis catus. Taxonomy (NCBI): domain Eukaryota; kingdom Metazoa; phylum Chordata; class Mammalia; order Carnivora; family Felidae; genus Felis; species Felis catus. The sequence goes on from NC_058376.1 coordinate 33,330,631, forward strand.
TGTGCTATGTAATTCTTTTTACTATTAATTAGCAGTTGTTTATTTAGGATAACTAAGTTAATTCTTACTGTTGTTCTTAAGAGTTACAAATGAAAGAAAGAAGAAAATAAAGTAAAAAAAAAATACTGGATTAAGTAATTTAGCATTTAAGTAATTATCTGAATCACCTAGAATAATTTGTTCTCTAGTAGAAAGATAAGAAATTTCCTAATGTCAACAGGGCCTACTAAGAATTGTGATGTAATTGAATTAAAAAAACTTAGATGAAACATTCCAAAATTAAAACAATTATCTCTAGGGGCGCCTGGGTGGCTCAGTCAGTTAAACATCTGACTTCAGCTCAAGTCACAATCTCATGGTTAGTAAGTTTGAGTCCCACGTCAGGCTGTGTGCTGACAGCTCAAAGCCTGGAGCCTGCTTCAGATTCTGTGTTTCCCTCACTCTCTTCCTCTCCCCTGCCCATGTTCTGTTTGTCTGTCTCTCTCAAAAATAAATAAACATTAAACAAATTAATTTTCATTAATGTAAAATTATGAGGATTATTGTACATACTGTCAATCACATAATAATAACCAGTTAATATAAATATATATTTATATAATATACATTGCATAATTGAAAAATTTAATTAATTGGCTAATAAATAAATGGGACTCTGTAGAAATGACCATTGGCCATATTTATGTGTTCATTCCTGCGTTAGAGAAGACTTAGAATTGTTTCTCAAGGAAAAAGTATAGGCTGAAGTAAGATGCCCTAATATTAAGCAATCCTGGATGGCCTATCAATGTTTTTAGGAAGGTATCAACCCCAGCTCCTGGAAGTTGTACAATATGAGTCCGTCCTTAATTGACAACATAGAATGTTGATATACCAAGTGCCTGTCAGAAAAGTATAACCTTTTGATAAATTGCTCTGAGACTCTCTGAATATTTATTGAGAATGGCCCAAAGGAGATACAGTCCATTTTTTTCTGCTGGTAGCCCACATTTAATCAAATCCTGAGAGCAGCATATTTAAACCATATCAAGTTAACTTGTCATTGAATGCCTGCATTGAACTGTACTCTTGTTTTATGTCTACTACATTGACCTTCACTTTGAGATTATAAAGTCTCAACCTGGAAATGCCAGAGAAATATCCACAGGAAAAGTTTCTTATGTCAGCTTGCAGCCTGTCAATGCACAAACAGTTCTAGGGGTGTATTGGGTTCAGTGACCTGAACAAAATGGAAGCAACAGGTGTTGATGTAAAAGTATTTTCTAGGTTTGGCAAAAGCTCGTTGTGAATATAAAGTCTTCTGAACATTATAGAAGGGTCTGAGTAGAATGCAAATATAAACAAAATGGGATCATTGCTTAATAAGAACTTGTATTATAAGCAAGGGGACACAACACATATTAAATACATATAGATGATATATCAATCCATTTTTAATGACAGGGACTTCAATTTTCCTACTGTTTTTTTTTTTCGTAGTTAGCAGGTTTCTTTAGGAATGTGGGTATTGTTTTTACATGTTAAGCACAATATCATACTGAATTGCTCCTGTGTTGCTTGCTGCTTCTCATATTGATGGGGTTTTTATTTATTTGTAACACAGATTCATCAGTGAATCACAGAAGGCTGCCAAGATTATGAGTATAGTATCAATTAACAATTCAGTCTTGGGGCGCCTGGGTGACTCAGTCGGTTAGTGTCCGACTTCGGCTCAGGTCATGATCTCACAGTTTGTGGGTTCGAGCCCCACATCAGGCTCTGTGCTGACAGCTTGGAGCCTGGAGCCTGCTTCAGATTCTGTGTCTCCCTCTCTCTCTCACTGCCCCTTCCCTGCTCACGCTGTTTCTATCTCTCAAAAATAAATAAATGTAAAAATTTTTTTTTAAAAAACAATTCAGTCTTGGGGTGCCTGGGTGGCTCAGTCGGTTAAGCGGCTGACTTTGGCTCAGGTTGTGATCTCACGGTCAGTGAGTTCGAGCCCCGCATCGGGTTCTGTGCTGACAGCTCAGAGCCTGGAGCCTGTTTCAGATTCTGTGTCTCCCTCTCTCTGACCCTTCCCCGTTCATGCTCTGTCTCTCTCTGTCTCAAACATAAATAAACATTAAAAAAAATAAAAAAAAACAATTCAGTCTTATATACAAATAGAAAGTTACGCTTATTTAAAAATATATTCAAAGGACACCAGGCTGGCTCAGTCGGAAGAGCGTGCATCTCCTGATTTCGGGGTTGTGAATTCGAGTCCCTTGTTGGGTGTAGAGATTAAATAATAAATAAATAAATAAATAAATAAATAAATAAACTTAAAAAATATTCAATGTGCACTGGAATTTGAAATAGTTTGCTTTTTTTTTTGCCTTTAATATTTCGAATTGGAGGTCACACTCTTGAAATATTGTTAGCCATGTCCTTGTCAAACAAAATATGTGGCATATCTTATAGGATTTAGAAAGAGCCTTCAAATGTGCAAAAGCAGCCTATCTTGTTGTTAGGATTTCTCAAATTTGTGAAGTTTATATTCTCAGTGTTCTGACATATTGTTAGTTCATGACTTCTGTTTGGTTCCCCCAAAGTAGTCCATAATCTGTGCAGTTTGTGCAAATAGTGATCAATGGTAATCATGCTAGAATTTATAATCGTGAAAAGTTCTTTTGCTAATTTTGTAGCTTTTAAAACAAGACCAGATATCCAACTAGTCTAATTCATTTATATTATATCAATTTTTTCTATCATTTATTTCATCTTCAGGCATTAACCGATACAATGAAATATAATGATCTTAGAGCAGTGAATACTACTAATGAATCTGCTTTTTCTCATTAAAAAATCTTGGCTTTATTTCACGCAAAATTAATTATCATGTTTTACAGAAATAACAAATTTCCCATATTTAAAAAAATCAACAAATAATGTATACTTCACATAATCCAGGCATTACTAAGAACCTTGCGTGTATTAACTTATACGAAAATGATAATGACACTATAGATTTTATCCTCATCATGTGCATTTTACAGATGAAGAAACTGGGAAAAATGGAGGTTAAGTAATTTATTCAAAGATACACATTAGTAAGCTGAAGTGGTACAATTATAACCTGGTACTAAGGTATGAAGCCTAGACCATTTGAATCTAATGTGCCTGCGTTTAACCAACACACCGCTTGGCCATTGAACGCTACTACTAGAAGTTTACTTAGTACATGTAAGTATTTAAGTAAGGGAAACCCTTTCCCTTTATTTTATGATTGAACCGATTTCTATTTTACATATTTTAATTTAAGCCCACTCGCAGAGGCACTGTGACTTTTTTTCTGGGCATAAGAACTAAATTTTTGCCTTTTTGTAATGAATCATCTAATAATAGGCATAAACACATATATTCAATGTCCTCTATCAACTAGTTTATCTTTAACTCATAATTCATAATTGTCCAGGCATTTGTGATAATGACTCATTGAAATCATGGTAATTTTGCATATATCTTCAGAAAATAGCTCCTGCCGTTCATTCCTTCTGAAGAGGCCAAATTTCAGTTTTGTACAGAAAATAAATTATGTTACTTAGTAATAAGTGTTCATTGCTGATTTTTCAATAGTCTGTTGGTAAATGTTTCTGCCTTTATTCTTTAACGATGGTTTAAAAATCTTTCCTTAGAAAGCAAGTTTATATAGAATTTTATTGTGGAACAAATTCTGCTTATTAGAAGACATTCTTGTCATTCAAAATATATACATTCTCAAATATAAGAAAATCTTAAATACAGGCAAGAGATCCTTACCCCTTTTGATATTTACATTCGTTTTTTAGTTCTATCATTAACTTTTCTTTAAGTGTCATGATGAGAGGTGTGGATTAATATAAAAAACACATCATTATAGAAAATTAAAAAGTATACAAAAATTACCAAAGCATAGAATAATCATCAATAGAAGACCAAAAATGGGTTTCTTGTACCACAAGTGATTGAGAACACAAATTGCACAAAACATTTCTCGTGTTTGTGAAAAAATAAAAATTGCCACTCTTACACTGGGATATTTCCCCCAAAACTTTTACAGAGTTTTTATGACATTTATAATTAGGTTGTTAGGATAAATAGGATATGTTAGGCACTGGACATTTGTCCAGTGAAACTTCTCTCATGGTTTAAAAGAAATGATGGGTTTCTGTTGTCCTTATAAATCTCCATTTCCCTAAATTCATCGTGTCTTTATCAGATCCCTCTGAAGTTACGATATAATCATGACAGCAGGACATACCTGTGTTCAGTATTTCAATGTGCAAAACTAAATACAGTGTATACAGAAGTACATTTTGGCATATTGTAAAGAATTTTGTATGTTATTTTTGAAATAAATTAAAAGATAGTATAGTATTTATTTTAATCTCTAATGATACTATCAGACATGTCATTCTTATCACTTTTGTTTGGGATAATTTTATATTTCTTTTCCTTTAATTTTGTCTTATAAATATTTAAAACTTGACTTAGAGCAAAATGTAAACCTGAAGATCAATCATATATCAGGTAAGAAAAAAAATATCACGGTGTAGTACTTTCTACTGTTGCTCTTATAAGATCATGATACTTTGTTACAAATACAAAGAAAACTACTCTGAATTTACAGGCTCATTGTAACAATAAGAATATTTCTGTTTGTGGAACAGAAATTTAGAGGAGACTTTAGGGTTTTATTTGTGGCGCAAGGTTTTATCAAGATTGGTATTTTTTTCTTTTTCTTTTTTTTATTTTTTTAAAGTTTATTTATTTATTTATTTGAGCACATGAGCAGGGGAGGGGCAGAGAGAGAGACAGGGAGAGAATTCCAGGCAGGCTTTGTGCTGTCAGTGAGAAGACCAATGTGAGGTGAGGCTCAACCTCACAAACTGTGAGATCATGACCCCAGCTGAAAATCAAGAGCTGGATGCTTAACTGACTGAGCCACCACCGCCCCAAGATTGGTATTTTTTTCTATCACTCTCTTCTGCCATCTTCAGGATATGATTTTTTCCCCCTCGGACTAGGTTCTTTTACAGTTGCAAGATAACTATAGCAGCCCCCGGGTGCAAATCCACTTAAGAAGGTTTAGAGAAAGAATGAAACTTTTCTACTCCCCCCCCCCCACTAAAGTTGCAGAATCCATTTCTGCTTCATATTGGCCAGAACTGCCTCACATGCTCATGCCTAAGCCAATAACCAGAGAGGGAAATTAGCAATTGATAGCACATCCTGATTGTTATTATTGTTTCTTTGTATCCTTACCAAATTTATATATTGAAACCCTAGTCCTCAATGTGATGATATGTGAAGATGGGGCCTTTGGAAGGTCATAAAGAGGTAGCTCTCGTGATGGAATTAGTGCCCTTATAGGAAGAGACAGGAGAACTTGATTTTTGCTCTAATCTCTGCCATGTGAAGAAACAGGAAGAAAGTAGCTATCTACAAGCTAGGAAGAGAGCTCTCACCAGACACCTGATCTGCCAGCAGCTTGATCATTGACTTTCTGGACTCAACAGCAGTAAGAAATAAGTGTTTGTTGTTTAAGCCACTCAGTCTATAATAATTTTGTTATAACAATTTGAACCAAGTAAGACACTAATACATTTTCTGGTGCTTGGGGTTGGGATTGTCTTTCCAAGTCATCGCCATGAACAAGAGTGCAGATGATTTCTTAAGAATGGAGTCTTCTAAAAAATGGAATTTATGTACAGTAGAGCAGAAAAGTAGAGTCAGTCTGTGTCCTTAAAATTCTGTAAACCATCAAATAGGCCCCGGGCAGCTCACTGAAGAAAGATGTCATATATGAAAAAAAAAAAAAAAAAAACAAAACTGCTGAGTGTTTAATCATTATAATCTCTGTTATTAATAATCCTAATCAATGCATAACTGATAACATGATAAATTTATAAATGCCTATATAAAAATTGTGTTACTTTACCTGAATGTTCATACAGATTCCCTAATAAAGCTTTATATATTAAAAATGTGCTGCTTAGCAACCTTAAATCATTACCAGAATGGCAATGTTTGAAAATTTAGAATACTTCATATCTCAATTAATAAGAATTTTTTGCTGTGTTATAGAATTGGGAATTCTAACCTTTAAAAACTACTGAAATGGATATTAATATTTTCCCTGGTTAATATACTTCTAAAATACACTGAACCATTTCAACATACATATTTATTACTAATTTAAGTAAAGGTAAATTTGCTTTTTCTCTTACAGCTAATGATTTATAGTTCAGATCAGTTTATTGAGTCATTTTTCACACATAAAATCCCTTACATAAAACCTCACCCCTAAATTACTGGACAAATAAAAATTATTCTCTTTGCTTCTCTTTAATGTAACATGTTTCTACACTGATGACTACTGAAAATAAATTCTAACAATATCTAATATTGTAAGAAACAGGTTTTTGTCATTTTAATTTAATTATCATTGTTTTTTCTTGTTTTGGTGAGTGAGAAGTTAGTCAATGAACTGGATGTAATGAAACTTAAGGGTTGTTATTTTAATCCTTCCAAATAAATTCTCTACTCAGACAGCACTATTTAACTTAATATTTTAAAGATCATGACTAATATTGCTTATACTTTGTAGTAATATATTTGGTGAGTATACTATTTCTGTCAATGCTTTCTTTGCTTAAAAGCAGAATTTTTCAACAACAACAAAAAAAAAACAACAACAACAAACCCATAAGTCTATAAAGAATAGTGTGTCACTGGATATCCAGTATCCAGTGATAGAATGCATGCTATTACTATTAGAAGGGACTTTGAAAGAATGGAGACATAATTAATAATTTATATTGGCCTATTACCTGTAATGAATTAATGGGAAATGGGAAGTTTATACACCTCTCAAGTCTTGTAAGGGCTAAGTCATCTTGGTTCATATTCCCTAAGGCCTAAGGTTCATGACACTTGCAAATAGCATTAACTCTTTAATAGGTAAAGTGTAATGTGTCAGCTTCAAAATAAAAACTTGTTACAAAACCTTCAGTGAAAAATCCATTAATTAGATACAAGCATACTTCTCATTACCTTTTACTAGTGAGAAAATGCTTTTCCTATGCCAGGCTCTGGGTACTATATGACCTCTTCTTCATAAAGCCATTACTTTCAGGAACAGGAAACATAAGAGGCTTTTCTAACACACAGAAGAAGACAGAAACTTAGACAAAATGCCAAGACAGAGGAATATATCCCAAATGAATGAACAAGAAAAGGTCACAGCCAGAGATCCAATCGAGACAGATATAAATAATATGCCTGATCCCGAATTTAAAGCAACAATCATAAGGATACTACGTGGGCTTGAGAAAGGCTAGAAGACACCAAGGAGTCCCTTACCACGGAGATAAAAGAGTTAAAAAAAACATAAATGAAAAATACAAGAAGTGAAATTTGAAACAGATTGGATGTAAAGACCACAAGGATGGGTGAGGCAGAGGAACAAATAAGTAATATAGAAGATAGAATAATAGAAAATGAGGAAGCTAAACAAAGAGAGAAAGAATTATGGATCATGAAAATAGACTCAGGGAACTCAGCAAGTCAATTAAATGTAATAACATTCATATCATAGGAGTCCCAGAAGAAGAAGATAGAGAAAAGAGGGCAAAAAGTTTATTTGAATAAATAATAGCTAAAAATTTACCTACTCTGGGGAAGGAAACAGACATACAAATCCAGGAGGTACAGAGAACTCCCATCAAAATCAACAAAAGCAGGTCAACATCAAGACATATTGTAGTTAAATTTGCAAAATATGATGATAAAGAAAAAAATTCTAAAAGTAGCAAGTGAAAAGAAGTCCCTGACTTACAGGGGGAGACCCACAAGGATAGCTGAAAACACCTTTGCTAGATATTTTCCTCCTATAAAATATAAAACAATAGAGTAATATAGTAGATTCCATGAATGATCCTTCTGGTTAATGTATCCTTAAACACTGGGTAATTATTTTTGCTTAAAAATGTATCCTTGAGTTGGAACAAATCAAAGAATCTGGAGGACAGTAACAAAACTGAAATGAAAAAGCCTTGTATGATAAGGTAATATAAAGTCAGCTTTCACTTTAAAGAGTATTTCAAAACTTAATGAATTTCACCTTAATTTTAATGGTTGCATGGGAACAGAGATTAAAGAACTAAAGCCTAGAGCCCACACCATATAGAAAGTATAATATCATAATCTACATAAGCTAAGATCCTCAAATAATCTAACTTAATGCAAGGCTGAATAAGAAATAAGCCTGAAAAGCAGAAATAAATAGTAAATAAAGTCTCCTGTTTTGACATAGACCTTGGGTAAATGAAGAAAAGAAAAACTAAGGAATATTAATTGAAAATAAAGAACAACAAGTCAGCTATTATGTGGATTCATGGCGTAAATTTACAATATTTATATAATCCCAAAACATGTGGATAATTTTATTTAATGGTTGATTTCATGCAACCAGTAGAAGACTATGGGATCCATTTCAGGAGGAAAATAACTTCATATTGAACTTGAATAATTATTCTGGCTAAATTTCCAAGAGACTTCATAGCCAAATTCATACAGCACTCAAACAGGCAATAAGAAAAGTGAATTTGAAGAAACAACAGACATTAGAAACAAACATATGAAAACTTCAGGTATTGTTAATACCAGAGACATAAATTAGTTGGATATATTTAAATGGTTTTAAGAAGTACAAGAGAATGTTGAAAATATCATGAATAATCAGGAAATATGTAAAGTGATTTTAAGAATTTGTAACTTTGAAAAAGAGTCAGAGAGACTTTATACAGATATGAAAAAATACATAAACCAAATTAAAGATTTAGTGGCTTGAGTAAACAACTTATTAGATTCATTTGAATAGAAAGATCAATTAACTGGAATTTAAATTAAAGTGAACTGTTCAAAATGTAATCAAAGTAAAATAAATTTTAAAAAAATATGAAAGAGAGGTAAGGCAACCTGTAGGATAAAGCAAGTTGATTTAACATATATCTAATCAGAGTTACCAAAGGACTTAAAAAATGAGAAGTTTTTAAAAACATTTACAGAAAATATGCTAAAAACCTTTCAGACTTGTTAAGAAAAAAACCCCACAAATTTCACCTTCAGAAAATCCAATGAACCTCAAGATCATAATAAATGAACTGACACCTTAATAAATCTCAAAACATTAAATAAACTCAAAAGAAAAAAAAATCATTAACAAAAGCTAGGATAAGCATGGGTGAGGGGAGGTTGAACACTGTGAGACCAACCCCTACAGTGAGTTGAACAAAATGTGTCATTGGATGGGCCGTTGTACTTGACTGAGTCAGCTCAGCATATCTTGCATACCATTCTCACATGTGGGGAATCTCCCACATTTTGTAAATAATTCCTCGGTGTAGAAATCAGAAAATGCATTGCCATTAACTACAAATAAACAAATATAACACAGGTGCTGGTAGTCAGATGTACTCATGCAGAACTTAAACTTCAAGAAAAAAAATATGTGAAAGAAAGATTTGTGTGGATTTTATGTTTTGCTGAGGGGACAGTGGCGGCTTCATCTGACTCTGGGAAGTAGCAATTGATTTTGGTACCTGGTGCCCAGAATCCACAGCTGATGTAGCTATGACTGATATCCCTATGACTGTAGGGACATTGGCCTTTGTTCTCAGAATCTAGTCCTCTAAGCCAGATTCTAGTCCACCAGAGAGTCTGTGAAACAGAAAATATCATTTAATAAATAAACTTTATAAAGAAACTTACAAGAGTAGTTTTTGATGTTTGCTTCTAAGAGCCCTGTGTATTAACGTATTATAGAAATTGACATTTACCATGATGTCAGCTTTGACACTCAAGAGAATGAGACCTGAGAATAGGTTAACTGGCTTTAATGAATTTAAAAAGCATCAAGTAACCCTCTAGTATTTGAGTATGAGACACTAGGAACCATGGTACACAATGTAGAAATGCTTAATAGATCATTGTCTTTAATCATCTATAATGAATTACAAATTGAGAGTAAGTTCTTGGGAGATGTACTTGTCTCTTGCCAAAAAATATTGTAAAGTTCAAGATGAATACAAGAACTGGCTAATTGGCTCTTGTAAATATATTGAAAAACCTACAGAATGAGCCTTTTGTCAGTCTTAATTTCACAAAAGAAAATGTGATGAGACGTAGCTATTTTCTATGATTGTGCTATGAGGAAACAACCATTTCTTCCAGTCATAAGGCTAGTATAGCTGCAAACCACAAGTAAATAGCAAACTGAAAAGAAGTTTATTCCTTAGACACTGTATCTCTGATGTAATAGGGCATTGTTATTGAAAGAGTGGGACACTGAGAATTGGAAAAGGAACACTTATCAGAATTTAAAGATTGAACTGATACCCATTTTGACCTCTAAGTCTCACTGAGCTTCATTTTCATCACAAGCAGCCTTCCTTCCTTTCCCAGGTTTTTTTCCTGCTATACTAGAAACCCTTGAGACCATTTTGCCAAGGAATAATAATTTCTCCTCATGTTCCTCACCTGAAGCCGGTCGCTGTTCCAAACTATAACAAGAGTTAGATTCCAGCATTTCCACCATGTGAAATACAAAGTTTCAGTATTGTATTCAGTGTCTCAGAGGAGAGACTCTACATGCCAAAGAAGTGCTTTTTTAAAGCAAATTAAATTTCTGAAATATGTATGGATACTGATGATATTAGAGCAAAAAGAAAGGAATATATTTGAGATGAGATAGAATGATGCCAGATGAAATTATGAGAAATTCTGTATGCAATATCTGCATTAAAAAAAATCTGAGTTAAGGCTGTGTTTTATGGTTTGCCTTTCTTTTTTTCCCTGATCATTTATTGTGTTCTTAAATTCCACATATGAGTGAAATCATATGGTATTTTTCTTTCTCTGATTTATTTTGATTACCGTAACAGTCTCTAGCTCCATCCTCATCATTGCAAATGGCAAGATTTCGTTCTTATTTATGGCCGAATAATATTCCATTTTGTGTGTGTGTGTGTGTGTGTGTGTGTGTGTGTGTGTGTGTATGAGAGGTGGTAATAAATATATTTACCACCTCCTCATTATCCATTCATCAGTCAATGGAAATTTATGCTCTTTCGATAATCTGGCTATTGTTGATAATGCTGCTACAAAAATCAGGGTGCATGTATCCCTTCAAATTAGTATTTTTTAACATTTGGGTAAATACCTAGTAGTGCAATTGTTGGATCATAGGGTAGTTCTATTTTTAACTTTTTGGCAAAACTCCATACTGTTTTCCAGACTGGCTGTATCTGTTCGCATTCCCTCCCAAAGCGTAAGATGGTTCCCCTTTCTCCACATCCTCACCAACAACTGTTGGTTTCTATTGTTAATTGTAGTTCATTCTGACAGGTGTGAGGTGGTGGTGTCTCATCATGTTTTTAATTTATATTTCCATAATGATGAGTGATGTTGATCATTTTTTTCATGTGCCTGTTAGCCATCCGTATGTCTTCTTTGGAAAAATTGTCTATTCTTGTTATGTGCCCATTTTTTAACTGAAGTATGTCTCTTTAGGGCATTGAGTTTGATAAGTTTTGCATAGATTTTGGATACTAACCTTTATCAGATATGTCATTTGCAAATATCTTCTCCCATTCTGTAAGTTGTCTTTTAGTTTTGTGGATTGTTTCTGTTGCTGTGCAGAAACTTTTTATCTCGATGAAGTTATGATACTTTTTTTTTTTTTGCTTTTGTTTCCCTTGCCTCAGGAGACATATCTAGTAAGAAGTTGGTATGATTGATTTCAAGACGTTACTGCCTGTGTTCTGCTCTAGGATTTTGATAGTTTCCTGTCTCACATTTAGGTCTTTCATCCATTTGAATTTATTTTTGTATTTGGTATAAGAAAATGGTCCAGTTTCTTTTTTTTTTTTTTTTTTGCATGTTGCTGTCTAGTTTTCCCAACATCATTCGTCTTTTTTCTATTGCATATTCTCTCCTGCTTTGTCGAAGATTAGTTGACCATTTGGTAGTGGTTCATTTCTGGATTTTCTATTATGTTCCATTTAATCTATGTGTCTGTTTTTTGCCAGTATCATACTGTCTTAATCACTATAGCTTTGCAATATAACTTGAACTCTGGAATTGCGATGCTTCCTGTTTTGCTTTCAAGATTGTTTTGCTATACAGGATCTTTGACAGCCTTTCAGGATGAGTTTGGAAGTTTTCCTTCCATTTCTATATTTTGGAACAGTTCCAAAGAATAGGTATTAAAAAAAGAATAGGTATTAACTGTTTTTTAAATGTTTGGTAGAAAACCCCTGGGAAGCCATCTAGCCCTGGACTTTTCTTTGTTGAGAGATTTTTGATTAATGATTTAATATATTTACAGGTTATTGGTCTGTTCAGATTTCTATTTCTTCCTGTTTCAGTTTTTGTAGTTTATATGTTTCTCGGAATTTATCCATTTCTTCTAGATTGCCCAATTTGTTGGCATATAATTTTTCATAATATTTTCCTACAACTGTTTATATTTCTGTGGTGTTGAGTATGTTCTATCCTCTCTCATTCATGATTTCATTTATTTGGTCCTTTCTCTATTCTTTTCGATAGGGATTTATCCATTTTTAAAATTATTTCAAAGAACCAGCTCCTGGTTTCATTGATCTGTTCTATGGTTTGTTTGTTTCTATGTCATTTATTTCTGCTCTAATCTTTATTATTTTTCTGCTTCTGCTTGTTTTAGGCTTAATTTACTGTTCTTTTTATAGCTCCTTTAGGTATAACTTTAGATTGTATATTTGAGATTTTTCTTGCTTCTTGAAGCAGACTTGTATTGTTATATGTTTCCCTCTTTTGAATGCTTTTGCTACATCCCAAAGATTTTGAACCATTGTGTTTTCATTTCCATATATTTTTAAACTTCCTCTATAATTTCCTGGTTGATCTATTCATCCTTTAGTAAGATGTTCTTCAACCTCCATGTATTTGTGATCTTTCCACATTTTTTCTTGTAATTGACTTCAAGTTTCATAGCTTTTTGATCCGAAAATACGCATGGTATCATCTTGATCTTTTTGTAGTTGTTGAAGGCTGATTTGTGACCTGGTATGTGATCTATTCTGGAGAATATTCCGTGTGCACTCTGGAAGAGTATGTATTCTGCTGCTTTGGATGAAATGCTCTAAATATATCTATTAAGTCCATCAGGTCCAGTGTGTCATTCAAAGCCATTGATTGCTTGTTGATTTTCTGCTTAGATGATCTGTTTATTGCTGTAAGTGGGGTGTTAAAATCCCTTACCATTATTGTATTCTTATCAATTAGTTTCTTTATTTTTTTTTTATTAATTGTTTTAAATTCCGGGTGCTCTCAAGTTGGGGGCATAAATATTTATAATTGTTCTATCTTGTTGAATAGACCCATTTATTAAGATGTAATACCCCTCTTCATCTCTTGTACAGTCTTTGGCTTAAAATCTAGTATTTTTTTTCTGATGTAAGTATTGCTATTGTGGCTTCTTTTGACATCCCTGTGCATGGTAAGTATTTCTCCATCTCATTTTCAATCTATAGGTGTCTTTGATTTTTGGGGTTTTTTTAATGCTTATTTATTGTTGAGAGAGAGAGAGTGTGTGTGAGAGCGAGCAGGGAAGGGGTAGAGAGAGAGGGAGACACAGAATGTGAAGCAGGCTTCAGGCTCCAAGCTGTCAACACAGAGCCTGACACGGGGCTCAAACTCATGATCCATGAGATCATGACTTGAGCTGAACTTGGATGCTTAACCAACTGAGTCACCCAGGGTCCCCTAGGTGTGTTTAGGTTTAAAATTAGTCTCTTGTAGGCAGCATGTAGATGGGTGTTTGTGTTTTGGTTTGTTTAATTTTGTTTTGGTTATATCCAACTTAACACCTTATGTCTTTTGATTGGATAATTTAGTTCAGTTACATTCAGAGTAATTATTGATAGATATGAATTCAGTGCCATTTTATTACTTGTTTTGTCATTTTTTTCTGGAGATTTTCTCTGATCCTTTCTAGTCTTTGTCAATTTGGTCTTTCTTTCCCACTCAAAGAGTCCCCTTTAATATTTTTTGAAAGGCTGCTTTAGTGGTCATAAACTCCTTTAGTTTTTCTTTGTCTGGGAAACTCTTTGTCTCTCCTATTCTGACTGATAGCTTTGCTGAATCTCAAGTATTCTTGGCTGCATATTTTTCCCATTCAGCACATTGAATATATCATGCCACTCCCTTCTAGGCTGCTGAGTTATTTTGAACTGAGGTGTGGGGGAGGAAAATGTCACCAGTTGGCTCTTTTGTGTCCATGGAAGCAATGCCACCTCTTCCAGATGTGGTTCAAGAAGGGGGAACTGTCTCTCCTTATAGGAGATCTTCAGATCACTCCATCTGCTCCCGGACTTCTGATCTCTTTTTTCCACAGGAGCACTTCAGCACCTCAGGGTTCCACACCAGCCACATCACAGACCTCTAAAACTATAGTCTTTAAGCTCCACTGGTTGTAAAAACTCACAAAAGCAGCCTCTCTCATTTTCCAGTCAATATCTTTGGGAAGTGTTTTCCTTGTGTGATTCCCTGTATGCCTCCCCCATCCTCACTCCTCTGTCCCTCACCTCTCTCTGTGACCAGGGCTCCCTCCGCTTTGCAGCACTCATAATCTGTTTCTCCCCCAAATCACCTCTCTGCACCTTCTACCTTCCATGATGTGGCCTCTTCTCTTCCTCTAATTGTGCAGTTTGTTCTGTCAGTCTTCAGATAGATTTCTTGGGTGTTCAAAATGATTTTATATTTATCTAGCTGTGTTCTAAGGATGAGGCAAGCCTAGGATCCTCCTACTACTCCACCATCTTAGATTCTTCATGGGCCCAGATTTTAATCATAAAAAACATATCAGAATCCTCAGGACCAAAATATACTAGATGCTACTAAAGTTTTACTTGATGTGTAAAATTTAAAAAAAATTACATCTGCAGAAAATAGACTTGACTGAGCCTCAAAGTATACACTAAGGATCCTCATATAATTCTTGAGTCTATGCCATCATATGACAGAACCAAGGCCCTTTGATTAAAGGAAAACTTTGAGAAAAGACTCTCTGATAAAACCTAAGATTGTGTCATAAATGTTTTCTTACATTTTTTTTTCCCAAGGGACATGTACTTATTACCATAGTGACTATATTGGGGAAATGGTAGTAACCATACATTATAATAATCATATTGATCAGTTTAGCCTCTAACCCTCAGTGATCCCAATGCATGCTCAAAAATGTGCAAAAATAAAGTGTGACCATGTGTCATGGTATCAGATTTTAGGATTATACCTAATATCAATAATAGAGACTTCCGTTCACTGAGATTGATCTTGCTTCTGCCAATGCTAAAGTCCCAATCTGCCAGGAGTTCAACACTCAGTCCTTATAGGTTACCATATTCATGGGGGACCAGCCAAACACTGGGTAGCAGGTTGAGAATATTGTAGTATCCTTAAATCACTGAGAGGCAGAAATTTTATGTCTTTTAAATTATGTTCTTGGGGTTCCTGGGTGGCTCAGTCAGTTAAGCGTCTGATTTCAGCTCAGGACATGATCTCAAGGCTCATGGGTTCAAGCCCCACATCAGGCTCCATGCTGACAGCGTTGAGCCTGCTTGGGATTCCCTCTCTCCCTCTTTTTTGGCACCCCCTACCCTGCTCACACACTGTGTATGTCTCTCTCAAAATAAATAAACATAAAAAAATAAATTGTATTCTGGGTTTTATTTGACTTTCTTGAGTAGATGTCTCTGTCACTAAAACTATCTGTGAGGTTCCAAATAGCCTCATCATCATTACTCCTATACAACATTGCTTCTGAGCATGTACAGCAAAAGGATTAAGGCAATTAATTTATTAATTAATTAAGGCAACTTAACCTAAAAGCATTTTTGGTATTATTATCTAACTCATTCACGAGAATAATAAGACCTTTTAAAACCTTTACTTGGTGAAGTCCCAGATGCTAGCTTGCAGAGCTGGATTTCTGTCTAACTGAATGTGTTCCGTGTTTTGAACTGGAAACAGATGCACTGTCGTGTCACAAAGAGCCAAACACACAGGTTTGGGAAGTAAGAATGTGGAAAATGAAGTGGCATTTTTTTACTACAAAGTTTGATAGTTCATTTCCAAATTTATTTGTTTCTTGTTTTCATGACTTAAATTTTGACAGCTTAGAGAAGGAGGAGTCTTTGATCTATTGCCTGTGAGCCAAACTTGGTGCACCACCCGCTTTGTAAATTTATTGGAAAATCTCCAAATCTATTTGTCTATATGTTGTCTATGGCTGCATTTGTGCAATAACAGTAGAGTTGAGTAGTTGTAAAAAAATACCATATGGCCTACCAATATTTACTATCTGCTCCTTTACAGAAAGAGTTTGCCTACCTCTCATTTAGATTTCATTAGTATCTAAGAAGGGAATGTATCAAAAGTGCTTGCCAGGTTATGCAACAATGGCCCAATTGAAATAAAACCTGAATATCTTCCATTTTGGGGTTCAGATACCACTGCTTAAACTGGTAAAATGAGCAGTTCCAGTGTTGAATTAGGTATTTATACCTCTTGTAAAGTCAAATATGATGCTACATAATGAAGGAAGAGAGAGTATGCTTGGAACTAAATAATGAAAGTGTTTATAAACCCCTATGTGAAGGACTGGCATGAACTTACATCCTTCAGGAATGAAGGTTTGGATGGACCTATTAAATAACAAACTTCAATCAGCTAAGGTGCAGGCTGTGAAGAGAGGGAATATAGACAGGACAGTGGAGGAAGAAGGCATAGATATCAATTATACTCTTGTGATCAGTTATAAAGCTAAGGACTGAATTGTCTACTCATATATTTTCCTTACAGTATCATATATTTATATATACATCTTAAATAATTTTCCTGTCCCTCAGTCTCTTTCTGCAACTATTTTAGATCCTTTAATGGTATACATTTTAAAACTTGCATATAGAATAATGTAAAGATAAAACTAGGGTGGAAGGAGAGGAAACACGGGTATACCTCAGAAATTTAGAGAAATAAAAAGCAAAACTTGGTTTTGAATCAGAATAGGCTGAGGGTTTGTGTTGCCCCACTTTTGAGAAGTGAGTGATCAAGACCACTCCATTGCATAAATTTTCATGGGATACTTCATATTTTATTACATATAAGTTTTACCACACAGAAGAAAAAGTGACTAGAGCACACTGTTCAAGTCATGCTAAGTGTGATGGTCTAGAAAAAGATCCAGATATTTTATTTTCATATTTATAAGTGATTTTATAACATGAAAGGGAGAAGCATCTTTTGTTGTTGTTGTTGATCTGGTTCTTATTACTGTTTATGAATTTTTTTAAATGTTTTATTTTATTTTAGAGAGAGAGAGACACACACACAGAGCAAGTGGGGGAGGGGCAGATATATAGAGAGACACAGAATCCGAAGCAGGCTCCAGGCTCCAAGCTGTCAGCACAGAGCCCAAGGCGGGGCTCGAACCAACGAACTGTGACATCTTGACCTGAGCCAAAGTCAGACCCTTAACCGACTGGGCCACCCAGGTGCCCCTAGCCATTTAACATGGAAGAAGGGTGTGCAAGGTTGCTGGACTCTGGTGGACATTTGTTTTGATTGGGGTCCCCTCATATCTCTTGAATATTCTTCATTATGAAGGATGACTCTACCCTGATTACAAACTAGTGTTGTTATTCTTTGTCAACATCCACTGAAGATAGGACACAAGCAGACAATTTAGGCACTGAGATACACCCAAGAGAAGTTTTGATTCAGAGCAGAGCAATGTACAAAAACAGGGGACACATGGAATCCATGTTTTGTAGGTGACAAGGACAATAGTGGCTGAAGTTTTGCACTGAGCTCTGGTGTCGGTGGGTTTTAGGCAGCCTGAAAACATGGTTGAGCAATGTCATTAGGTTCATATCTGTCAAGCCTCATGACCTCTGTCCTCAGGGACAGTTTTGAATTGTCTAATATTTTCTTAAAATCTTTCTTCCTAAACCAGATAGGGTGGAGTGTGTTTTTGGCATGTAAGGATCCTGAGTGAAACGATGCCTTTACTTATAGTATTTGTGTGGTGAGCATTAGTGAGCTTAGCAGCACAGTTGTAGAGTAACAGATTATTTTATACATTATTTCTATTATACATGTAATTATATTGGCACTATTTATAAATAAATTCTATATATTTGGAAGGAAAATGTGATAAATATTTTGATCCGTTTCAATAGAATTATTATGTTTTGTCAATCACTAAACATCTTATCTATCTGTAATTTCATATAACTACCATCACTAATGGCACATTATTTCACTCAGATTAGAAATAGGGAGTGAATAAGTGAAGCAGAAAATTGATCAGAAAGAGATCAACTGTTGTCAGATTAATTTCACTGGAAAAATTCATCTCATTCATTTTACTTTTGACGATTTGCATTCTTTTAGTTAAATTCTACCATTTACACTTTTTAATGAGAGAATTTCTGGTAAAAGATTATCAGCCATCTTGTAGATAGTATTTTATTTATATTTATTTCATGCACATTAGTCTAGCATTCCAATTTCCTGTGCTTATTCCAATTGTTATTTTTTGAATTTGATTTATAAACTACATTTCAAAACTTGTAAACATGGATACATAATATTTGTGGCAGTTTTCCAAATTAATTAACTAATTAACACACCATATGTGATAATCTACCAATATATGTATCAATGAAATAGCATTTGTTTGTGTGTGTGTGTGTGTGTGTGTGTGTGTGTGTGTGTGTGTGCGCGCGCATGCGTTGAGGAGAAGGAACAATCAGGAAGATACCAAACAAATACCAGTCTCTTTCTTTATACTTAAAATTTCAGGATATCTGTAAAACTGCATGGTGAAGGATAAGAGTATTAAAAACTACACTATGCCTTTGGCATCTTTAATTTGATGCCTCTCTAGATCATTATTGAGAGCAAATATAGCAAATTTAAGTTAGCATATTCTCTATATTTTATACAACTGTAATGTTATTCATATGATTTTATAATTAAATATGTTGTAATAACAAGATAGTAAGCCAAAGATATAATCCAATTAGCATTAGCAGAAAAACGGTTTCAGTTTAGAAAAAAAAGATCATTTCAATATATTCTTATTCAGGGTTATGGAAATTCAATTTTGGTTAATACCGTAAAATATGTCAGCTTAATTTCTTCTCAATTTTAATGAAATTATACTCTTTTTAAAGATAGTAGGATTTGTGGCTATCAGCTTCAAACCCTTTAGGACAAAGTAGTTTTCAAATATATAAATGAAATGTAAGAGGTTGTAGTTTCATTTCATTAAAGGTAGGCATTCAGATTAATAAAACATTTCTTCTACTATCTAGTATGCATATTTCTATGAGTATGCAATAACCAGTATATTATAAAAAATAGAAATTCATGAAAAGATCAGCATCATAAAACTGTAATGAAAATAAATGATAACTCACCACTGCTCTCCTAATGGAAACAGAAAATAAACAAACTTGAAATGCTAAGAGGGCATGAAAGCCCTTCAGTTCTACTACCCAGCCTGCCAATAAAATGAGATTCAGTCAAGGAAGACAGGCAAACTGCTGTTTCCCAAATATATGCCTCCCTCATCAATATATTACATTGTATGCCTGCAATTTTCAAACAACAAACAAGAAAATCAAAAGAACAAAAAGAACTGATATAGCATACTTTCTAAGGTATGATGCAAACCCAATCCTTCAGACATATACTTTTGAGGATAAGAAGTTTATTAGAGTCATCGATATATTAATGCATCTCTTGTTCAAGAGAAGAAAAATTGGAGGACATTGTGTTATTTAGTTCAATCTGTAACAGAGACACACAGTGTTTTGTATTTCAGACTATATTACACCATTTATATAAAAGGACAGATGATAATAAAAATATAAGGTTTTCAGATTTGAAAGATTGCTTTCCAGAAGAAAACATTAAGTTTATGAAGTTCGAATGTCTCAAGATGAAATAGAGACATTTATACATGTCATAAAAACAATGGTTGTAAGATATAGAGCAGGATAATTAAATATTCTGTTCTTCCTAAAGTATCTAATACAGTTCTTCTGTACAATTTTAACGTTTCCTTCTTGCACTTATATAAAATCTTTCCATCTTTCTAGTATTCCTGGCGTTCCCAAACTGCTTTAAAAAAAAAAAAAGCTTGTAGTTTCTCAATTACATAGATTTTCATGTCCTAAAATTAAATCAGAAAGTACAGGACCTGAGGAAGGCATGCCAAGGATAAATTCCTTTCCCGGATTGTACTTTTTAAACCATGTCTAAAGCTTTTGTCCAACCCAAGGTCACAAAGGTTTTCTGATATGATCTTTTCTAATTAATAAGTTTACTTTTAAAAATTCAATATATTATCCATTTTGTTTTAATATTATATAAAATGTGGTATAAAGCACAAGTTTCTTTTCTTGTGTATGAAGTCTAAATTTTCATTTGTTGAAAGACTGCCAGGAAAAGAAAAATACTGCCAGGTATCACCTATACATGGGTTTAAAAAACAAAAAAGTCAAAGAAACACAGAGTAAAATGTGGTTGTTAGGGGCTGGGTGTAGGGGAATTAGAAAGAGGTTGGTAAAAGGGCATACACTTTCAGCTACAAGATGAGTGAGGTTTGAGGATCGGTTAATTAAACATGGTGAGTATAGTTGATAACACTGTAATCCATATTGAAATGTACTAAGTGGGTAGAATTTTAATGTTCTCACCAGAAAGAAAGAAAGAAAGAAAGAAAGAAAGAAAGAAAGGGAAAGGAAGGAAGGAAGGAAGGAAGGAAGGAAGGAAGGAAGGAAGGAAGGAACAAGGAAGGAATGAAGGGAGGTAAATACATGAGGTGATGGATGTGTAAATTAGCTACATGGGAGGCATGTTTGCACAATGTTCACATATATCAAAGCACCACGATGTGCACTTTAAATATCTTATGATTTTATATGTAAGTTAAACCTCAATACAGCTGAAATAAAAAAAGATTAAAAAGCTTAGAAAAAGAAAAAAGAGACTCTCCCTTCTCCATTGAATTGATTTTGAACTTTTGTCAAAAATCAAATGACTATACATAGGCGTATTCTCAGACAATACTTTATGTGTCATTTAGTACATGTTCTATGCATCTATTCTTTTGTCAATACTACAGTTTAGATAGTTGTAGCTTTATGGAAAGTGTTAAAATCGAATATTATAGAAAGTGTTAAAATAGAATAGTGTGAGTCCTTTATGCTCTTAGTTTTCAAAATGATTTTGGCCATTTTATTTCATTCCATTTATGTGTAAACTTTAGAGTCAGCTTTTCTATGTCTGAACAAAATTACTGCTTGAATTTTAATTAGAATTATTCTCTATTTCACATCAACTTAGAAAGAGTTTTCACTTTAACTATGTTAACTTTTCTGGTGCATGAGCATAGAATATCTGTATAATTATTTAGGTGTTCTTTGATTTCTTGTATCCATGATTTTTGATTTTACACACTTGTCCTACATATGTTTTCTGGATTTATTCCTATGTATTTTATTTAAAGGAGTTATTACAAATAGTTTTTTTTTTAATTTTAGTTTCCAATTGTTGATTGTTACATTAAAATGTGATTGGTTGTTGGTTTTGAATTCATATCCGATGACCTTGGTAGCCTCACTTATTAGTTCTAGAGATTTATTTGTAGATTCTTTGGAATATCTATGAAAATAACCAGTTCATCTGTGATTAGGGACATTTCAATTTTCACTCCCTTTCGAATCTGCATTTTTCTTGCATCACCATTACTATTATTATTATTATTATTGCACTGGCTGTGATTTCCAAAACAATATTGAATAAAAGTGGTGAGATTAGCTGTTCTCACTGTGTTCCCAGACCTACTGGAAAGCATTTAGTCTTTCACTAATAAGTATAATGTTATCAGTGGTATTTTGTAGCTGCCCCCTTGTCAATTTAAGGACAGTTTTTTTAAATTCCCAATATGATAATTTTTATATGAATGCACGTTGAGCTTTGTTAAATGTTTTTACTGTACCAGTTAATATGATCATGTGGCTTTCCTTCTTTACAGTGTTAATATGAAGATTACATTGATTCATTCTGAAAACTTCTTGCATTTTCAGGATAAATGCTACTTGGTTGTTACGTATGATGATTTTTATATATTTATAAATTATACGTTTATCATATATAATTTATTAGATATATATATGCATATATTGCTGGATTTCATATACTGATGTATTATAGCAGAACTTTCTGGTGTCTTTGCTAATGTATCAGAGTGATGCAGGACTGCTTATATGTATTATATGTATTGTTAACTATTCCCTCCTCTTTAAGTTCGTGAAGTTTGTGAAGTATTTGTATTATTGCTTCCTTAATTGTTGGGTAACATTACCCAGTGAAGCAAATGTGCTTAAGTTATTTTTCTGATAAGGTTTAACTATTGATTTAATTTAATTCACGTAGTGCTCCTCAGATTATATTTCCTCTTGAATGATATTTGCCAGGTTATGGGTTGTTTTTGACAAAGAATGTTTATTTCATAATTTACCAAATTTTGTTCATAGCATCATTTGTAGTAATCTCTTATCATTTTTAGGTCTAGGTCCCTCTTCCTTTCCTGGTATTGGTAATGATGGTAGTATTTTTATAAGAGAAAACAAATGACATAGTAAGAGTAAACAGTGGTTATATTCTACCTTTAATAAGTTTAAAATTTTGACACCTTCAAATGATTCTCTGTGGACTTTCATATTTTAATTGAGAATATTATCTCTCATAAGGGCTGAAGTAAATTCAGGAAATTTTTACCACATGGTGGTCATTTGGGATATAACTTTTTTCGCTATTAAAATGTATATATATTTCAGCCCCCAAATTTTCACACATTTTTCTCCATTCAAAATATCTTACTTTGAAAATACTTCATAAAAAAAGGTTATTATTCTTAAATATTTGGCCAAATTTAGATTTTGCAAAATTGCAGCTCTTTTCAACTTAATTCTATTTGCATTCTAGGAGCATCTTCAACTGATTATTCTCAAAAGTCTAGACTTTTGAGATATTATTAAAGAAATGAAAATTAAATCTCAGGCTTTATTTAAATATTTTTTTCATATTTTCCCTGTCATTTTGTTGGGAAAAATGCATTTTCCTGTCTTCAATGTATATTTTCAATAACTAAAAGTGAACTTTAAAAATGAAGATTATTGGTGCTTCATTTATTGAACATTTTGAAAGCTATTAAATAATTTTGAATAAAATACAGCAAAATTTAGATGACAGTTACAAAAATATCAAAATCATTTCTGAACACTTAGTTTGAATTGCATTAATTTTTAAAGTTTTAAACATTTAAAAAATCTGATTAGTGGTGGGCATTTTAGTCAAAATAAGAATTTCTACAAATGACTTGTAATTTAATTCCTTTGAATAAGTATCTAACATGCACGTATATGAAGACATATATCTTAATTTTTATGAATTCTGTCAGCTGCTTATCTTGGGTTAGCAGAATATCTCAGCCTGTTCAGATGCAATTATGAATAATGTATGTACCACAACCATGTCTAAATGCATTTCTGCTCCATAGTGTTCTAAATTTAGTAAGTACATTGTGCTGTGCAACAATGCCGGTCTCCATCCAAATTTGTAGTCATGTTAACAGCACAAAAACAAATAATTTTTTGTCCTCAACATTGAACTTTCAACTTAGTTTATAAAGCATTCATAGGAATATCTGATGTTTCACCTTCAACAGAATAAGCTTCCAAAATCTAAACACTGACTTCATGAATTGAATTTAAAAAAGGTATGTTAATGGGATTCATGTAACTGATTTTCTATTTGAAACACATAATATAAAATTGTCACTCCATCTTATGAAGCTGAAAAATTCACAATTTTCACTTTTCGTAAGTGCCAAATTTGGAGAAAGTCTAGAGATGGGTCACATTAGTTTAGAAAAATAGCTATTTTGTTCAAAAGAAAAAGTCGTGTTTCACAAATAATATGTAAATAAAGTTCTGTAGATGCGTGTGCCACATTTTGGGTTTCAGGCAAACATTTTCCTAAATAGTTACTAATGTTTGAATAAGTACTGCAGTTTATTTCGCAGATTTAGGTCATGTGGTTTGCATATGATTTTAGACATCAACGGATACCTAATAGCCAATGGTCAATGTCAACAAACATTCTGTGCAAATGACATGTCTACTTTCACCATTTTGGGAAAAGAAAATGTAGTTCTTGATTTTTTTGTTAAGCAGAAACTTCATTGATAGATTATGTTCATTGCTCCTAAAGACTTGACTGAAAAACCAAAAAGTGTCGTCAAAGAATTGAATTGATAAATAATTATAGAATCAAGCCATAAAACAAATGACAAAGCTATTATAGTAAAAGAGCTCATACTATTTTTGGTATGCTGCAAGGCAGAACTGTTTGGACTCTTTTTCCACCCAGATATTTCACATAGATCTAATTTATAATTTCTCAAGGACGATAGGTCTGCTAGGTCACAGCATACCTGGCTGATACACCAAATGCCCTACTGTGGGATATTGCAGGATTGAATATTCCCATTACTTACCCCCAGATTCACAGGGGTTCGTGGTCCCAAGCACTGGTGTCTGAGCACACTTCATTTCGCCACTAAGCTCAGCACAGGGGAAGTCTAGCAAACCCACTTCTGCTGTGTTTGAGGAAGGAGGAAAATCCCCTTCCCCGTACTTCTCCACCATTTTAACTCTCTAATCCCAATTATTTTATTTATACTTAATCCATTTTCTTTACTTGCTTAAAAAAATACACACTGCATGGAGATTGTGAAAATAAAACTTTATATAATCTTGTAAAATACTAAAGTGACTAAAGCAGGAAGATTTTCTAGCATTTAGACTAAGAAACAGTGGAGAATTCCCAGGACAAAGAAGTTTGGGCTTGTTCCGTCTAGAAGCTGTTGGTGTGACTTGTCATGCAATTCTGCCCACAGCCACACATACACTGTCACTGGGCCTTAGTTGTTGGCTTGTGCTCCGTGTCCGGCCTGTGATCATAACTGGCCCTTCTGTTCCTGACACCAAGACCCATTAACTTGCCTCACCCCCTTGAGCCAGACCAGGCTGCCCCCCTGGAACCGATCAGGAGGAAAAACAAATAAACTCCCGGACTCCCAAGGTTGTGAGATACGATAAGAGAAACAGAAAACCCAGCTTGCTGGGGACTGCACTTGGGCAAACTTAGTTAAGAACCATCAATCACTCACGAGTAGTATAGACATTGCTCTGGCAGGAATAGCTAGCCAGTTGGAAGTCTCACCTGAGGGCAGGACGCTCTGCCCAGGACGCTACAGGACTCCTACCAGGCTCTTTACCAGGGGACTTCCCCAGCCGGAAGGTTGGCTATTGTGAGTCCCTGATTTGATAGATTAACCCTTCTTCGTTCTTCTCTCTACTTCTTACATTCCCTTTCCCTTACAATCAATAAAACTTTCCTCCTCCAAACTGAAAGTGCAGCTATCTTGAATTGCTATTATTCAGAACAGGGGATCAGGTAGTAAATTAGTGAGGAAGATTTGTTCTTGGCCCTAAATTTCCTATCCTTGTCAGTAATGATGCCTTCTACCCTCCCGGTATAGGGACCATGTTTTCATGAGAGATTGACTTCCTCCTTTCAGGACAGAGGGAGATCAGAGTATCGTTCGGCACTGGCTGTTTCTCAAGTAACCTTAATTCAAAATAATCAATATGCCAAAATAATCAATATGCCAAAGTGGTATATTTTGGGGAGGCATATTCTGCTACTCCTCAACTACTACAGTATATCAAAGACATTATCGTATATGGCTTAATTTCATTGCACCATCTGATGATTTTGTCAAATGAGATAATCTAACTGTCCTATTAACTTCATTGGTCTCATTCCTTAAATAATTAAAGAGTAATCACTATCAGTAACAATAATTTCCATAATTACATCATAAAATGTTTTTCTTATTCATTTTTATGAAGTGAATAATATATTCACAATAACATGTAATTATACAGAATTGATAATAACAATTTGTTCAATGAATGAAATGAATGTTGTAATTTTACTTCATGAATTTGGAAAAGAACACATTTTGCTACACTCTCAATTTAGTGTTAAAGTGAGTGTAACCTCTCATATTTTTTGCTCAAGATTTTTTCAAAATTTTCATAAGTTTGATTTTAAAAATTTTCCTCACATTTTACTTAATCTTGAAATGCCATTTGCATCCTGGAAGAAAATTTTTGAGACATATTTGTCATTACCATTGTTTAGTCTCCTTGAGGATTGTCTGAAAAATGATTGTATTTGAATGAAAATAAAAAGTAACTTGTTAAAATAGATAAAACAAATACTAATATGAGACAGATCATCTTTGTTGTATAGAAGTATTGACAGTCAATTTAAAGAGTATTGACTATTGCAGAATAAGCATAGTAAAGTGCCTTTATTTGGCAATGATATCAAAATCTGTTTACTCAAATATAATTAATAATTATCAATGAATAATATATAAGTCAACCCAAATAATGGTTTATACTGTAAGTTCCATCTTATGCAAGCTTAATTGTGTTTGTTTTAAACAAGTCATGTAAATGCTAGAGACAATGTATGTAAAATGGTAGAAAATTAACATATCCTGTGATGGTTAAAAAGTGGTGAATGCATTAGAGGTAAGCATGGATACAGCCTTAACAATATAGACATGTTTAACTTATTTACTGAAATAAATTTTGAAGCACTTTCAAATTTTCACAGGAGTGTCTCAAGCATAGCAGTGAGGAGTGTGGGCTCCAGAATGAATCTGCATTCAAATTAAGCTGTACTATTTATTAACTACATGCCGTGGACAAATTATTTAAACACTCTCTGCCTCAGATTCTAATTTATAAAATTGGCATAACAGTCCTTATTACATAGAATTGCAGTGATGATTGCATGAAATAATACATGCAAAGCATTTAAAATGATTAGGATTGAAAAAATGTTATTTGTTTTAGTAGTAGTATACTCATAATGTACATTTCAATACACCAGGCACAACTTTGTATATTTACAATAGATTCAGGCAAGTAAAAACAATTATCACAGTTATGACCAGAGAACACTCATATTTGTTCTATCAATACAAAAGCATCATTATTTAGGTTGTGTTTATTTGTTCTGACTCACAGACATACATGGAAGTGGGAGATACATGTAACTCCTAACTATGAAGCAAATAGGAAAATATTAAACCCAATATTACTTACAGAATGTATTAATTCACAGGATTTCAATAAATGTTCAATTGACTTTTTACAGTTAAGTTAATGCAAAGCATTTGTGTTTCATGTATGTGTGTGTAGATTATGTATCTTCAATAAGATTCAAATGAAAAATCCATTATATCAATATACATTTTATTTTCAAATGTTTTAAAATTATTTCTCTCAGTAATCTTTGAAAAATATATTATCCATGGCACACTTTAGTCTCCTAAACTTAAAAAGAAGTTGAATAAAATTAGTATAAAGGGTATGAGAAAACACAAGAAATCAGGAAAAATTTAGAAATTTAGAAATCAGGAGACAATTTAATTATCCATCCATTAGTTTTAACATAGCAAGTGTTTCGCCGAGACAAATTAGAGCACAGTGATTATGGTGGTTTTTATGCATTGTTGTGAATCTTTATCATCCACTGACTACAAAGGGAGACAGGGCAAATTTGGGGGGGGGGTGATGTAAATGTCAATTGATTGTATTTATCTGACACTATGAATTTAATACACCTCACAGATCTGGTTTACTCAAAGAGTACAATTTACTGTATGCAAATATATTCTAATTTTTTAAAGGCCCTGGAATATTAAAACAAAGATGAGATGAGTTCTTTTCTTGGAAATCAACTACAAAAAATCTTAGAAATAGCTGACATGTTGGTGAAATCAATGGCCAGGATTGCTAAGACAAAGGTTCTATTCAAGACCAGCCATCTTTTGAGTCCTTTGGTTCTGCTAAATTTTATTTTATTTTTTCTACCTCATGCTGGCATCCATTGTTCTAGTGAGTATTTTATATCAAAATGTTACTTCTCAATTCTTCGAGGACCTCATTGTGTACCTTTGTTTTGACTTTTAATTACTCAGCATTTATCAGTGGTATGTGTTTCTATTTTCACTCCTAACTTCCTTTATATGTTGGTGATCTATACAAAATAGTTTCAAGTAATGAGCTCTGCTAATGCCTTCTGGAACATGCTCCTTGTAAAACTACAGCTTGCTAATAAAACACAGTGAATTTGATAACCTCCAGTGCTTTGGGACAAGGTAAAATGTGAGCTGAATATTTTCAGCATTTCTACTCTAGTCTCTATTTTTTAAGCATTTTTTTTCCACTGGTCATTTCCTTTCCCATTCTTAACGATTGCACACTAGAAAACTGTAAACTTACTGTAGCAACCAGGTCAATAAGTCTCTTTGATCACTATTCTCTGGAGTGTTTCCATGCAAGAGATTTAGCCAAATAATTGTGTACTGATTAGAAATCTAAAAATGGGGGTGATGGTGAACATAAAAATGGATAAAATGGAGCCATAATGTTCTTAGTATCTGTTTATGAAGCTGAAATTTAAATGCACAGCTACAGCCCAAAGATAACCCATAGAAAATGGCATATCTCATTCAATATGTATAAATAAATCACAGTATTAGTTGATCTCTTTTATCTTTTTGTAATCTCATCCAAACACTATTTTTGGATTTTAACTCTCCTTAAATAATATTTATGCACATGTATACATTTCTGATGTACAAACATAATTGCTGCCATTTCAGTAACCAATGACAATTATGTGCTTCCCTGTTATTTTAGCTCAAAACTATCAAGATAGGGGTGCCTGGGTGGCTCAGTCAGTTAAGCGTTCGACTTCAGCTCAGGTCATGATCTCATGGTTAGTGAGTTCAAGCCCTGTGTAGGGCTGTGTGCTGACAGCTCAGAGCCTGGAACCTACTTCAGATTCTGTGACTCCCTCTCTCTCTGCCCCTTCCCAGCTCACGCTCTGTCTTTTTCTCTCTCAAAAATAAATAAACATTAAAATACTATCAAGATAGTAGAGATGGTTTACTGCAAATCACAAGATACTTATTTCTATTTCTATTAGCTTAAAACATTATTTAGAGAGGAGAAGGCACAGGTATTACAGTGAAGTCACCATTTTTGAGCAGAAGTCTCTTGGGGTGTCACCTAAGATGTGTAAGTTTGGATTAAGTAATAGGCACTATTGCTTTTTTATGAAAATGAAGGAAAATACTCCTTTTTACTCATCTAAGTTACCAAGGAGGATATGATATTTAAGTTAGGGCTTTCTCCCTAGCTTCATAATTAATACAACATATACTATGCTTATAGAGTGAGCATTGAGTAACATACCGAATTGTTGAATCACTATGTTATACACCTAAAATTAATAAAGCATCATATGTCAACTATATTTCAATAATAAAAAAATATGATGTATATTCCCTAACTTCACTTCTATATTATATGATTTGTACACAGATTTTAAGATGTAAAGGTAAATATATAATACACATAACTAGAAAGAATATATGCAAATATACAAATATGCACTATATAGTGGAATTTTAGCAAATAAAAATATCCCCCAAATTTGCATTCATATTCTAAGTAGTACACCTTATTTTTCCCAATGAAAGAAACACATGCATTAATTTTAATTACATTAATATACAGAACATTAAATAATCATTTAAACTGAACGATGAAATTACATATCTCAATTAAAAACTGAATAAAACATTTTAAGAAACCATCACATTTCTGTTTTCCTGTTCTGCCTACAGCTTCATACGCAAATGCACATGAATAATGTGTGCTTCAAATTAGACACCTTAAGAGCCATGGGCCTGTTTCAACGCTGAGGACACTGTTCAAGTCATTTGTCTAATACCCGAATTTTCATGTGTTCCTTCATGTGTATTTTCATACACTTGCTAAGTGGTGGACATTTTCCTTATCAAAGACTATCCTGGCTTGATGCTACCCCTAAAGACACCTTCTTTAACTAAAATATTTAGAATCATATAGAGATATATAAATATAAATAAATAAGTTATACATAAACATAAGTACTCAAGATAAATTCTCCAGGAAAAAAAAGCTGTGTGATGAAAAACAACTTCTGATGCAATTTCATGATGTAATTGAACACAATTGTTATTTTTCCCTAAAGGAGCAGGTCTCTGTATAGTAAAATAATGAAGCAATGCACTCACTTGGTTCAGGTTCAAGGTGATCTTTTCTAATCAATTCCTGATTGATATAAATAGCACAGCAAAAGAAAACCACACAATATGTCTTCAGAAAAATTACATTAAAATCATGGCTGAATTTTAAAGTATAAAATAGCAGAATAGAGCAATGAATAAACGAAGAAAATTAACAATTAAATCTAATTTCTGTAAGTTTAGATAAGTTTATTTTTCTAAATGTCCTCAGCTATAAAATTGTTGAAGACAGGGACGATAATTATTGAATATAAACAAATTAATTTTAAAAAGTACTCCAGGGGAAAATGAACGTTTTTCTAGAAACATCATTTTTGAAGTATTACTAAACTAACAGATTTAAAAACATATTTGCTGTCCATATTCAAAAAAATTTTTTACAGCATACCAAAATCATCCTCCCCAAATTTTAAGAATTTATGGCTGTTTAATCTATGACTTCTTTAATACTGTCAGGAAGGAAGTTAGTTCCAAAAATTAGTTGCTATTGACTGGAAGCATAACCTCTTGCAGTATAGTTATACAAAGTTTAAGTTTTATATAATTTAAAGCCAAGATAAAAATGGTTCCAAGAGATACCATAAAGTACATTTGTAAACATTAAGTTGAAAGTAGGAAATAATCTCCAAGACTACTACTCGTACTGTGAAATTAAAAAAAAAACTGTATAGTTCTTTATTATAAAAATATTTAAATACTTTCCCCTGATTATGATGAATGAAATATATGCTTATTATTACTCAAAACTTTTCAATGTGTTTAGGTTTGTGGAAATTAAATAAAATAAAAAGTTACCTTAGCAAAAATAAAACCATTTGTTCACGTAAATGGTTTGAGCACTTCAATGTTTTGATGAATATTTTATGATATTTTGATTTATTGCTTTAATTTTCCACTCCACTTTATATTCACAACTACAAAAAGTGATGCATCTCTAGCAATATGTGGTAAAATTTTCAAAGAGATGTATAATACTCCTTTTATCTTATAATTTATTCCATATTACTTTATAATCTTTTGAAGTGCACTGAGAATTATTTTATGGGGTTGCGTATAGTCTATCTTTTCTATCTTGATTAATGTTCCAATGTTTGGGTGCAGTGTTCTATTAATATCAATTAGGTCAGGTTGGTTGATAGAATTGTTCAGATATTCCATAACCTCATTGATTCTATTTGTCTGATTGTTGCAGCAACTATTGTGGAAGAGACATTACATTTCTTAAAATAATAGTATACTCTTTAAAAATATTGCATTTTTATAAATTTAAGAAACTAATATATACATAACTTTGTATATATGCAAATATATGTGAGTGCATATATACTAATACATGTACGTGTGTGCATATATATGTACACATATATACATACATATATACTGCTTTTCAGACATCACTTTTCATCACTTTTGACAGAATTGAAATTGACCTCAGATTTCACCTACTTCAATTCTCTCATATTTCAGATTAGGTTTCAGTCTGAAGAGTTTAAATATTTTGTCCCAAATTAAAAAGATAATTTAAGAATAAAACCAAGTTTCCTGAAAGCAGTTTCTTCATGAAATTCTTTAGATAAGCCATTCATATTTTATGTACTATATATATATATATATATACACA
This sequence comes from Felis catus, assembly GCF_018350175.1. Taxonomy (NCBI): domain Eukaryota; kingdom Metazoa; phylum Chordata; class Mammalia; order Carnivora; family Felidae; genus Felis; species Felis catus. The sequence goes on from NC_058376.1 coordinate 33,362,658, forward strand.
TATTTATACATAATCTAATAGTTTTATTCCTTTAAAATTTATATATACATACTTCAATATACTCATGAGCATGCTTATATATTTATCCTCATTTTTATGTACATATTTATCCAGTTACTTTTTAAGTTTTTATTTATTTTGTGAGAGACAGCACAAGCGGGTGAGGAGCAGGGAGAAAGGGGGAGAGAGAGAATCCAAGCAGGCTCTGCACTCCCAGATGCAGAGCCCAATGTGGGGCTCCAGCCCACGAACTGCAAGTTCATGACCTGAACCAAAACCAAGAGTGGGACACTTAACCTACTGAGTCACCTAGGCACCCCTATTCAGTCTTTTTAAAAAAGTTTATTTATTTATTTTGTGTGAGAGAAAGAAAGAGTGAGTGGGGGGGGGGTGCGGTGCAGAGAGACAAGGACAGAGACAGAATCCCAAGCAGGCTCCACACCGGCAGTGAGGAACATGATGCAGGGCTTGAACCAAAGAATCCTGAGATCATGGGTTGAGCCGAAACCAAGAATTGGAAACTTAACCAACTGAGCCACCCAGGTGCGTCTAGTATCCAGTTGTATATGTATATAAACTATGTATATGTATATACTATGTATACAGAATCCAGTGTTACCTATACTTGAAATCTATGTATATATGTGTTTATATATGGAGAACTTATCCAAAAGATGCATATCATATCTTTTACATTAGAGTGAAAAGTATGCTAGAGTTGAAATCATAAGCCATGGATTTTATATCTAAATTAATATTTTGATATAAGCAAATTTTACACTTTTTGGACTTTAGCCACATTACTATTTGTTTAAAGCACTTTGTGTGAATTAACTCATTCATATAAATATTTATGTAATGATTGCCATTATCATTTTTATTTTACAAATGAGGAAAATGATATTAGAGAGTTTGTATGGCTTGGCCAAAATCATATGGCCTGTAAGAAGGCAAGGTGGAATTGCATACAAATGATTGTCTTCCCACACTAAACTCTTAATTACTATGTGGCATTGCATATTCATTAAAAAACCTAGCTAAGTTTTGGTTCCCTGTTTAATTTTCCAGTGTTCTCCCTCTACTTATATCCATGTTAAGACTGGGACATGTAAAAACCAAGAACATTTTGCTTTATGTTTTTAAAAAGTCAGTATAATCTCAATTTTTTAATTGAAATGAACTGTGTCACCAAAGTGTTATTACTGTATAACCAAATAACTGGCCACTTTTAATAAAAGTGGATTAATGAGGCTTCTAAACTCTGTCTCCTTGTTCTGATGGTTGATTTATCTCAATAAATAACTTTGTGAACACTCAGCTATTCATATTTAGATTATATTTTGGATAAAAAAATTACAACTTGTGAAAGTCATGTTTTTATTGAACTTTTGAGATTTTGAAACATTTTATGAGATTCTTCAAATTCCCCTAATAATGTGAACAAATCTGGTGTTTGATTGCCAAAATAAAAATTATTATGACCTGATAGATTTATATTCTAAAGCAGAGATGGCTAATTAAAATTTATGTCAACACACAATATATTTTTGTTTTTCAAAGGTTTTGTCTACATTTCAGTTAATTAAACTACAGCATTATATGAGTTTCATGTGCACAACATTGAATGATTCAACACTTCCATACAATACCCGGTGCTTATCACAAGTGCACTCCTTAATCCCCATCACCTATTTAATCCATCCCTCACCCACCTCTTCTCTGGTAGCTATCATTTTGTTCTCTCTAGCTAAGTCTTCAAAACATAATATTTTAATAAGAAATAATAACAGATAATAAACAACTAAAATAATTCATATATCCACTAAATAGAAGCTACAGTTCTTTATACTGAATAATTTTTTTGTTTTCACTTTATTCAATTAAGCTAAAGATTACATTTAATTCAACAAATATCTGTTAATACTCTATATTTTTGGATTCTTACCTCTAATTAGTTCTATCTTTGTGCCATTAGAATTCACTTTTGTTTTGATTCAAGGCCAAAATTTGGCTATTATGAGAATGTAAATAGTAGCTCAGTATTTGCTACATCAACCACTGTGAATAGCTTTTCTCAGAACACTGTAAGATAATTTAGGAACAATCTCTAAATCAATATTAGGACTACTCTAGGAAAATGGTACTCCTTCAGAGCAGCTCTTGGACTGTCATATTGTTCTTTAGATTGCTTCTGCCACTTGGAAGATATGAAGATCCTTTGTGCATCTCCACTTACAATTCCGTATCTGAATCTCCATGTGAATATATATACACACACAACTTGTGTATATGCATATCATACGTATATGTGTTTATACATGACTATAGAGATAAATAATCATTTTCTATTTGTAAATACCAAATATTAGATGTATCTGGGATTTTTTACTTTGGCACTTTAGCCCCACATCACTTGTGCTGCCAGGTTTCAAAGTCATACTGTACCACTCTCAATTCATAGTGGAATAGACAGCAAGGAAATAAAGGTATTGAGATAGCAGGCTGGAGGGTATAGAATAGAACAGGGGATTGAAAATCAGTGGGGGAACAAAACAAAACAAAACAAAACAAAACAAAGTAAATGAAAAGAGAAACATGAAGTAGAGAAAGGTGTGGGAGGGTGGTAAATGCTAGAGGAAACAAAAATCGCCACAAGCAACATTTACCATAATCTTTCAAGGAAGGTTTGCATGAGGATATTAATTCTGCCTGGGCGATCTAGACTCAAGGCATTTTTAGGAGTAAAGCAGTAGAGTGAGGATGATCTGGTAATACACGGATGGAGGACTTGGATCCAGTAAGATGTGACAAGATGTAACCCAAATAATGAAAGGTTAAACACAAACAACAATAACAACACCTCTCCCCAACCTCTGCTGGAATCAGGAAAGCTACATGCAAGTTTTTAGGTAGAAAAATAGCTTATGAAATGTACATGGTAGGGCTCTTTGTCTTTAGGGAAATTGCAGAATGTGTTTTATAGTGTATCAACAATGAACAGGCATTAGATATTTTCACTGGCATTAGGATTTAATCACTAAAAAATACCAACTTTCACAAATTTCAAAGGGAAATCGATGGGTTTCGTTTCCCCAAAGCAGTGATGCAGACAGGTCTTGTTGTTTAGTATTCTTTAAAAAAGTATGATTTATCAGGAGCCAGACAAGGGATAAGAGGTACCAGAAAAGGTGATCCAGTTGAAAATTTGCTGGGTGTGTATATTATATCACGTTCTGATTAAAATATGGCTTTACTTTTATTTGATTTCATAATAGCCAAGTTCTTAAGTTTCAAATTTATGTATTCAGTTTATATGTTCTCTCTTTTTTTTTATTTTTCATTGCTGAATTATGACTATGCATAAAGCACTTTTTTTACTTTGTTACTCTTTTTCTGCCTATGCTGTGCTTGGTCAGGCAGGTGGTATAAAGTATCTCTTAAAGTGTACAGATTAGGGGTGTCTGGGTGGCTCAATCAGTTAAGCATCTGACTTCAGCTCAGGTCATCGTCTCATGGTTCTGTGGGTGTGAGCCCCGCATCAGGCTCTCTGCTGTTGCAGAGCCCACTTCAGATGCTCTGTATCCCCCTCTTTGCCCCTCCCCCACTATCTCTCTCAAAAGTAAATATTTGAAAACATACAGAAATTGGAGACAAGCTATTTCTTTTAAATAATGTGCCCTCTGGGTGCCTGGGTGCTTTATTGGGAAACTTCCTACTTGGGCTCAGGTCGTGAGCTCACAGTTTGTGGGTTTGAGCCCCACATCAGGCTCTGTGCTGATAGCTCGGAGCCTGGAGCCTGCTTCGGATTCTGTGTCTCCCTCTCTCTCTGCCCCACGCCTGCTTGTGCTCTGTCTCTCAATAATAAATAAACGTTAAAAAAAATTAAAAAATATCACATTCAGGCCATTGGATAAACAAAATCAAGACTGCTGGTTGCTGACTTTGTTCTTCTAATTTCTTGTTTATGTCCATTTTTACAAATTTCTTGACATAGTTAAGTTTAGGGGGTCCATCTGACTTAGTAATTCAATTGAGAGAATCTTGAATAGAATTGTTAACACAAATTATTCTTCAGTTGGGCAGCAGATCCCATTTTGCAGAAAATATGAGGCGTGAGAAACAAATTTCAAACAAATTTCATTACCATGGGTTATGAAATATTTGGAAGATCTTATCTGAGTGATTATCCATAGAATTTTTCTCTCAAATTTAGGAAAAACATGAAAAAAATGTCCTCCATTTTATCTCATGAGTAAAAGTCCCACTGCTAACAATTAATCTACCTGAAAATTAACTAATTAACAGCTGCCTTTACTAACATAAGCATCTTTATCATTCTGATTTTTGCGAATGTTTTTATCTTGGAAGTCTTCCAATTTTTTAAGCATGATTTAGTGCTAATTGATTTTACTCAGACATCTAGGAAAATGTGATATATGCTCTACCAGTATTTGTTGTGTGTGTGTGTGTGTGTGTGTGTGTGTGTGCAGGTGGGTGTGGGTACGGGTGTGGGTGTACGTGTGTGTGTGTGTTCTCTAGTATTTGAAAGGGAAAGAAGATATAAGAAAAAGTTGTTTTGTTGTTTGAAGATCTCTGGAGTCACTTGACATCAACAACCACTTTATAGTCTGAGATTCTATCTGGCCCTGAGATCCAAATCAGGCCATTCATCCTGTCATTCTTGAGGGAATACCAAGAACATTTCACTTTTCCTAGATTTACAATGTTGCAATCCTCTTTTGAGAGTTCTGTGAGTGTAGCTTACTTTTGACACTCTTTTTCATTCTTTTTTTCACACATTTCTGACTTTCTGTAAGAATAAATGAAACATTAGAATAGTTTATATAATACTAATACTATTTCTACCCAAATTCAACATTGGCAATAAGTTGTCTAAATGTTTCTTAAGCAGGTGATCTGGGGAAAATCCACTAAAGGTCCTACTCTGCATGGGACAGCCAGATCACCTAACCCAGAGAAAAGGGAGAAAACCTGACAATTAGGCATGTATGACTTTAATTGAACACAAACACTGGTATTCAGGTAGTAAGTTCCTGACCTTCTATGTGGACCTCAATTTTCTCTGATGAAATGTGAATGATCATGAATTGATAGTCCCAGAGTATTAGAATTATATTGAGATGTAGGGGTGCCTGTGCGGTTCAGTGGGTTAAGATTCCATCTCTTGGTTTGGCTCAAGTCATGATCTCATAGTTCGGTTCATGGGATGGAGTCCTGCATTGGGCTCCACTGTGATAGTGCTGAGTCTGCTTGGGATTCTCTCTCCTCCTTTCTCTCTTCCCCTCCCCCGCTTGACGGTGCTCTTTTTCAAAATAAATACTAAAAAAAAAGTTATGAGATGCAAGAATGTAAGATGATCATACTGTAAATATTAGTTTCGATCCTTCAAGAAGTGCCCAGCAGTCTTGATTCCTAGTTCTAAATCTGTGAAACAACAAGACATGTTCCTTATATAATAATAAATAATGCTAACAAAATTTTTAAGGGTTTTTGTTATCTTTTTTCACAAGTATCTATTATTGGTAGAATAACACAATTTCATTTATTGATGAACATAATGATTACTTTTATAAAGCTGAAAATAAACTTAAATTCCATAGCAGCTAATTTGTATATTAATTAAGAATTAATGGAGCAGTTGGGTGGCTCAGTCCATTAAGCGTTCAGCTCTGGTCATGATCTAAGGTTCATTAGTTTGAGCCCTGCATCTGGCTCGGCGATTCTCTCCCTGCTCCTCCCCGACTCTCACTCTCTCTCTATGTCAAAATAAATAACATTAAAAAAAAGGAATTAATGTGTATCTAATCTCTGACAGTTGGGGATAGATAAGAAATCAGAATGTATCTTTTCTTACACATTTTTTTCCTGGAAAATTTTCTTTTATTTAAAGCTCTGGAAGAAAAACTCATTTTCTCAATGGTTGTCTAATCAGTGTCAAATTTGTTTATTTCAGCATCAGTTTATGACTAATGTTTATCACACTCTCTTTACTTAACTAGTCATGATATCAAAGTAAGTAGAATATGTGTTATTTTCTCTGACAGAATCATACTTTACCAAAGAATTGGAGAAATACAATAGGTATTTAAGGAGCGGCACCTGCAGCAATATTCCTCCTTTTCTCTGAAACACTAACTCCACATGAGTTAACATATTTCCAACTTCTCAATGCTTATGGATTTTCCTGATTATTCACTATAATTTAGAAGGCTGTTAATGCTATTTGAAGGGTTTAAAATCATGCCATCAAATATTTTCGATTGGTATAATCACTAATATTTTTTTCTCAATGATTATTTCATTGAGGCTTATCACTAACTTTCCACTTCCATTAAAAACATGTTTAGTTAGCCATTAAAAAAAAGTGTTCAGTTATTTATTTTGGGAGAGAGAGAGAGAGAGAGAGAGAGAGAGAAACCATATGTGCGTGAGGGGCAGAGAGAGAGGGAAATCAAGAATCTCACGCAGGTTCTGTGCTGTTAGGACAGAGTCCAACCTGGGGAGTGATACCAGCAGACTGTGAGATCATAACTTGAGCTGAAATTGGGAGTCAGACGCTCAACCAACTGAGCCACCCAAGTGCCCTTTTACTGCCTTTCAACCCTTGTCTCCTTCAGATAATTATTCAGACTCTCCAAACTTAAAGCTAATGGTCATATAGGTTTTGTTGTTGTTGCTTTCAGATTATTGTTTTGGAAATACCATAGATCTGTATTAACTCTTATGTTCAAGTTGACCTTTTTAAAAACATTTCACAAACTCCAACAATAATTCCTACTATTTATGTAAGGAGACATTCTAACTAGAATTGGCTTTTATGGATATCCTGTTTTATTACTTTAATATCTATCTAGAATAAAAAATGCTCATTTCAAAAAATCTGATTAACATGATGCCAGTTGCTAATTCTTACTGTATATATTTTTAAGTCGATATAAATCTAGGAACTACTGAAGCGTGTCATTAATCATTAAAGTAAAAAACCTTCAACAGATACCCCTAAATTGTTTCAAGCACTCATGTTTCTGCACTTGAAATGGCAGTTTTACTAAATACTTTCCTGAAGCGAATATTAGAATATTAGAATCTATGCCCATATTAATATTATGGGCAATAATGGCAATATGGCAATATTATGGCAATATGGGCAATATGGGCAATATTATGGCAATATTATGCCCATAATATGAGAATATTAGAATCTATGCCCATAAGTTGAATTTAGTGCCAAAGGAAAGTCTTACCCTCCATATTTTATGTATAGAACTGTATGTGGCATTTTAAAGGTGTCAATAACTAGAATTTTCAAGGCAGTTGAAATTTATTTTAAAATACAAACTAATATTTAATATAAATATCCTTGAAAGTACACATGTAGAATGTATTACATGGGAAAATTAAAAAGCTAATGGTATATATGAGGTACAAAGACAGAATTCAGGTAAGCTATATTATGTGTATCATTATTAAAGTACAATATATTTATCTAAACCAGGCCTTGGCAAAATATAGTATATTCATTTAAACCGGGGGTTGGCAAGCTATTTTCTGTATGGGGTCAGGTAGCAAGGCTGTAAGGTTTCTGTGCACCTATTTAATGCTGATATTTTAGTGTAAAAACAGCCATAGAAAATACATAAACAAAGGAGTGTGAAGTGTGGCTATGTTCCAATAAAACTTTATTTACAAGGAAGCGTAAATTGTACAACTCACCAAATTGTAATTGGTTGATTGCCTTTGCCAATGTTATGTAGCACTTTCAAGCTCACAATTTCTGAATGAAACACTTTTCTAGTTGGAAGCTTTGTGAACTGGACACTTGATCAACGTTTATCCACGTTCACCTCAAATGTGATGAAATGGGCCATTCCTCACAGTTACAATATTAAAGGAACACAATTGTGAGCTTTTTTTGACAAATGGAGTTTTTAAATCTTGAGGAAACTTTTTTTCTTTTTAAAGGAATACTTCTGGGGAGGGGGCAGTATAAAAATATGTCACAATCAGATTATGATTAATATATTCAAACAACCATTTCCTTAGACATTGATATTTTATTCTTGTATGACGTATCCATAAAAAATCAATCAACAGAAGTACTTTAAAAATACTTTAATGTACATGCATCTATGTATAAATATGTGTGTGTACACACACATTTATACATAAATACCTACATATGTAAGTGCATATATCTGTTTGGTAGTTAATTTGGTGCCAGTGATATATTTATACTTATACATGCTTCTGTGTTTTTCTAAATTTAATTCTGTTTCTACTGAATGTCTGGGTACATAATCCATGCATGATATTTAAATTACTAGGATGGTGTTTTATTTGCCTAACACTCAAAATATAAGCAAGAAATGTGAATTCCTCACTGGATCTATAATTCTTAGGGGCATCACTAAGATATATGTAGTACTCTGGCTCCAATAGTACAAAGCTTGTATTGTATTTCAACATGTGGCTTTAAAACCCCAGGCATGGTGCAATTTTCTGAATTATTCACACATAATCACTCCAGGGGATTACATTTAAGTGTGATGGCAGAGAACCTTAAAGCAGGCAGCTCTGAAGAGTCCTGTCCTGAAGTCGATATTCAGAATACATTAAGGATGATGATAACATAATGCTCATGACCTCAGTGTGTTAAATTTACCTATTCAGACATGATGGTAGAGATGATGATGATTTTGAATGTCTCAGATAAGCATTTAATCACCATTTTCTCCACTTATTTGTTATTAGAGAAATATACATTTAAAAGAAGGAAAAGAAGGCTAACTCACTAAGTGGTATTGATTTTACATAATACCTAGTTAGAAATGCCCATCAAAAGTATGGCTATCAGAAATAATGGAATAAGTAAATTGTGTCTCTTAAACTAATAACAGAAGAATGCTGTTATTATTGCTGTTAATAATCATGTTTTTTAATGAAAGTGTATGCTGTTTCCAGAATATAAATTAAAAGAGATTAAAACAAAATTACATGTCTCAGATCATCTAAAATTTATACTTAATTTATTTGAATATTACAAATGATTTAGTGCAAGGTAGAATTTCATTAAGTTTAAAAAAATGTAAAGCAACTTTTGGGTACCCAGGAATGGTACACAAAGGAACAAATACAGTCCAGTGATAAATAAAATTAGATTAACATTATAACATTTGTATAATTTTAGAACACTTGCTTTCATCAAGTTTGTTCTCATCCTGTCTTCTGGATCCATATGGTACCCAGCTTTTATTCTTCAAACATATAGCTGGATACAACTGTGTTGATGATTGAGACATGTGAAAAAGCCTAGATCCTGGAATGAGGTTGCAGGAATGACACTTTGAAAAGAACTACTATACAATTCACGAGCAAGAGGATGACTGCTAGAAGCTTAAGCTTACAGGACTAGAACCTAGAAGAATCCATGTATAAGAACCTAGAAGAATCCATGTATAAGAACCTAGAAGAATCCATCTATAAACCATGGTAAATTCCAGTTGCCATTGATGCCTATTAGAAGGCTTAAAGCAGTATAATGGCAGAACATTCAATATAAAAAATGTCACTGGGAACTCTCTGATGATAACTTGTTAAAAAGCAAAGTTGAAAGTTGATGATTGGGCAGATTCAAGCTATATTTTGAACAATGAAAAAAAAAATCTGATGCAATGTGATGAGCAAGTGGGATGGATATGAAATTGGCTGGAATAGAAACAGATTGTAGGCAGGTAGAAGCAGAGAAGCCAAGTTCAGTTTAATTTACCAGGAAGATGTCCAATGAGACTTCACAGCAGTGGACATCCCAATTTGGAGTTTAAAGCCTATGTTCCAGGTCAGGAAATGCCTTTAAGAGTTATTTGCATGAAAATGGCACTTAAAGCAAAAAGGAAGATGAAATCAGAGATATGTCTACTAGTGAATACTCAGATTGTATTTGGAAAACCAATATTAACTATTTTGACAAATGCGCTCCAGTTCCTTTCTGCTAAATGTCATGTGAGAACTGGAGGAGGTGAGAAGAAAAGTTTTATTTATGCAAATACTTTTGTGCATCTTTTAATTTACTGTTTAATTGACACAAGTATAGCTAAAATGCTTATATGAATCAATTTAATAAAACAAAGTTGTTCCTTATTGATTTTAGCAAATATTATTTACTACTGATAAGAAAGCTGTTCTAGAGAAAAATAAATAATGTTATGAGAAGTATGATTTACAAGTAGAGTTAAGTAATTATTTAGTATCAATGACTTTATTATGAGTCTAGTATAGTGTTTTTATTTTTTTTTTAATTTTTTTTCAACGTTTATTTATTTTTGGGACAGAGAGAGACAGAGCATGAACGGGGGAGGGGCAGAGAGAGAGGGAGACACAGAATCGGAAACAGGCTCCAGGCTCTGAGCCATCAGCCCAGAGCCCAACGCGGGGCTCGAACTCACGGACCGCGAGATCGTGACCTGGCTGAAGTCGGACGCTTAACCGACTGCGCCACCCAGGCGCCCCTAGTATAGTGTTTTCAGCAATTAGTTAAGAAATTAAACCAAGATTCAAAATTTCAAAAAATCAGATAAATAAATAAATATATAAATAAAATGCACACACACGTATATATATTTTATTTTTTTAATGTTTTTAAATTTATTTTTGAGACCTAGAGAGACAGAGCATGAGCAGGGGAGGGGCAGAGAGAGAGTGAGACAGAAAATCTGAAGCAAGCTCCAGGCTCTGAGCTGTCAGCACAGAGCCCAATGTGGGGCTCAAGCTCACAGACTGTGAGATCATGACCTGAGTCAAAGTCGGACGCTCAACCAACTGAGCCACCCAGGCGCCCCAATGCACACATACATTTAAATTTGTTTTTCTTTAGGGTTACTTAACGGCTACTTTTCTCATAGGCTATTTTCTTCCACAGAAAATGGTATATTTGAGTCAATTTATTTTATGATCAGCAAAGAGTTCATTCAATACCTAGTTGGCTTGGTATTGAAAGGTTGAAAGGTACTTTTGAAGTTAATATGTAAAAAATAATAAAACAAAAGTAGGTAATTTAATCTGAGGGGGGACAAAATATTTCCCAGGATTTCCAGGATGAAACCACTTCTAAAGGGAAAACACCTATGACACTTGTCAAGTAGTTGTATTTCTTCATGTCCTATAAGCCTCAGAACTTTGAAAACAGAAAAAAAAATTGTATCAAAAAAATAATAGTGTCTTACATTGATAAGGTGTTCAAAAATATTTGTTGATAACGATTGCTACTTGGTAATAACATTACACTAATTTGAATGACTGACTATACAAATATATTTCTGGGAATGTATTCCTTAATTCAAAATTATATTGGACATGCTTTTGCAGTGATTTTCATAGAGGGAAGATTTTATTACAGTCTTACCTGTGAAAGAAAATGTACATGAAAAGATGGCAAAAAATATCTCTAAAAATTTAATAGAGGACTGGCTAAGAGTAAGGGCACTCCCATGTATTAATATGATTCTAAATTCAGATTGATAAGTATTAATTAAAAGATATTAAAACTTCAAGGAACTGAGATAGTATATAGAAAGTGTGTAGAAGACTATCTAGCACCCAGAATACCCAAGGGGCTCTTAAAAGTTAATAATAAGAAAACAAATGAACCAAATAAAATGTGGGCAAAGATCTGAACAGACACTTCACCAAAGAAGATATACAAATGGCAAATAAGCACATGGAAGAATATTCAACATCATATGTTGTTAGAGGATTCAAAATCAAAACTGCGGAGAGACACCATTACGAACATATTTGAATGGCCAAAACCCCAAACACAGGAAACACCGAAAACTGGCAAGGATATGGATCAACAAGAACTTTCATTCATTGCTGGTGGAAATAAAAAATGATACAGCCACTTTGGAAGACAGTCTGGCAGTTTCTTACAAAGCTAAAAATACTCTTACCATATAATTCATATTCTTACCATACGATTCAGCAATCATGCTCTTTGATATTTACCCAAATAAGTAAAAAAGTTACATCTGCACCAAACATGTATGTCATGAGTGTTCACAGAAGCTGTATTCATAATTGCCAAAAATTTGGAAGCAATCAAGATGTCCTTCAATGGAAGAATGGATAAACAGTGTACATCCATACATTGGTATATTATTCAGCACTGAAAAGAAGCCACTGAGCCTGAAGGGACATGGAGAAATCTTAAATACATATTGCTAAGTGAAAGAAACCAGTCAAAAAATGCTACATGTTATGTTACTCCAGCTTTACGACATTCGGGAAAAGGCAAAACTATGGAGACAGTAAAAATGTGACTAGTTGCCAGGCATTCAAGGGGAGAGAGGATGGATGACTATGTCGAGCACAGGGGATATTCTAGGGCAGTAAAACTACTCTTTATGGCACTTTAATGGGGGATATACATCATCACACATTTTTCAAACCCCATAAAATGTACAGCACAAAAAGTAAGCCCTAATGCAAACTATAAACTTTACTTAATAATGATTCAGTATTGGTTCATCATTGTAACAAATGTACCAATCTTGTTACCACAAGATTTTAACGATCAGGGAAACTGGGGTAACAGGAAGGAGTAAGTGGGAACTCTCTGTACTTCCTGCTCAATTTTTCTCTGAACCCAAAAATGCACTAAAAATAAATCTACCAAAAACAAAACAAAGCAAAACAAACAAAAAAAGAAGAAAAAATAAATGTTAATTCTACATCTTTTACCTGCACAGCTCTGGGAAATTTATATAACATACTAATGTAGTTTCAATCTCATGAATATTAAATGAGATAATGCACTTAAAATGCTAAATATATACCAGGCATCTAATAACCATCAATAAAAAAATTGCTGTTTTTGTTGATGATTATGCTCCCATGAGGGTTGTTATCTGAAAAACCCATTGGAATTTAAATTCTATGGTATCATATTTAAGTAGCTTGAGAAAAATTGGAAAGAGTAAAATATGAATTGGGCATTTCTAACGAGACCATAGAAGCAAATGACTGGAATTGATAAAGCAATAAAAATTTTAAAATGGAGTAAATTTCCTAGAGCAAGCAAATAGATCCTATTTGAATAAAGAAACCATGAAGTATCCATTGCTGACCAAGAGCATACTCCTGCTTCTCTTTAATTTGTTTTTGTCATCTCCAGAAAGAATTGCAATCATATTATAAATAATGGCCAAAAAACATTTAAAAAAAGTTATGACACTCAAATATTGATGCACAGGGAGGGGAATAAAACCATGCATGAAAAAAATAAAATATTTATAAGAGAGTTCTTGCCTACAAATCAAGTACAGAAGGTCTTGCACATGTACTTTCAGAACAATAGTCAACAAGAGAAAGCACAGAGAATGGTTCAAGTCCAAAAGAATGAAGGCAAATATTATTGCAATTTTCCGAAATGGGAAATAAGGGGATTTAAAAGCTACATACCAATTAGCCAATAAACTTGACATGTGTCTTTGGCACAATTCTAAAACAGATTATGCAGCAGATGGTTTTTGAGCATTTCACAATTATAGTGTTGATCACTAGGCACCAACATGAATTCACATTGTGCAAATCATACCAAAATAATTTCCTTTCCACTATCAGTGTGTCAGTTAGACCAGTGGATATAGAAATCATAACATCTTAAATTCCACAAAGCATCTTACAAGCTTTGTACCAAAATCTTATGTGTGATTTTTTTTTTTTTTTTTTTTATATGAAATTTATTGACAAATTAGTTTCCATACAACACCCAGTGCTCATCCCAAAAGGTGCCCTCCTCATTACCCATCACCCACCCTCTCCTCCCTCCCACCCCCCATCAACCCTCAGTTTGTTCTCAGTTTTTAAGAGTCTCTTATGCTTTGGCTCTCTCCCACTCTAACCTGTTTTTTTTTTTTTTTTTCCTTCCCCTCCCCCATGGGTTCCTGTTAATTTCTCAGGGTCCACATAAGAGTGAAACCATATGGTATCTGTCTTTCTCTGTATGGCTTATTTCACTTAGCATCACACTCTCCAGTTCCATCCACGTTGCTACAAAAGGCCATATTTCATTTTTTCTCATTGCCACGTAATATTCCATTGTGTATATAAACCACAATTTCTTTATCCATTCATCAACTGATGGACATTTAGGCTCTTTCCATAATTTGGCTATTGTTGAGAGTGCTGCTATGAACATTGGGGTACAAGTGGCCCTATGCATCAGTACTCCTGTATCCCTTGGGTAAATTCCTAGCAGTGCTATTGCTGGGTCATAGGGTAGGTCTATTTTTAATTTTCTGAGGAACCTCCACACTGCTTTCCAGAGCGGCTGCACCAATTTGCATTCCCACCAACAGTGCAAGAGGGTTCCCGTTTCTCCACATCCTCTCCAGCATCTAGAGTCTCCTGATTTGTTCATTTTGGCCACTCTGACTGGCGTGAGGTGATACCTGAGTGTGGTTTTGATTTGTATTTCCCTGATAAGGAGCGACGCTGAACATCTTTTCATGTGCCTGTTGGCCATCCGGATGTCTTCTTTAGAGAAGTGTCTATTCATGTTTTCTGCCCATTTCTTCACTGGGTTATTTGTTTTTCGGGTGTGGAGTTTGGTGAGCTCTTTATAGATTTTGGATACTAGCCCTTTGTCCGATATGTCATTTGCGAATATCTTTTCCCATTCCGTTGGTTGCCTTTTGGTTTTGTTGGTTGTTTCCTTTGCTGTGCAGAAGCTTTTTATCTTCATAAGGTCCCAGTAATTCACTTTTGCTTTTAATTCCCTTGCCTTTGGGGATGTGTCGAGTAAGAGATTGCTACGGCTGAGGTCAGAGAGGTCTTTTCCTGCTTTCTCCTCTAAGGTTTTGATGGTTTCCTGTCTCACATTTAGGTCCTTTATCCATTTGGAGTTTATTTTTGTGAATGGTGTGAGAAAGTGGTCTAGTTTCAACCTTCTGCATGTTGCTGTCCAGTTCTCCCAGCACCATTTGTTAAAGAGGCTGTCTTTTTTCCATTGGATGTTCTTTCCTGCTTTGTCGAAGATGAGTTGGCCATACGTTTGTGGGTCTAGTTCTGGGGTTTCTATTCTATTCCATTGGTCTATGTGTCTGTTTCTGTGCCAATACCATGCTGTCTTGATGATGACAGCTTTGTAGTAGAGGCTAAAGTCTGGGATTGTGATGCCTCCTGCTTTGGTCTTCTTCTTCAAAATTCCTTTGGCTATTCGGGGCCTTTTGTGGTTCCATATGAATTTTAGGATTGCTTGTTCTAGTTTCGAGAAGAATGCTGGTGCAATTTTTATTGGGATTGCATTGAATGTGTAGATAGCTTTGGGTAGTATTGACATTTTGACAATATTTATTTTTCCAATCCATGAGCAGGGAATGTCTTTCCATTTCTTTAAATCTTCTTCAATTTCCTTCATAAGCTTTCTATAGTTTTCAGCATACAGATCCTTTACATCTTTGGTTAGATTTATTCCTAGGTATTTTATGCTTCTTGGTGCAATTGTGAATGGGATCAGTTTCTTTATTTGTCTTTCTGTTGCTTCATTGTTAGTGTATAAGAATGCAACTGATTTCTGTACATTGATTTTGTATCCTGCAACTTTGCTGAATTCATGTATCAGTTCTAGTAGACTTTTGGTGGAGTCTATCGGATTTTCCATGTATAATATCATGTCATCTGCAAAAAGCGAAAGCTTGACTTCGTCTTTGCCAATTTTGATGCCTTTGATTTCCTTTTGTTGTCTGATTGCTGATGCTAGAACTTCCAGCACTATGTTAAACAGCAGCGGTGAGAGTGGGCATCCTTGTCGTGTTCCTGATCTCAGGGAAAAAGCTCTCAGTTTTTCCCCGTTGAGGATGATGTTAGCTGTGGGCTTTTCATAAATGGCTTTTATGATGTTTAAGTATGTTCCTTCTATCCCGACTTTCTCAAGGGTTTTTATTAAGAAAGGGTGCTGGATTTTGTCAAAGGCCTTTTCTGCATCGATTGACAGGATCATATGGTTCTTCTCTTTTTTTTTGTTAATGTGATGTATCACATTGATTGATTTGCGGATGTTGAACCAGCCCTGCATCCCAGGAATGAATCCCACTTGATCATGGTGAATAATTCTTTTTATATGCCGTTGAATTCGATTTGCTAGTATCTTATTGAGAATTTTTGCATCCATATTCATCAGGGATATTGGCCTGTAGTTCTCTTTTTTGACTGGGTCTCTGTCTGGTTTAGGAATCAAAGTAATACTGGCTTCATAGAATGAGTCTGGAAGTTTTCCTTCCCTTTCTATTTCTTGGAATAGCTTGAGAAGGATAGGTATTATCTCTGCTTTAAACGTCTGGTAGAACTCCCCTGGGAAGCCATCTGGTCCTGGACTCTTATTTGTTGGGAGATTTTTGATAACCGATTCAATTTCTTCGCTGGTTATGGGTCTGTTCAAGCTTTCTATTTCCTCCTGATTGAGTTTTGGAAGAGTGTGGGTGTTCAGGAATTTGTCCATTTCTTCCAGGTTGTCCAATTTGTTGGCATATAATTTTTCATAGTATTCCCTGATAATTGTTTGTATCTCTGAGGGATTGGTTGTAATAATTCCATTTTCATTCATGATTTTATCTATTTGGGTCATTTCCCTTTTCTTTTTGAGAAGCCTGGCTAGAGGTTTGTCAATTTTGTTTATTTTTTCAAAAAACCAACTCTTGGTTTCGTTGATCTGCTCTACAGTTTTTTTAGATTCTATATTGTTTATTTCTGCTCTGATCTTTATTATTTCTCTTCTTCTGCTGGGTTTAGGCTGCCTTTGCTGTTCTGCTTCTAGTTCCTTTAGGTGTGCTGTTAGATTTTGTATTTGGGATTTTTCTTGTTTCTTGAGATAGGCCTGGATTGCAATGTATTTTCCTCTCAGGACTGCCTTCGCTGCGTCCCAAAGTGTTTGGATTGTTGTATTTTCATTTTCGTTTGTTTCCATATATTTTTTAATTTCTTCTCTAATTGCCTGGTTGACCCACTCATTCGTTAGTAGGGTGTTCTTTAACCTCCATGCCTTTGGAGGTTTTCCAGACTTTTTCCTGTGGTTGATTTCAAGCTTCATAGCATTGTGGTCTGAAAGTATGCATGGTATAATTTCAATTCTTGTAAACTTATGAAGGGCTGTTTTGTGACCCAGTATATGATCTATCTTGGAGAATGTTCCATGTGCACTCGAGAAGAAAGTATATTCTGTTGCTTTGGGATGCAGCGTTCTAAATATATCTGTCAAGTCCATCTGATCCAATGTCTCATTCAGGGCCCTTGTTTCTTTATTGACCGTGTGTCTAGATGATCTGTCCATTTCTGTGAGTGGGGTGTTAAAGTCCCCTGCAATTACCACATTCTTATCGATAAGGTTGCTTATGTTTATGAGTAATTGTTTTATATATTTGGGGGCTCCGGTATTCGGCGCATAGACATTTATAATTGTTAGCTCTTCCTGATGGATAGACCCTGTAACTATTATATAATGTCCTTCTTCATCTCTTGTTACAGCCTTTAATTTAAAGTCTAGTTTGTCTGATATAAGTATGGCTACTCCAGCTTTCTTTTGGCTTCCAGTCGCATGATAAATAGTTCTCCATCCCCTCACTCTCAATCTAAAGGTGTCCTCAGGTCTAAAATGAGTCTCTTGTAGACAGCAAATAGATGGGTCTTGTTTTTTTATCCATTCTGATACCCTATGTCTTTTGGTTGGTGCATTTAATCCATTTACATTCAGTGTTATTATAGAAAGATACAGGTTGAGAGTCATTGTGATGTCTGTATGTTTTATGCTTGTAGTGATGTCTCTGGGACTTTGTCTCCTCACAGGGTCCCCCTTAGGATCTCTTGTAGGGCTGGTTTAGTGGTGACAAATTCCTTCAGTTTTTGTTTGTTTGGGAAAACCTTTATCTCTCCTTCTATTCTAAATGACAGACTTGCTGGGTAAAGGATTCTCGGCTGCATATTTTTTCTGTCTAGCACCCTGAAAATCTCGTGCCAATTCTTTCTGGCCTGCCAAGTTTCAAAAGAGAGATCAGTCACGAGTCTTATAGGTCTCCCTTTATATGTGAGGGCATGTTTACCCCTTGCTGCTTTCAGAATTTTCTCTTTATCCTTGTATTTTGCCAGTTTCACTATGATATGTCGTGCAGAAGATCGATTCAAGTTACGTCTGAAGGGAGTTCTCTGTGCCTCTTGGATTTCAATGCCTTTTTCCTTCCCCAGTTCAGGGAAGTTCTCAGCTATGATTTCTTCAAGTACCCCTTCAGCACCTTTCCCTCTCTCTTCCTCCTCTGGGATACCAATTATGCGTATATTATTTCTTTTTAGTGTATCACTTAGTTCTCTAATTTTCCCCTCATACTCCTGGATTTTTTTATCTCTCTTTTTCTCAGCTTCCTCTTTTTCCATAACTTTATCCTCTAGTTCACCTATTCTCTCCTCTGCCTCTTCAAGCCGAGCTGTGGTGGTTTCCATTTTGTTATGCATTTCGTTTAAAGCGTTTTTCAGCTCCTCGTGACTGTTCCTTAGTCCCTTGATCTCTGTAGCAAGAGATTCTCTGCTGTCCTGTATACTGTTTTCAAGCCCAGCGATTAATTTTATGACTATTATTCTAAATTCACTTTCTGTGATATTATTTAAATCCTTTTTGATCAGCTCATTAGCTGTTGTTATTTCCTGGAGATTCTTCTGAGGGGAATTCTTCCGCTTGGTCATTTTGGATAGTCCCTGGCGTGGTGAGGACCTGCAGGGCCCTTCCCCTGTGTTGTGGTGTATAACTGGAGTTGGTGGGCGGGGCCGCAGTCAGACCTGATGTCTGCCCCCAGCCCACCGCTGGGGCCACAGTCAGACTGGTGTGTGCCTTCTCTTCCCCTCTCCTAGGGGTGGGATTCACTGTGGGGTGGTGTGGCCCGTCTGGGCTACTTGCACACTGCCGGGCTTGTGATGCTGGGGATCTGGTGTATTAGCTGGGGTGGGTAGGCAAGGTGCACGGGGGCAGGAGGGGCAGGCTTAGATCGCTTCTCCTTAGGTGATCCTCTTCAGGAGGGGCCCTGTGGCAGCGGGAGGGAGTCAGATCCGCTGCCGGAGGTTTGGCTCCACAGAAGCACAGAGTTGGGTGTTTGCGCGGAGCGAGCAAGTTCCCTGGCAGGAACTGGTTCTCTTTGGGATTTTGGCTGGGGGATGGGCGGGGGAGATGGCGCTGGCGAGCGCCTTTGTTCCCCACCAAGCTGAGCTCTGTCGTCAGGGGGCTCAGCAGCTCTCCCTCCCTTTGTCCTCCAGCCTTCCCGCTTTCCAAGCAGAGCTGTTAACTTATGACCTCCCAGACGCTAAGTCGCGCTTGTTGTGGGAACACAGTCCTTCAGGCCCCTCCGCTTTTGCCAGCCAGACTCGGGGGCTCTGCTTGGCCGGCGAGCCGCCCCTCCGCCCCGGCTCCCTCCCGCCAGTCCGTGGAGCGCGCACCGCCTTGCCGCCCTTCCTACCCTCTTCCGTGGGCCTCTCGTCTGCGTTTGGCTCCAGCGACTCCGTTCTGCTAATCCTCTGACGATTTTCTGGGTTATTTAGGCAGGTGTAGGTGGAATCTAAGTGATCAGCAGGACACGCGGTGAGCCCAGCGTCCTCCTAAGCCGCCATCTTGCCGCTTCATGTGTGATTTTTAAAAATGCTGCTGGCATGAAATGCTGTTACATGGAAATTTTGTCATGGAATAACTCTAGCTAATTCTTGGTA
Source organism: Felis catus (assembly GCF_018350175.1). Taxonomy (NCBI): domain Eukaryota; kingdom Metazoa; phylum Chordata; class Mammalia; order Carnivora; family Felidae; genus Felis; species Felis catus. The sequence continues at coordinate 33,382,413 of NC_058376.1, forward strand.
TAAATTTGTTACAATGGTTCTGAGTAAGTACTGCTTGCCAGAAACACCTGTAGAGCATTTTCTAAAACATGTACTTAGATCCAGGCCCTACCCCAGATATCCTGACTCAGGAAGTCTGGTTACACCTAGGCTATTTCAGACAGTAACTTGTAAAATAATAGAATGCAAGTAGTTTTCCAATTTAATCTAAGGAAATGAATATGATTTGTAATCATCCTTTTAGTTTTGGGGCTGCACTATTTATGTTTCATTAATAGCTTTATTCTACCTTTAACTGTTCTATAACTCTTCCACTTCTAATTCAAATCATCATAGTGACATTATTTTCAGTTTTTATATCAAACTTTATTTCCTAACATTAAATATATATTTGACACAGCATGCAAAAATAATAATAATATCATGGCATGAGTCCTCTCAAAAACCTTCAAGGATCTCACTTTTCACATGGACTAAAAGCTTTCCCCACATGGGTCCGTGTCACTGAGCTCTGTCATCTCTTAACACTCAACCCCTAATGACTTTCATTCTCACTCACTCCACTTTGGCCAGACTAGCCTTTTTTATGGTTTTCAAACATGCCAGGAATGCCACCACCTTGGTGCATTTTGTGTTTGCGGTCCCTCTACCCGAGATATCCACATGGATCTCTCCATACCTTATTTCATTTATTATCTATCTCCCACACAAGGATTTTTGTCTATTTTGTTCCATGTTAAATCCATAGACACTGGTGTCCATATATTAGATAGAGCATATATTAATGAATGGATAAGTAAAATAAATCTGCCTTTACTCATTTTTCAAAAGTTTTATTTATTTATTTTGAGAGAGAGAGAGAGAGAGAGAGAGAGAGAGAGAGAGAGAGAAAGGGAAGGGCAGAGAGTGAGGGAGACAGAGAGAATCCCAAGAAGGCTCCGCACTGTGAGTGCACAGAGCCCAGTGTGGGGCTCGAAAACTCACAAGTCGCAAGATCATTCCCTGAGCAGAAATCAGGAGCCGGATGCCTAACGAACTGAGCTACCCAGGCACACCACATGCATTTTAAAATATAATTACGGGCCTACCTCATTTGATTGCACTTCACTGTATTTTCCTTCCCAGAAAGCGTATTCTTTACAAAATGAACTTTTGTGGCCACCTTGCACTGAGCAAGTTTATCAGTGCCGTTTTCCCAACAGCATTTGTTCACTTCATGTTTCGGTGTCACTTTAGTAATTCTCAAATTAACTGTTTTTGAAACAATTTTTGAAAAAATTCTCAAATTTTTTAATATTATTATAGCTATTACGATGATCTGTGATCAGTGATCTTTGATGTCTTGGTGTCTTGCAACCAGCACTCATATAAGATGGTGAACTTACTACCTGCATGTGTTCTGGTTGCCCCACTGACCAGCCATTCCCCCATCTTTGTCCCTCTCCTTAGGCCTCCCTGTCCCTGAGACCAACCACACAGAAATGAGACTTAATTAATAACCCTAGAGTGGCCTCTAAGTGTTCAAGTGAAAGGAAGAGTAGTATGACTCTCTCTTTAAGTCAAGAGCCAGAAAGGATTAAGTTCAGTGAGGAAGGCATGTCGAAAGCTGAGATACGCTGAAAGCTAGGCCTCTTGTACCTAAAGGTTTCCCACGTCATAAATGCCAAAGGAAATTTCTTGAAGGAAATGAAAAGTGCTACTTCACTGAACACACAAATAATAAGTAAGCCAAACAAACTCACTGCTGATAGGGAGAAAGTTTTAGTGGTCTGGAGAAACGATCAAACCAGACATAATATTCCATTGACCCAAATCCTACTCCAGAGCAGAGGCCTGATTCTCCTCAATTCTATAGAGGCTGAGAAAGTTCAGAAAGCCACAGGGGGAGGGGGGGAAGTTTGAAGCTAGCACATGTTGGTTCATGAGGTTTAAGAAGACAGCCATGTCCATAACATAAAAGTGCAAGGTGAAACAGGCATGTGTTGGTGTTGAAGCTACAGCAATTCATGCAGAAGATCTGGCTAAGGCAACTAATGAAGATGGTCACAGTAAACAACAGATTTTCAATGTACACAGCCTTATATTGGAAGAAGATGCCATCTAAAACTTTCATGTAGAGAGAAGAAGTAAATGCCTGGCTTCAAAGTTTCAAAGGACAGGCTGACTCTCTCGTCATCACTAGGGGCTAGTGATGGTGGTGGCTTTCAGTTGAAGCCAATGACCATTTACCATTCTGAAAGTTGGGGTCCCTTAAGAATTACCCTAAATCTACTCTCCCTGTGCTCTATCAGTGGAATGATAAAGTCGAGATGACAGCACATCAGTTTACAACATGGTTTACCGAATAGTTTAATCTCACTGTTGAGACCTACTACTCAGAATAAAAAGCTCCTTTCAAAATATTGTTACTCATTGACAATGCACCTGGTTACCTGAGAGAGCTCTGATGGAGACCTACAATGGGATGAATGTTGTTTTCATGGCTGCTTACACAACATCCATTCTGTAGTCCTTGGACTAAGCAATAACTTTGATTCTCAAGTCTCATGATTTCAGAAATATACTTCATAAGCCTATAGCTGCCATTGATTGTGGTTCTTCTGATGGATCTAAGCAAAGTAAATCGAAAACCTTCTGGAAAGGACTCACTATTCTAGATGCCATTGAGGATATTCATGTCTCACGAAGAGGTCAAAATATCAACATTGACAGGAATTTGGAAGGAGTTGACTCCAACCTTCATGGATGACTTTGAGGGGTTCACGACTTCAGTGGAGGAAGTAAATGCAGATGTGGTGGAAACAGCAAGAGCACTAGAATCAGAGCATGAAAATCTGACTGAATTTCCGCAATCTCATAATAAAATTGGAATGGATGAGGAATTGCTTTTTCTGGAGGAACTGCTTTTTCTGTTTTCTTGAGATGGAATCTACTCCTAGTGAAGATGCTGCAGGGAGGTTGAAATGACAATAAAGGATTTGGAATATAGGTAAACTTAGTTAATAAAGCAGCGGCAGGATTTCAGGGGATGGATTCCAATTTTGAAAGAAGTTTTACTGTGGGCAAAGTGCTGACAAACATGCTACAGAGCAATTGTTTATGAAAGGAAGAGTCAACTGATGCATGAAACTTCATTATAGTCTTGTTTTTAAGAAATTGCTGCAGCCACCCAGCCTTCAGCACCCACCACCCTGAGCAGTCAGCAGGCATCAACTTTGAGACAAGACCCTCCGGCAGCAAAAATGGTATGACTCACTGAATGCTCAGATGGTGCTTAGCAGATAATTTTTACACAATAAAGTGTCTTTAAATTAACGTGCATTGTTTTTATAGACATAATGATGTTGCAAACTCAATAGACTACAGTGTACTGTAAACAAAACTTTATGTGGACTGGGAAACCAAAACATCCACTGAATTTACTTTATTGTGATGTTTGCTTTATTGCCATGGTTTGGACCCAAGCCTGCAATGCCTGTACAAGAAGAGCAAAATCCTTTTTTTTTTCATATATTAATCAAATATATTCTCCTAAAGCAACTTTGGAAGTGTACTTTTTACTCCAAAACCCCCAAATGCCATACATTAAGTTTCTTATCATTTGGATATTTTCTGCGCTTATTCAAATCCTAAGATTTCATTTCAAATTTCACAATATATTTTATTTTTTTAAATATTATTTACGTTTATTTATTTTGAGAGAGACAGAAACAACATAAGCAGGGGTGGTTTAGAGATACAGGGAGAGAGAATCCTAAGCAGGCTCTGTCTCTGTCAGCACAGAGCCTGATGTGGGGCTTGAACTCACAAAACCGTGATATCATTACCTGAGCTGAAACCAAGAATCAGAAGCTTAGCCAACTGAGCCTTCCAGGTACCCCTACAACATATTTTTTTCTAAAGCCTTTCTTACAGGTAATTTCTTTTATTATTAACAGAATCTCTAGCTACTTTGATAATATCTTTCATATCTTAGAAATGTCATCTGAGTAAGACCATTTCTATTTTTAATTTATGATCTCTTTTTTGGATCAAATGAAATTTCTGTTATGATGATGTTATTTATATAACTAGAATTATATTTTCATATTAACCCTTAAAGCAGAAAAATTTGCATTTCTTGTTTCATTATGATTTTCTTTCACAAACTGACATAGTATCAGAAATATTATGGGGAACTAAAATGATTTAATTTTTGCTTTTGACATATTAATTAGGTATCAGGTAATTTAGTTTGTATTTGTGTTTTCCTTCTAAGATTCTGTCATTGTGTGTGTGTACATAAAGTAAATTATATGATTTATATATGATTTTTTTTAATGTTTATTTATTTTCGAGACAGAGAGGGACAGAGCATGAACAGGGGAGGGTCAGAGAGAGAGGGAGACACAGAATCTGAAGCAGGCTCCAGGCTCTGAGCTGTCAGCACAGAGCCTGATGCGGGGCTCGAACCCACGAACTGTGAGATCATGACCTTAGCCGAAGTCGGACGCTTAACCGACTGAGTCACCCAGGCACCCCAAATACATGATTTTTAATCTTACATGATTTCTCATAGTCTTTTTTCCCCTGTTTTAATGCTTTAGTGATGAAATACTTTCAAATAAAATCTATCCGCATAACTGATATGTGAAATAAATTAATACTTGGTGGCTCTACATATATTCCCTTTGGTCACTCGGTGTTTCTTCTTTCCCAAAGTGGTTTCTCAGCATTTTCGAATTCCCTACATCACAAATTGAACCCATAGCTTTATAGTAAACTGGAAATCCTTCTATGCTTACTGTAGAGCAGCAACTCTCAAACAGGATAATTTTTGCCTCCACTCTGGGGATCCTTGATAATGTCTGGAGACAATTTTGATTGTCACAACGTGGAAAAGTGTTCCTCTGGCATCTAGAAAGTAGGTGCTGCTAAACATCCAACAATGCATGGGACAGCTCCCCACAACATTAGTTATCCAGCTCAAAATGTCAAAAGTGCCACTGTTGAGGATTGCTGTTATGGAAATGTATCATGAATGAACATTTATTCAGCCAAGACATTGACAATCTTGCTGTTGGTGAATATACTTCATACGACAATTCCCTGACTAAAGAATTTTAAGCCAATAGAAATTATTTACATAAATGTTCATAAATTATTCTTTAATTCTCATTAATGATAAGCAAATCCATCTATAACTTATGTTTCCCAATACACTTACCTTGAGGTAAAAATTAAGAATTGAGTTGAATGTCAAATAAATCATGTTGATTTTTACTCTTAAACCTGCTCCTATGACATTGCTTTACAACAGAGCAAATAGCACCAACGATTGCCAACTTGTGCACACCAAATTTTAGTCATCCGTTACCTTTTATTTCTTTCTTCCTCTCACCTAACACATCTTATCCAATAGGAGATCTATTTTGTGTATAAGAAATGGATATAAGTAAACAGCTTTTATATGAAAAAAATATTTATATTTGTTTATAAGCTGGCCACTTTTCCTTATTTCCAGTTCTATTCTTTTAGAGCAAGCCATCTGGACTACAGTAATAGCCTCCAAACTGACAAACTAATTTCTGTACTTCTTCCCTTATTCCTTCTTAATTTTTTTTTTACATTTATTTATTTTTGAGAGACAGAGACAGCGCGAGAAGGGGAGGGGCAGAGAGAGAGGGAGACACAGAATCAGAAGCAGGCTCTAGGCTCTGAGCTGTCAGCACAGAGCCTGACACCGGGCTCGAACCCACGAGCTGTCAGCACAGAGCCCGACGTGGAAATCGAACCCACGAATCATGAGATCATGACCTGAGCTGAAGTCAGACGCTCAACCAAATGAGCCACCCAGGCGCCCCTTCTCTTACTCCTTCTAAGTGCCCTTCTCTCCTCCCTAAGTCACTTTGACATACAATAGTCAAAATTACACTTTTAAGACAGAAATAAGATTATGTTTCTCTTTCCCTATACTTCTCCAATATATTCCAATAGTATATAACTAAAAATGCAAAGGTAACACCCCACCAAAGATGGAAATGGCAAAGAAACATATGAAAATATGCTTACCATTAGATCCACTAGAGGATTACAAATCAAAACAACAATGAGATACCACCACACTTCGATTACAATGGCCAAAATCCCGAATACTGATGGCAACCTAGTCAGGTGGTGGGTGGAATTCTCATTTGTTGTTGGTGGGAGTCCTAGAAGGCACAGTCACTTTGGAATACAGTGGCAGTTTTTTTTACAAACCTAAACATTTCTACTATGCAATTCAGCAACCACATCCCTCGGATGGAGATTTTAACTCTAAACGAGTTAAAATTTATGTACACACAAAAGCCTGCACATGAGTCTTTGCAGCAGCTTTATTCATAAGTGCCAAAAGCTGGAAGCAACCAAAATGTCCTTCAGTCAGCGAATAGATAACTAAACTGTGGTACTTCCAGACAATGGAATGCTATTCAACTCTAAAAAGAAATGAGCTAGCATGCAATGAAAAAACACGGAGGAATCTTAAATGCATATTATTAAGTGAAAAAGCCAGTCTGTCAAGTCAAGGCTACATGGTATTTGCCTGCTAGGGCTGCCATAGCAAAATGCCACAGACTGGATGGCTTAAATGTAAATTTATTTCACAGTGCTGGAGGTTGAAAGTCCAAGATCAAGGTACAAATAGGTTTGTTTCTCCTCTACCCTCTCCCCTTGGCTTGGAGAGAGCCACCTTCTCACTGTCATCACATAGCTTTTTCTCTGTGAACACATATTTCTGCTCTCTCTCTTTTTATAACGACACTAGTCACGTTGGATTATTGACCTGCCTTATGACCTAATTGAACCTTAATTACTTCCTACCTCCATGCAGTCACAATGGGGGTCATGTATTTGACTTCAGTGAAGAAATTTGGGGCAGGGGGACACAATTCAGACTGTAACTGCTACAATTATTTGTGATTCCAAAAATTTGACATTCTGAAAAAGGGAAAACTAAGGAGACTATAAAAACCAGTGGTTTCCTTAGGGAGAAAGAAAGAGTTTATAGGCAGAACACAAAGGATTTTTAGGCAGTGAAACTATCCTGTAGGATACCACAGTGCTAGATACATGTCATTATACATTTTTCAAATCCCATAGCACGTACGACACCAAGAGTGAAACATAAGGTAACCATGGACTTTGGATAAAAATGATGTGTTAATGTAGTTTTATTAATTTTAACAATGTATCACGCTGGTAGACAATAGTAGTGTAGGGGACTGTGGATGTGTGGGGCAGGGAATAGACAAGAACTCTCTGTACTTTCCAATATTGCTGTGAACCTAAAACCTCTCTAAGATATAAAGTTATTAAAACTTAAAAAATGTACTCTATCAGTTTCCTAGGGATGCTGTAACAAAATATCTCAAACTGGGTAATTTAAAATAAGAGAAATCTGTTGTCTCAAGGGTCTGGAGGCTAGAAGGCTGAAATCAGGTGTCAGCAGGGCCATGCTCCCTCTGAGATCTACAGGTGAATCCTTTCTTGGCTCTTTTTAGCTTGAAGTTGTTTGCTGGGGATCTTTGGTGTTCTTTTTTTTTTTTAGGATTTTATTTTATTTTTTTTAATTTTATTTAATTTTATTTTTTTCAATATATGAAATTTATTGTCAAATTGGTTTCCATACAACACCCAGTGCTCATCCCAAAAGGTGCCCTCCTCAATACCCATCACCCACCCTCCCCTCCCTCTCACCCCCCATCAACCCTCAGTTTGTTCTCAGTTTTTAACAGTCTCTTATGCTTTGGCTCTCTCCCACTCTAACCTCTTTTTTTTTTTTTTTCCTTCCCCTCCTCCATGGTTTTCTGTTCAGTTTCTCAGGATCCACATAAGAGTGAAAACATATGGTATCTGTCTTTCTCTGTATGGCTTCTTTCACTTAGCATCACACTCTCCAGTTCCATCCACGTTGCTACAAAGGGCCATATTTCGTTCTTTCTCATTGCCATGTAGTACTCCATTGTGTATATAAACCACAATTTCTTTATCCATTCATCAGTTGATGGACATTTAGACTCTTTCCATAATTTGGCTATTGTTGAGAGCACTCTTTGGTGTTCTTTGACTTACAGCTGCATAACTCCAGTCTCTGCCTTTCTCATCACATGGTATTCACCAGTGTATCTCTCTCTCTTCACGTGGATGTCTTCCTCTAAAGGCACCGGTCATAATGGATTAAGGGCCTACCCTACTCCAGGATGGTATTGTCGTAACCAGTCACACTCACTGGCAATGACCCTATTTTCAAATGAGGTCATATTTGTGGTACTGGGGGTGAGGGCTTCAACAGTATCTTTTCTTAGGGTCGTTGGGGGCTTGGGGGTAGGCAGACACAATTCAACTTCTAGCAGTGACAGTGATCACATGGTTGTTTACAGCCTGGCCTCTGACTCCCCGTGAATTCGGTTTCTGCCCATCTGCTCCTCATTCATTGTGCTAAGGCCACACAGGTCTTATTGTTGTTCTGAGTTTGCTTTTGTGGCTTTTTCTGCTTAAAATATGTTTTTCTGGAGATAGTTATGTGTCTGATTTCTTTACTTCATTCAGATACCTCAGATGCCATCTCCTGAGAAAGCTTTCTCTGGCCAATCAGGCTGTCTCACCATATCTCTTTTATTGTTCATCATAACACTTCTTGTTATTTGATATTTGTTTTTGTTTATTTGATATATACTTTCATTCAAGAATGCAGGGGAGGGGTACCTGGGTAGCTCAGTCGGTTAAGTTTCCGATTTTGTCTCAGGTCATGATCTCCAGATTCATGAGTTTGAGACCCGTGTCAGGCTCTGTGCTGACAGCTTGGAGCCTGGAGCCTTCTTTGTATTCTGTGTCTCCCTCCCTCTCTCTTACCCTCCCCCCACTCACGCTATGTCTCTCTTTCAAAAATACATAAATAGTAATAAAAAATACAAAAAAAAAAGAATGCAGAGGAACATTGTATTTTCAGCCACTGGAATGGCTTAGCACATGGTATGTTCTCAGTGGTTATATATGGAATGGGTGAATGATAAAAGTCTGATGAAATATTATTAGGTGGACCACGAGCCTAGACATTGTAACCTCAGCCCAAGAGACCCCCCCAAAAATCTAAATACTCTCATGATTTTTGCGAGTATGTGTGCCATTCTCTGTATCTTCCTTAATTATAGGCTGGGTTTCTCTCTTTCTTATTACATTGAAGTTCTTTCTTTTGCAAGTGTTGTTTCCTAAAATTACAGATTGGGAAAAAAAAAAACCTTATATCATAAATGCTTTCTTTAAAAATTCCTTAACCCCTCCCCCTCAGGAAAAAGGATTTGAATCATAATTTTAGAATATAAAACCCTGGGTAGTAAAATGTAAAATACATGCTGTAAGTCATGTATTCATAATAAAGCGTACATATTCAGAATAGGATTTTGCAGCATCCACAATTACATAAATGAAAGAGATAATGAGATTTTGTACAAATGAAATTGTGTAAATTAAATATGAAAATGATATGAGTATTTCTACTCCTGATAAGGTTCCAAGGCATAACCCCCAATTCAACAGCCATCTATGGTGGTTGTTTTTATGGTATTTCCCTGGACAGTGCTCATTAGTGCTGTTCACAATGATGCACTATGCTGACATGAGAGCAAAGCGCTTCTCTCACTAAGGTTAACCTTATGTTATTATACTACAAATAAATATGCGCTCTTGGCTTATCATAACACCATTAGTCAAATAGCTAGTTCAGTTGAGCAACCCTTTCATTTAATTGGCCCTTTGAGTGTAGCATTTCCCCAGGTAGACATGAAAAGTCCTTTCGCAAGGCCCTCTGGGGCAGTATACTCAGTGTCATACTCAGGCTGTGTCTGCTGATAGCCCCCTGATGTTGCTGAACAGAACGGAAGCACACCGTCTCTGGCCCTTTAGGATAAGTTACTTTTCTGTTGAATACACTAGCTCATAAGATAAAGGAAAACATGGGCCCCTTTTTTCCTTATTGTATAGTGACAGCTGTAGAGCCTGTTTACAAAACTTGTTTCCTATATCTATCCTATTAGACTCCTATGATTATGTTAACACTGTCTAGACTTTTATAGTTTCTTTCAGTAACCACACTCATGAACAACCTCTGCAATGCTTTATCTGAAAGATGAAGTCTATAAAATGTCCTGTTTATATAATAGTTCTAAATCCCTTTCCCAAGGTCTTTCATGTACTTTTGCTTCTAATCTTCCAAGACATGTGACCTAACTGTGATCCACAACTCATCCTTTGAAATCGGCCCTCTTTCCTGTTTCTCTCGATGTGACCTTGTCCCCCTTCACAATGAACCTCCATAACATCCCTGGTTATATAACTTCCACCTGCTTCGTGCAAATACTCGTCTTGTTTTTGCAGTTCTTAGGATATCTCTTCCCCAGCATCCCCGTGTGTGGCTTGAAGTACCCACTGGTTTAAAGAATGAGACCTGGGCAGAACTCATAGGTATTGTGGTTCACATACTGTTCATATAAAATAGCCCTTCTCTCCCCTTCCTTCTGCCTAACCCCACGTACAAACAAACATCCCAGGCCATGTGCTATACATAAATATTCTTGTGATGTCCTGCAGAAACTAGACATTACTATCTATAGGCCATGTTCAAGTACTTGTTTTTTAAATAGTGAGAGGGTTTAGCTTATCTGTCCATATGGTCACAGCATTCTCCTGTGACTGGGGATAGACATTTATAAAACAGCTGCCCAGATTTAAGAGCTCCTGCTCTGAAATAGAACAAAATGCACAATCTGGAAACAAACCCCATGACTATGTCTGTATTAGGCAAGTTCTCTAGTAAACAAAAAATAAATATGGCAGAAGAAATCAACTGCACATAAAGCCAGGCTCCTTTTCTTTCCACATGCTTTGGAGTTTCATAAAAATGGCTCAGGTTATAAGATTTCCTTTGTAAACATTTTAGGTTTTCAGAGAAAAAAATAATGATTTCAGTGACAGTCCCCACAGAAGCAAATAAATGATATTTATAAAAAATTAAAATTGACTTTTGCTAATCCATAGGGTATACAGAATGTCAAAGAAAATTCACATTTTGTAGCATTCTGTGTTTGATGAATTATTTTTCTCTAAAAAGAGCCACCAAAGAAAAAGAGTATTTGTGCATGGGGGAAAACAGGCATAGGTAATACCTATATGAACAGCAACACAAAAATTATACTCCTTAAAAATCAAAAATTTTAGGTTTGGGCATAAGTTAATGTTTACCAGGTGATGATAAAATATAGATGCATGTTGATGAAAGTTTAGAGACCCTTAAACCAACACAGGATCAGCTAAAGATTGTGTAATTATTATTATTTTGTTTTGTTTTTATTTTTTTTAGCACCATGAGTATCTCTCATGTTCCTTTTTCGTAGAAAATGAGCTTCAGTAGGTCCTCCTTCATTCTATTTCATACATGTATGGTCAGTAGCTAGCAGAGACCAGAGAAGTTGCTCAATGTATTTTTTTATGTTTATTTATTTTTGAGAGAGAAACATACAGACAGAGCCCGAGCAGGGGAGGGGCAGAGAGAGGGAGATACAGAACCTAAACCAGGCTCTAGGCTCCAAGCTGTCAGCACAGAACTTGACGTGGGGCTCAAACTCACAAACCATGAGATCATGCTCTGAGCCAAAGTTGAACGCTTAACCGACTGAGCCACCCAGGCACCCCAGCTCAATGTATTTTCATGGAATTAATAATGACTTTAAATCTTTGAGAATTTACCAGATGCAAACCCTCTGCTTATAGGCTCTATGTATCCTTTTATGTAATCAAATTTTGAGGTATAATTTAAATAGAAGAAAAATGCTCCCATTTTGAATATATAATTCAATGAGTTTTGGCAAATGTATAACTCTCCTCCGAAAATTTCCTTTTCCCTTTATGCAGCAAATCCTCATTTTTTCTCAATCTGTGGCTTCTGGTAACCACTTACCTATGTTTAATCACTATGTATTTGTCTCTTCTAGAGTTTAATATACATAGAATTATTTAGCAGGCATTTTTTTTGTGCTTGGATTATTTTTTTCAGCATTAATTAAAAAAGAAGTTAATCCATGTTGTTGGATCAATCGAGAACTCGTTCATTTTTGTTGCTGGGTACATTGTTTGACAGTACCAAAACTTGTTTTATTATTGCTTCTTGTTGGGCTTTTGGGTGGTTGTCAGTTTGGATGAAAACTGATTAAAATCCTTGCACAATTTGTTATGTGGACATATGTTTGCATTTCTCTTGGTTAAACATGTAAGAGTGGGTTTGCTAGGTTGTATGGTGAGCATATGATTAATTTGATGAGAGGTACTGATGTATATCCTTACCACAGTGTATAAAAGTTCTGATTGCTCCAGATTCTCATCAACATCTGCCATCTTTTTTTTTTAATTTTTTTTAACGTTTATTTATATTTGAGACAGAGAAAGACAGAGCATGAACGGGGGAGGGGCAGAGAGAGAGGGAGACAGAATCGGAAGCAGGCTCCAGGCTCTTAGCCATCAGCCCAGAGCCCAACACGGGGCTCGAACTCACAAACTGTGAGATCATGACCTGAGCTGAAGTTGGACGCTTAGCCGACTGAGCCACCCAGGCGCCCCTGCCATCTTTTTAATTGTATCCCCTCTAATGTTTATTGTGGAATCTGATTGTAGTTTTTCTTTACAGTTTCTTAATGACCGATGAGAATAAATATATTTTAATGTGCTTATTGGCTATGTGTATATTTTGTTATGTAACATGTCTGTACAACTATTTTGCTATTTTTATTCGGACATTTGCTTTCCTATTACTGTTTGTAAGGATTCTTTAAGTATCAGGATATAAGTCCTTTATCATGTACATGTATTGAAAATATTATTTTCCAGAGTGGCTAAAATTAACAACTCGGGAAACAACAGGTATTGATGAGGATGTGGAGAAATGGGAACTCTCTTGCACTTTTGGCGGGAATGCAAACTGGTGCAGCCACTCTGGAAAACAGTGTGGAAGTTTCTCAAAAAATTAAAAATAGAACTACTCTATGACCTAGCAATAGCACTACTAGGAATTTATCCAAAGGATACAGGAGTGCTGATTCATAGGGGCACTGGTACCCCAATGTTTATAGTAGCACTTTCAACAATAGTCAAATCATGGAAAGAGACCAAACATCCATCAACTGATGAATGGATAAAGAAGAAGTGGTTATTTATTTATATGCAATGGAATACTACTTAGCAATGAAAAAGAATGAAACCTTGCCATTTGCATCAATGTGGATGGAACTGGAAGGTATTATGCTAAGTGAAATAAGTCAGTCAGAGAAAGACAGATATCATATGTTTTCACTCATATGTGGAAGTTGGGAGACATTACAGAAGACCATGGGGAAAGGGAAAGAAAAAAAATAGTTACAAAGAGAGAGGGAAGTAAACCATAAGAGACTCTTGAATACAGAGAACAAACTGAGGGTTGATGGGGGGGCAAGGGAGAGGGGAAAATGAGTGATGGGCACCGAGGAGGGCTCTTGTTGGGATGAGCACTGGGTATGTAAGCGATGAATCATGGAAATCTACCCCCAAAACCAATAGCACACTGTATACACTGTATGATAGCTAACTTGACAATAAGTTATATTAATAAATAAGAAAATATTATTTTCTAGTGTTTGTCTCCTTCACCTATCTTTTTCTCTCTCCCTCCTTCTCTCTCTCTCTCCCTATCTTTCTCTTGCTTTCACAGCATCTTTTAAAGTGTAACCATTTTTTAATTTTGCTAAAGTAATATTCTCATTTTTTCTTTTAACTTAGTGATTTTGATTAAGATGATGTTTTATAATACATTTTGAAATAATGTATAAATATTCACATTTTTTTATCAAAAAATTCTCAGCTCTCCTAAGTACTTTGGGTTTTCATATAAACTTCAGGATCAGTGTGTCTATTTCTATGAACAGCCTCTTAGGATTTTGATTTGTATTAAGTTTTCTTTTAATACCTTAAATGTATTAATAATAGCTTTTTAAAGGTTTTGTCTGCTAATTTTTATCATCTCTGTCATTTATGGATGTGTTTCTATTGTATTGACAAATTTTCCCTGATTATCTGCATGTCAATTAAATTTTACTGTACGTTGTACATTATAGATGCTACACTTTTGACAGTCTAGTGTGGGTTTTTTTTTTTTAATTTTTTTAACGTTTATTTATTTTTGAGACAGAGAGAGACAGAGCATGAATGGGGGCGGGGGGCAGAGAGAGAGGGAGACACAGAATCGGAAGCAGGCTCCAGGCTCTGAGCCATCAGCCCAGAGCCCGACGTGGGGCTCGAACTCACGGACCGCGAGATCGTGACCTGAGTTGAAGTCTGACGCTTAACCGACTGAGCCACCCAGGCGCCCCTCTAGTGTGTTTTTTTAAGTCATTCTTTAAAGAATGTTGAAGTTTGTTCTGACAGGTGGTTAATTTAATTATAGTTCAGCTTGATCTTTTCAAGACTTGTTTCTATGCTTTCATAGTGTGTCTATAGAATAACCTTTATTCTGGGAGTAGTTAGCCCTGCTCTCAAGATGGGGCCTTTATGCATTTTACCAAATGTCCCAGATGTTCAGTCAGATTACTTCACTGTTGTTACCTAGTTTTCATAGAGTAGAAGAATATGCCACCCCAAAATATGTCTCTTGGGCCCAAGATTATTCTGAGCTGATTATTTTGGGAAACTGCAGACACAGAGGAAACAGAATGGAAGTTACCTTTTTGTAAGGGAAATTTACATTAGAAAGGGGGCCTGGACCAGGAAGACAGCTGTTACCAGAGATAAACCATTCACCTGAGAGACCTCTCTACAGAGTAAGACAACATTTGTTTGCCAAACATTTCCTCTTCTCGCCTTCTGGTGAATTGTCTTCTCCTTTTTGAAGGTTCCTATCCCTTTCCCTAGCTGAGGATGGGTATATAAGCTTCAATAGTCTGGCAGACTTTTGAATCTCTTATCTTTGTGGGGCTTTTGTATAGATGTATATATACATGTGTGTGTGTGTGTGTGTGTGTGTAATACAAATCATTTTTTTTGTCTTCTGTCTTTTGCTATAAAGAGGTCTCAGCCAAAACCTAGAAGGGTAGAGAAAAAATGACTTTTCCTCTCCTATATTTAGTATGGGGTTGAAGATTTAAAGGGGCCGTATGTAAATATCTGTGATTTTTCTCTGGTTCTTTCTCCATTCAGTCTTGCAAATTTCTTTGCATCTCTGAATTCTGATATCTATCTCTTCTGCTGTTAGTGAGGCTCAGATGCTCTATTGCATTCTATTCTATCTCTAAGCCAGAGGGGGTGGGCGGTGTGCCTCCAGCCAAGCAAACAAGCAGCTCAGGCATGAGTGACTTTAGACTAAAGCAGTAGGCTTCATGTAGTTTTCATGTGTTTTTCACTGTGATCTCTCAGAGACCAGCAGCTACCATTTATCCACTAAGCTGTGCATTCACAGGTAGGGGTTTCATGAGTCCAAGCAAAGAACAAGCTTCTGGAGAAATAACAATAACAAAGAAAGAGCCACCATGACATAGGGTTTTGGGATATCTTAGTTCAGTGACCTCATTGAACGCTTAGGACATTCAACAGAGACTCCACAGAGGCCCTACTTTGAAAGCAGGGCTAACTACTGCCTGGATAAAGACTATGTATATCTACACTAAAGAAGCTTAGAAACCAGTCCAATTAAAAACACTGGAAGCTGGAAGCAAAAGATTCTAGGTCTTAGGGTAAAATGAGAATAAATGCTTTGTTTCTTGTTTCTGGAGTCCGTAATGAATCAATTCAAACTTTGAAATGTGTTTGTAATCTACAGATTCTTTCCAAAAACATTCTTTCTGCCAGCTTATAGATGAATATATTTTCTTTCCCTCCTCTATTTTGATAATATATCTTCTATTCTCTTCCCATTAAGTTTTATTTTGATGAACTTAGCTTTCCTTTTAAAATCTTATAATGTTCATGTTCATATTAATTTTCATTTGTGAGTTGATTCATTTCTTTTTTTATTTCTGTCTTTATATCCATTTAATTTTAGTCTTAATTTCTTAGCTATAAAGTATTTCAAAATATATATCATGTTTTAATCATTTTAAATAACACTTATTTTAGGCTTTTGAATTTTACATACCAGTACTTGATTTTAGCTTTATTTCCACTGAAAAAAATTTTTTTTAATGTTTTATTTATTTTATTTTGAGAGAGAGAGAGAGAGAGAAAGAGAGAGAGCACACATGAGCTGGTGAGGGGCAGAGAGAGGGAGAGAGAGAGGGAATCCCAAGCAGGCACTTTGCTGTCAGCACGGAATCTAACGTGGGGCTCAGTCTCAAGAGCCACAAGATCATGACCTGTGCCAAAATCAATAGTCAGACGCTTAACCAAATGAGCCACCCAGGCACCCCTGAAAAATTTTAAAATTTTCTTTAGATAGTTGGTTCAATTAATACTAACTACCCTAATGGTTTAGTAATTATGTATCCATTTTAAGTTCCTGTCCTCATTTAAATTATAATATGTAATTACAATTCTATTGTTATATTATTATTAATCTTTTGTTTTTCCTTTTTAAGTTGACCTATAGATTAGTGATTCTTTACTCAGTCATTCAAAAAATTACTAAAATACAGAAAAGTGCCTGAATTAGGCCTTCTCTAAACATTTATGCAGCTCTCCAAAGGTGAACAGGACACTTTTATCAGAAGATTTAGTTCCTTCAGGAGTAATCAGTCCTTCCAGAAAATATAGCATTTTCCAAATAACCCAGTGATAATCTAATATCTTCTTGTCTGCAGGGTTCAGGTGCACTATTGAACACTGAAGAATCAAAGATCCTCTTGCAATGTGCTGTAGCTCAAAAGAACTTACTGATTAAAGAATGTGATAAGATCTATTCTTTTGCAAATCTAGCATTACACTTGGGGCTCCAGCATTTTATCACCCATCCTGAGGAATTCAACTGCCTCTTATAGGAAATACAGGTTATCATGACGATGGTACATTCATCTATCTTATGTCCACTGATCTGTTCAGGGTCAGATTTCTGGAAAGAATATAAAGTGGAACAGCTCATTCCTGTATCCCACTGAAAAGCCTCCAGATTTAAGAAGTACTATTACCAATAACCTGCTTGTTAGCTCAAAGGTTCAGCCCCTTCTCCAGAGCCCCATGAAGATTTAGAGGAAAATGTAAGCCATACTTCTACTCAACTCCGGTCTGTAGTTAGAAGTCTAGGGGAAGAACAATATGCATATGAATAAAACCCAAGTCTTGGAGGAGGTGAAAAAGGAGATTGTTAATTCTTGTACAAGTTAGGTGTCCAAATTAGCACATACCATTTTAGCTTTTCTTTTTCTTTGAAGTTTTTATTTGTATCCCAGTTACTTAACCTACAGTGTAATATTACTTTTTAGGTGTACAATATTGTGATTCACCACTTTCATACAACACCAGGTGCTCATCACATCAAGTGCACTCCTTAATCTCCATCAGGTATTGAACTCATCCCCCCACCCACCTCCCCTCTGGTAACCATCAGTTTGTACTTTGTAGGTAAGAGTCTGTTTCTTGGTTTGCCTCTCTTTCTCTCTTTTACTTCCTTTGCTCCTTTGTTTTGTATTAAATTCCACATAGGAGTGAAATCATATGGTATTTGTTTTTCTCTGACTGACTCATTTCTCTTAGCACAATACTCCCTAGCTCTATCCATGTCATTGTGAATGGCAAGATTTCATTCCTTTTCATGACTGTGTAATATTCCATTGTATCTGCACCTGTATCTAGATCTATATCTATACCTATATCATCTTCTTTATCCATTCATCAGTCTGTGGACACTTGTACTGTTTCCATAATTTGGCTATTGAATATAATGCTGCGTTGGGGTACATGTATCCCTTTGAATTAATATTTTTGTATTCTTTGGGTAAATGCTTTGTAGTGCAATTGTTGGATCCTAGGATAGTTCTATTTTTAACTTTTTGAGGAACATTTATACTGTTCTCCAGAGTGGCTGCAGCACTTTGCTTTCCCACCAGCAGTGTAAGAGGGTTCTCCTTTCTCCACATCATCACCAACACCTGTTGTTCCTTGAGTTGTTAATTTAAGCCACTCTGACAGGTGTGAGGTGGTATCTCCATGTGGTTCTGATTTGTATTTCCCTGATGATGAGTGATGCTAAGCATCTTTTCATGTGCCTGTTAGCCATTTGTATGTCTTCTTTGGAAAAATGTCTACTCTTATCTTCTGCCCATTTCTTAACTGGATTATTTGTTTTTTGGGCGTTGAGTTTGATAAGTTCTTCATAGATTTTGGATACTATACCTTTCTCAGATATGTCATTTGTGAATGTCTTTTCCCATTTCATCAGTTGCTTTTTACTTTTGTTGATTGTTTTCTTTGCTGTGTGGAAACTTCTTATTTTGATCAAGTCCCAATAGTTTATTTTTGCTTTTGTTTCCCTTGCCTCGGGAGACATAGCTAGTAAGAAGTTGCTGTGGCCAGTGTTGACGAAGTTACTGCCTGTGTACTCCTCTGGGATTTTTATTGTTTCTTATTTCACATTTAGGTCTTTTATTCTTTTTGAATTTATTTTTGTGTATAGTGTAAGAGAGTAGTCCAGTTTTTTTTTTCTTTTGCATGTTGCTGTCCAGTTTTCCCAACACCATCCATTGAAGAGACAGTCCTTTTCCCATTCGATATTCTTTCCTACTTTATTGAAGATTATTTGACTGTATAAATGTGGATTCATTTCTGGGTTTTCTATTCTACTGTACTGATCTATGTGTCTATTTTTGTGCCTGTACCATACTGTCTTGATTACTACAGCTTTGTAGTGTAATTTGAAGTCTGGAATTGTGATACCTCCAACTTTGCTTTTCTTTTGCAGTGTTGCTCTGGCTATTTGGGGTCTTTTGTGGTTCCATAAAAATTTTAAGGTTGTTTGTTCTATTTCTGTGAATTGCACTAAATGTGTAGATTGTTTTGGGTAGTATAGTCATTTTTTTTAATGTTTATTTATTTTTGAGACAGAGAGAGACAGAACATGAATGGGGGAGGGTCAGAGAGAGAGGGAGACACAGAATCTGAAGCAGGCTCCAGGCTCTGAGCTGTCAGTACAGAGCCTGACGCAGGGCTCAAACTCACAGACCGTGAGATCATGACCTGAGCCAAAGTCGGACGCTTAACTGACTGAGCCACCCAGGCGCCCTGGGTAGTATAGTCATTTTAATAATATTTATTCTTCTAATCCATGAGCATGGAATATTTTTCCATTTCTTTGTGTCACCTTCAGTTTCTTTCATCAGTGTTTTATAGTTTTCAGAGTAGAGGTCTTTCACCTCTTAGGTTTATTCTTAGATGTCTTATTGTTTGGATGCAATTGTCAATAAGATTGATTCCTTCATTTCTCTTTCTGCTGTTTCATTATTAGTGTATAGAAATGCAACAGATTTCTGCACACTGATTTTGTGTTCTGTGACTTTACTGAATAAAACTGCTTAAAAATATAATCAGAGAGGCACCTGGGTGGCTCAGTTGGTGAAGCATCTGGACTCTATTTCAGCTCAAGTCATGATCTCACAGTTCATGGGTTCGAGCCCCACATTGGGCTCTGTGGAGGCAGTGTAGAACCTGCTTGGGATTCTCTCTCTCTCTCTCTCTCTCTCTCTCTCTGTCTGCCCCTCCCCTGCTTGTGCTCTCTCTCTCTCTCTCAAGATAAATAAATAAACTTAAAAAATGTAGTCAGAGTTTATAACTTACAGATTTTTGGAGTTCCTCAAAACCAGATGTTCTGTTGGTTTCTTGTATAGGATTTATTGGCAGACCTCTGGTGTCTCTTCCTCTTCTTATAAGGACACCAGTCCTATTGGATTAGGGCTGCACCCTTATGACCTCACTTAATCTAATTATCCCCTAAAAGGCTCTGTCTCCAAAATAGTTACCTTGGGGGTTAAGGCTTTACATATGAGTTTAAGGAGACACAATTCAGTCAATAGCAACTACAGGTATAGGCATACACAGATAGAATTTAGATCCAGAGTATGAAGTAAAAACCATTGCAGAAATCCTGAAAACATTTCATAAAATTAAAAAACATGCAATACAAATGCTATATTTTTGAGATATGTACAGATACATATATTAAAATGATAAAAAAGTAGAAAAATAGAAATTTAATCCTAAGCTTATTAGTTAACTTTTCTTTTAAGAGAGAGAAGGAGACAACGGCCACTGGATGCACTAAGGGATCCTCAGTATGGATAATTCTCTATTGCTGAACATGGGCAGTAGGTATATGAAAATTCAGTTTATTATTCCTAGAAGCTTACGTTTCAAATTCCATACTTCTTATCCACGTATATATACCTTTAATTCAGATATGTTAAAATTTTAAAAAATATGCATATTTTTATTTATGAAATATAATATATATCCTCGTATACTAATGACATATTTTACTATTCAAATTGTAAAGCAATCTTTCTATCCAATTGATTCAATATCATTAATAACACTTTCTACAAATTTATTATAGTTCAAAATAAGTGATATACCTTCCTGTTGTTCAAAACAGTAGACTGTTTTCTTTCTCAAAGCTCAATTTTGGTTTTATATTACCCTTCAATCTGAACACAATAAAAAAACAAAACCAAAAACAGTATCTTGGTATAATTTCATTTGATATTTAATATTATATTGAGCCCAGTTTCCTATACTGTATTTTCCACAAAAGAGTATTTTGTATGCCTTAGCTCTCTAGGTTCATATGTAAATTTTTTTCTACATTGAATTGGGAATTTGATTGTTTCCATTTCTAGTGGTCACCCACACCTCACTATCCCTAGTTTTTAAATTCCTTGAGGAAGTAGAGTGATGGCCTTTCAGGTTTCATAATTGGAAGTTGTATCACTTGTCTGTGTCAGGGTCTCTGATTGATTGCAAAAAGCATTATACATATGTTGTTAATTAACTTTAATCCCTATGCAGTCAGTTAAAATATAACTCTTGGTAATCTACTGAAATGTAAGAAATTTAAATGTCTGTCTCTATCCTAAACTGTTAAAATCACTTCAGCAGAAAAGGTTGTCAAATTTCCAAGTAAACATATTATTATCTAGCATTCATGCATTATTGATTTTTTCTTTTTTTTCTTTTTAGTTTTACATCTCCTGCATTTCATTATCCATTATCCAACTAGAGAACATGTGCATTGTAAAAGTTCTATACGGTACTGTATGCCTATGTGCACATTTGAATTAGAAGTGCAATGTCAAAGCCAGGAATTTGTGGTTAGGTATTTTACAATTAATTTAGTGTAACAATGCTAATTTAAGTCTGCATTAATATTTCTTTTCCAATATGCTGTAAATGTAATTTCAGTGTACATAGGACAAATAATAGGAATGGCTTGCCCAATTTATTACGCTATAGAAATAATTAGTGTGATGGCCAATTAAAGGATGCTTTTAAATATAGTTATTATATTGTTTATCAAACAAAACTAACTCGAGGGAGGTTAAAGGTGTTATTAAAAACATTAATTTAATTCCTTCTATAAATGACATAAAATTATCATAAAGCATAATATATGGTTATGGAAGAGTACTTTAATGAAGTCTTAGAATAATTAGGGGGGTGATCATGATAATTTGCCACTAATAAAATGAGAAGTCTAACAACACACTTTTTTCTTATTTTCAAATTAATAAGTTTGATGAAATTGGTTCTTTCTATTATATTTTATGTAATACGTATTCCAGATACACATGTATTCTATTGGCAGTAGTAATATTTTTGTTTCTTTTGTTAAAGATGTCTGCTTTTATTCCAAATATATAATATAAACAAATTTTATCAGCTCTGATGATAACACTGACTGCTTTTTGTTGTCTTTCTATGCAAAGGGGAGTTAAAACCAACATAGGCAAGGAAGGGGAGGAGACTGAAAATCAGAATGAACGAAGGAAGAGAAAAACACACTGTTTCTGCTTTCCACAAAGCTGTGCTTCAACTCAATTTACAATCTTTTGTTGATATCTCAAGGGGCAGGGAAAATCTGTACTTGGATGCTTCCATCAGTGCTCCTCAGAACCTTTGTGCTTTTTAAGATAGTAATTGGCATTCTGTAGAAAAAAAGTGTTAATATTGTTGTTATTGTTAATTGTTTGCTGTACTAAACAAATTCAATTCAACGTCTAACAACAAAATTCCTGAGGTTTTTAAAAATAAGCGCTAATAATCTATATGGCTTTCCAAGAATGGGAAATCGATTTCATTATTTCTCTAAAACAATTCTTTATTAAAGGAGTAAAATACATATTAACATTTATAAGAATACCGTATATCATAAAAGAGCCACACAATTTAGCTAATTTAGATAGAAAAAAAATGCTGCTTCTTAAATATCTATTTCAACCCTCAGGGGGAATCTACCATATATTGTTTAAATATCTTAAAATGCCATTCTCAAAATCTCCAGTCACTAAGCTAGCAACTGACGTATAAGAAGGCCATGGATTTAGGGATAAAACCTGGTATTTGAATTATATCCTTATCTCTTCACTCTTGAGAACCGTCTTGCAATGATGCATATAAACATTTCCAAGTACTTCATCTTTAATTTTTTAGATAATTCACAAATCCACTGACTCAGGAAAAAAAAAATGTATGCTAACAGAACATGTATTTTGTATTTTGGAATGATGAGCCAAATAATACTGCAGGTTTTATACTCATATTTATAACCAACTAACAAGTGCAGAGCCATGGGTGATTATGATTAGTGATGCTTGAACAAAATCGGAATTAGCAATAGGTTAGGGTGAGCTTTATCTGTAACATCTGGGTGAGAAATGTAAAAAATCTATCTTTCTAAGTGCCAACTTAAGAAAATTCAAATCCAGATGGGGGTGGTGTTTATCACAAGATGCTACAAAGAAGAGGAAGAAATCATCCCCTGTTGAAACTCCGAAGAAATGTATCAAAGCTTACCCTTTCCCCTTCTTTTACACTGATCTCTACTTTTTAAAGAAAATATGGGTTGTTTTAGCAATCATGGACTTGAATGGTGTTATGATAGCTGTTTTAATTTAGACATGCACTGATACTATTCAAACTTTAAAGGATTGTTTGACTTATAGCATGAGATCAATAACACCTTAAACTTAACTAAATTTAGTTAAACTTAGCTAAACTTAAACACCTTACCCCTTAAACATTTTTAATGTTTTTATTTATTTTTTGAGAGAGAGAGAGAGACCTAGCACCAGTAGGGATGTGGGGCAGAGAGAAAGGGAGACCACAGAATCTGAAGCAGGCTCCAAATTTGTCAGCACAGAGCCGTATGTGGGGCTCGAATTCACAAGCTGTGAGACCATGCTTAATGGACTGAGCCACCCAGGTACCCAGCAGTTTACCACTTTAAACAGTTGAGTCTAGGGAGACCAAAAGTAATGTGGGTAATGATGTAGAGAAAAGAGGCAAAAGAAAAACAGTAAATTTTCTTACAATTTACAGCCCATTGACAAATCGTTGGGACAGGCAGAGAGACCTTCCTGTAAGAACTCAACTGCCTTGATGTTAATACTTTACTAAGGGGAAAAAGGCAAACTTAACATTAGCCCAACCTCCAGAATCCTGTAAGTCTCCTTTAACATATAAAAATTACTTTGGAGGGGCGCCTGGATGGCGCAGTCGGTTAAGCGTCCGACTTCAGCCAGGTCACCATCTCACGGTCCCTGAGTTCCAGCCCCGCGTCAGGCTCTGGGCTGATGGCTCTGAGCCTGGAGCCTGTTTCCGATTCTGTGTCTCCCTCTCTCTCTGCCCCTCCCCCGTTCATGCTCTGTCTCTCTCTGTCCCAAAAAATAAATAAAAACGTTGAAAAAAAATTAAAAATTACTTTGGAAACTTCCTTTATCTCTACCCTCCCCCCAGATATATGTTAGCAATCATCCTCCAAGCATATAGCCTATTAATATACATCCGAAGAGTCTCATGACTAAAAAGTTTTACTAGATAGTAGTAAATGTCCTTTTCCTAGAGCTAGCTCATCAAGGTATTGAGAATCTTGCTTTCAATTCCTTAGAGACTTAAGCTAACCCTAATCTCCTCCAAGCTTAAAACTATATAATCAGCCATTTCCCACAACCCCAGTGCAGCTTTTTCTGACCACTGGTCCTGTCCCCATGCTTTAATAAGACCACCCTTTTTACACTGAAGACACATCAAGAATTCTTTCTTGACTGTTTGCTCTGAACCCCACATTTCACATCAGGTAAAAAGGGCTATTTTCTTAAGGCCCATACTTATTGCCTTAAAATATCATGCCATTATTCATTATTGAGATATGAGTAATAATGATTAATGCTTATTTATTTTGTCTTTTATTTGCTAATAAAATAACTTCTCAATATTATTTTCTAAGTCTGTTTTGTAAACTTGAACTATAAAATGTGTACTCACTGAAATATTTTTTCCACTGGAATATTTTATTTTACCCCGCACAAAATTACAAAAAGTGATCTCATACCAAATTCATAGACTATGTTTTCATCTCCTATAACCTTGGTCATTCTTAATCTATATTTCTTCACTGTGGTGACATCAATGCATCTCTGACCTTTTGTATCACACTTTGGCCTTTACCTACAATATTTTATTTTTATTCATTTATGACTCACTTCAAAACCTATGAATTAGTCTAAATGCTAAATTCTAAATTATACATTATGCTATTTGGAGGAAAAAAACATAGAAATTTAAGAAGTATTATGCCTACTTTCTTTTCCTTTGGTATGATCTCTTTCTGGATTGAATTAAGATAAATTATTTTATATTTATCACTACCATGCATTTATCTGGAGTCTTAGGAAGTGGAATTTGGGAAACACAGATTGGAGAGGAATCCAATGAGTCTTTCTATCTCGGATCAAAATTAAGGGTTTATAAAGGCAAAACCTGTGAGGTTATACAAGGTTGTTTTGAAAGAATTATGATTGGTGCTGAGAGAATTTAAGCTAATACATGTTTGGCTATTTGGCTAACAGGTGTTATATTATCTTAATTTCTGCCCCAGGTGCACAGAAATGTTTCAGGATGTGGTCATGTGGTTACGGCTCATGTGTGAGAATTCATTTTTCACCTGAGTATGGACACACATAAACTTCAATTGCCTAATGGCCTCCCAGCTCCATTTTAGACCTTCTAGCAATTATAACTCCATTGTGTAACTCTCTGTCCACAGTATATTTAACTTTATTTAGTAATAACACCAAGTGAACTCAACCGCTCAAAACTGGATGCTGAAATCGGAAGAGTGTTATGTCAGCCAAGCACAGGGAAGCTGCCTTTCCTGGAAAGTATGTTGGCAGAGGAGTGCTTCTTTTCTAAAGCAACACCCTTCCTTACAGCCAGTCTCCAGTATCATACTTGGTGGTAGGCAGGCAGCACTGAGATTGGGTTTCTACTGGAAAAGCCTCCTGGCATTTGGACGTCTTCCTATAGGCTTTATGATTGCTGACTATTTTGAATACAAGTCACATTTCTGTTGGGTTTGCCATCGAATGCTGTGTCATAAGGGACATGCAGCTTCAACTTTGGGGGCTACGAATGAAATTTAGCCCATTTAATGCTTGTTCCTGTCCTGTGGCCACTTTTCTCCAGAGTCATCTTTTAATTATAAATATGCTTGAATTATTTGTATAATCTGGATGTTACAATTACATTATCTTCTCCTAATGTGTGGCTTGTCTGTGCATTCTGTCTACAATGCTTTGTTTTTTAACTAGGAATATTCTTTTTATTTTAGTTTGTGAATGTATCAAATTTATTTCTTTACATTTACATTTTGCATCTCATTTTAAGAAATGTTTACTACCCAAGATCTGAAGATAAACTTCTGCATGTTCTAGAATATTTTTAATTTTGCCTTATGTGATTGTTTCCTTGATCCACATATACAAGTGACTTTTTTCCCTTCGGGTGTGGTATGTTACTAATCATGAAGAGATCTAAGAAGAGGTTTTAAAAAGTTTGGAGTTTATTGTAATAAAGGCCGAGGGTGTATTATTAGGAAAGTATTTTTAGAGTTATTAGCCTCATGATACAAAGTCCAGAAGGGTGGGAGAATGGAAACTTATTTTCTATAGCTATGGATATGGATAAACACTTTTTCCACCACCCTTTATTGAATTTTCTATCCTCTCTCCACTGATTAACAATGACAGCTCTAGCAGATGTCAGGATTTGACACCTGCTACATTTGTGGGTCCCTTTCTGGACTCTCTATTCAGCTTCTTGGTATATTTTTATGTCCTGGTACTAATATCAAACAGTGGCAAAACATAAAGCCTTCCTTGTGTTACAGCTCCATCTCCTTGGTGAGGACTGAATTCCAATTTCCAGGCTTTTCCATGGAATTCTAACATCGGTCATATGATTCTGTTGAAAGCCTTTCGCTGTTTTTAGAAAAGGCAAATGCCTTGCAGGTGGGAGGAGTATCATGTGCTTGGCTCTTCTATGACCTGATTGTGTGCATCCTCCAAAGTTAGTATGTTGAAATCCTAATTCACAGAGAGGATGGCATTAGTAGATGGGGCCTTTAGAGTTGGTTAGGTCAATGAGGGCTTTGCCCTCAAAAATGAAATTATCACCTTTATAAAAGAGGCTCCAGAGAGATCCCTACGGCCCTTCCACCATGCAAGGACTCAAGAACAAGTTGGCAGTTTGCAACCATGAAAAACCCAGTTCCCAGCTCCCTGAATTGTGAGAATTAAATTGTTGTTTACAACTCACTCAGTCTGAGGTCTTTTATTGTAGCAGCCAAAGGGGGCTAAACAGCCTTTTCTTGGATTGCTGTCCCTCCAGGGTCATGGCCTCTCAAAGATTTGTTGGTTGAGTAGCTCTCCAATACCTAGAACCAGTTATTATTTATGTTCTGTTCCTGTTCATCTTTCGTATTTTTTATTTATTTATTTTTCAACGTTTATTTATTTTTGGGACAGAGAGAGACAGAGCATGAACGGGGGAGGGGCAGAGAGAGAGGGAGACACAGAATCGGAAACAGGCTCCAGGCTCCGAGCCATCAGCCCAGAGCCTGACGCGGGGCTCGAACGCAGGGACCGCGAGATCGTGACCTGGCTGAAGTCGGACGCTTAACCGACTGCGCCACCCAGGCGCCCCTCGTATTTTTCTTAGTAGAAGGAACAGGGTCAAAAACGAATTAGTCCTCCATTGTCATAGAAAGAACTAACCTGCCTAATGGATTGTTTCTTGTGTTTTCATTTTACTTATAACTTTTAATTTTTTTCTCACATCAGCCCTCTATATTTTATAGATTGTTTCTCACACCTTTGTAAAAATCTATTCTGAATTACTTTAACTATATTAACCATTTATTTTAGATTCTGTATGTCATTATTCTGCATTACATACAGGTCTTACTCTGTTTGCTTTTCTTTTCAGTTCATTGTGGCTTGCTTCCTCAAGTATTTTGAATTATCATTACTATTATTATTGTTATCATTATTATAAACTCATTTTCCTTGAAATTTTATTTATAGATATGCTTGGTGGTTTGAAATGAAGTCCTTTCCTTCAGAGGGAGTTTTTTGTTTACTCTTGGCACACACCTGTAGGCACTGTGAGTGAAGAATTACCCTTACACGTGTTGCTTGAGTATGTTCAAACCACAAAATTATTGTGAGTTATGGACTCAAATATAAATGATTCTTTGCTTGAGGATAAGAGTTACTGTGAAATCATTTTTATTATTTTTTAAACACTTTCTCCTCACATTCCTCTAGAACTAAGACCAAACCTGGAAAGCTTCCTCACCGTCTTTCTGTATTGAGTGACTTCTTTCCCCAACCCCCACACCCATACTTAATTTGTCTTATTTTAAGGGTTCTGTCTTTCTTTAGGATTTTCAAATCCTATTTCTCACCCTTCAAGGGCATCAGGACTTGCCTCCTGTTTCTGACATGTGGCCCATTAAAATCCAGGCGATGAGCCAGCAAGACTGGCAGTTAACCCAGGGCAAACTCCATCATTAGCCTTCCCTTAATTCTGTAGTTTCACACTCTGATGTTACTCTTTTCTATTCTTTATTGAATTTTCATACTTTTTTGTCAGTAGGCTATCTTTACTATGATTTAAAACATATTTTAACAAGCATTTTTGATGTGCTATACATTAAGAAACAGTTAACAGTTGAACATTAAGAAACAGTTTCAAGGCTTTCATTCTTGCCCTTGAATACAACTCTATTCCAACAGTAATATGTAAATTATTCTTAAACATTTAATTAAATGAACATTCTTTAGCGGAATGTGAGACTACTTTTGAAAGAAAGGTATTACACAAACCCAAGATAATGTCATATTTTTTTTTACATAGAAATACAATCAAAATAACTTTCAAGGAAAAAAAATTGACAAATTGTGTTTACAGATTCATTTTTTAGTTTTAAAACAAAAATATGGGGGTGCCAGGTGGCTCAATTGGTTGAGCCTCTGACTTCAGTTCAGGTCATGATCTTGCACTCCATGTGTTCGAGCCCCGCGTTGGGTCCTGTGCAGACGGCTTGGACCCTGGAGCTTGCGTCCGATTCTGTGACTCCCTCTCTCTCTACCCCTCCCTTGCTCATGCTCTGACTCTCTCACTCTCAAAAAAAAATGAATAAATGTTAAAAAAAATTAAAACAAAAATATGAAACTATCAAGCTATCAAGGACACAACAGCATGAAGATACAATCATTTATCATTACAGAATAATTATCATCAGCACTATAATATTTCAGAGTTAACAATGTTTCTTATTTTAGCAATTAGGATACGTGAGTTGAGTTTCTAAATGGAAGAATAGGGTGAGAAGCTGATTTTACAGGCTTTCCCTGTAGCCTCCAATAAATCAGATGCTTCGAATCTTGTTTGAGTCTTTCTTGCAACATTAACCCAAGCAATTGTTAAGAAGATACCTGTATCAGATCCAAATAGAATACAATTTCATCAAGGACTCTGACTGGACCAATCATTTGTATCTAATTACTGAATTTGTGTGTCCAGTCCCATATAACTAGCACTGATGAGAACCAGATGCATTTGAGAATGGGAACAAGTCCTGTTCCAAGGGTGAGAGGTAATGGCTAGCTGTGTAGAAAAGATACAGGGATCCAAGAGCGAATGGTTTCCCTGAACTGGAATGGCATGTGTCAGCTTAGCTTCATATTTTTTGACTGGACATGACCCAACAGCGGAGGGACTTGGATATCACAATTTGTGTCTGGCAGCCATGAGATCGTTGCTATGCTGTTGATCTATATGTTGTGTTGGCTCTTGCTGTGTGGCATTCCTTAGAACCAAGTAAGTTTGGTGGTGAGTGAAGGCAATAGTGTCTCATGGGCATGGAATCAACTTGAATGTAAGACCACTGTTCCTACCAAACAAAGTGGACAATTATCTACTCCAGAAACCGTTATATTAAAAAATGGGAAATATTATAAATTGAAGATTTCCCTCAGAAACTTCCTGAAACAATCTACAGATGAAAGGCAAGTGTAATGTATTACATTTTGAAGAAAAGGTGTGATTAAAAGGTTTAGTTTAATATTTCGGGTTTATATAAAACATACTAGATAAAAATATCTTTTTAGGACATAAGTGGAATGAGAATGTATTTATCGAACTCTACAGCTTAAATATTTATATGTTCTCAACAAATAAAATGGATTTGATAGCCCTTTCCTCCATTGAGATTTTAATTTTCTAAAATTATTTTATAGAGGATTTTATTATAAAGATTTACATTTAGGTAATTTATCTAAAAAAAGACAATTTTTTGTTTAGGGGTTAGTTGCAGGAAGGCAGAAAAATGCGTTTGAGAACGTTTATCTTTGGGGCACCTGGGTCGCTCAGTTGGTTGAGTGTCTGACTGTCTCAGGTCATGGTCTC
This sequence comes from Felis catus, assembly GCF_018350175.1. Lineage (NCBI taxonomy): Eukaryota > Metazoa > Chordata > Mammalia > Carnivora > Felidae > Felis > Felis catus. The sequence continues at coordinate 33,412,374 of NC_058376.1, forward strand.
ACAGTTGGTGAGTTTCAGCCCCACATTGGGCTGGCTGCTGTCAGAGCAGAGCCCATTTCAGATCCTCTGTCCCCTTTTCTATCTGCCCCTCCCCTGCTCATGCTCTCTCTCTCTCAAAAATGAATAAACATTATTCAAAAAGTTATATTAACATCAAGATAACGGACAAATGAAAGGGAAATACAAAAAAAAATGCTTCTGAAAATTAAAAATAAATAATTAAAAGGGTAATTAAATAATTAGGTAATAATAAATAAATATTAAAAATCGGGGCGCCTGGGTGGCTCAGTCGGTTGAGCGTCCGACTTCGGCTCAGGTCACGGTCTCATGGTCCGTGAGTTCCAGCCCCGCGTCGGGCTCTGTGCTAACAGCTCGGAGCCTGGAGCCTCCCGCTCTCTCTGCCCCTAACCCACTCGCATTCTGTCTCTGTCTCCCTCAAAAATAAACATTAAAAAAAATAATAATAATCATGAAATTTGTTTAAGACCCCAAATATTTAAGGCACATGAGAGAAGGGAGATAGTCATAAAATCTATGTGTCAGTATACTTATGATGGCATATTTATTCATTCATTTTAATTCTATACCATACACTTTGGGATGATCTTAATATTGCATATGGAAAATGTAGAGACACATGTGGTGATCAGATTGTAAAATCGTATATATGAGCCCTTGGCTGAGTCCAATGAGTCCAGTCCCCATGTTAAGTGTGCATATTTGTGTGTGTATCTGTGTGTGTGTGTTTCTGTGTGTATGTTTTATATACGTCATATTAGATATAATTGATTCCAGAGAAATGCAGATCTTACTAAAATGGATTCTCTCCTATTCATTAATTGTGTGTAACCTTCTGAATAAAATTTATTAATTTAGCAGTATTTTGGCCATATCTGAGAAAATTCAAGGCAATTTACTGAGAAAAGTTTGAGGGGAAAAACACATATTGATCAGTACTAAGTAGTAAAAATTTATTGCAATGTTGTCAGTTGCTTTATTCCAGATCAATACAAATCTCACCAAAAGCTTCTTAAATGCAATAAGAGTCTGACAAGACCTTTTTGTCACAGATTAGTGTTAAAGCAATGAAAGAGCCCCCAAGGAAAATTGTCTTTCTGGCTGAAATGCCAGCTGTATTCTGTATCTGAGGCGTTGCATGCATGTACGACATCTTTATTGATATTGTGAATGTCTAAATTCTTTTAAAAAAGATTAAATATTTTGGTTGCAGATTAATGCAAATAAGGATAACCTGAGAATTTAAATTTAGATTCATTGTTCCTCTCAAAAATCCCCTATTTGATGCATATTAGATTGCTGAGCAGAATTAGATTATAGAAGCCCAAGCCCAATTAACTTCTGCAATATTTTTAGACTCTTCTATCACATTGATTTTAAATTAATAAAAAAGGTAATGTAATATTTTCAATAGTATGTAAAAACAAGTTAGCAAAACATTTTTTTAAAGAGAAAAGGGTTATAAATTGGATACAATTTAAATTTAGATTTCACCCAATAAAGCAACTACATAAAATAGTAGAATCTAATTTGGGACTGCAGAAGGAGTTCTTAGGAGCTGGAGACAAGCTGTGTTTCATGAATTCCGGTAACACTAGAATGTAGTCATCTGGGCAGTATTGTAATGTCAGTTTGTGCAAGCGAACCCATTGAGACTTGCTTACCTCGGTACATGTTTCTCCGAGCACTTTCAATTGTTTGGACAGAGAAATACATCTTCTACATGCATCTTCCATGATATTTATGTGAATTTAATTTTATGAAAGATATCAGTTTGTGTAGGGATTTATCCTTTTCAAATAAAAGAAAAAGATCTGATTTTGGAACTCTAACTTTTGCTTAAATTTGTTATTTTTAGAATCCCTTTCTCCAGGCAGATCAACTCATACATGCTTTGTATGCAAGTCTTGTTTTTGTTCCATCTCTTCTCTAGATTTCTGCCTTTGTCATGTCAAATATTTCTTATTAGTGTGCCTGTGTGGCCTTATTTACCATAATTTCTATAAGCTGTCAGAATTAGTCTGATTTTAAGTATCGCATGAATACATAAAAACATCATGCCATTATATAATATTGGTTTGCAAATATAATATATAATTATATGACAAAACCAGAATGATTATGAATATTATTAATGATATATATATATATATATATATATATATATATATATGGGATAAGTGCATATCATATATGTATACACAAATAAATTATATTATACTATTATACTGCATTATAGTATAGTATATGTTATATATTAAATTATATTGAACTATGCTATTCTATTAATTCTATCCTATTTTACTAGTGCCAGTCTAAGCACTGATATTTGTCTGATAACTATTGCCATGATTTCAAGTTAATTTCCCAACCTGACTTATGCTGCTACCTCACAAGATAATAATGGATGCTGCTACCTCACAAGAAATTCCCATATTAAAATTGACAAGGCAGAAGAAGGAAATATATTTTGCAAAGGATTTAGAATAGTTATTTTTTTTAGCCTGGTCACAATTCTGAGCCTCAAGGAAAGTTGCCCAAAGGGATACCCTGAATAGTATTTATGGATGTAGGACAACACAGTGAGGAATAGTGTGTATGGGGGGGGGGTGGGTAGATTGTTAGTAATATCACAGTGGACCTACTTTTATAATCTGATAGTGTCACTTTCTGCATTAGTGGGCTTTAAGGTAAATGTATATGAGCAATGGGTTAATTACACAGTGGACCCTATCTCTGCGTGAGGCGGTCATCCGCGTCACAGCTTTGGAACCCACCTTTATGTAAAGTTTTGAGAAATACGGAAGGACAACTAGTCACATAAAAGAAACCTATTTTGAGAAAAAAAGTATATCTGGCTTTAATCACAGGCTCCGAGTTTGACTAGTTCTGTGACCTTATGAAATTTGTTTCAACAATATGGCCTCTGATCCCTGGTTGTTAAAAATGGGAATAGTCATGATATACCTTTCTGGGGAGTGTTTCTGCCTTAAAGCCTTTCTGAGGTACTATTTCCTAGTCACTAGGCTTTGCTATTGGATCTTCTCGAGCTGGTGTCCTGGATGTGTGTGCCTTCCACAGTAGAATCTGGCAGTTTCCGGAAACCTCCAGAATGGAGATGAAATTACAACCTTTTGGAACACCACCATGCCTGCTCATTTACCTGTTGTCTGTGTTGCCCTCACTACAAAGGCTGAGGGTGGCGATTTATGACCCTCAGAGCCTAAAATGATTGCTATTTGGCCCTTCATAGAAAAATTTTGTGGACCTCTGATCTAGACAGTGAGGTGATAGTCTAGTTTTATGATGAGTTATTTCAAGTGAAGCGTATCTTTATGGTGTAAAGAGGAAGGATCTAATCACCCCATTGCATCCTGTAACTACAGTGCCTTCCTTTGCTTTCATAACAGTCATTAAATATCATTAGGTAAGGATAAGTCAGAAGACCATACGCTGAAAAAAAAAAAAGAGGAAAAATAAAAAAAAAGCTTTCAATTCTTTCAGTTGATCAAATCAAGCACACCATTTCTGGGTTTTCTGACATCAACTCTGGTGTCCCTTCCTTACTCCAAAACAGCCTTTAAGTGGTGACTATTCTAACAAGGACAGGCACAGCAAAGACTGAATCAATTTTATTTCCCATGGAGAATTTTGTCTGCTTCTAAAATCATTCACAGATGGTGTCTACCCTTCATCCAAATTCCCGAAGACCTGAATTCCCACGTGGGTGGAGGAATCTTTAGCTAATAGCCCTAGTTCTTACAGTTTTTATGTTTCTTGTACTTAATTCTGAAAAGGGGGAGAAAAGAACTGCAGTTTCTATTCTTGTAAATATAGCACCTTTTGTGCCTACTAAAACCAGTGTAAGAATCATTAAATAGATGCATTTATTCATTGAGATATTATGCTCCCGTGGCTACGCACATGGAATAAATCAGGCTGAGCAGTCATGCGCTCCCTAAGGGCCTCCAATTGGGTTGAAATATCTTTCTGCCTGAAGTCATATGGTTTAGAACCTAATCAAAATGTGTGGATTAGAATTCCTGAGCATTTTTGACAGTCTGGGGAACAAATAGGAATGAAAAAAAGGAGTCTCTGGGTAATTTTTATGTCAATGCTATTTTCAGATACTGACAATGTGAAGGGGGGGTATAGCTCATTTTCGTTTCTACTAAATCAAGTATGGCTTCTGTATATCATGTGTATGTCTCAGTATGTATGTTTTGTAACTGCTTTTCAAAAGATAACCTGAGAGATGGAAATGACAAGAGAGCAAATTGAATTTTATAAAAAAAAATAAAAATCATTTCTTTGGAGGCAACTAGGGTGACTTCACCCTTACAAATACAGTCTTTAAAATTTTACATCCTGCCTCCCCTTAGGTAGATACATACTGTTTCTGTAGTCCTTGCTGAGCATGTGAAGAGCGTGTTTTTCAAAAAGAGCTAATATTTTTTTTTGTTTTATTGAGAAATAGTTGACATACATTAATGTATAAGTTTAAAGCATACAGCATGGTGGTTTGATTTAATTAATTAATGAATTTATTTATTTAAAAAAATTTAATGTTTATTATTTATGTTTGAGACAGAGAGACAGAGTGTGAGCGGGGGAGGGGCAGACACACACACACACACACACACACACACACACACACACAGAATCTGAAGCAGGCTCCAGGCTCTGAGCTATCAGCACAGAGCATGAAGCAGAACTCAAATTCATGAACCACGAGATCATGCCCTGAGCTGAAGTCAAATGCTTAAACGACTCAGCCACCCCAGCACCCTTATTTATTTATTTATTTATTTATTTATTTATTTATTTAGAAAGACAGAGAGTGAGAAAGGTACAGACAGAGAGGGAGAGAGAGAATCCAAGCAGGCTTCCTGCTGTCAGCTCAGAGCCTTATGTGGGGCTCAATCCCAAGAACCCTGGTATCACGACCTGAGCCAAAATCAAGAGTCGGATGCTCAACGGACTGACCCACCCAGGTGCCCCTAAAATTAAAAAAAAATACTAGATATAAAAAAGATTTTGAGAATCTGTAGATGGTAAATATGGCTCCTTGCACGGTAAGCATTCTTTCTCAAAACACCACTATTTTGGTTATCTATTGCAGGGTATAGCAAACAGTCAAAATGTGAAAATCTTTGCAATATATAGAATTCTATGGGTCAGGAATTTGGGCAGAATACAGTAAGGATGCTTTTCATGACTCCAGGATACCTTTCATCAGTTTTTAGCTAAGGTGGTTCATATGGTCACAGATAGCTAAGATGGCTTGTCGGTATCCCTACATCTAGGGTTTCAGTTTGTGAAAATAAATAAGGGAAACTTTATTCCAAATAGAAGCCCTGAAGGGGGAGCTCTCATGCAAGTACCACTCTTTACAACCCGCACAACCAGCAGGAAAAAGGAAGATAAGAAATACCTTGAAAGGGAGGATATTTTTCACATAGGAATTTATCTCCTGCTTTCTAGAAAAGGAAGGATGATCCCTCTCGGACCCAGCAAATAGGCACTAACCACTGGTACTGCTTGTATACCAGAAACTGCCACAACCATACACTCTTGTCTTTTCCAAAGAGCTTTTGTTCACAACAGCCCTCTCCAATTTCCTCCTAAAACCTAATGGAAGCTGGCCTTTCCTTGTTCTGTTTGGACTTGCCTATGATTTGTTATTACTTGTTTGTCCTGAACTACAATTCCTCTGCTATTTCAAAATGAATTTGTTTTGCTGGTAAAGTAACTGGCCATTTTATTTTTAAGGTTGGTAAGTTTTACCTGTCACCGAGGGCCTTTGGTTTTTCTCTTTGTTCTGTCTGCCGATGCAAGAATATTCAAGATTGTTTTTTCATTCATATTATGGTGGCTGGGCTGGAATTTGTGAAACAGCTAGTGACTGGTTAGGCATTTCTCTTATAATTCAGGCCTTTCCACACAGCTAACTTGGGCTTCCTCACAGCATGGCATTCTCAAGATAATCAACCTTTTCCCATGACAGCTGTCTCTTTCTGAGTCTTGTAAGAAGCATAGGGAGGGCATGACATGGAGTTTTCATCCAGTTTCTGAAGTCACTTTCACCATGTTCTACTGGTCAAGCAATGCATCGTGACCAGGGAACTCAAGCGGGTGGGAGAATATATTGGTTTGAACATAAATAATATTCATGCATGGTGGAAAGGAACTGGTGATGGCTGATAGTGGCCATACTTTGTTTTTATTCTCATCATTGTCACTCCTCTGAATGACAATAGTATGAATCCGATGATATGAAGGAGGGGAAAGAATATGAGATTTAGCAGCAGGGAGCCATAGAGTGCATTTACTAGATGAGTGGTTTGACAAGACTTGACTCCTCTCTTTGATCTTTACTTCCTTCCTTAGAAATGCAAAAACAATGTGGCACCTGGTTGATACTAAAAAAACAAAAAACAAAAAAACAAAAAACAAAAAACAAAACCCCAAAACTGATTTTGTACCCTTCTCACAAAAACAAAATTAAGATGAACCATGTTATTATTGCCTTCCTCACACAATATTATTTTGCCTTCCTGTTCTTCAAGCCCAAGTAGTAATACTTTGAGAAACTCATTGGAAGCATGGGTTCTTTATTCTTAAATCAAGTGTTGTAAATATGCTCTTCCTTATGTGCTTGTAACAAAAAGAAGTCTTTCTGTATATGGCTTAGAGGTGTTAAGACTAGATTATTGAAGAATCCTTATGTTACTTGATGAGTTAAAGGAAGATTTGCAGCCTAGGTCAACAAAAAGGCATGTAGTTCAATGGTAAGGAACATCTGCTATGCATTGTTATGTCACTTGTACAAAATAAAACACATAGTGGGGATCAGTCACACTAAAAAGAGCTTTCAGAATCCAGAACAAAACAGGTAACAGATGTTCCAGTCAGATGGTAAAACTAAAATATGTATTATAACTGGCATCTAAGGCAGAAAATAAACAAGATTTATGCCCTACATAGGGTTTTAATTACTCTGCATTCAGAAAAGTTCTGTTGTTAAATTTAGTACCCTCATTCAAAGGAAATAGTATCATTTCTGAGGGTTTTGGTGTTATATGGTGAATTGTGACAATATTGTTTACCACTACTGATTTTAGTATATTTGACACAGAAAAAGCCTTGCTATGATTTAACACAGAATTTTACATTGTTATGCCTAACTTGTAGACTATTTAATGCAGTAGAGAGTGTATTATTTTAATAATTAATATTTTGGGGGCACCTGGTTGGCTTAGTCAGTCCAACTTCGGCTTAGGTCATGATCTCGTGGCCTGTGGGTTCGATCCCCACATTGAACTCTGTGCTGACAGCTTGGGGCCTGGAACCTGCTCAGGATTCTGTGTCTCCCACTCTCTCTGCCCATCCCCCATTCAAGGTCTGCTTCTCTCTCTCTCAAAAATAAATAGACATTAAAAATTTTTTAAATAATATTTTTAATTTTTATCATTTGATTTTTATACACTCTTATTGAGATGCAATTGACGTATAACATATTTGTTTCAGGTGTACAACACAATGATTTGCTATATGTATATGTTGTGAAATGATCATCACAATAAGCCTATTTAATGTGTATCACCACACAGAGTTATAATTTTTTCTTGTGATGAGAGATTTAAGATCTACTTTCTTAAACTTAAGTGTGAGGCCTGAAACCATAAAACTCCCAGAAGAAAACACAGGCAGTAATCTCTGACATCAACCTTAGCAACATTTTTCTTGATACGTCTCCTCAGGTAAGAAAAACAAATAAAAAAATAAACTATTGGGACTACATCAAAATAAAAAGTTTTTACACAGTGAAGGAAACCATCAACAAAATGGGAAGGCAACCTAGTGAATGGGGGACTATATTTGCCAAAGATTTCCCTCATAAAGGTTTAATATTCAAAATATATAAAGAACGTTTATAACACAACACAAATATATAAAGAAGTCCTATAACACAACACCAAAACCCCCCAAATAATCCAATTAAACATGGACAAGGAACTTGAAGAGACATTTTTCAAAGAAGATATGTAGATGGCCGAGAGGTACATGAAAAGTTGCCTAACATCACCAATCATCAGGTAAATGCGAATCAAAACCACCTTGAGATGTTATCTTCCACCTGCCAGAGTAGCTGGTATTAAAAAGACATGAAATAACTTTTGTGGAGGATATGGAGAAAAAGCAACTCTCGTGCACCATTGGTGGGAATGTAAATTGGTGCAGCCTCTATGGAAAACAGTATAAAGTTTCCTCTAAAAAATTAAACATAGAGGGGCCCCTGAGTGGCTCAGTTAATTAAGTGTCTGGCTCTTGGTTTTGTCTCAGATCATGATCTGTCAGTTTGTGAGTTCAAGCCCTGCATCGGGCTTTGTGCTGACAGTGTGGAGCCTGCTTGGGATTCCCTGTCGCCCTCTCTCCCTGCCTCTCTCTCTCTCTCTTTCTCAAAAATAAATAAACGTTAAAAATTTAAACATAGAAATATCATATGATCCAGTAATTTCACTACTGGGTATTTACCCAACGAAAGCAAAAACACTAATTTGAAAACATATATACCTACCATGTTTTTTTGTAGCATTATTCACAACAGACAAGATATGGAAGCAGCCTAAGTACCCAATGATACATGAATGGATAAAGAAGAAGTTATATATATATATATATATATATATATATATATATATATATGTCTAATACACATACTTTGCTGAGTGAAGTCAGTCAGAGAAAGGCAAGTACCAGACAACTTCACCTGTATGTGAAACCTGAAAAACGAGACAAATGAACAAACAAAAAAAAGCAGTAACAGACCCATAAGTACAGACAAAAAAACCTGGTGGTTGCCAGAGGGGAGGTAGGAATGTGGATGAGAAAAAATAAGAGTGAGGAGTGGGAGGTAGAGGCTTCTAGTTATGGAATAAATAAGCCATGAGGTTTGAAGGTGCAGCATAGGGAATATAGTTGATGGTATTGTAATAGCATTATATGGGGACAGATGGTAGCTACACTTGAACCTATAGAATTGTGGAATCCTTATGCTGTACACTTGAGACTAATTAATGTCTCATTCTGTTGCATTTCATCCCTAGGACTTGCTTATTTTATAACTGGAAGTTTGTACCTCTTGGCCACTATTACTAACTTTGCCTACCCTCCCGCCCACTGCCTTTGTCAATCAGCAACCTGTTCTCTTTATCTATGAGGTTTTTTGTTTCCTTTTTTAGATCCCACATATTAAATGTTGCAAATTTATATGTTACATATTGGCACCTTATTCACTTACTAGTGGATGACATTTGATTGCTACTTGCTGTGTTTTAGAAACCTGAGCTCTCCATTTATAAAAGTTTGCACATGTAAACCTGTATTCAGAAAGGGCTGAATACAGGGTGCCTGGGTGGCTCAGTTGGTTGAATGTCAGACTTCAGCTCAGGTCATGATTTCCTGGTTAGTGAATTCAAGCCCTGCATCATGCTCTGGGCTGACAGCTCAGAGCCTAGATCTTGCTTTGGATTCTGTGTCTCCCTCTCTCTCTGCCCCTCTCCCGCTCATGCTTTCTCTCTCTCTCTCTCTCTCTCTCTCTCTCTCTCTCTCTCTCTCTCCCTCTCTCTTTCTCTCTCAAAAATAAGCATAAAAAGAGAGAGAAAGGGCTAGATAAATTTTAGAAAAGAAATAACAATTAAAAGTCCTGAGTATATTAGTCCTTTTTGTGCTGAACCAAATTATAAAACACAACATGTCCTAGGTACTGCAAGATTTAACAGTACAACTAAGCACTAATTTTCAAAAGCGTGAGGAAAGGACAGTGAAAATTGATTAATACACAGACATGAAAGAGCCCAGAAATTCTATTTATTTCACTGACCTGAAGAATAAAAAATAACATTAAGAGGCTTATTTAAGCTCCATGGCAAAAGCGCCATATCCAACCTGCCTCATTAGGTAACCTAGCGGCATCCTTTGTAAATCTGGTTAACTCTCAGGATTACTTTTACTCCTACTGACTTGGGAACTCATTTTGAATGCTATTGCTGTGGCTGTAGCTGTCTTTTCCCATCTAAAAACTAGCATTGATGATAATTGCCTAGTTTTTACACCACTTAGTTTTTCAAGGAGTCTTTCACATGCCACCTCTGTAAACGTTCCTACCAGTCGTCATTTACAGAGACCACCTCACAATTCACAAGTAATTGGACTTAATTGCAGGTGCACTCGGACCTTTATGATAACAAAACAAGAGGCCAGAAACCAATTGTGGCTCAATTATTACAGAATATCATGGCCACATTATTGCACCAAGAAAAGAAATGAACTGACAAAAGGGAATGTGCCCTTAAAATATATTTGTCTCACTGAGTTCCTTGTAATAAGTTTCTCTCCTTTGTTCCTAGTAATGAAGCCTTATCTTCTCAGACTTAGCTGCTTGCTAACTGCTACTCTCTGTGTCCTTTATTATAAAAACATTGCATCGGATCTTTCACAATTGGATAAAGTATTTCATCCTTTATTAGCTTCTTCCCTCTATAGACAAAGTACAGCCGGTAAAGATGTCATTCTTGTTCTTTGAAACAAGTAGATTAGTCCATTTTCTCATGGGGTTTGGCAAAGTCCTCCACAGACGTGACTGGCAGAGGAAGAGGCTGAAGATGCTGGCCCCGGGGAATAGATTGCTGACTTGATAAATCTTTGGGTCAGAAAGGTCACCTCTTGATGTCTGGAAGAAAGATTGACTTGCTAACAAATACCAGCAAGAGATCGTTCTGTAGTGGAAAATATAAAGAAAACAAACAAATATTGAAGGAGCATTTGCATGCGAGCAACACCAATGCCCAAACGCGGAGGTGAAATATACTGTTTTAAATATACTGTTTTAAATATACTGTGAGTGATTTTTAAAATTTTAAACTCATTGCTGCAGGAGAGCGCATGTTTTTTCCTCGTTGTTTAGATTTCCATCCAGTGTGCTGTGTAGAAAATGCATAGTGAACCTCTAAATAGGCAATTTTGAGCAGAGCCAATGATGGCCACATCCTGGAAATGACACTTTGAAATCTAGGAGTTAAAAAAGAAGATTTAAAATTATAAGGTGTTTCATAAAAGAGGCTAGGAATTAAAAATCACACGGATAGTTGAGGTTGAGCTACTTATTATTAATGAATTCATAAACCTTACTGTAATATCTGGCTGCAGTGTTTTCAGCTTGAAAGAGAACAGTAATAACTGAGATGTAAAAACAGAAACAGAAACAAAACAAGGTGATCCAGTCAGTTAGTCCCACAAAATCACTCCCCCACATCAACTGTTCCTAAATTTAGGAAACAAATCCTGTTTCTTCCCTCAATTACTTTTCTTTTTTCTTTTCTTTTCTTTTCTTTTTTCTTTTCTTTTCTTTTCTTTTCTTTTCTTTTCTTTTCTTTTCTTTTCCTTGCTTTGCTTTGCTTTGTTTTTCACTTTCTTTCTTTTCTTTTTTAAATCAGAGCATTGAAATATTCTGAGTCTATGCTTACAAAGCTTTGACCTGCTATTAAGAAAAATGGCACCAATATTGTCAGTGAGCCATTTGTTTATTTGTTTACACAAACATTTTTTTTTAACCACAGGGCATCTCACCTCCCTTTAGCGTTGGAACCATTTCCTTTATCTCTAGTGAATTAATCTGGCATATTAAGTCCTCAATACGGCAATACTCTGGTTTCTCTTCAGATCACATAAATCTTTCGCCTTTTAAGTCCTCAATACGGGATCTGTGCACTAGGAAATTTCTCCATTGGTATAATTCTTTGCTTGGAAGAGTGTAAGAGGAACCTGAGTTCATACCCTAAAAGAAGAGATCCATGGCTAAACGGAAGCAAATCCAGGCTGTTGACGAAGGTGATTCTCTACTACAGTGGGCCGAATGCTATTTCACCTTTTGGAAAGTTTGATGTCTAATTTTAATGTTATGTGTCTACATACATATACATGCATGTACACACACACACACACACACACACACACACACACAGATTGCTAGATTGCCGTGCCTGGCAACAACTTCAAAATTAGACTGTTTTTAGTATTTTATAAATGCAATATTTGGATGTGCCCCTAGGATCCAACTGGAGTTAAATATATATACGTTATACACACACACACACACACACGCACACACACACACACATATGTATATAATGTGCATATATATATCTGCATATAATGTTTGTGCCTATGTGTGTGTGTGTGTGTGTGTGTGTGAGTGTGTGTGTGTGTAGACTGTCCTGTGTAATTTATGCAAGGCAAATATTTTAGCCATACATATATTAGGGGCTGTAAATCATCCTAAAATTTTGGCAATACAGGATTTGTATAGAGAACCAAATGCAGGGCTAGAAACTCATGGAGGACTTGTGAGATTATGTATTGATAATAGAAGGTCTAGCTATAATTTTTCTTAGGCCCTTTATATGCATCATCTCTAGTCCTTACACAGCCCTGAGCACATATTACTACTTGTGTTTCATAGATGACATCCAGAACTGTTCCATTATTTGTTCTGGGTCACAGATATTTTCACTGGAATAATTGGGCTTTCATCACATTTCTGTCTGACTTCAATACCAAATGTTTGACCAATCGAAGGATAATGGAGTCGCATATTCTTGAAATAATATAGGAAAGTGCTAATAAGAGAATATGATTGTGAAGAAAGAGGCTGGAGTTTTCCTGGCTTAGAGATGTGTGTGGGTCAGAGTCTTTGACAGGGTTCAAGGATTGAGGCATATGGGAGAAAACACAGTTCTTTAGCAAAACTCTTTATTTATAAATTGCTGCTGGCAGGAGTGGGGGAGTCCCAGAGGATGATTGCTCCTGTTAGGTTGAGTCCTTGAAGGTGAACTGACAACAACTCCTGATGCTCTATTCTTTTTGGGATGATGAGAAGCTGGATCTGGACAGTGAAAGTCTTCCATTCAAGGATGATGCAAAATGGCTCAGTGAGGCTCACATCGAAACAGCAAGTCTCAGGAAACAACTCACCCAAGCATCTCATTTTACACAAAGGATAATGTAGTCCCAGAGACTTAAAACCATTTTTGCATATCATTCCATATAGGCTCTCCCTAGGAAATCTCATACGGTCCCTGTCACTGCACATTACTCATGCCTGAGTCAAACAGAACTTCTTAGCCTTCTTCCAAAGGCACACATGCTGTCCCATTTGATCATAACCCCCTTTCTGCTTTTTTGCTGCCTGGAAAATACCATGTCACTCTTTTGGGCACAGGGCCAAAGGTCCAATGTAACTTCGCAGTAGAATCAAGGAAAAAAGGAAATCAATAATTTAAAAAATGAGGGATTTCTCCATATGATTGGTCGTTCCTAGATAGTAGCTGGAAATAGGTGTCTATTTTTTGGAAAAATCACTGGAACCAGGGAAGGTGATTCAAGGGTACTTTGCAGAAAAACGCTTGAGCATTCAGTGAATCCCTTGCCCACAGTCTCTTTCCTCATAAAGCTTTCCAGAAGCAACTGAAGAATAGATCATTGAGTGTGGTACACAATGTCTTCACCAGGCTGCCCACAGTGGAAGGAAGCAAGTATCAGTGTTTGGCACTGGACTGTGAGGCAGTTTCCAAGAAAAGCGCCGGTTAACCGGGCAAGGTGTGGTTTGGATTGTGATTTGCTGGCTCACTTAGTGCCTCCTCTGGGAGTTTGAACGTGAGTAAATGAGGGGAATGGAAGTCATCTTTAAAGTGGTACTGGGAATCTGCGGTGAAAATAAAAAAGCAGTAGCGTAGTTACATAGAGGAATGCTGGCACCAAAATGGCAGAGAACTGGGAAGGACAAAAACTCTTGGTGGTAACGTAAGGAAAAAAAAAAAGATAAGAGATGGCCAGAAAAGCCTGTCTTTGGAATTCCTAGCTGCACAGCCAAAAAAGTTTTCTGCTGTTTCTTAGTTCCCATATGTCCATAGGTAAATCTTACATTACACGAGATGATCTGGTCGTATTTCTGCCTCTTGAGGTTTTGCTGTGGATAGTTGTACACGATTTGGGAGAGAATAAAGTTAATCCGCATAGTGTACCTTGAGGGGAACAGCACAGCAGTAACATCCTAGAAAACACCAGTATTTATTATTAGTGTTGTTGTTGTTATATTTTTGTTTTTCACTGCTAAACTAAAAAATTTTGTTTGAAAAAAGTCGAGTATGAAAACACGTTCAAGCCAACAATAGAGTTAAAATGTGTTTTTCATTTTCAAGTGGAAATTTGAAATGAAATCCAATTGTATTTATGATTTGTAAACATTTAGCAGCTGAGGGGAAAAAGTAGGGTTTCCTAAGGTTGAACTATAAAATGAACAAAAACACTTAGTGTCAAAAATTGTCACTAGTACCAATGACCTCTGTGTTCCCATTTCCGATAGATGGTTTTCATCTTCATTTTACTCTACATGTAATCAGCATGTGTTGCCATCTGTTTATCCACAAAATAAAAATCCAGAACTTCTACTTTTCTAAGCCATTTTGGGAATTAGATGAGGTAACACTTACTAAGCTATATGCAGATCTTGATAATTTTTTTTTGCTTTTCCCACGTGAATGTAGCGAAAAAATTGCAACTGAGGAAGGTAAAATATATTGTTACATTATTTTTTTAAATAAGAATTTAATATCTCTTAAAATTATATAATAAAAACTTTGTATGCCTATAAATCAAATGTATTTTATAAGAGACTCTAATTTTCTATTGATGACTTAATGAGGCTTAGAATAAATAGTAAATTGATTGCAAAATAAAATATTTATATGTTTCATTTTGACAAGTCATACAAAAAAAACAATGTATTTTACACAATAGGATGTGATTTATAAAGTCATATATGTATATTACTTAATACCATAATAAATTAGGAAAGCAACACCTTAAATTTATTTCGCAACAAATTATAATTAGAAATGTAAATATCCCAATTAATAATAGGAGGCACAGGCATTTTGTTACTTCATAAATAGGAACTAATTTAAATATATTCATACGCTGTAAACTGTTGCTTGGTTTCCACTCAGAGTAATTAGGCAACCATGAAATTAAAGGGAATAATTTGATTACATTTCCTATCACATTATAATTTTTATAGGGTTGGAACAGGAGGAGTAACAGATAATGGAGTTTTATATTTTCCCTTTCCACTGATTTAGGATGATTTTTTAAAACATATTTTATTTTTATAGCTAAACATACATGCCTAACTCCATACACCTGTTACAATTTTATTTTAAATACAACTTGTCAAATAAACAGATCTCCTGTTAACTCTAGATTCCTGTGAATTATATGTTTAAAGCATAATTTTTAAAGGGTGAAAAAAAGAGTTTGGCTAACTCCTTCACCTCCTTTAAGTCTGTGCATAATTCTTACCTTTCTAATGATGCCCACCGAGACCAACATTGTGAATACTGCAAACTGGCCCGCACCCCGCCCCAATAGCAGTGCTCTGATCCCCCACCCCTCATTTGGTTTTCTTCCTATAGTGTTTATAACTTAAAACATGCTATATAACTTACTTAGTAATTATTATTTGCTCTTCTCATGTTAAGTTCCTGGACAGCAAGGAACTTTGTCTTTTTATGAATGTGTCCCAGCCTCCTTTAACAGTGCTTATTTCACGAATGAACATATTTGATAACACAATGTTTCATTGGGTCATGTTTTTGTTCATTTATTTTTTAGGGCAATCAAATATATCACATTCAGAACATCATTTTGAACATGATACAGATTTTAATCTTGTTTAGAAAAATGACTGGTTAGTAATCTTACAATCTGTCAGTCAATCCTGCTCAAACTGAGTGGGAAAAGTCATCATAAATGTTAATTTAGAAGCAGCATATTTTGACTAGGATCTCTTTATTAATATTGCAAATTTGTGGTATGTTTCAATAAGGAAAAAGTAAGATGGAATGCTTAGAAAATGCAGCCTCATTTATTGGCTGATAATTTTGATGGAAGTGTAGCTATCAGTAGCAAAAGTATATCATGAGGGGAAGTCCACAAAATAGCTGTGAGTTATGTCTTCAGGTGCTAAGGACATAAATGGTGCATTTGGAAAGCAACGTAATAATTTTTCCTTACACTTGCTCAGCTAGCTGGAATTTTATCTCATCAATGAGAGGAGTATTTATATCAAAATGAACTGTAGTTGATTACTATACAGTAATAATCAGAGAAAGTTCATTCTGTGTGTTGGGGTGGGGGAGGGTGCATGTGTGTGTGTGTGTGTGTGTGTGTGTGTGTGTGTGTGTGTGTATACATACGTGCTTGCATACTGTATCCTAGTACTGGGTGAAGAGCTTAAAACCTGCCTGTGACTTAATTTGAATGCTTTAAGGTAAAAATTTCCAGTTTTAGCTGAGGGAAAATCTCTGCCTCTTTCATCCTGTTTGAATTACAAGCATAGTCACAGGAACAGTAGGGATGGGTGGAGGGCTGCAGACTTGTATACTCACGTATGGTGTTTGTAGTGAGGTCCGTTTGCCATTTGGTAAGAAATTCAAAAGTACTAAATAACACTCCTTACTCTAAGTATCTGTAATTGTATGGTTTCTCTATTTCTGTAATTTCTTTTTTAATCTCCTATCATGTTTCCCCTAATTATGAGAAACAGCAGCCTTAAATTGAAATGTCCTGTGTGTTTGTCTTTGATAACTCTAAAAATGAAATACTGTAGAGAATAATCTTTCCACTTTCCAGCCAGACTTGGGAGGAATAAAGCTTTCCCAATGGTAAATTACATGGGGGTAGCTGCCAAAAGGGAAGAAAATTGGGAGTAGTCCCTATGGCCAGCAGTACCGAAGGAAACACTGAATTGAGCCTAAAAGTCTCAACTGAGCCTGAAAGAACCCTGCACTTAAATATTTTAAACAGCCATTTGTTTGTCACATCTCTATCACTCCATGTTTCTAATGGTGGCCCAAGCATACATTTCTTTTATTTGCCTGGGATTTGCCCTCGTGGCCTTTGTTTTACACGCTATGAACCCATTATGGGACATACAAAAGAAGATTTTAAGGAGGTAAAAAAACTAAGGTTCAGGTGAGATTTCAGGCCTAGAAAGGAATAAATGATTGTCTTGTACTTGTCTAGAATTATTACCATCATCTGTTACCAGAACTTTCGTAACTGTATTTGGCACCATATATTTTAAAGGAGAAAAATAAACTGACTCACACAGAAAGCCACACCTGAGTTTTTAAATGCTTCAAAGAAATGCAAATTCTCTTATCTGATAAAGTGTGGAATTTTAGCAAATTCTGAATGCTGCTTTCATGTCGCATAGTTAGCCTTCCCCCAGCGCACAGCGGAGTGCTAAAACACGCATGAGTAACAGTCCTACTGGTAAGGAAAATAAGCTTTGGCCTTGGGCCTTATTGAAAGTCAACTGACATTCAAGCCCATAACCACCCACCATTTTCTTGGAAACATTGTGGACAGCAGGGCTATTTTCCTTGAGAGCCACTCAGAATGCTCTGCTATGACCTTCTGGGATTGCTCTTTATTCCCCCACCTGGAACTCTCTACTACAACTGCCTTTGCCCCTCTGACCCTGAGTTGCCTCTGAAGTTTCACCTTTTGGTCTCTACCAATCTGGATCTCATTTTCTTCCTGTAGCCACCAGAGCTGGTGGTTTGTGCTGAGATAAGAAGAAGGGATTTAATTAGCCATATTGGAGAATTTGCCCTCTTAGTTCCTCTCTCAGAAATCATAAAACAAATCACAACAGGTTTGGGTCAGCCCAGTGTAACACCTGATGCTCCCACAAAGCCCAACTGCCCAGCAGCCAATAAGCACGCAGCGTCAGACACATATGCATGTGCTCCTGAAGTCTTTTCTGATGGAAATTTCTTTTACTCCATAGCACAAGATCTGATCCAAGGGTAAGTTAGAGAGTAATATTATGAGAGCAGAATATTGTATACAAATACTGGTTTTATCTTAAAAGCAATCATGTATTTCTTAAAATTTGTATTTAAAGTAAGCTCAATTAATGAGATATTTTAGGACCTTAGAAAGGAAAGAATTAAAAAAAAAACACGTCAATATTGGCTTTAGGGTCAAACTGGCTTTTATAACCTGCCTCCAGTGTTTTCTAGGTAAACATAATTAGTATCACACAAGCACAATGCACAAAATACTGAGTTCTGTAACGTTCACGTTACAATTTCAAGATTTCCTTGAAGACAAACTTAAGAGACTGTTGCCTTTGGAGGTTGATGGCTGTGTTCACCTCTGCTCCTGGGCAGGTCAGAGCTGCCAGCTTGTGCCCATGTGGTTGAGCAGATTGATGTTTGCCCATCTGCTCTATTTGTTGTCATACAGGTCCAATAGCATCGACCTACTATGATTTCATCTGCATTCTAGGTTTTTCTCTTCTCCTGGGATATGAAATTTTCATTTTCCTACAGAAGACATTCAGCTTGACTAATTATCTGACACAGGTAAATAAATATGGAAAGCCTGTGCTCTAAAAGATATTCACACACTTCCCTATCTATGTCAGGGAGCTATAGATGACATTGTTTTAAGTTTGAGAGTTACCACAGATGTAGACAGGGAGAAAACTTATTAAATTCAATTGATTGTTCCATGTCACAAATTTATAGGGCAAGGAGAAATTATGGATTGTTCTTTAATTGCTAATTGTGTGATTGATGCATTTCAAATTTTCCTTTCTATGACCTGATAAGAATTTCTACTGCATCAAGGCTATGTGTTAAAGGATGCTAAAGGCTCATAGAATGCTTTTCCTCAATTTTACTTTCATTTTTCTTCTCTAACATTTCTGCATTTTATCACTTAGCAAATAAAAACATATATTTAAATTTATGCTAGCATTTTTGACTAGTTTATTACCTGTCAACCTACATTTTTATTTCTATATTTATCTCTACCTTTCAACTGCATTCTCTTTCAAGATCTCTCCCTTCGATGTTTATTGCTCTCCATTTTATTAAATGGTGAAGTGCTGGGTACAGTTTCCTAATTCTAAAGTTGATTTCTAATTTTTTTTTCTCCACGAGAAAATAAATAAGTAAATCTTGAATTTATTTATTTATTTGTCTTTTTTTTTGGATTGAAAATATTAATTGAGGTTAAGTGACTGAAGCATATTGCGTTGATCATGGACTGTCTTGATAAGTTATGAGCAGTATGTGCAGATAGACTTTCATTTTTAAGTCGCCCAGTAAGGTAAGATTAGGTTCTTTAATTTTATAAATGATTACTAATGCTATCCTTCACCCTCATTCATAAAATAAAAATGCAAATAGCAACGACACTAGATTATTATGCTACACCTGTCATGTAGAAAACATCCAAAATTTGATAATATATTCTGTTGGCAAGGCTGGGGGAAAAGGAAGTATGTTCATCTATTCCTGGTGGCATGATAAGTTGGCTCATTCCCTAAGGAGAAATATTTGGCAGTATCTATCCATATAACAAATTCATATACCCTATGACCAGCAATTTCGCTTCTGGGACTTCACCCTTCGGATACTCTCGGCACACATGCAAGACACAAATGCTCAAAGTCACTCAATGGAGCACTGTTTGTAATAGCAAAGAGTTGGAAACGACCCAAATGTCTATCAGCAGAAGACTGTTTAAATACATTACTTCACATCAATATGAAATAATATTGGGCAGCTCTAAAGAAGAATAAGAAAGGATTCTATTCACTTGGAGGGGAAATACATACATATATATATGTATGTATGTATATATATATACACAATATATATAATTGTGTATTATATGTATGTATGTGTATATATACATACAATATATATAATTGTATATTATATATATATACACAATTGACATTGAGAAATGAAAAACAAGGCATAGAAAAGCGTATACAATATGTTAATTTTACATAAAAAACTAAGAATGTATATTTACATCTGCTTGTACTTGCATAAAGGTAACCATAAAAACACACAAATACATGCAAAAGCTGTTATCTAACAGAGGTTGAATGGGATCCAGAAAAATGAAGGACAAAATGAGGATTGAGATTTCCTTTCTATTTCATTTGTTCTAACATATTAAGTATATTATTTTACACACACACATACACACACACACATAACTGGACAGGTCAGAATGGAGAAGAAAATTGATTAGAAAACTCCCAGTAACTTTTGTTATTAAAATTGAGCGAAGAGCTTGATTCCACAAAAATTTCTGCCCTGATAGAAATATTTGTATATTGGTCATGGTGGTGGTTTCACAGGTTTGTATATCTGTCAAAGTTCATTGACTGGTATACTTTAAATTGATGTAGGCTATTAAATGCAAATTACATTTCAATAAAGTTGGTTAAAATAGCTTCATTCTGGACCTCTAAAATTAAATAATAATAATAACAAAAATTATCATTATTAAAAATTATTGTATAGAGACAACTCTACCATATAGACACTGCCTTTAGTAGCTATTTACATAAAATCAAAGATATTTTTCTACATGTGTAATATTAAATCACATATGAAAACATTTCCAAAGATTGCTAAGGCAGTCTGATTTGATCTATGCTTTATCAGCTTTTAGAAAAGAGTGTCCGTATGATTCATTTTCTTCAAGTAATTTGCTCCCACTCAACACACCACATAGTAACTATCTGTATTCTCTCTTTGTAATGTAAACTCCCTGAAGACAGGGACTTTGTTTAATTCATTGCTCTAACCTTGGCATCCTATGTTCCCAGTAAGTGGTAGGTATTCTATAAATACTTCTTTAATTGCTTCTTAGTAAGTAGATTAAAATATGTTATAAACAAAACTCTTAAATTTGCCATGCTGGAAAGTCAAATATTCTCTCTCATTAGCTCTAGACAACCAACATTTCTTCCAGCATTGGAATTAATCATCTTATCTTTAATTGGGTTCCAAAGGAAGTGGTTGGCTAGCGTTTACCAAAGAAACAAGTGCAAAAAAAAAAAATCATTGAAATTACCCATAGCAAAATGAGATGTTCCCCTTCTAATATATGAAAGCTGAGTCTGGCAATGATAGAAACACACTAACTTGTTCCTTTTCGGCTCACTTCTGGGCATACACTTATTAAACACTAGGTTTTCTGGACACCGTCAATTAACTTGCTTTATTGTATACTCTGTTTTTGTTTTTGTTTTTTTTTTTGCTTGTTTCGCAGTGTGTGTGTATGTCTGTTTATGCCCATCTCAAAAGTTGAATTTATGTTTGTTAAATATGTATTATAAAGGATCTTAACTACCAAAGATTTCATGATCATTGTGTACTTTGGTTCATTCATTCAATTACCTGTGTATTTAATATATTTTTATCAAGACCTACTAGGAGCCAGGAGCTGGTGTAGGCATTGCTAATCAATTGGGGATTGGACAAGCAAAGTCTTGTCATCCAGAGTTCACACACTTATGAGGGAGACAGAAAACACTCTTATAAATACATAAAATCGGGCAATGTTATGCACAAGATGATATATAAAGTATGTTAAAAATTGAAATTTTTCTTAGCGCTATGACAAAATCAACACTTTAAGTGAACAATTTGAGATGATATTACTTTCAGTAGTATGGACATAGGAAAGCTCTCTGTGGAGGAAAGTTTTCAATGAAGACATGTGAAATGAAAGGTGAAGTGCACCTCATTGTAGATATTTTGGGAATAGTTTACAGCGATGAAAGATTAAAGCATAAAGTCCCTGTGCTGAAAAGATGTGCGTAGTTTTTTGAAGGACATTGTGATTGTGATTCCATGTAGAAAGAAAGAGATGGGTGAGATCCTAGAGGCAAGCAACGTCACTTAGGTCTGGATTTACCATGGCAAAGAATTTCATCTTATTCTAAATATAGTAGGAAGCTATTTTAAGTGAGAATCAGAGTGATGTAATCTGTTTGTATTTATAAAATACCACCCTAGTTATTATGTTGAATATAGAATTTAAAAGGAAAGAGTGAAATCCATGGATCCCTAATAGATTCCAGGAATACTTAGGTGAGAAATAGAAGTGACTTGGTCTGTATGCAGTAGGGTGTTAGAAGTGGTAAGAAGTAGTTGAACTCAGTGTATATATTGAAGTTTATTTTCTAACAGATTGGATATGGGATTTGGGGTGCAAGGGGATGATGAGAATCAAGAATGCCTCTTTTATTTTGCCCAAATATAAAAGCTTAAAGATGGGGAAGATAGCTCTGAGTCTGTTTTGGTTATAAGTTTGATATGCCTAATAGGCAAATAAAACGGAGTGTTAAATGGAAAATTGGGGGGAAAAGATTCCAAGAGAAAGTTAATACTGGAGATATTAATGTGGAGTTTATTTATTAATTAATATTAATTAATGGTTTAATAATATTAATATAATGGTTTCAGGAGTAGAATTTAGTGATTCATTACTTGCATATAATCTAAACAATCTAAATAATTGAGATTAGTTTCCATATTCAATCTTTAATTTGCTGTTGTCTGGTCACTTTCTTTATAGGTTTCACAGAGTATATTGTATATTTTTTTATTGTTTAATAGTAATAAAGTAATATTTTCAATGCTGACTCCTAGATACATAAGATTTGTTACAAGGGTCATATAGTATGGAATGATATTAAAACTATCAAAATACATTTCAAATATGAGAAAAAATATTGAAAACAATGGGTCAATGGTATATACTCATACGGAAATGCTAATAAATGTTTCATCACACAGCTAAAAGAACTTATACATGTCTATATGAGAATAAAATTGATTCTAGATTATTTTTAATTTTAATTTGTTTTCTTAGGCTAAACAGTTTTCAAAAAGGAAATGTTATATGCAAATTAATCCTCAGGTAGATACATAACCATGGAATTCACTGGTCTGACACATACTGTATCAGTCAATGATCGCCAGCCTGATAGAATGTGGACTTACCTCTATGATTGCAGATGTGGTATCAATTTGGATTTAATACCAACCAAGTTTGGGTTGCTGGTTTTCCAGATTTTGTGGACATCTTAACTCAGTACCCGTTATATGACCTTCCATAGGTAGATTATGTGAGTGTGGGCATAAACAAGTGGAAGTAGGATTAGCCTGTTCACCATTGCTCCTAAACACTCACTTGAGAAATTCTGGTTCCACTATAGCATTTTTTTTAAAAGTTAGTTATGTTTCTTTCTTCTTCTTTTTTAAGTTTATTGATTTAAGTAATCTCTATACCCAATGTGGAGGTCTAACTCATTACCCCAAATCAAGAGCCGCCATGCTCTTGTGACTGAGCCAGCCAGGTTCTTTCCCACCCCCCATTCTTGTAACTTTTTGTTTTTCTGGGTCCAGATATCCTGGTTCATAGTGGGGTGATTCTCTCACTAACAGATAGGGTTAGAGTCCTGCTAGATTTAAACATTTGGATACCACCCAATCCTTTTAGGATCCTCATGATGGTAGCGTAGTAAGCAGAAAATGTTAAAATATTGGCAAATTAACTGAACCAATTATCAAAAGAAGATATAATTGCTGTATCATAATGGGTTAAAAGAAGAAATTTGATATTCACATAATTTGCTGTGGTATCAGGTGGTATCTCCATGCCTAGTTTTAGCTGTGAATGAGCAATTGCGTCAACCTGGACCTAAAAAGACAAGGTATCCAAAGGCTCAGGTTGCTTAAAGTTGAAATTCTAATTCATCCCACCAGGCAAACCACTTAGACCAGCAGATCTAATAGCCAAGGATTAGGTCCTCACTATGGAAGGTAGACGAGGAAGATAATAAGTATAAATAATGACCTTAGAAACACCTGCAGTAACAGAAACTAGAGGGTCATCTGAATATTCCTCCTCTCTTCTGTTTTCCCCAGAAATTGTAACCATTCCGAATACACTGTTGGAAGGCTGAATAAGCTCAATGTGGAAAGGAAGAGGGTCTGAGCAAGTACTGAAATCGTAAGGGGATACCGAAGTTGTTCCATTCACATCACTCAGATTCCTTCCACCATGTTTGCGTACCCATTCTGCTGGTTTTGCTATTCATAGTTTACACCAGTGACTTCAGATTCACCTGACCCACATGAAGTAATTTGTATATTTAATATACTCTCCAGTCCAGCCCTCAGGTCACATGTAGCTAATAACTGACTGGTATGAGAAGGCAAACAGCCAGCTCTTTTAAGTGAAGGCAGTACAAACTCTGAGAGGTAATTTGGCTTCTAGAACTCCTGGAGCAGCAGTTGGCATCAGAGTGAGTCTGGGACACTCTTGGCTGTCTTTTCTTCCCGCTCCTGCCTCCCAACCCTCTGACCACCTTCTTCTGGAACACTTTCTAAATATATCATTTGTGCCTAAATTCTTGGCACAGGCTCTTCTTGGAGAACTGAATACAAACTCCATTGCTTCATTTCAGTAATATTTCATATATTAGAATGCAAATTCAGCATTATAGAAATGAATAGGTTCTGTAATATAATACTGTTAATTTTTCACAAAATGTATCAGAAAATTATTTCATATAGCATGTTCTAAGCATAATTCACTTGCTTTATGTGTTAGAAATGCAGATTTATTACAAGACATATGCAAGAAAGGGAAGAAAATACTCACTTTAAATGTCAGTGGATTAATACAAAGTTGATTATTTTTACTCGTTTTTCCACATCCAGGAAAAGACCTCATACCTGAGAAACTATTATGGAAAATAACACGGTAGCTAAACCATTGATCTATATAATATCAAAAAGAATGTGTTTTCTCTCTCCCAATATTTCCCCAGTGATGTTAATTGTGAAACTGGCTAACCACACACACACACACACACACACACACACACACACACACGCATACACAGAATGTCAAGTGTTCTGAAAAGAAAAATTAGTAAAAACAAGGAGATATAAAAATGTATATAGTTAAACTCTTACAATGTTTTAGCATTTAAAATTTTACTGCCACAAAGATTGATTGTTTAGTTTATCTGCATTGACATCTGTTAAAATTGAAATCCCATAAATTTTTTGTGTCAATTTTTCAGAATTATAAGACTGCAAAAGAATTTCTTGACTGGGATTTTTTTAATGAATCTTCTTGCAAAACTATTTTGTGTATTCCCCTTATCTTGAAATTCCAACTTTGCTGTACAAATCTAACTGCATTCCTATTCCTGGCTTATATCTTTCTTGATTATTAAAAAAAAAAAAACAAACCTCTCATGTATTCTGTGAATTTTCTTCTCCATAATGATGTTCAAAAATAAATCATCCTTCATCTGAAAAATTTATTCCCTAAATGAGAACAAATATTTGTAAATGTCACATATAGAGTCTTGGAGGAAGAATGAGAAACCTTCGTCTATAGGTAGTATGTGAACCAATCCTCAGGGACAGGCAGTGATTGATGTCACAACTAGGTTATACTTGGACTGAATAATATTTTGTGTATTTTCCACATGAATAATACTATACACAGAGCACAATATATTTAAAAATAGCATGCTGCCTGAAGTAAACACTGAAGTTTAAAATTTTTTTTCTTTCATTTTTAAGATAAAATAATAAAGTGCCTGCAAGTACTATGAGTAGAGCCAGTATTTAATAAATATTTGTTGAATGAATAAATGAATAAATACATAAATCACATTTCTGCAAATAAAACATAAAATTCTTTGCCAACTCTGGTAAAAGATAGATCTATGCAGTAAGGTCTTAGATACCACATTAGTATTTTGTAGTGAAGAGAAAACAATGATAATTGAGGCCAGAGGAGGGCCAACTGATAAAATCAGTTTAAGGTAATAATTAAACAGGTGAAAATTGGATTATGTAAGGTGACTTCTATTGGGAAAATGCACTTTGACTGGTGTGGAATATATCTATATATAAAAATACAGTGATTGAGTCAATTACAAAAGTGTATTCTAAAATCTGATCCGTTTAAAATGTGAGAATTGCATTGGAGTCATAATGATTTTTACAGTTGTGTCTGCTAAGTTGCTGTTGGCATCCATGGAAAACATGTGCATGAACCAAATGCTAAGTTTCTTCGAAAAGATTCTCATTTCAGGGTAATCTTGTTGTTAACTTGAGGGGGAAAAGGAGTATGGAAGACCACTTTCTATATCATATATCAGAGACAAAATATACCATAAACTACATACATTATTGTGACAATGTTTCGTTTTATTTTTGGCTTGTTCACTGTGTGCTCTGCCTGTGTAGGGGAAGGGCTATCTATGAGAACCTGAGCGGTTTAAGGATTATTGTCAATATGCCTCAAGATGTAAGATGAGTGATAATGAAAAAATAATATTCTGTTGGAAATCTCTGGAGGTTCTGCTGCATGTGGTATAATTGGAAAGGCCTAGCAACCCGGTACACCAATTTCCAAATCAAGATTATTAGTCATAAAAAAACATGGATACTCCATATCCATCTTGGGAGTCAAATCAATAACAACAGGAGGTAAGGCTTAATTTTAAAAGTTCCACTAGTAATAAATGTTTCTGAGGGAGAAAGAATGCCTCATAGTATTCATTATTTAACGACTTTGGTTTGTAGATTTCACTTTTTCAAAGCAAAGCATAGATTTCTACTAACTTGAGGTATTTTCTTGCATTTCTTTTTATTGTTGAATCTCTTTAACTTCCAGATGTAAACTTTTTGGAGGCAATCTGAAACTTTACTTATGAAAAGATGCAATTCAGAACTTTTTGAGGCAGATACGCTCTCTGTAAATATGTAATGAAATACAATAAATAAATATGTAGCGTAATTTTTATTCTAAATACTAAAGTATCATTTTGGCCAAAAAGGACATTGATATAAAATTTTTTAAGTTACATTTATATCAAGTTTGTATTATAAAGTCCTCTTAAAAATATTTTCTCATAAGATATAGGAAATATTTCTTCTACCGAGATGTAATTTCATAAAAATGTAATTCATCTAATCTTTATATACACATGAATTGCTTGGTTCATGATTAGAAAATGTAATGAATTTTTAAAAAACCATGTAACTTTAGCCAATATGAAATTTAAAAAAAACATAAACATGTAAAAACAAACTCAAAATTTCTATGAAATGATGCAACTATTAACACAAATGGGTATTTTCTATTTTCAGAATGGGACTCCAGGATCAAATATTCCTAACTTAAAATACACCTATAAAAGCTCTGACCTTTTTCTCAATATTGCCCATCCTTGTGGTAGAGTGTGAAGTGGTTAAAAAAGAAATGACAATACCAATTCACATCTTTGGAACCCAACTGGGATGAGTTGCTAAAGATATTTCTGATCAGAAATAAAGAAATAACCTGCATCTGCAGGGATTTTCAACTTTAACAGCAGGAAATCTATTCAACTCTGAAATAAGAGATATCCACCAAAATAATTGTTCTGCAATACTCTGACTCAAAATGTGGCTTTAGCAATAAAACATTGCATCATGATTTTGTCTTCTTAGAATACAAAGTCAGCCTATATGCTAATTTATTTCTGTGTATGCTTATTGAATTTTAAGTAATAAAAAATGGGAACCATGGTGGTGCTCCCTTAGTAGTATTGCTCCTCTAAGAAATTTAGTTCTAAACATTATCCAACATAGATTATTATTTGTTCTCATTTTAAACATATGATTTTTTCCTGTTTTCCTCAACACTCATTTTTTTTTTAGATTTTTGTTTTCTTGAGAAGCAAAAGAAGAGGATACATTTATGTTAATCTCCAAATTTTCATAACTATGCATTGCTTCTTGGCTAGAAAATGGTCTGGCAATTCTGAGAAATTATCTGGCAACACCAAACCGATTGGATTAGAGTGCAATGCAAATATTATTATAATTGCTCCCAAATTTTCTGTCATCTACGTGAATTCTCACAGGAAGTTTCTTCTGTAAAGAACTAACCAGGGGAGCCTGGGCGCCTCAGTCAGTTAAGGATGCAACTCTTGATTTCGGTCAGGTCATAATCTCGCATCTGTGGGATCCAGCCCCACATGAGGCTTTGTGCTGACAGAGTGAAGCCTGCTTGGAATTCCCTCTTTCCCTCTCTCTTTTCCCCTCCCCTGCTCAAGCTCTCTCTCTCTCAAAATAAATAAATAAACTCAAAAAAGAAAAAAAAAAAAAGAACTTACCAGACATTAAGACACTATTACCCAACTATCCTTGGAGTAATGTTTGCAACACTAGAAGAAAAATAGAAATTTTTATTTTTTACATTTATTTATTTATTTTGAGAGAAAGAGAGAGAGAGAACAAATAGGGGAAGTCCAAAGAGAAAGAGAGACAGAATGTCAAGCAAGCTCTGAACCATCAGCGCAGAGCCCTATGTGGGGCTCGAACTCATGAACTGTGAGATCATGACCTGAGCCAAGATCAAGGGTTGGAAGCTTAACCAACTGAGTCACCCAGGCACCCTTCTCCCCTCTTTATTCTATCATCCCCCTTCCTTTTTCACTTCCTTTTGTAAATAAACAAAACAAACCAAAACAACAAGAAACAAAACAAGAAAAATCCTTTTAGGGTTTTAGCCCTGTGGATGGTCTTCTTAACTCTTCCCTGAATGGGCCTTGGTAGCAGTATTTACTCAGATCCTAGACTTTTTATGCTGCAGTTGATTAGAGTGATACATAAGTTAATTCAAGTTGTGCTTATCAAATTATTTTTTTCTGGAAATTGTACTGTCTCCAGAATCAGAAGATCTATGATCTGAGCTGTGGCAAGTTGGGAAATCTTCTACTTTGTGGCCAGAGAAGCTATGTAAGCCGAACTTTACAGAAAAAAAAAAAATCAAAGAGATGCCATGTGAGCTGAACTTTACAGAAAAAAAATGTATATATACATATGTCAAAGAGATGCCATAGAAAAGCAGCAAGAAACAAGATAAACAAAAAGTGAAACAGAGAATATACCTTTTTTTCTTTCAGCATCCCATTTCCAAGTTCTTGTTTCTTCTCAAGGGCTCACTATATCCTTACCTTCAGCTTCAAGAAATATTCTTGTAACATGATAAATGTTTTTTTTTATTTGCAGTTTGAATCCTCAAACTGCAAATCCTCACCATTATAATATCTTTTCATGGAGATCAAGAGAAAGAGGAAGTCTGAGTTGATCCTTGACTCCAGAAATTATTAAATTGTGACCATAAAAGGTAATCTGTTTCCTGAGGCTCAATTTCCTCCAAGGTAACAGAAACCTCATAATACAGGTAGCACAGGATTGCCGTGGGGGATACATTTTATAGTTTAGGTAAAGCACCTTGAACAGCACCTGACATGCATAACATATGTCTCTGTCCCTCCACAATCCCTTGACAAGTCCTTGCATATCCAATAAACAAGTGTATGCACAAATAATATATACATAGATATTTAAGTCCCATTTTGCACAGATGTATACATAGTCCTATTATGGTCATAGAAATACTAAGATAATATAGTAATGTAGTAAATACAAATGCGCCACTTATATAGATGTTCCTATACAGGTAAAACATTGGCAATAGTAATAAACATTCACTAACACATGAAGACACGCCCACTAATGATCTCTATTAAAAATACCTGTGCAGGGGTGCTGGGTGGCTCAGTCGGTTGAGGCTCCACTTCAGCTTAGGTCATGATCTCACGGTTTGTTGAGTTCAAGCCCAGCATCGGGCTCTGTGCTGACATTTCAGAGCCTGGAGCCTGCTTCGGATTCTGTGTCTCCCTCTCTCTCTGCCCCTAACCCACTCGCATTCAGTCTCTGTCTCTCTCAAAAATAAACAAACATTAAAAAAAAAAACACCTTTGCAGAGTTGTTTTTAAATTCTGAATCTCTTTTCATACTTTCAAATAAACCTGTTCTCCTGACTGTTCTGGTTTAAAATGATAAGGATATAAAGATGAAGAGATTTACTGTGTAACTTATTTGCCTTTGTTTTTAGACTTTATATAATAGCAGGGAGATGAAAATGATTCTAGCGATAACATCAAGAATATAGAAAATCTTTAGAAATCAGAGG
Source organism: Felis catus (assembly GCF_018350175.1). Lineage (NCBI taxonomy): Eukaryota > Metazoa > Chordata > Mammalia > Carnivora > Felidae > Felis > Felis catus. The sequence goes on from NC_058376.1 coordinate 33,442,407, forward strand.
TTAGAAGTAAAATGTTTGATAGTTTCTGAATTGACCAATTCTTTCCTCGTATGCATATGAATTTATAAATAATTTCTGAGTTATCATGCAGTGCCAGTCAAAGTTGAAAATAGCATGACACACACTAATTAGAGTCTCATTTGGCTATTGTCATGTTGAGCTTTCATCCCTTTGTGATTCCATAAAAACTCAGTTTTTGATGTTACTCTTGAAAAAAATAGCCTACTTCAGATTATCTGAACAATGCTTCCTTGTAACATCAAGCTATTAACTTTTATCATTCATTTCTGCATTCAAAAATTTAAAAATGATTTAAAGAACATGACCACACAAAAGTAATAATTGGGAATGGATATGCAGAAATATATGAAATATTGACTCTACCCTTGTACTCATTCTAGGATGAAAGTAGGAACTCAAAAAAAAAAGAAGAAGAAGAAAACTAAAAATACACCATGTTTAACAAAAAATAAGTAAAGGCATAAGATTTTCAGGGTTGGGAGAGATATTAACATATTCAGAGAGTAGGAAGTACTCCTGGATGAAGGAAACTATATCAGGACCTGATGGGCATTGTTTTATCGTAGACTCCAAGCCTGAATGAGAATTTTTGAGAATCTTGTGACAGAATGGATGTAATTTTTATGTGAAAACAATGTAAATGATTACTGCCAGAAAAAAGAGTATGAACCACTGAAAACATGATGGCAATTTTCCTCTTTTATCAAGGAGTGGTGTCTTTCTCTTTGCCTTGCATCTGCAGTAGCCATGTTATTGACCTTAGCCAATGGGAGACTGGTAATCGCGAAGCATGCCTCAATTTGAAGAGCATTTGTACTTGCTGGTTTTGGAACATTTTGGCATCATGTAAATGAAACTAGATTAGGCTGTTGTCTGAGAAAGGGCATGTGACCCAGTGGCCCCTGTCATCCATCTGTCATCTAGTCAACCTCTGAAACAGATCTGTTGAGTTGACCAGAAACTGAATACAGATGAATGAGTGAGGCCAGCTTGGAGCAGCAGAGAATTTCCTAGCGGAAACCAACCTAAGTTTACTTCAGAATCAAGAGTTCAATAAATGATTGCTAATGCCCTTCCTTTTGTTTTGTCCTCCTCCTTTTACCTGCATTCACTCATACCACTCAGTAAAACAGCAACTTTCTCCCTATCGTATCCTGTGCCTTATGATTTTGGTTCTAGAACTGACATGAGAAAGAGAGATAACGTATCATTTTTAAAATCTAAAATATGAAGTTGTTAACTTCTGGCAACATTTTAAAAGTTACCTGTGTCCATTAATGAAGTGGATTTTGCTTCTGGCATCTCTGTTACTCATTCTCTCCCCTTCTTGGGAATTTCAGAGGCCCCTCTCTGTTATTTATTCACGTCTATTTTTGTCAATTAAATCACACTTCTCTAAAACATGTTGCCCTAAAGAATACTACCTTTTTTTTTCGTTACAGAAAATAAAGGAATTAAATTTTTATTTATGTATTTCTATTTATTGGCTAAATATTTCATGATATTTTGTTCAATAGGAACAATGGAAGACCTTACAAAAATACGTCCAATGGAAGGTGAAGTATCAATGAAAAATCGGAACGTGGAATTAGGAAAATATCAATCAGAATTGAATAAAAGATCAAGAAAAATATATGTAGCAGATATCCAGCGTGAGAGACATAGTTGACTGAGTTGAGACCTAAGTTTGATTCTGAGTGTCTTAGTAAAACAAAAACAAAATAAAAACAAAGCAAACCCACAAAGTAATAGACAAATCATTAGGTAAATTAATTATACCATATAGTTAAAAGATATGATTCATGTTAAGAAACGTCAGTCAAAATTAAATATTAACTTAGAAGAGATGATACTAAATTACTTTTCTAACAATAGTTACTTTGAAAGATCGATTTCCTATTAATGAACTTTGTAGTTTATGGTATATCAACATATGGAATATCGATATCTCCAATTACCCTTTTATGTACTTTGTATGACCCATGACATTGGAAGTCACAGTGGAAAATATTGACAACACCCCTTTCAGGATATTTGGTTACTTTCCACAGAGTTTTTATTGGGGACAGATTTTCTCATTCCATTTGTCTATTTCAACTCCATATGTTCTATTCTCTTCCTTTTATTGCAGCTACAACTTCCTAAATGGTCTCCCTTTTTACCATTTTCTTCCCACAATGGCGAGCAGAATCATATTTTTAAAATTCTGGTCATTCCACAGCATAAACCACTCTGTTGTGTAAAGCACAAAGTCTAAAATCCTTAGAAATTCTTGTGAATGGCCTTCCATATTTGCCTTCAAAGCTCATTTCTAATAATACAATGTATTATTTTAGGCATAACCATATCAATAGATGATGCATTTATAAACATTTTAGCTTTGGGTTTGTTTCTTTACTGCATGTCTCTAGTGCCCCTTCTCCTACCTGCACAAACCCAGAGGGGAGTGAACAACACCTGGAACCGCATCCAGGCAGCTCTTTGAATTTACTTCCTGATGCTCAGTCTGTAACCCTCTTCTCATTAACAGGCAAAAGACTGGAGGAGTATTTATCGCCTGGTAGACCTTGCGGTTTGGTCAACAAGCCCACTACATATTCCTGAGAACTTCCTGAGGACTTTCCATTAATCTGCCTGCAGGGAGGTCTTTATCTTTCTTTTCCAGAAAGACATGTCTCTGTCACTATCACATCCTTGTAATCAGAACTGCTAACAGCTGTGAAGGGTCTAAGACTTTCCCCTGCCTGCAAGCTAACGAGTTAGCCTGCCATAGTTCCACAGATATTCGTAGGGAAAAAAAAAAAAAAAAAAAAAAAAAAAAAAAAAAAAAACAAAAACCAACCTCTTGGCTGCAAGATAGAGAGCAGTTTATTACTCACAACAAAAACAGCAGCCAGAGTAACATCACTTGTTCTGATTTCCCACAGTATGACACAGGAGAGCCAGATGATGCCTGAATGCACTTTGGGGTGCATTGCAGGAGAGGTACTGTGTTTAGGAAACCCTAATCTTTTATAAGGGACCACTAGCAAAGCTGTTCAACCTTTTCCTAAGGGACCTTGAACTGTCTTGGACAGCATTCAGATTTGTTCTCTGCTCCAGAGGGAATCACTCTCTCTATCTTTCAAGGATATTTACTATCCAAACATCCTTGAAAAAAAAAAAAAGACAGTCAAAACAAAAGCTGTTAATGGCTTTTCTCAGGAGATGTGAGAGACTCATGGATAAATATCTCCCAACATTATGAACACATTATTCAAATCAGTTTGTAATCTCACCGATAATATGTATGTTCTTCTTTCCCCACACTAGACACAATGGACACTTTGAATTTCTTTTTTTCCCCCAAGTTTTTTATTTAAATTCCAGTTAGTTAACATACAGTGTAACATTAGTTTCACATGTAGGATTTAGTGATTCATCGCTTACATACAACACCCAGTGCTCATCACAAGTGCCCTCCTTGATACCCATCACTTATTTAGCCCATCTCCCCACCCACCTCCCCTCCAGCAGTCCTTGGCTTGTTCTCTATAGTTGAAGAGGTGGCTTTATGGTTTGCCTCCCTCTCTATTTCCCCCCTATGTTCATCTGTTTCTTACAATATATCAGTGAAATAATAATGTACTTCTCTTTCTCTGGCTTATTTCACTTAGCATAATACACTCTAGTTCCATCCACATCATTGTAAATGGCAGGATTTCATTCCTTTTGATGGCTGAGTAATATTCCATTGCGTATGGAATTTCGTAATTTTACAAATTTGGAGAATATGAAATACTACTTTATTGTGGTCTTAATTTGCATTTACCTAATTGTTAGTTAGCTTGATCATCTTTTCATATGTTTCTGAGTCATTCTGAATTTGTTCAATTTGTGAAATGCCTTCTTCTATATTTTGGAATTTTTTTTTTGCAGCTCTGTCTTTCTGGTCAATGTACATAATGATTTGTATAAAAATGTCCCCCTGGTCCTTGCATTCCTTTTTCATTTTTTAAAAGTGGCTTTTGATAAACAAGTGGTTTTAACTTAATGTCATAATTGTCAACATTTTTTTTATATTTAATGTCTTTGTGTCTAATAACAGCCATCCTTTCATCTTTTCTTACTCTGTGCTGCCAATGTGTGCTCCTGAAAGGTTGAAATTTCTGCTTTTGCAATTTAAGTCTTTAATTCATCCAGTATTTCATTTTCCTCTTTTGTATGGTCTATTTATTTTATTTATTTTTGACATCTTATTTACTATCCTCATTTATTTCTTTATATATTTTCCTCATCTGGATGCATAACGGTCCCCCTACCACTCATTTAACAGTTCATTCTTTTCCCAAATTGCTTCAAAACCAGCTGTTTTTTAATGTTCCATATATTTTAGGTTGTGTTTCTGGGCTCATCATTTGGTTCCACAGGTTACGTTTTTCTGTCCCTGGGCCAATCTTTCACTGTCTTCATTATTAGACCACAATTCTTTATAATTCTTGATCTGCTGTGACTTTCCCTCTCCTCCACTTTGACCATTTCCTTACCTGCTCTTCCTCACATTTTTCATCCTTAAGGATATCTTGGCTATTTGACTTTCATTCCTAAATTTACATGTTAGAGACAACGTGTCAATTTCCTTGGGGAAACATGGTAAGTAATTACTTTAAAACTATAGACTGATATATGAGGGATTGGCATTTTTCCCACACATCGTTTTCCTTATAATACACATAGTTTATGCCTCCCTTTATTTAGGACAACTTTAATTCCTTTCTATTGCTTCAAAAATAACTTTCCCATATGCATTTTAATCTTTTTAATATCTATTTTTTTTTGAGAGAGAGAGAGAGAGAGAGAGAGAGAGAGAGAGAGAGAGAAAGTGGGGGAAGGGCAGAGAGAGAGGGAGACATAGAATCCAAAGCAGGCTCCAGGCTCTGAGCTGTAAGCACAGAGCCTGATGTTAGGCTTCAACTCATGAACCGTGAGATCATGACCTGAGCCGAAGTTGGACGCTTAACCTACTGAGCCACCCAGGCGCCTCAGTTCCATATGTATTTTAAATATCTTTTGTCTGATATGTTGCTATTTGTATTTTGGTTGATGCCACAAATGAAACATTTTGAAGTAAATTTTTAGCTTCTTATTGCTGGTTTATAGAGACATTTTGTTTTCTCATGTTTATTTCAGATTGGAAAAATTTTTAAAAAACTGTTTTATTTTTTCTAATGGGTTGTATGTAGATTATTTTATATTTTTACAGACTTTTTGTCTAATTTGCTCTTTTTTTTGTGTGTACAACCCACTTGTGTAAGCATCCAGTAAGACAGCTTCAAAATAAACAATGTAAAAGTTGACAGGCTGAACAGAAAAATAGACAAATTAAAATTTTACTTGGAGATTCCAATACCACTGTTACATTATTATATGGAACAAAGAGAATTTCAGTAAAGACGTAGAAGCATTATTGGTAGTAACATTATCTACCAATCTGACCTAATTAATGTATACTGTATAATGCATACAACACTACCAAAACATGCATTTCTGTTAAGTGCTCATGCAATATTCACCAAAACAATGTATGCCGAGCACGAAAAAAAAATGTTTCAATTAATTTGGAAAAGTTATATTCACAAAGAGTGTATTGTTTGATTACAGGGAATTACATTACAAATCAATAACATGTAGCCATCTGGAAAATCCTCAAATGTCCTGGATTTAAATGACCTACTCTGCCCATTTGTATCAGCCTGCTAGGATTTCTATTAGTCTTCTAGGGTTTCCATGATAAAGTACCACAAACTGGGTGGCTTACACAATAGAAATATATTTTCCCCCAGTTATAGATGCTGGAAGTTCAAAAACAGGATACAAGCAGTGTCAGTTTCTGTTTAGAACTCTCCTTGGCTTAAAGACCACTGTCTTTTCACGGTGTCCTCACATGACCTTTTCTCTATGTGTGTGCCCTCCTGGTGTTTCTTCTTCTTCTTATAAGGATACTGGTCTTACTGCATTAGGGCTCCATAATTATGGCCTCATTTTACCTCCATTACTCCCTTGAAGGTCCCATCTCCAACTACAGTCACATTTTGGTTTTAGAGCTCAACTCCAGTTTTGAGAGGACACAATTCAGTCCATGTACCATTTTACTTTTAATCATTGAACTTTTTGAGTGTATTGACAATAATTTTTAAAGCTATTGTTTTTTAATCCTTACATCTATATAAATGTTCTATTTATTTTTGACAGGTTTTGCTCTGGACTTTGGGTCACACTTTCTTACTTCTAGGCATGCTGAGTAATTTTTTATTGGAGGCTGGGTACTCTAATATGGAGAATCTGGATTTTGTTTTCTACCTTAAAGGGCACTGTACTTTGTTCTAGCAAATAGTTAACTTAATTGGATATCAACTTGATTTTGTTTTTAGTTACTAACGAGTGCTACAGTTTAGTATGGAGTAACCTTAAATCTAGGGAAAATTTAGATGTATTGCTAAAGTAAGGCCTTTTTGAGGTCTCTAGTGAATTATCCATATCATTAAAGAGATCTCTCCACTCTTGCCAATCACAGCAATTATCTCCTATTTTATCTGGACTCTCACAATTGTTTAGTTTGGAGCTAACATTGATGATTTGTTATCTGGCCTCATGGAGTTTTGCAGTACATATGGGGATCTTCAGCAAGCTGTTTTCACCAAAGACTGAAGATAACCTCAATGCAGATTTCTGGAGCCCTTTTTCTGTAATATCCCTTCTCTCTAGAACTCTACCCTGTAATTTCCAGTTGCCTATCCTTCTTAATCTCTGATTTCTATGTTCTCAATTCAGAAAGACTCTATAGAAACGTTTTCTCTGTGGTCTGGAATATTCTTCCAGATACAAACTCAGGAAAATTACAGAATTCACCTCGTATGCGACCCTTTCACAGAAATCACTGATCTTCAGTGTTTTCCAAAATTTGAAAACAATTATTTTGTGTTACGTCTCCAGTTTTCGAGTTGATTACTACGTGAGTGTCATTTAGGTCCTTGAGTCTGCAGCATGATCAGAAGTAAAAGTTGTAACAACTGAGTTAAAATAAAAAATAGATATAAAATTCTAATAAAAGAGGAGTTTATATAATATGAATCTAACAACATAAAAGATAAAAGAAGTTTATTTTTCTTCCATAGATAGTAAAAGTGAATTAGACAACTTTTAAAGAAATAAAGTTGTGGGTATTTGGAAAGTTACGTGAGGTAAGCAATCCAATTTCAAACTTTGTGGACAGCAGAACTCAGTTTCCAGCAGATTTGCCTTGTGTCAGCATTCACTCGGAATCTTCCCTTGTCCATCTGTCATTCTCTTTAATACTCTCCATTTTGATTCACTCTGTCTTTTACTTTGAGAACCCTGAAAATGTTCATTATCCTTGAATCTCTGCCTTATTTCAATCATTCTTTAAAGTGTAGCCTCAAATTTGTATTTCAAAAGTATTACATATGTCTAGCAAAAAGATATTTTTCAAAATATCTTTCTTGCTTAAAATTTGACTTACAAAACATATTTACAAGTGGAATTTAGTAATGAAGCTCGATGCTACATTTCTGAAACATACTGACATTTAACTTACTTTTCCCTTTAATTGTAAATTCTACTTTTTGTCAGCGGGGAAGTCATGAAATAAATATCGTATCAAAACTCTTTCTTAATTACATCAGAATTTTCTCACACACTTACATTATTTGGAAAAAAGAAGTGGTTTTCAAAAAATCAACATTATTTTGTTTACTCCAGTGATTCTTCTTCCATTTGGGTTCTTAAATAAATACTTAGAAATTATGTACATTATAATTTTGATTATATCAGTTATTTTTCAAAATGTATTCTAAGCTGATTTTGATACTTTTTTGTGTATTTAAAAACTGTATTTTCTGGATTAAAAAATGTTTGTTTATTTAGAGAGAGAGATCGAGAGTGGGAAAGAGGCAGAGAGAGAGAGAAAGAGAGAGAATCCCAAGCAGGCTCTGGGCTGTCCGCTCAGAGCTTGATGCTGGGCTTGAACTCACAAACTGATATCATGACCTGAGCCAAAATCAAGAGTCAGACACTTAACTGACTGAGACACTCAGGCAACCCTGAATATTTGTGGGATTTTTAAGTGTTTTGACTCAGGCATATGCATATATACATATTTGACATTGTGCACAATAACTTTCCCTTATTAAGATGTTAATATACAAAAGAAATGGATTCCAAACTGCTTTAAAATGGAACTAGTAATTTTATTTAGATCTTAATACTAACTGTAGTTGAAATCTTTTTTTTTTAATGTTTTTTTTTTCAACGTTTATTTATTTTTGGGACAGAGAGAGACAGAGCATGAACGGGGGAGGGGCAGAGAGAGAGGGAGACACAGAATCCGAAACAGGCTCCAGGCTCCCAGCCATCAGCCCAGAGCCTGACGCGGGGCTCGAACTCACGGACCGCGAGATCGTGACCTGGCTGAAGTCGGATGCTTAACCGACTGCGCCACCCAGGCGCCCCTGTAGTTGAAATCTTAATACTAACTGTAGTTAAAATGCAGCCATATTCCACTAAGTAAGATTAAATCAAGTGACAATAGATATTTCAGATTCTAATATAGACAATAATAAATTTTTTCAGCTAACTTTTTGAAAAGCAGCATCCAAAGTGAGTGTTTTTAGACGAGTTCTGGAATATTTTAAGTCTCCAGATAGTAAGGAGTGGATGACATTCAAGCAAATATTGCAGGGAAGTGTAACATTTCCTATAATTTTTGTTTTTGTTGAGCCCTTGTTTCTTATCCACCATGACTGAAGATATGGACCGAAGACAATACTGTCTAACTTTAAAGAAATTGAAGCCTGCCTGTTGCACCATATAGTATAATTGAGACTTGCAAGAAGGAAATGCAACACATCACTTATTAAATACATACATACATACATACATACATAAATGTGTAACTGGGTTTTTAAAATTTTTTTTTAAGTTTATTTATTTTTGAGAGACAGAGGGAGACAGAGCACAAGTAGGGGAGGGGCAGAGAGAGAGGGAGACACAGAATCCGAAGCAATCTCCAGGCTCTGCGCTGTCAGCACAGAGCCCGATGCGGGCTGGAACTCAAAAACTACGAGATCATGACCTGAGCCAAAGTCAGACACTCAACCGACTGAGCCACCTAGGCGCCCCTGAGTTTGTTTTTAAATTGAACACCACAAAGTAATTCTACAAAGAAGCTAAAATGGAAAATTAATTTAACCACAGGTTTATCTAATTAGATTTGAAATACGTATATATTTGTTCAGGAAAAATAATTCTAATGTTTTTCTCCAATACACCAAGTATTTACTTTATGTTTTGCTTTGTATTAAGCAGTTTTCTTGGGGTTGATGAAGGCATTTGTTAAATAGGGAAACATTTAATTTTTTCTCAGGAAATATTTATTGTTTACTTATATGATAGGTATTTTACAAATCATTATTTATAGAGGTCTTGATGACAAAAATATTTAAATGATAGAATTATCAAAGAAAATATAAAACCAGGTAAAATTTTCTATTCTATAAATTAGAATATTTTCAATGAGTTAGGCTAATTAATACTTAATTCTTATAAATGGTGTATATTTTAGATATTCTTTCTTAAAATCTCACATTTGCTTTTCTGACTTTAACTCTTATCTTCCTTTACTATATATCTGTCTATATGAATTTTACAGACTAATTATTAGATACTTTTTCTATCTTATTGATATTTAACATGATCTTTAAGACTTTTGCTAAAGAGTGAAAAAATTCAGTTTAGTTTCACAGGTCTGTTTTGCATTTCTTTATATACTCTGGGAATAACCAAAAGTTATCCCCTTATATACCGGCAAGGACCAATTTTATTTCAATCCCGTGTGCCTTTTCACATCATCATTATGTGTGTGAGTTGCTAGAGCTACCCTAACACCATAACAGAGGCTGGATGGCTTGAACCAAAGAAATTTATTTTTTTACAGTTCTGGAGGCTAGAAGTCCAAGATCAAAGTGTCTGAAGGTTTTGTTTCCCCTGAGGCCTTTCCCCTGGCTTGTAGATGTTTGTCTTCTCTCTTGGATCTTACATAGTCTTTCTTCTTTCCACTTGCATCTCTGGTGTTTGTGTGTCCAAATTTCCTCTTCTTTTATTTAAAATTTTCTTTTAATGTTTATTTACTTTTGAGAGAGAGAGAGACAGAGAGTAAGAGCGAGGAGGTGCAGAGAGAGAGGGAGACACAATCTGAAGCAGGCTCCAGGCTCTGAGCTGTCAGCACAGAACCCAACGTGGGTTGAACTCATGAACCTTGAGATCATGACCTGAGCTGAAGTCGGATGCTTAACCTACTGAGCCACCCAGGCACCCCCAAATTTCTTCTTCTTCTAAAGACACAAATCAGATTGGATAGGGCCAACCCCAATACTTCATTTGCACTTAATCACTTCTTTAAAGGTCTTATTTTCAAATACAACCATATTCTGAGGTACTGGGGGGCTCATAATTCAGATGTAAGAATATTGTACAATACTTAAAAACATGGGAATTTATTTTGGGAAAGGTTACATAGCTTTTTTTCTAAATAATATTTTTTAGTTAGCTTTGGAGAAAACTAGCTGTCATTTAATCCTCTACACTTTTATCATTCATAAGTTTTCCCGGTTTGTACCTTCAAAAGTTTTCTCTTTCTTGAACTTTTTTTGTTTAAAAGTGTTTCATTGCAGGGGCTCCTGGGTGGCTCAGTTGGTTAAGCATCTAACTTGGGCTTAGGTCATGATCTTGTGGTTCACGAGTTCGAGCCCCGCTTCAGGCTCTGTGCTCTTGGTTCAGAACCTGGAGCCTGCTTCAGATTCTGTATCTCCCTCTCTCTCTGCCCCTCCCCTGCTTGCACTCTGTCTCTCTCTCCCTCAAAATAAATAAACATTAAAAAAAAATAAAAGTATTTCATTGCAACTGGATGCTATAGAATTTCCCTAAAACAACATTTTTTTATATCTCTAGGTTCATACACACACACATTATATATGTATGTATATATATGTATATGTAATATACAAATATAATAAATATACATGTATTTAAATGTTAGATACCATTACATTACCTCCATAAAATTAAAACTAAATATTCTATTAATATGTATATACTTGTAAAAATGACTGCTTTAGAAGTCACTGTATAGTTTATGGAAAAATTGGAAAATTGTAACTCATTACAACAAGAAATGAAGTTGTGACCAATTCAGAATTGTTACTGATTTTTCTTTTCTCGTGTAACTGTTTTAATTGTTCTGATTGCCTATGCTATTTAAGTATTTACTCTCTTACTCTATTTTGCTACAAAATGGTGTGCAATAAAACGATATGTCAAACTTTGTTTTTGCATTTATATGAAGACAACTCTGGACAAAGTGTGACTGCTCTTGAAACAGCTAATTGCCTAGCATCAGAAGGTGAGTTAAAAAAGCAAAAAACAAAGCAAAACAAAAAAATCCAAGAACTTGGAATTGTAGAAACAAACAATGTGACAAAGCATGAGGTAGATGACATAGTGTAAAAAAGAATGACTATCTAATTCTTTCCGGAGATTAGGGAAAAAGCTACTGAATGATAAAATTTGAGATGTAACTTGAAAAAGTGGAAAACTGGCAGGCGGTACACAGATGATGCTGAGTGGGTGACAACAAAGAGAGGACTCTGCAGAAAAATGGAATCCCAAGTATAGAGGTCAAGGCTGAATTCCCCTACTAAGTTTGAAGACTGCAAGTAGTTTAAGACACTGGGACATAGAGGAGATGAATATGGGTGAGTCTGGCTGGTAGGCAGAGATCAGCTGGCTAATGAGTGTTAACACCAGAAATAAAAGCTGGGGAATCATTTCATATGTAACGGGAACCATGGATAGTTTGAAAAAGAGAGTCCTCAACATCATAACCATACGTTAAAGATCAGTCTGATGGCAAAATGGTAGATGGACACGGGTGTGAAACAGGAGACCAGTGGGCAGGTAATTTAGTAAGCCAGGGAAGAGCAATCAAATGCCAAGATGAGGTGGTGACAGAAATTAGAATTTTCTCTTACTTTTATTATTCTTTTATTTAACCTGGAAAATATTTTTTATTTTATGTTATTTGACTTTAATTAATTAATTAATATTTTTTTTTTTGAGAGAGAGAGAGAGAGAGAGAGAGAGAGCGGAAGGGGCAAAGAGGGAGAAAGACAGAGAATCCCAAGCAGGCTCTGCACTGTCGGTGCAGCGGTGACTCGGACTCCCAAACGGTGAGATCATGACCTGAGCCAAAATCAAGAGTCGGACACTTAACTGACTTAGCCACCCATATGCTTCAAACCCAGAAAATATTTTTAATATTTCATATAAATAGCCTTTAATTAGACATTGAGAAGTCCTAGATATCTTAGTATAATCAGGTGAAATTATTTATTAACAACTAAGAATGCATTTATTTATGTTCTGTTTATTTAAAAAACAGAATCTGGGGTTGCTTACATTGAAAACCTTAAATACAATGAAGCTCACACAGAAATAAAGTTTTAAAAATTAATAAGGAAAATAATACATATGTAGCCAACAAAAAACGCTGCTTGAGTAGAACACTATGCTTTTTAATTTAATTTAATTTAATTTTTAGCATTTATTTATTGAAATAGAGAGAGAGCACAAGCAGGAGGAACAGAGAGAGAAGGAGAGAGAAAGAATCTTAAGCAGGTTCCACACTGTCAGCACAGAGCACAGGGGCTCGAACTCACAAACCATGAGATAATGACCTGAGCCAAAATAAAGAGTTGGACACTTAACCGACTGAACCACCCAGGCACCTGGAACACTATGCTCTCTCTCTCTCTCTCTCTCTCTCTCTCTCTCTCTCTCTAAATATATATATATATATATATATATATATACATATATATATATGTGTGTGTGTGTGTGTGTGTGTGTGTGTGTGTGTATAAAATTGTATTTAGCTTCACACAGTTCCTAAGTGAAGTGTCATTATGCCATTTTACAGATAAGGATGTTCCCAAAGTGTTTTGGGACTCTTCATCTAGGGGGAGGAAAGTAGAATGAATTTTCTCAGGAAAAAAAAATGCTCCCCCCCCAAAAAAAAAGAGAAAAAATCCATCTTTTATTTGCCTTTATACTACAAACATCTAGCAAAAAAGGTGACTAACACTTTTAGGTAAACAATAGCTAAAAGTAACTCTAAATTTCTCAGGATCCATATTAAGGAAAAAATATTATGGGATTTATCACCTTTTTCTCTTCTTTTGTTCTTTTCTTATGTAAGGGAGCATGGCAGTTTATCAGGATTAGCATGAAATGCTTCTTAATCTGGAAGAAATATAAACATTTTTCGAGGATTTTAGGCTTGTTCCACATAAGATCGTATCTCACCTCAACCTTTGACAAAGAATGAAGTCATAATTTTCATTCATTTTGTCAATCCATTGACCAATTCATTTATTTAGCTACCAATCTTAGAGAACCTCTGCTCAGAACTGAGAAAAAACGATAATGAGAAAAGAGTCGCTGGCTTCAGAAAGGTGAAGTATAGCACACTTTTCCATTATAATGGCATTTGTTGTGTGCTAAAAGCATCAAAAGCAAAGGGGACCTTGAGATCACAGAGAAGAATCCAGGGATGGCTTTCCAGAAGTGATAACATATCAGCAAATTTGTCATGTTTTTAAGAAAAAAAAAGATATGACTTATGTTAAGAGGAAATAAAGGCTAATTTTTTGGCCAAAATCAGTCAATCAATCAATCAATCAATCAATAAAAACAGACTTCTGCAAATGCAGAGAATAGGGAAACCCTATTTCCTTTGGAGACTTTTAAGTAGTTGTTATGACTGGATCTGCAGAGGCATAGTTTGATGGGTTTATAGGGGGGCTGAGAGCAAATCGCAAAAAGATGGAGTGTACAAGTGTCCTTGCATGGTGTGCAAAGAGTTGAAATTTAATTCAGTATGCAGTGGGGTTTCGTTTAAGAATAATATCATAGAGGGGCGCCTGGGTGGCGCAGTCGGTTAAGCATCCGACTTCAGCCAGGTCACGATCTCGCGGTCCGTGAGTTCGAGCCCCGCGTCGGGCTCTGGGCTGATGGCTCAGAGCCTGGAGCCTGTTTCCGATTCTGTGTCTCCCTCTCTCTCTGCCCCTCCCCCGTTCATGCTTTGTCTCTCTCTGTCCCAAAAATAAATAAAAAACGTTGAAAAAAAATAAAATAAAAAAAAGAATAATATCATAGATTTGGATTTTGGAAAGATGAGTTTGGCAACAGAATAGAATCTGGGATCATGCAGTTTGAAACAGGGGAAAGAGATAGTTTTGCAATACAGAAATGATGAACTAATAAAATAGTAACAGGATAGAAAGGCCAGAACTTGAACTGGAGTAGAAGAAAAGGAAAACAATAGAGAAGCACATTTCTAAGCAGTCATTTTTGGGAGATGTTTAAAAGAATACATTTAGAGAGAGATCAGAGTAAAATAGAACGACGTTAGAGAACTCAGAGTGGAAATCAATCTCTTTGACACCTATGAAGGTTAAAAAGGTAGTTTAAGGATGAAATGTTATGAAGTAAATTCCATGGTACGTACCTGGAATTTACATGGAATGTATCCCACCAAACCCTGCTAGGTTTGACCCATTGTGATCTCGTCAATGTTAGAATCTACCTTAGGTTCTGGGAGATACAGGGCAATTTTGCTGCCTCTGTTACTCAATATTATACAGAAAAATAAAGAGATGGGAAAAGTTCTAATTAATCTCAAAAGACACAAATTGGAGCAAACCTTCGTGTTTGACCTTTTGTGCATCTTTGATTTGCCAATCCCAAACAAACCATATCCAGTGGTTTTGTGTCACAAATTGATTTATACTAAAGAGGAAAAAATGAATTGCAGTCCCTGTGGTGCCTGGAAATTACTGTGGTTTTCATTTATTAGCCTACATTCATGATTTTCAAGATTAAGTCTTGTAACCCATCCTCAAATTACCTTAGAATGATCATATGCATAATAGTATTAATAAAAAACAGCAGAGCGCTGGCCAGAAAAGCTGTATTTCTAGTGAACCACCAAACATTTCTGAAAGATACAGGAATCTTTTCAAAGGTCTCACTGGTCTTAGGTAATAATTACAAAATTTGTTGTTTTGAAATTTCAATTTCTCATTTTGCTCTGATGCAAACATCCTGTGTCACCCACGATACCAGGGCAACACGAATTATAAAGAAACACATTGTTGGGAGTAGAAGTTTTGTGGGAGTTTTAATGTAGAACCAAACAAGTTCCCTCTTCATCATCTTTCTGCCGAGCAAGAAAACTAAACGCGAGCGTGTCATTGCGTAGGAATCTTTTCTCCATATACGCCACTCGATTTTTAATGTTTACGTACAGTGTCAGCCTCTTGACCTTTGTAGTGCGTTATGCTTTACCTGGGACATTTTGTTGTCTTTACGCTTACATCACTTAGTGAATATTTGTGATCCCAACCAAACTACATAACCAGAAACTGTGAACAGAGTTTGCTTTATTCTCTTCTCCTTTTGAGGGGAAAAAAGACCAAAGGGCGCTACAATGCAACAGAACGATTCCAGCACCAGGAAACAATTTGCATTCAGTAGCTCTGTACCATGCCATTCGGTCATCCTGCATGCTCACATCATGGATTAGTTTTCTACTGCTGCTTCAGAAGCCACTATAAATTTATTGCCTCAAAACAACAGTCTGTTACAGTTCCGTATGTCAGAAGTCCTGGACTATTCTAAGCAGGCTAAAACCATGGTGTCAGCAAATGCATTCGTTTCTGGATTCTCTGAGGCAAAATTCAGTTCCTTGTGGTTGTAGGATTGTGGCCCCCATTTTCTTGCTGGCTATGAAGTGAGAGTTGTTTCCAGCTTATAGAAGCTTCATGCATTCTTTGGCTCATGGCCCCCTTCCTCCATTTTTAAAGCCAGTAATGGTGGGTAAAGTGCTTCTCACAAGGACCTCTGTGAGAAGCTCTTCTGCCTTCCTCTTCCTTGTCATGTAAAATATCATTCACAAAGCCTTAACACCAGTGGGAAAAGATCACAGGGCACAAACCCTGCCTGCCTCCCACACATTAGAAATCTCAATTTTAGCTACAATACCCTACTTTCTCTTTTCTGAACACTTCTCCACTTAAGGACATTTTTACATATATTATTAAATTCCCTTGTAATTATATTAGGTCCCCTCTCCTTTAAAGCCATATCTAAAATTACTTTTACACACTTTTGTTTCAAGGCCCTTTTCCAAGCTGTTTTTTTTTCACAAAACTTTTTGACTTTTAATTGGAATCAATGCCTCTGTCTCCTAGAGTCCTTATTAGAGAGTAGGATGGATAGGACAATTAGGAAAGGAGACTAAGATTCATTCCATGTCTATGATATGCCAGGTGCTTTAAACACATTTGTTGCACACACCTAGTCAATGAATTTGGTATTATTAATCTTATTTAATAGGTGAAAAACATGTCCCAGAAAGGGTCATTCACTTCCCTGATACCACATGGCTTACAAATGGAGAAGGTATAGGACGTAACTGCTGATCTGGTTAGATCCTCCTCCATTTATAAAGATCTGGGTAAAACATCTGCATTCTTTCTGCTGCCTCAGTACACTTTGTATCTCTGTTGTAGCCCTTATCAGAGAATATACACACACACACACACACACACACACACACACACACACACTCTTATATGTATATATTTATTATCTATAATATATAGATTTAACATATATTTTTTAGTGGTTATTTTTGAGAGAGAAATAGAGTACAAGTGGGGGAGGGACAGACAGAGAGGGGGAGATACAGAATCCGAAGCAGGCTCCAGGCTCTGAGCCGTCAGCACAGAGCCCTACCTGGGGCTTGAACTTGCGAACTATGAGATCATGACTTGAGCCAAAGTCGGATGCTGCACCAACTGAGCCACCCAGGAGCCACAGAGAACATATATTTAATATCCTAGATGTCAAAAATACTTTATATTAAGCTAATTTATGTCCTCATTCCGCATACTGTAAGAGATTGAGTGACTTCTCTGGATTGTTTGTCTAGCCTCTCTCCACATAGTAGCTCACTTTGTTACCAGATCTTTAATAACCTTCATCCACATATAGACTATTGGTGTTTTTAGGGAGTATTTCATATCTTCTCCTGAGTCTGCACTTGAAGTGCTTTCTTCTCCATTGTTGTCTTATCTTACTTTTTGTCCTCAGATCTCCAGCTCCTGTTTTCTCTCTTTACTACTTCAACATACACCAGGTGCTTTCTCCCAAATTTTGCAAAACACCACTGAGGCGTGACTATTAGTCCCTAAAGCTGTGAGAAATAGGGATGTATTCCAGAAGAGCACAGGCAATAATTGAAAAATAAGTATGAGACATTGTCATTCTTGTTTTTTTGTTTGTTTTTTGGTGTTTTTTTTTTTTGAGAGAGAGTGCAAGCAGGGGAGGGGCAGGGAGAGAGGGAGAATCTCAAGCAGGTTCTGCCCTGATGAAACTATGAGATTAGGACCTGAGCCAAAATAAAGAGTCAGATACTCGACCGACTCAGCCACCCAGGTGCCCCGAGACACTGTCATTCTTAAAAGTTCTTATGTTGCCTCTGCCGCGAGACATTTCTTACTCACTGTGTACCTCCTTAAGCCCAGAATGCTGCCAAGCAGCCGAGCCACCAGCTGTCTCCCCCAGATTCTCCATCCCAACTCTGCCTCTGCCCCTATTCCAGATCACCCGTAAAGCCTTGTATCTTAGTCATGGAGAAAATACAATGCCTAGTTAATTTGTTATTCAAGCACTGCAATTTGGAAGTGTGTGGAAAATACTCCCATACTATTCCCAGTAGACAGATGGGCAAGGGGGAGGATATTTCACTCATTAAAAAAGGCCTAGAAAAATGTTTTCCAAAATAAAAGAGCTAGTTATTTCTGAGTTGTGCAACACCTCCCCTGCAGTTAGAAGAGTGTTTTTTTTTCTTAATGTACTCTTTTCATGTTCTTGTCCTGAATGTAGCGTGTGGGGATGGGGTGGGGGATGGAGGACATACGTGCTTTCCACCAACGGCACACAAGCTCTTAACTTTTCTCACTCTTAGTGGTCTTTGTACACTTCAGTTGCCTTGCCGCTGCTTTGCATGTTGTAATTTTGAATGTTCTGCATGTGAAAATTCCCTTAATGGCTTGCTCCCTAAACCACCTGGGAAACTACAGTGTCGAGCGTTTTGTAGTTTTTCTAAATGACTCTAAGATTGATAACTTCTATAACCATGCCCCTTTTACCCAATTGCTTACTTTAACTGCAATGATTCTTGTGTTATCTGTTCATTTGCTAATACTTAAGATGCCATTATATTCCAAAATTAAACATTTTCCTGAAAAATAAATTAGTCACAATAGGCATTTTCCTTTCAAATGGATTTTGCCTATGGGCTGTTTCTCTCCACATAGGAGTGGCACGTGCTGAAATATATATGTTCTTGAAAAGAGATGCCAGCTTTCATTAGAGTCCCTGGACATAATCACAGTCCTTGAATTGAAAAAAAAAAAACAAACAAAGAAAAGCCAAGTTAATTCTTTAAGGTTGCTGTTTGTTCACTCTATTTCCTAACATGTTCTTAAATGATATTGGGGATCTAACAAAAGAATAGAATTACAAACTTACAGAAAATCCATTCTCTCTCTGTTTCCATATGTTGTGGCTCCCAGAATTATGGAACACCCTGATGGTAAGTTATTTTTTTTTTTTATGTTTGGTGAACATGCAGTTGATATGAGGTATGTTTTTAAAATCATATGCAATTCCTTTTAAAATCTTGGATTAATAGGTTTTAGGTAGAATTATTTTGGCCTGTGCAATTTGCCATGGTTATAATGCCACTTTAATGCTTATAGAGATGGTGAGTAACTTCACCGAGTTGGGAAAGCATTGCACATAGAAATTGTAAAGTGCACCGTACTTACTCCTCTTTGGAAAACTGCCAAAGCTGTGGGCAAGCAAACTGCCAAATATGAACATGGGGCATCCGTGAATGACAGACTAAAGTGCATATGAGTATGTGAAAACAGGTGGTCTGGGATGCCTGGTATCAGCAAAGCATCTGGGCCCTGAAGTGTGACTGAATTATATTTTCTACTCCCAAAGGAGAACAATGCTAATCGTGAAAATGCAGAGGCTGGCATTGTTTAGAATCCCTTTGTTTTGTAATCCTTACAAGGTATTAGAATAGAAATGGAACCAAGCTTTTAATATTTGAAAACTCTAGGTCTCATCTATGATTGCTCTGAGATATATCTATTCTTACTGTGCTGTTACTAATACCAGATGCACATATGTTAATCTGGATGCTCAATTTGGCTCTTTTTCAGTTTTGAGGATGCACATATGCTAAATGAATGAGATGGCTTTCTGTCTTCATTGTTCAGTTACAGACTTGACCCTTAATAAATGTTACCAAATAAACGATAATTATAGACATAACACTTCATTCTTGATTCCCTGTTTTCAGCTCTTCTTTCAAGAAGTGCCTTCCCAAAGTGTATTTCCTTGATATTGTAAACTAAATTGCTATGCACTTTTGAGACACAATAAAACGCCCTTTTAATTTATGTTAGAAGAATATTTAAATGCAAGTTTGGACAGAACCAGAACCAAAATTAATTATGCTCTGAACAAAGAATGATCAACAATAAAATCAACTGGAATAGGTATTATTATTTGCTTCATATGTAGGGCAAACCACCTTTACACTGTATTATAGTTCAGTGATTCTCAGCACTGAGCAAACTTTACAATTATGGAGGGAAGGCTTAAAAGTACTGATGTTTAGTATCCACATGTCCACGAACAGTTTGATTTAATTGTTCTGGGGGCCAAAGTCCACAGTTCAGTATTTTTTAAAGCTCCCCCAGGCGATTCTAATGTCCATTCAGTATTAAAAACTACTGCTGTACCTAAAACTACTTTAATATTCAATCCCCCAACCTCATATTGTGTTTGTAACATGCTTCTCTTATTGTATCTCTGGACTCTGTAAAAATGTCTTTTGTTTACCTCTTTTCTTATGCAATGTTCTATGAAATAGAAGGGAGATTTCATTTTTTAAAAAACACTGGTTTCAAAACACCATGATCACTAATTGACTGGTTTAATGTCCCAGTCGGTGAAAAGTGACGGGGGTGGGACACTGTTAGCCTAACTCCTTTCCACTGTTTTTGCTAATTGATAAACTAGATAGAAATGCATAACAATCTTTCCCTTTAGTTCTAATTGCCAATTGATCAGAAATTTGGCACTTATTAGAGTGGCACATCACAATCAGAATACTGGTTAGAAATTCAGAAAGAGCTTTTGGTGTAAGAAGCCTCCGAGTCCCTTCCGTAAACAAACAAGGTGAGTAATTGTCAACATTGTTCCCTGGCTGATATTACTGCTAAATACTTACCTTGCATTATTGTAATTCGTATCAAGTAATATATTGATAAGTGGCTTTAAATTTTTTTTTTAATTTTTTCAACATTTATTTATTTTTGGGACAGAGAGAGACAGAGCATGAACGGGGGAGGGGCAGAGAGAGAGGGAGACACAGAATCGGAGACAGCCTCCAGGCTCTGAGCCATCAGCCCAGAGCCCGACGCGGGGCTCGAACTCACGGACCGCGAGATCGTGACCTGGCTGAAGTCGGACGCTTAACTGACTGCGCCACCCAGGCGCCCTGATAAGTGGCTTTATGGAGTAGAGTCTAGGGAGCATAAAGTCAGCAAAAATTAGAATAGTGATATAGCAATATTAGCCATATGTTTTACTATGTATAATGGTCTGTGGTTCTATTTTTTTTAACTTGATCTCAGTGTGACTACACACTCTGATATGTGATATTTCTGCTTTATCTAAATAATCTGTGACATGAAAATGGAAACTTAAAAACTAAATATCTAAGTTTATAGTCTTTATATATTACTAAGAAACAAGCAAGGAAAAACTTATTAATTTTTAAGTTGACCTTGGTGACTTTCATGAAGATTATTATTCTCTTCCCTTGTATTTACTTATCTTTTCTTCATTGCTTCTGTTTTTCTTCTTTCTTTCTTTTCATCTTGTTCTTCCTTTATTGAAGATATAATCCTTAAAAAAAAAGAAAAAGAAAAAAAACCTGAAGTAAAGGAAATTATGTAAAATGGGCCATTCTTTTTTTTTTTTAATCTTTTACCACTCTTTCTGTTTTCTTCAGTTTTCTGTCATTCAGTCTCTTCCCTACCCGATCACATCTGGGTCCTGAGTGAGAGATTCTCAGTGAGCTCACGTTGTCCAGACTTTCTCATGCTACACATCACATATGCTGTGTTCTAAGATAAAAACAGCTGATGTTCTCAATTGTCTGCCTCCAAACATACTCGTACTAATATTTCCTGGGGATCTGCTATATGTCTAGTTAAACCAAATAATTCACAAAGTGTTAAAGGTAAATATTAACTTATTAAAAATGAATGAGTTTATAAAATAAAAATTTTACTGTTATTCATCTTCAGTATAAAGACACCTATGGTCTTGCATTTGTACTTCATATATAGAGAGAAAGATAGCATGAGCTAAATATAATGCTTAATTTAAGACAAACATAAAAAAAGCCAAGAGCTAATCAGCTGAATTACATGAAGCTATCTTTGGGTAATAGTAAAATTGTGTAAGTCCCCAAAACATAACACATTTTAAAATATATATACATTTTTGGGGCGCCTGGGTGGCTCAGTCGGTTGAGCGTCCGACTTCGGCTCAGGTCACGATCTCACGGTCCGTGAGTTTGAGCCCCGCGTCAGGCTCTGGGCTGATGGTTCAGAGCCTGGAGCCTGCTTCCGATTCTGTTGTCTCCCTCTCTCTCTGCCCCTCCCCCATTCATGCTCTGTCTCTCTCTCTCTGTCTCAAAAATAAATAAATGTTAAAAAAATTAAAAAAAAATAAAATATATATACATTTTTAAAATTTTCCATTTCTTTTACAAAAATGATTTACATACTGGGGCACGTGGGTGGCTCAGTTGGTTAAGCATCTGACATCAGCTCAGGTTGATGGGTTCAAGACCCACATTGGGCTCTGCTCTGACAGCTCGGAGCTTGGAGCCTGCTTTGGATTCTGTGTCTCCCTCTCTCCATCTGCCTCTTCTCCGCTTGTGGGTGCTCTCTCTCTCTCTCTCAAATATAAATAAGTAAACTTAAAAAATTATTTATATGCCTTAATTATTTATGAGAATGAATTTTAAAAATTTGTTCTGGGACTTCTATCTTAATATTTGCTTAGTATTCTTTGTTATTTTTTTCAGAACCATAGCTAAAATTAAAGCATTATTAGAGGCAATAATAAAAGAACATAACTAAAATCCATTTTAGCTATAAACAAGACTTCTCTAATGTTAAATTTCAATGCCATAATAAAAACGTAGTCATCATCTATTATGTGAAATTAAGAACTTAAATTTTACTAATTTTACTAATGGTACAATTTTCCTGCTAATTTATTCTTTACTTAATAGCACATAATGGTTTGAATAAAATTTAATGCTTTCTCAAAAAAGAAAAGGTATTGTGAAGGGACATATTCACTCCAACTTAAAGTTTTAGTTAAATTAGAAAGAAATTTGGGGCGCCTGGGTGGCGCAGTCGGTTAAGCGTCCGACTTCAGCCAGGTCACGATCTCGTGGTCCGTGAATTCGAGCCCCGCGTCAGGCTCTGGGCTGATGGCTCGGAGCCTGGAGCCTGTTTCCGATTCTGTGTCTCCCTCTCTCTCTGCCCCTCCCCCGTTCATGCTCTGTCTCTCTCTGTCCCAAAAATAAATAAACGTTGAAATTAGAAAGAAATTTGAGAATAACATTAATGCATTCTATGATGGTGACTTTAGTTTTGTAACCGTAAAATATGTGTAATGGGTAGTCAGAATATTACCAGCACTTACTCATCATGGGATAAATAGTTATAATTAATTTGGCAAATACTTTCTAGTATAAAGCAGAAAAAAGGAAATCTATATATTAAAATAACTGATTAGCTATGATAAAAAATCATCTTGTGATTTAATGATTTTGATGAACACAAAGTAGGAAACATATGAAATGCTTAACATCTATAAATGTCAACAGCTTCCTTCCTAGAAAATATTGCTTAATAACTGCATGATAAATTCTGGGAAGAAAATGTCCAATGTCAAATGAACCACTTCTAGTCTGATACTAAATACCAGTTAGACCTCTCTATTCTTTCATTTTCTTTCATTCATTTAGGTAGTGAGCATGTAGGTATGAATGTAGAGAGAATGTACAAAAGATGATAATCAGTTTACCTCTAGACCTGAGCTGAGAAGAGAGTCTGATTTTTGTCAAATTGAAACAAGCAAACAAACAACAACCATGAATTAGATTTTCTGATATGTTGTAAAAAAAATGTCAAATAATGGATAGCTGAATATGGAAAAAAGTAATCTTTTGATCAGCAAGTTATTCAAAAACTACATTCTATTACTTCTGAACACTCTAAAACTTTTCTACCTCTCTAAATAAGACATAAACCCACATTCTCTATTTTGCTGGTGTAAAGCTTTAATTATACTTACAGAACAAAAAAACCCTCCAGGCTAAAAGACTAATGTTTCACTTTTTACTTTCACTGTCTCTTTCTTTTATTGTGCACTCATAAATGTAAATATAGGTATTTATATTTATGTATTGATAATTCTATAGTCAGTTACCGACTAATATATACTCTGGCTTCGTGCTTTCTCCATGATTCTTTTTTCTGCTCTGATTCTGCTCTGATTCCTGTTCTGATTTTGATTTGCCTGTTTAAGTAGGTGCTGGCAGAGCATAGTAACTTGTTTCTTCATTTTAAAAGATTCATTAATCCAACCCAAACTGACTACCCACAGTCTAATCTGATTCACTAGTGTTTTGGGCCTCGGTTTCTCATTCTTTTTGTGTATGCTTCTGCCCCTCTTCCCAGTCACATCAGGCACAGACCCGTGGACCTAACAGACTCATTTCATTTATACTTTGCCATTATTTCAAGAAGTGGTGATTTTCTAAATGGCCTCTAATAGCCAGAAAGAGTTAATTTAACTTTCTGGAGCATCTAACTTTAATTGTTCAAAAATCCATGTAAGAGTGATTCAGTATATCTAGCTGTGATTATAATATTAAAGAACTCTAATTCTAGGGGTGCCTGAGTGGTCCAGTCTGTTAAGTGTTTGACTTCGGCTCAGGTGATGATCTCGCAGTTTGTGGGTTTGTGGGTTCGAGTCCTGTGTGGGGCTCTGTGCTGACAGCTCAGAGATTGGAGCCTGCTTCAGATCCTGTGTCTCCCTCTTTCTCTGCCCCTCCCCTGCTTACACTCTATCTCTGTCTCAAAAATAAATAAACGTTTAAAAAAATTAAAAAAAAAGAAAAAGAAATCTCTGATCCTAAAAGTTTGTAGCCCAAGTCCCTTTCCCAGGTGAAGATTAAATCATCATAGGATCACCACTCATACCCATTGCATTAACACTTAAGCATTTACATTCTTCTTCCTACACAAAATTATATCCACATAAAAATAATTATTTTTATTCCACATAAAATTAGTATTACTCTAAATTGTTTATATATGCTTAATATAATGGACATATATAATTTTTTTTAGTCCAAAGAATAATGTCTTTCATCAAGGTGAGATGGAACCTTACAAGTAGAAAACTAGTAAATTACCAGTTTTGTGCCAAATGCTCTTTTTGCCTCTAAAATTATATGCCCTAGTATAAAATATCTAGATAATACTGTATTTTTTCTATGTAAATTTTATCAAGATGATTTAATACTAACACATAAGCTCTAAAGCTTCTAAGATGATATGACTTATTAATTCATTTGAACACTCACAGATGCTGAAGGAATGTTATTTTTCTATTTATGGTAAGGACACTCTAACAGCATAAGGTGGCTAAAACTTTGAGAGGAAGTTATATGTTCTTATTGTAACAGAAGACCTTTACCTCCTTAAGTTTTTTATATACTAGACATTCTCATATTAGCAAGTTCAGGTCCATGGAACACCTTTTTCTAAGAGTCAATAAAGTGAATAGGTATAATTTTTATGAGAAAATCATTGTAGAGTGATTGGTTTTTGTTTTGGAGGAAACACAACATAAACTGGTTGTCAATCTCCTCATGATAGGATGGATAGGTGGATATTAACCATGATTTTTGACAGTTGAAAGTTTTATTTGATATTTCCCATACTTAACTCTGATACCAAACCTACTTCCAATATAAACTTTAAATAAGTTATAACAAACCCACACAAATCCAAAAAACAAACAAACAAAAAACAACAACAACAACAAAAAACAAAACAAAACATAAGAAACAAAAAACTATGAGATTAGAAAGAGACAAAACAAAGAAAACACCCAAGAGTCATAACCCATGGGTGGGTAGATGAAGATAAGGGGAAAGAATGATTATATCAGGACACATTTAATAGGATGTGATACAATTGCATTCACACTTCAAATTCTCAGCATCCTGAGGGTCTATAGATTTTGCTGGCATTTTTGAGGGCTAGTCATGTATTCTCAGAAAGCATTCTAAACATTTATTCCTCACAAAAACATTAAGCCAAGTACATTATTATCCATTTACTGATATTACATGTACCTGAAAAAAAAAAGCCTGACCTATAGTAATAAACAATAAATAAAATTTGAAAGAGACTGACTTAGTGTCATATGGATGATAAATATTAAACTTAGATGTAAAAATATGCCTTTTAACTATAGAATCAATGCTTTGTGATACATTGTTACCAAGAAATATCCATAGTTGTAAGCTTCAGCTACTAAAGCCTTTTAGTGATCTTAATGCTTAGTAAGACATTAAGGTATTCCTTATTCTACATGTTGGACATAGTGTTATTAAATTAAAATTTCTCTGTTATTATAGTTTCTTATAATACAAATTATACCTAGGCTTCAACATCTATATAGCTCCCTGGTTATTTGTTACTGGTATAAATGCAATTATTTAATTAGATACTTTCTATTATATTTCTTTCATATAAAGTGATTGGATCCTGGATAAATTACACTGGTTATCCTCCTATGTGTATATATCTGATTATTTAAAAATACTTTCAGAAGCTGAAGACTTTCTCTAGGTAGAAGACAGCAATCATTTATTCCATCTACCTCAATTCTAGAAAAAATTTTTAAGCATCAATTATCTGTCCAATCCTATATAATGTATTAGGCACATAGTGGTAAGAAAAAACATGTCATTCTGTTTCCCTGGGTTTTTAGAATACTGGCAATAATAAACATGACAAAAATGCATTCAGTATAAAATTGCAAACAATAATCAATGTTGTGAAGAAAAGACAATGAATGCAAAGTAACCACTCTCAGTGATTGGTTGTCTGGGAGCAGTTTCTAGGTAAAGAGAGAGCCGGGGAGCCTGCAAGTCAGAGGTAACAATGTGCGTGGAACCCCGAGGCAAGTGAGTGCAGAGTTGAGGTGAGGAAATAAGGCAGAGTGATTAAGGAACAAAGGCCAAGTTGGATATTGGTGCTAGTTGATGCTGGAGGGGTAGGTGGAACTCAGATAATTTATGTAATTTTAGATTGTTAGTCTTTATCCTATCAATACAGTGTTTATGCGGAAGAGTGGTGTGGTCAAATGTCTACATAAGCAACACTTATGGCTGTAGGGTGGAAGAAAGAATTGAGGTGCTTTTGCTGTGGGAAATAAGTTCAGAGGTTGCAGCAATAGTCCACGTGAGAGATGGTGAGTCAGACTTCAACCCCAATGTATAACCACAAGCCCTGCTCCAGACGTTTTTGTGCATGCCCCACGGTCCTACAAATCTTTCATTTACTAGCCCCCACTATTTTATGAACTGATTCCTTGCAATCACTCTCTATCTCTTTTTTTTTAATTTTATTTTTTAATGTTTTTATTTATTTTTTGAGACACAGAGAGACAGAGCATGAGCAGGGGAAGGGCAGAGAGAGAGAGGGAAACACAGAATCGGAAGCAGGCTCCAGGCTCTGAGCTGTCAGCACAGAGCCAGATGCGGGGCTCCAACTCACGGACTGTGAGATCATGACCTGAGCTGAAGTCGGACGCCCAACCGACTGAGCCACCCAGGCGCCCCTAACTTTCTCTATCTCTATCGCCATTATTTCTGTGTCTCTGGAAATATGAAATTATGAAAAGTGGAAAATTCTTTTGAGAATTTGCTTTAAAGGTAAAGAGAATGCTGGACAATAGGACAACAGCTGGGGAGGAAATGGGATTAAATGCTAAGTGAAAGGCTGCAGGAAAAAGGAAAGAATGAATACACACAACACAAAGAACTAACAATAATTTTCTTAACGCAAGAGGGTTGGGTGGATTCAAGACTGAGGGGATAGTTGGATCTGGAGCACAGCAGGAGTTAGTGTTTTTTTTAAATTTTTTTTAATGTTTTATTTATTCTTGAGAGGGAGACAGCATGAGTAGGGGAGGAGCAGAGCAAGAGAGGGGCACACAATCTGAATCAGCCTCCAGGCTCTGAGCTGTCAACACAGAGCCTGACGCAGGGCTCAAACCCATGAACCCTGAGATCATGACCTGAGCCGAAGACGGTCGCCCAACCAACTGAGCCACGCAGGTGCCCCAGGAGTTACTGTTCTTAAATGGTGATTGTGCAAGCTTTGGTCTGAGTGTTTTGGAGTCTAGATATAGTAACTAGAATCTGTGTGTATCTAATCTTATGGTCTCAATTTCCTTTAGGAAATAGTCTTTGAAGGTTTCTACTGAAAGGTCATGTGATGTGAGAAAATGGTAGTTATAGATCTGACAAGAATAGAAAAATTTTAAAATAGAAACTTAGGTGGGATTTCAAGCATGGACATGCTATATAAGACAGTTTCTCCCCTTCTCCGCATGAAAATAATTTAAAACAAAAACAACAATCACTTAAGGTGATAAAAAAAAGCAGATGTAGTCTCCAGATCCAAATTATGTGTAAATGCTGCCAAAATATCTAAACATTGGCAAAAGATAAGTGAATGATTGGGGACAGACGCATGGATAATGGCAGGACTAGGGAAGTTTATTTCAGAAAATTCCACCAAAAAAACCCATATTTATCAATGTTTATCTTGTGATGTCAACAAGAAATGTGGGAACTATAGTAAATACACAAGACAGAAGAAGCTCTTCTGTACGTGGTTTGCTCAGGATTTAGAGCTGCACAATAAATCACAAAAAATAGTCTTTGTCCATCGCAACAGAGATAGAATGATTCTTTGGTCTATAGAAAGTTTCCTGCCTAGTAGATTACCTGGACTACTTCCTATATACAGGAAACTAATAAAAACATCTAGACCAGTATATGTAACATATCTAATGGTGAACACACTAGTAAAAGAAAGGATATGCTATTGTCACAAAAGCAATATTAGTAAAACAAGAACAAAAATACATAGAAACCTACCAACATACAAAGTGACCAGGAAAAAAAGCACTACCACAGACAAAATATAAATTTGGGCCATATATGTTCTTGTTATTAGAAAACAAACTTAGTAAACAGATCACATTGGTGAAGGAAGACTACAATACAGAAACAAAACAAAACAAAACAAATTCAAAGACTAGAGGATAAGGAAGATGGAGGAGACAAAATGGGAATATAGAGAGGGTTTAAGAAGGAAGCAGGAAAAATTAGCCACAGCATCACAGAAAAAAAAGGCAATCTTGGATGAAGCACAAACAAAAAACCTTATAGATGAACAGACATGGTGGGTGGAAAAAAGAAAACAAGAACAAATGAATGGTAATGAAACAAGTGTTAAAGGAGATAACAATAAAAAATTGCATTTAGAAGATAAAAGATATAACATATGTATAATTGGATTCTTTAAAGACATAAGCTAAAATAATGGAACACACTATAAGTTGAAAATATAGTAGTAATAAATCTACACAGTTAGAATTGTGCAAAATTAAAATCTCTATAATGAAAGGGAAGAGCATTTCTCTGAAAAAGAAATATCATCTTCTTTAGAAGGAGAAACACATTCATTTGGGATTCAGATTTCTTTCACAGAAATATTCAGTGTCAGAAGAATGTGGATCAATACCTAGAAGAGATATCCTCAAGGAAATAAAATGTTACCGGAGACTTGAAATTCAGCCAAACTGCAACAGAAATTTTTTTTAAAAAAAGAGAAGACAGTGAAAGAAATCTCCTCAGATGACAACATATTCTGTTAATGAGGCTCTGGGGAGATAGACATTCACACCGATGGTGAAAATACCAACTAGCACAAACTGTATAGACTTAATTGCTAACGCTAACTAAATTTAAAGCACACGTTTTGACAGAACAATCTCACTTCTAGAAATTTATCATTAGGTTATACTTATTTATATGTGAAATGACATATTTTTACATTTATTCAGCTCATTGTTTGTAATACATTTATTGGAAAAAACTTAAACACATCAATTATTTGTATCCACATAGTGATATAAGTATATGAGGAAACTTTTTACTACTATAGAATGGTGCTGATATAGAAAGATCTCCAGAATACACTGTTAAGTGAAAAAATTCAGAACAGTGCATATAGTATAGTATAAGTTTAAAAAAAAGATTGAAAAGTAAGATATTGGGGCGTCTGGGTGGCTCAGTCGGTTAAGCGTCCGACTTCGGCTCAGGTCATCATCTTGTGGTCTGTGGGTTCAAGCTCCGCCTCGGGCTCTGTGCTGACAGCTCAGAGCCTGGAGCCCATTTCAGATTCTGTGTCTCCCTCTCTCTCTCTGCGCCTCCCCTATTCATGCTCTGTCTCTCTCTGTCTCAAAAATAAATAAACGTTAAAAAAAGAAAAATAAGATACCTATTTTTTTGCTTGTTCTATATATTAAAAAGTTCTAGAAAGAAACATAAGAAGTCGTGAGTTAATTTGAAGGCAAGATATGGATTGGGAAGGTTGAAGATAGGTGAGACAGTAAGAGAAAGATTTTCACTATGTACCTTTTTTGGGTATTTTGGGGTTTTGAATCATTGGAATGTATTACATATTCAAAAAAAAAGAAAGTGAATAAATTTAATTAAAAAAGGAAATACTAACTAAAATAGGTGAAGTACCTGAACAAATATTTCTAGACTCACAAGACAATTCCTTATTAAGAAGCTTTTTGTTAAGTCAGTTTAGAAAAATAGCATTCATAGCATAATTTTCAATAATATTGGCTATTTTCTGAGGAATAAAGAACTACAGTGTTCTGTAATCCCTCACAGCTATGTGATCCTGGCATATGACAAAATAATGTCACTATCTCTGTTTCAATTAAAATTGACACATTTAGCAATCCTATTGAATTATTAAAACAAAACAAAACAAAACAAAAAATGTCACCAACAATGAAACCTTGCTACTGTCATTAATCATAATTTAAGGTTTAAAATGTTCAGAATCCATTGAAAATATTGTTCTTTATTTGCCAGTACTGTTCTATCTCTGACATCATTGCAATACTGGTGACTTTTTAGATGATCTATGTCATTTAAAAGCTAGTAAATCTATTTTAGGGTAGGGTAGTTGGAGATGATGCAGAAATCACACAAAGACCCTCACTGAGAAAAATAGTTCTTTAAGTTAGCCACATATGAAAATCTATGCAGAATATATTTGTCTCTCTATATACATATATATAGAAATATCATTTTCCAGTATATATAGTAGCTCTCACTCCTAAAACAATACATATTTAAACTACCAAGATGGTAATATTCTGAGTTTATTCCTTTATTATTGGAAAAGATAACAGAAATATCAAATTAACTCTTCAGTAATTTTTATAGTTAGAAAAATTATTTTTTTTTGTATTTTATTGAGTAGGAAGCATAATTAAAATATTACCTTTGAACAGCTCTAAAAGGGAAATCTCTGTTGTGACTCTGTTGCTATCCAGGTTTTAGAAGTACAGCATTTAACTTTTGGGTAATACAATGTAACACTAACCTTGAATCCTGGTTATTACTTCCAAATAGGAAATTAATGTGTAGGAAAATCTAATGGAAAATCAAATTAATGTTACTAAATTGGAAACATAATCATTATCTTAAAATGAGAGTAATCTTGTCTGCTTAATAAAACTTTTCATTCATTTTAATAAGATATACCATTTGCTCATCAATAGGTTTCTTCAAAATCCATTTTATATTTGTTTGTAAAATCATCATTTTTAAATATTCTTTAAAAATATATTTATTTATTTATTTTTAATTTATTTTTGAGAGAGAGAGATTATGAGCAGGAGAGAGAAGAGGACAGCGGATCCAAGGGGACTCTGCACTGACAGCAGCAAGCCTGATGTGGGTCTCAAACTCACAAACTGTGAGATCATGATCTGATCTGAAGGTGGACACTCAACGGACTGAGACACCCAGGAGCCCCTAGATGCATCATTTTTTTTGGAATCACTTTTGCAATGCATCTACGGTGCAATTACCTGCTATTTGAAAGTGTTCTTTTGAAAGACTTCTATAAATTCAAATCATGAGTTTTGTTTCATCTGGTTTTTAATCTCAACTCAAGGTTTTTAATTATCGTTTAAAATGATTCTGTATTCCCCATTCAAATATATGATAATTAACTGGGATGAAATTATGTGCAATGTAAGTGCTGTCAGAACCCCAAATTGCAATACGTGGCATCAACCAAAGTAAATTATCCTCTACGAATATCTACAGTTGACATTGACAATAATATGAAAACTAAAGCAGCCATTTATGCCAAAGAAAGATACAAAGCATATTATTGAATGTGAGATGTTAAATGAAGACTGAAAAAATAGATGAATGAGTTTGCAATTCTTCATATGACTGCTCAATGCTTCTGCTTTTAAAATAACACTCTAATTATCCTGTTTATAAATCTGCTTATATGATATATATGTTTCCAGTATATTCAGTATCTAATTACAGTGCTTGTTAATAGAAGTGTGTTTTATATGTTAATATATCTCTTTTCTTGAAATAGTGATTGTAGAAGCTGTAACAAGCCATGCCTATCCTGTTGGAATTGATAAATCCTAATATTCTCTAAACAGAAGAAAAAAATACAATATATCAGACCATAGCCACATGGATCATTAAAATAAATAACTTGCATAAGCAATTGTAATGTGAACATTTTAATAGTCACATCAAATATTTTCATACTCACTTGTACCACCTGAGAATCCCTTCAACATGCTCACCAGAGAAATATAAAAGGCATAAATATAATGTTTCTTTGGAAAGGGTGTAGTTTTAAATGAATACAATTTATAAATGACTTTCTCTTTCTCTTTCTTTCTTTCTTTCTTTCTTTCTTTCTTTCTTTCTTTCTTTCTTTCTTTCTTTCTTTCTTTCTTTCTCTCTTTTTCTTTCTTTGAAATCCCTTTAAGTTTTTGCTGCTATTGAAAGAGAAGACAAGTAAAACTCATCAAAACAGTGAATGACAAAATATCCAATAACACTGCTTCTTACAGAAAATCGCCTAAACAATAAACAAAACAAAACAAAACAAAACAAAAACTACTCCAAAAACTGTTCTATGAAATGATGGTGTGGGCATATCAAACAGAAACTTTCTCTTGCTTCTCACTTTATAACTTTGAGAGTCTGTTTTCATGATTGCCCAAATTTTATTTTATTACAAAAAAAAAAAAAAATCCTAGCTCTAAGGCAGTGAAATTATAGGGCACAAAATTTTCCAACATGATCATCTAGAATAAGTGTTCAATGACCCATGATTTTGTCCACTACCAGGGACATTTGCTGATGTTTAGAAACATTTTTTTTTTTATTGTTACTGCTTGGTGAGGTCAGGGACAAATTGAGAAAGACTACTTTTTTGACTAAACTTTAGTGAGGCTTCTCTGAGACTTCTCCTTATCTAGACCTCTATCTTGGCATTCTTTGTCCTTGGTCTGCTGGGCACAATTTAGCAAAGATTCCTGCTAAGTCAGTTTATCAAAAACTCTACCACTCAACCCTTGATGTTTGATCAAATTCTCCATCCTTCACCCTCGATATCTAAATCCTTGGCCTGCCCTAAATAAGGATCTTGTTAAGCCAGTTTAGCATGAATACCCCTTCCTGTGGTATCTAATCAAGTTCCTTTTAATAATTTTCTATCCACTAACCTCCGCACTCTGCTCTTTGACTATAGTCCTCAACCATCTTTTCATTATTTGAAGTTGACTTCAGTCTCTCTCTTTTATGGCAATGGTCTTGACCTCTATTATAATATTCTTGAATAAAGTCCCTCCTGTGGTTTTTAACAAGTGTTCATTGCAATTTTTTTTTAACAGTTGTCAGGATAGTTTGCCTTTAAGAAGATACTTCTGGCATCTAGAGGGTGGGGGCCTGAAATACTGCAAAGCATCCTACAATGCACCAAGACAGCTCCCAAACAAAGAATCAACCAGCCCTAAATGTCAATAGTACATGATTGAGAACCCTACTTGAGAGAGATATCAGAATGCCTAACATACATATGATCAAAGGTGATCTTCTATGCCTATCTTCACTAAAAGAATTAGGCCAATTTGGGAATTGTACTTTTTTAAAGTTCTGTCTGTATTAGTAGCTCATTCTTGGAACCAGAAATTGGGAAATTTATAGGAAGGAAGGCTACTGGACCTAGCGTAGCCAAGTGGAATGCTTTGGGCATCAACAGATGTGTATCTCAATATAAGTGAAGAGATGTTTGAAAGCTGACTATTGGGATCTTCCACAGGCTGGCAGAAATGGAAATAGCAAGAATATCCCTGAAGCTCTTGACAAGGGCTCTGCATGGTTAGACTTAAAAGAGTGATGCTATTTGACAGCAGAAGTAGTAATAATGGACTGCTCATACTACGTCCTCCCTAATCAAGCATTAGAATAACCATCTTAGTACCAAAGAAACCCCTGAAATATTAATATAATTCAAGCAAGGACTTCAAGAGACAGGTGACTTTTGAACTTCCTGCTAACAAGACAAGTGTAAACTCATGTAAACAACTGAAAAATTAATCTACGAGAATTAATAAGAATGAACAACTAAATATAACTGTATGGTGTGTCAATTATTCAATTGCATGCAAATGCACTAATGTTACATTAGCACAGAAAGATTAATAGTTACAGAAGGCTCAAGAGAAGAGGAAAGAAGATATGGAAATAAATAATAGATGTAAGATCTGACTTAGCTCAATTTTTGAGCAAGAGAATCTTACAAAAAAAGAGCACCTATCACTATTATCCTAGTTTTCCTTTAAAGATGTTCAAATGCAAGTAACTGAGATGAGAAGGGAAACTATACGCCAAATTATAAAGATTGATTTGAGAAAAATAGAATAGAATAGAGGCAATATATATCAAGCTCAGCATAATGCGTATACAGATTGGATCTAAGTTTATGTTGGGAATGATTGAAACTATCAGGTTGTTTGTAAGACTTCAGAAGATTATGAACATCACTGAGTGCCGAGTGCTTTAAGTTGCACCATTTTAACATCCCACTTCAGGCAAATTGAAATATTACAAGTCTCTATTTACATAGTCATTTTTGGTCCCTTTTATCTTTTGTTAAGACTCAATTTTTTAGAAAACAAAGTGGAGGAAAAAGTACAGAGATGTCCCATATACTCCATGCCCCCAAACATGTACAGCCTCTCCCATTAACAACATCCCCCACTGCTGTGGTACGTTTGTTGCAACTGATGAACTCATATTAACACATCATAATCATCCAAAGTCTATAGTCTGCAGTACAGTTCACTGTTCATTTTGTACCTTCTACAGATTGGGACAAATATATAATGACATATGTCCATCATTATTGTATCATACAAAGTATTTTCCCTGCCTTAAAAAATCCTGTGTTCTACCTGTTCATCCCACCTTCCCAGCCCCCGCCCACCCCCCCCAGCCTCTGGCAATCAATGTTCTTTTTTACTCTCTCCATAGTTTTGCTTTTTCCGCAATGCCATGTCGTTAGAATCATATAGTGTGTATGTAGGCTTTTCAGATTGACCTCTATTATTTAGTAATATGCATTTTAGTTTCTTCCATGTCTTTTTATGGCTTGATACCTCATTTCTTTTAGGTGCTGAATAATATTCCACTGTCTCAGATGTACCACAGTTTACTTATTCATGTCTTTCTCTTTTAACATTGTGTTCTCCATTTATAGAACGTCCTTCCCTAATCCTTTCATCGAGACCCTTGCTACAGTCACCATCTTCCACAAATTAACATGACTACCCCATACTTTCATGTGAGTAAAGCATCTTTTTGTTTTCTTTCTGTAACTTCCAGTGCTCATTGTGTTTATCACCCTTCTTTGTAATTGTTTGTTTACTTATCTGTGAGGACTTTTCTCCTTTGCTAATTTCATAGTTTCTGGTACAGTGCCTTACACCCAGGGGAAGTCAATAAGTATTCCTGACTGACTCTCTCTGCTTAAGAGCTTTAGGTAAAACAATTACCTTCAGTAATTACAAACACACCCACACAAAGCAATTGCTAAAAGGCAAGGGAAAAAACAACTTAACATCATCAAGGCAAAGAATGAAGGTAAGGAAAACTTTTCTCTTTATTTATTGTAGGTAATTGGAAAAGATCTTCAATATTTTCTCTACTATGAAACATGGAGTACTTTTTTTTTTTTTACCAACCATCAAATATCATTATTTGTTCAATATAGGTTAGTAATGCATCCTTTTTGCATAAACCATACTATGTAACATGCAAGCAATCTGGAACCAGACTGCCTGAGCTAAAATCCTGACTATACCACTATTAGCAAGTTACTTTCTCTGCCTGAGTTTCCTCTTCTAAAACAAAACCAAAAAAGAGCAAGAGGGGAATAACAAACAAACAAACCTTCAAAGTCTTTGTGACTTAAAAGATCAAGTGAATTATTAAATGTAAAGTGCTTATGTTGCAGGATTTTTTACCTCAATACCTGGGATTCATTGTCTCATTGCTTCAAAGAAGGAAGGCTAGCATATACTCACATTTTAGGTCCTTTCTAACAAAACGGCTTTCCTATTACCCAGTCATCTCTGAGACTCAAATAGATAATAAGCATCATTCTAGCATAGAATATCCTTGGCCACGTTAGCAGATGAGATAAACACCAACAAGAACAGAACACTTTGAAAGTAGACCAGCTAAAGAACAGGAACAGCAAAAAATCCTTTAGAATAGGTTGTTTTTTTAATTCTAAAATACCTATAAAATTAAAAATAAATTATAATAGAAAGCCAATGAAATTTCCCAGAAAAATAGAAAAATTGAAACAAAAATGGAAAAAAAAAACCTTATAACATCACCCAAGACAGTTCAATAATAGCCTAATATAAATTTCAGAAAAGAGAAAAAGAAAATAAATGGGCAAAGTGGGTTAAGGAACTGAGGTTGAGGGACCAGACGCTTGTTGCCTTTCCCATCTTTTGACTTCTAGACTGCATACAGGGAAATTAAGCTAGAGATGGGCTAGTGTTCTTTAGGATACCCATAGGTAGCAGGAGTCCTGCCCCCATTAGCAATGGCCATGTGGTGGAAGCAACAATGTTAGTCTAAATGGACCCCAGCTTCATGACCTTTCTGTGGTTCCTTTATCTCTCTTCTCTTCTGCATTTGTTCTCATCTGGCGTACCAGCTTTCACAACAATACAGTGAGCTTCTTAGGACCCTTCACATAAATTTCGGTTCTGCTTAGGTTAGCTAGATTTGTTTTTCTTCCTTGTAACTGAGATCAATGAATCATACAATTTATTACCCTTTTAGTACTATTTGACTTTTAACTATGTGTGTGTAGTAATTTTAAATGAAAAAAAAAAAGAATTACCTTGGAGAAAGGTCTTATTTACAGCAAAATTCTAGGGAGTTGGGATATTTTTTCTCCCAAGTAGGAAATAATTTGCCTACTATTAATTTTGCCAAGAACGGCGTAGGTTAGGCAGTTATCACTTTTTGAATTATCTATGCATTTGGCTCCGGTATGAGGTCTAAAATCTGATAATCATTAATTATTAAATTATTTAAATAAATAAAAATGATTCTTTCATGATATTATAGAACATTCTTTAGTTTCCTTTTATTGTTTTTGTTCTTTTTTTCCCCAGGATTTAAATGCTCATTCTTTAAAAGACCACCCTGTTCTAACTATCATTTCTGTTTTATCTGCTGAGATAACTCACCCTGCCTTTTTCAGTGCTGATGTGCTTTTTTTCCTAGAAGTTTTTTTTGTGTATGAATAACAAACTCCTCTGCTCTGGGTAGGCATGATAAGGCAGGAATGAAATGATTAAGTTATATAGATTGAAATAATCTCTCTCTGTCTCTCTTAATTTCCTTCTTTCTCCCTCCCTCCTTTTTTCCTCTCTCCCTTCCCCCTTCCTTCCTTCCTGTCTCCTTTATACACACACACACACACACACACACATGCACGCACACACACCTTCACCATTTCTTTGTAATTCATCCTCATTGCTCTTCAATGAAGAATTTTTGTATGATATTGAACACTAATTCAGACCATTGTATGATAAATTTTATACGTCTAGAAAAATATGGGGAAGTATGAAAACCTTGTTTTTTAAGTATTCATATCTGTAACTACAGTAAAACATTTCTTCTACTTACATGCATATAATATTTGTGGACTGTTTTCACATGAGCTAAAGCTTATTTTAGAATGTATTAATTATTAGGGAAAAGTAAACGGAAAAATCTGAATGTCAGATGTGTGTTTTTTTTCAAATGATAATAGAAAATGTCATTTTTTCAAATCCTAAGCATAAAATGCATAGCCTTTTTTTTTGATTCTCTGTGACTAGAACAAACATCTGAGCTATGTATAGCATTTTATGACAGCATATTATAATCAATCTAATCCCATTACACTTGGTAAACAAATTAGCCCTAAAATTGCTGAAATTTATCATAGATTCCAATAAATGTTCATGCGTTATTTCCTCTGCTCTCCTTAAACATGTGTTGCTAAGCTCATTTTAGGCTTCCACATAAGGATTAGCCCTTCCAATCACATTGAAGGCCAGATTGTTTAACTACAGCACAGTGTCATGCTACAGATAATCCATGCCCTTGATTAATGCTCTTATAATCAATTGCTGTCTGGAAGTGACTCCTTCCCATCACACTCTTCACAAAAAGAGCAGATGGTATTTAAAAGGTTATGGCAGGAGGGCATTACAGAGGTCAAATGGAACATCGATCAAGTGGGCAGAAAAATTGCCTTTTTTCTTCTTCTTTCTTCTTATCCTAAGAGTCCATAAGGGAATGTGGTATATGAATTATAGTTTGATCTATAGTTCAAGCCCAAGATATGTTCTTGTTTCAAATTTCTGTGTTGTTTTGGGTAATGAACCTGGAAATTGGATTTCTTGTGTGCCAATAAAAAATTGTACCAATACAAATATCCCAAACAAATAATTCTAGACTTAAAAAGAGTTTTTTCAAAATTTTTAATGCATCCCGAGGGTTCCAGCTTAATAAAAAGTTTACTATCTAATGACTCTTTGATCAAATTTTACAGAAGTAATGTATTTATAGAAACGCCAAATTTTCATTTTTATATAAAATTAAATGCAGTGCTATATATATAGATTTTCTCTCTCTTCCTGTCCTTTATCACATTAGTGACAATCTATCATATATTTCAAAGTGATCAATTCTCTTTTTAATTGGTATCCTTAGTTCAAATGAGGAAGAAGCATGGTCAGGAGGCTGCATTCCCATGTGCAGAATATTAAGATTGAAGTTACACAAGAAAATGTCAGTATAAGGTTGTTTAAAAATGGAAATTTTTCATTTTCATAAATTTGTGCCTACGAAATACATGGATTCAGATGAGTTGATCATAAATACGTCTCTTCTGCAGATTCTAATAATAATAATGTATTCATCTTATAAGTAAAAAGAATTCAGAGAGAAAAGAAAAGCCATTTGAGCAAGTAGAATATGATATGAAACATTTGTGTACCTATCTTGGAGGTGCTATCTCATGCAAACTTATTTAGTCAATAATCATTTACTACACACCTACTCTGTAAGTAGGTGTTAATCACTTGACACTGAAAAATCATTATCTTTGTAATTTAAATATTTTTGGGTAGGAAACAACTTACATATAAAAAGTAAAATAACATTGACAGTTTTTCAAGAATTTTCCCAAGAGAATAATTTGTTACATGTCAAATTAGTGGTCTTCACATTAATGCTGTCATGAAGTTATTAGAGAAAGAGATGCCTGTAGTCTAGACTGGCCATGGAAGTTTTCAGATTGCTGAAGAATAGGCTTTAAGAATGAATAGCATTTAGAAAGGCGTTAGGATCGGGAAGGCATTGCAGAGGGAAGGTTTAGTGTGGACAAAGACACAGAAGTGGAATATTCCTTGCTTGTTTAGGCCAGTTAGAGCTGCAGAAGAAATTTCATACAGCAGGTATGTTTGGAAGTCTATTGAGGCCAGATAGTAGAGAAGTTTAACTTTGTGCCTAAATGTTTAAACTTTATGACATGTGCAACTTTTTTTGATAGAGGGAGTTTTATTTCATATAACTTTATGCTAGTT
This sequence comes from Felis catus, assembly GCF_018350175.1. Taxonomy (NCBI): domain Eukaryota; kingdom Metazoa; phylum Chordata; class Mammalia; order Carnivora; family Felidae; genus Felis; species Felis catus. The sequence continues at coordinate 33,482,118 of NC_058376.1, forward strand.
TTTTTTTCCAGTGGAAAGTGAAGTCTTTCTACTTTTTTAACTTTCTCTCTTATAAACATATATGGCTTTTAGCAATATCCTAGCTACTGGTATCAATTCATCAGAAATTAATAAAAACTAATTTTGTTAGCCGTTGTCCTGAACAAAGTGAACTCTAATCTTACAGGAAAGCTAACATGTCAAAGTAGTTGAGAGCATTCACTTTCTGGTTACCATATACATTACAATAGGAGACTGGAATAATCATAAAGGTTTCATTGATAGAAACAGATACTGGGCATTGAAGGGTTTATTGAGTACTACTCTTCCTCTTCCTCAGGTATTAGGAACAACAGACCTGATAAAATATGGACCCAACTTCTCAGGAGTTTTCAATCTAGTCGACAAGGTATGCTGTTGTATGTAGTATGATAAGTGACAGGTATCCCATAAGAGGGACATATGAGAATGGCCCAGAAGGTGTTTTGGAAAAGCACTAGGAGCTGAGCTTGGATTGAGGCAAGAACTTTATTAGTATTTGAGATAAGAAAATACCAGAAAGTATCTGGGGAGGTGTTCACACTGTAAATATTTGTACCCTACCTAGATTTTGATACAGCCTTGGGGTCAAGACAAGAAACCTTCCTTCCAATCCACTAAGAATCACTGAATTTAGCCTGGAAAAAGGAAATAATATGAAAAAAAGTTTGTATTTTAGAAATATCTGTGCAAAATGGGGGAATAGAAATAGTAAATAGTAAAACAGTAAAATTAGCTAAGATTTGCCTTAATTGTATAGGTGAAGGTTATATTCTTTCCTGTTATATTGATGCTTTCAGGCATCAATATCATTCTCACTTTTTCAGTACAAATGATAGATAGGTAAAGGCAGGAAAAACACCAGTAAATTCCCAACATGGTTAAAGCACAAAAACTTTTAATCTATACATTAGAAAACATTAGGGCTGCTGCCTGGCTCACACTACCTTCCCGATAGACCATGTCTGAGCTAACACAGTTACCTTTGGGAAGCTCTGTCTTCTACTCTCATTGTGCTGGGGAATATAAATGGGAGATACTATCTTCTTATGTAATCTGCCTCCCTGGACACAGGATTGGTTTAAAAGTGTGCATGTAGCTGAGCCTGGATTAATCTACCTTTTTCCCATTATTCTTCCATAGCCTTATTTTTTTAAACTTTATTTATTAATTAAATAAATGGGGGGGGGGGTAGGAACAGAGAGAAAGAAATAATCCCAAGTGGGTACCATACTATCAGCATAGAGTGCCATGTGGGGCTCGATCCCACAAACCATGAGATTATGACCTGAGCTGAGAACAAGAGTTGGAAACTGACTGAGCCACCCTGGCACCTCTACTCTTCCAGTACTTGAAAGAGAAGCTGAAATGTAGAGACCTCTTAATTTGTCAATAAACAGTGTTGTGTAGTGTAAGCCCAAAATAGTGGACTGCCTGTTCTGAGGTTCCTATCATTGCTTCAGAAAATGATGGTAGTAGTTTTGAAGTTAATATATATTAGTATTAGATAAATCTTTAGGGTTTGAAATACAAATGCCTTATTTTTTTCTATGCATAAATTGAGTCATACAGTGAACATATTTTTGTTCAGCAACTCTTATGGGTATGAGGTGCATTTGTAGGTGTACATGGGATACATAGAATGAGATTCACTTCATGACTTTAAAGTCAATTTTTGCTAAAGTACTTTTAGGAATGATGATTACTCCTCATTCTCCCACTGTGACAGCACTTCAGGCTCTGTTCATATTCTCTATGCTCTACAATTTGCATTATAAAAAGGAACACATATCAAACATATAAGTTCTTATGAAATTATTTTGTGCCATTTTGCACAAATGAGTATGTTTATGTATTACTGGGCTAACAATCTCTTTGTTAACAGGTAACATTATCTCTGAAGAATGGAGCCCATCCTGTCCACATTACAGTTAATTGTATTTGATTTTTTCACTTATATTAGAGTGATAAACTGTTAATTACCAATGTTACAAAATATCTTTATAGAAAAAAATCAGTCTCTGATTATTCTTGCAAGACACTTTACTTGGTAGCCAGCAGCCAATTACTTTAAAACTTATATTAAGACAAATTAGGTGAAAAAAAATTTTTTTTTTAATTTTTTTAACATTTATTTATTTTTGAGATAGGGAGAGACAGAGCATGAACAGGGGAGGGTCAGATAGAGGGAGACACAGAATCTGAAACAGGCTCCAGGCTCTGAGCTGGCAGCACAGAGCCCGACGCGGGGCTCGAACTCACGGACCGTGAGATCATGACCTGAGCCGAAGTCGGCCGCTTAACCGACTGAGCCACCCAGGCGCCCCGGTGAAAAAATTTTTAAAAAGGCCTCATTTTTTTTTCTTTCACAGCCATAATAAGGGTGGGACATTTATCAATAAGCATAAATTGTCACGTGGTTTGTACATAGCAGTTTTCATGGATGAACATGGAAAAGCAAAACATATTAATTCTAAATATTGAAAGGCAAACTTCGCAATTTCTCTATTCATCCGTGATTTGATATGAGTTTGTATAGATTTAAGAACATATAATTTGTGATAGTGGATAGTGCCCTTTTTTGAGGGTAATACTCACAAAAATCCTTAGAGACTTTGGAAACTCAGCGAGCTAGACAGCTAGAAAACACAGGCAAGCGCCTACATGGTCAAGGTTTTCCCAACTGCACAGGTATGCCAACCCCTGTTACCCCTCTGGTGTGGGCTGTGATGTTCCTGTATACCTCTCCTTTAATTAGATAAACGAAACAGGCATGGACTGCTTGTGATGTGCACTGTAGGAAAAAAGCACATTAAGTACATCAGTGTGCTCCATAAAAGAATTAGAGCAATGATGTTTAAGGGAGAGCGTGGTATCAAACACATCAAAATTTTTATTCAGGGATGTGCTTAAAGGCAAATATGTTACGAAAAGAAAAATAAAGCATCGTCATGTGTATTTTACATCAGTGCCACACTCGTAATAAAATTATGGCATATTTTGTGACTCTTCATTGAATCAGAAATGTACGAAGAGTAATCACTGTGCTGGCTGACCCAGTCTTTCTTTTCTTTCTGTGTGTGTGTGTGTGTGTGTGTATGAGTCTATCAAGGTTTTGCTCTCAATCTCATGAAGGACAAAACGTAATCAAGCTTAGAAGTTTGTGCACATCTTTCACAGCTGTCAGAAGGGGAAAACGTTAAGTTCTGCTCAGGAAGAATGATGTTCTTATAGACTAATGTATATTTATGTTTGTTAAAGTAGTACATATATATGGTAATTAATCGAATAATATAAAAGACTTATGGAGAAAGCAATAGTATGAAACCATAATCCTATTTACTTTAAGTCTCACCTCATAGTTTTATTTTTGTTACTGGCTATAGCCATAATTACATTAAATGTACTTATACTTCTAATTCACCTCCTGTAGACTATATATTTATGAAAAACAAGAAAGCACCTTACGCAAATTTTCCTTCCTCTGAATTCTCCAGATGTTGGATACTTACATTACTAATTTATTTGTTTTATGGGAGCTTCTATAACTCCTTTCCTTTCTCCCCCTCCCCCTCCCTCCTTCCCTCTGTCTCTGTCTCTTTCTCTATTCAGGTACAATATAGTGATTCAACATTTCCATACATCACCTTGTGTACATCACAATAATTGCAGTTCTTAATCCCCATCACCTATTCCACCAATCCCTCCATGCACCTCACCTCTGGTAACCACCAGTTTGTTCTCAGTAGTTAAAGGTCTGTTTCTTGGCCTCTTTCTCTCATTTGTTTTTCTTTTGTTCTTTTGTTTTGTTTCTTAAGTTACAGATGTGAATGAAATCATATGGTATTTGTCGTTCTCTGATTTATTTCACTTAGCAATAATGGTCTCTAGCTCCATCCATGTCATTGCAAATGGCAAGATTTCATTATTTTTTATGGTTGAATAATATATATATCACATCTTCTTTAGCCATTCATTTATCAATGGATATTTGTGCTGCTTCCATAATTTGGCTATTGTAAATAATTCTGTTATTAAAATAAGGGTACATATATCCCATTGAATTAGTGTTTCTATATTTTTCGGGTAAATACACCATAGTGCAATTACTAGATCATAGGGTAATTCTATTTTTTGAGGAAATTCTATACTGTTTTACAAAGTGGCTGTACCAGTTTTCATTCCTACCAATAGTGCATGAGGATTCCTTTTTCTCCACATCCTCATCAATACTTGTGTTTTTGATTTTAGCTCTTCTGACAGGTGTGAGGGATATCTCATTGTGGTTTTGATTTGCACTTCCCTGATGATGAGTGATATTGAGCATCTTTCATTTGCCTGTTGGCTATGTGGATTTCTTCTTTGGAGAAATGTCTATTCATGTCTTCTGCCCATTTTTTAAATTGGGTTATTTGTTTTTTAGGTGTTGATTTGTGTAGCTTCCTTATGTATTTTTGGTACTAACCCTTTATCAGATATGTCATTTGCAAATATTGTCTCCTGTTCAGCTCTTGTAACTTTAACTTTCTTTAATGTTTATTTATTTTTGAGACACAGATCACGAATGTAAGAAGGGCAGAGAAAAAGGAAGACGCAGAATCTGAAACAGGCTCCAGGGTCTGAGCTGTCAGCAAAGAGCCTGATGCAGGGCTCGAACCCACGAGCTGTGAGATCATGACCTGGATTGAAGTGGGATGCTTAACTGACTGAGCCACCCAGGCGCCCCTGTAACTTTAACTTTTAAAAATTGTTTATTTGTTTTGAAAGAGACAGAATGCAAGAGCAGAGGAAGGGCAGAGAGAAAGGGAGAGAGAGAATCCCAAGCAGGGATTTGATTCTACGAACTGCAAGATTATGACCTGTGCCAAAATCAAGACACACTCAAGTGACTGAGCCACCCAGGCACCCCAGCTTCTGTAACTTTACATACACTTAGAACCCCATTTTCTGTTCCATCAACTACAAGCAGTGAGTACTTCTAGTCACTTCCCCCCTTTTTTTTCCTATAGGGGAAAATAGCTATACTTATTTCTATCTTATTTCCTATCTTTCCACATCATTCCTTCTGATAGTTATACTTTTATTTTTACTATTAAAGATAGTTTCATACAACTATAATATACTATTATTTTTACTATTAAATATACTTTTAAAATATTTTTTATTATTTTTTACTAAATTTTACTATATTTTTACTATTAAATATACTTTTAAAATATTAAATATTTTTACTATATAATATACTATTATTTTTACTATTAAAAATAGTTTCAATATTTACATTTCTTTTACAACTGCAATTACATCTTCTATGTTTGTTTATAGGTATACATGACAATAAATATACTTACCTTTTATGGTATGGTCATCTAGCTTACTGGAATTCAACACCCACCAGTGGCATCAGGCATCATTTTGTGGGCAAATTTTATGACCGTACCAGTATGCACAGCTGAATTTCATCCTTATTTATTTGTTAATTTTAAAAGTTGAAACTGATAGATTATAATTATAGTATGATGATTATTGAAATGTTTTCAGTGTCAGACAGTATAGTGACCAATATTATAACCAATTAGATTGACTCATTTCTTCCCAGTGTGTGATGTTGTGCTATTGGCCTTTGTCATTCTGCTCTCACATTTTGCCCATTAAACAAATGTTAACGATGATGAGGTGATGTGCTTGGCTTATGAATAATATTGACATAAATGATTGTCATAATTGTCATAAACTCTGCTTTAGTGGATAAGTACTAATAAATGAGAAGTAATTTGGATAAACCTCATCAAGTTAGGGATAATTTTAATTAAAAAGAAGATAAGGGATGAAAGCAATTTCAGAAAAAAGTACATGAGTACTAATGAAATATGCAGAAATATCAGCCACATTTTGGGCCAAATGAAAGTCCTCCAAGAATCTCCAGGTTAAGAAACTTTGCCTGAAGAGACACACATGTTAACTGTAGCAAAATGAATATTGGCTGTTGTTTCTAATAATATTATTTTCCAGATACCATTATTCTTCCTGAAAAGAGCTCTGAACAAATGATAGTCACTGTGGGTGCTCTCCTATAGAAAGATAATTTTCTGTTTTAAAAATTATTTTGGGGGCGCCTGAGTGGCTCAGTCGGTAAAGCGTCAGACTTCAGCTCAGGTCCTGATCTCGTGGTTCATGAGTTCTAGTCCTGCATCGGGCTCTGTACTGACAGCTCAGAGCCTGGAGCCTGCTTCAGATTATGTCTCCCTCTCTCTCTGCCCCTCCCCCACTCATGCTCTGTCCCTCTCTCTCTCTCTGTCTCAAAAATAAATAAAAACATTAAAAAATTAAAAAAAATATTTTGAAATATTATGGTAGGATATACATCATCAGTAGAATGTTGTAGAACCTATTATGATGTAAGCATGGGCATGGACACTTGTATGGTTTCCAGTTTTTGGTTTCTATGAATAGTGATGCTATAAATATTTGTATGCAAATCTTTGTTTTTTAATATGTGTTTGCGATTCTTTGGTGTATGTACCTAGTAATGGAATAATTGAGTTGTATGATGACTGTATGTTTATTTTTTTTAAAAGAAACTGACAAACTATCTCAAAGTGGCTATCCCATTTTATATTCCCACCAGCAATGGGTGAGGGTTTCATATCTCTGACTGTACTTGGTATTGTCAGTCTTTTGGATTATAACCATTCTATTGTATATACAGTGGTATGTTATTGCACTTTTAGTTTGTATTTCCCTAACTATGTGTTTTCCTATGATTAAAAGTCATTTATAAACCTTCCTTGGTGAACTATCAACTCAAATCTTCTGCTCATTTTCATCGAATTGTAGAAGATTTTTGTGTATTGTGGGTATACAAATCAGATATATCAGATATCTGTCTATCTATCTATATCAGATATATAATTTGGAAATAATTTCTTCCACTTAGCAAATTTATTTTTGAAATGTTGATTTCAAAAGTCTTTAATTTTATTCAAATACAATTTATAATTTTTTCTTGTAGGTATTATGCATATACCTCCATATGAACAATTTCACGGTGTTGAATGATGCCCATTAATAAACTAATAAAAAGCAACATTATTAAATTCTTTAGAGAGGAGAGTCTGAAGCTAATTCCATTTCCTAATTGTGAGATCTTGGATACATTTACATTATCATTTTTGCTTCAGTTTATTCATGTAATCAAAGAATAGTAATAGTTAAAACTCATATACTGTTTATGGCAATTAAATAACACATTAAAGTACAAAATACACATTAAAGCAAAACACCTTAGAATAATGTCTGACCTTTAAAAAGTGTTCAATAAACATTACCTAGTATATTCCTTTCTTAGGGTAACTATTAATAAAGTACCACAAACTGGGTGGTTGAAAACAACAGATTTATTTTTTCTCCCAGTTCTGAAGACTAGATATCTGAAATCAAATTACTGTCAGGGCCATTCTCTCTCTGAAGAGAAGAACCTTGCATGCTTTTCCTTTAGCTTCTGGTGTTCATAGTAATTCTCGATGTTCCTTGTCTTATAGGTGTATCACAGCAATCTTTACCTCTGTTGTCACATGGCATACTGTGCGTGCGTGTGTGTGTGTGTGTGTGTGTGTGTCTTCTCCACTTCCTATGAGGATTCACTTTAATGACTTCATCTTAAGTTGATTATATCTGTAAAGACCTTAATCTAAATAAGGTGGCGTTCACAGTTACGGGGAGTTAGAACATATCATTTAGGGTGACATAATAGAGCTTAACATTATTTTGATATTAATGACCTTAAATTAAGAATCTTTGCTCTAAATGCAAAATCAGTTAACTCTTAGGACAAGTGAGACTGTCGAAATCAGCACAATACAACACTGTTGTTCAGGCTTTTCATGAGAAGTCTATACTGAAGTATCTTTAGACTTGCAACCCTTGACTTCTGCTTAGGGTGTGGCAAAAAACAGTGGTTAATGGTTGAATCTGTAATAAGAATATTATTACGGATGTTGTACATACATCACAGAAACATCTTTTTGATTATCGCAGAAAGAAATCTCTTTATCTTTGACTAATAGTAAATGACAGCTTTATCTTGAAATCTGATGCTTGAATCTTAGACCCCATCAATTAAAGAAATTTTATGATTTTTTCTATTTTCTTTGACTACTGAGAAATTCAGTTAATTTTTTTTCTTCTCTAACAGATTGTGGCATGATCATTTGTGTATTTGTTTTAGTATCTGTCTACATTTTACTTTTCCCTCAAGCACCCAAGTATTCATTCTGTCTCTTTGTATTGTACACATTTTCTGTCACTACTTCAGAAATTTTGTAAAATGAAGTAAGGCTGGTATGCATCAATCAATTACTAAAAAATAGTCCCTTCAAACCTGTAACAATTTATTCATTCTTTAGAGAGTCAACCCATTCAAATTTGTAGTGAAGGGTTGGTCTTTGAAATTCCGTGTCTTCCTTAGAATGCTGTGCCCTCTTCATGGGGACAAGGAAGAGCACAGGGGCCATATTGGAGAAAGGCAAGTATTCTGAAGCGGACTAATCTGAGATGGAGGATTGCCTGTAGGTGACGTTGCAAAGGATCGAACAATGAGTTCATGAGTTCATATAACGAAAAAATCGCCAACAGTCTTATAAGGATTTTTGTAGTTTATTCCGCAAGCAACTAATAGGTACTAAATTTTTCTTCGCTACTGAAAAAGTAATGAGTTTTAACAGCATATGTCCAGTGCTGCTTTAAAAATTGACATTAAACAAGGTGCTAGAGGCAAAGATACTCATTCTGAAATTGTTGCGATAATTTAGTCTAAAGGTGAAAATCGTAATTAAGTCCCTGACAGTGAGAATAGTGAGAATTTATGAGAAACAAGTGAATACTTGTTACCTGGATACACTAGTCAGTCAGGTGTAAGGTTGAAAAGTAGGAGTCAGCAAAAAGAAAACTGTATCTAGAATAACTCTGAAGTGTGCCCCTTGAGTTTTAACTTTAAATCAGAGAGAATATACAGGAAATTGAATATGATTGAGTGAAATTTTTTGATTTTTTGAACTCCTGGGTTATAGGCAAATTTCTTTTGCCCATGGAAAGTATTTTCTTTCTGAAGAGCTAGAGAAGATGTTAAGGAATGGAAACTTAACTCTTCTCCTTCTTGTCATATATTCTGAATTCTTACCCATTACCTCCTCCAATTGCAAGCATCTGCTGAGGTTTTAGGCTGATGGAGAGAGGGTGATGATTAAGAACTCAGGCTCTGTGAAAAACTGATCTGGAGAGTGGGTGAAGAATTCTTCACATTTTGGACGGGGCAAGAGTCCAGGGACCGACAATAGAGAGATTTGGGGCAAGGATCAGAACATGGAAAACTTCAGGGTAAAGCTAGAATGTGAGAAATTATTTTTCTCTGGACAAAAAGACAATGCCTATTTGTTCGAACTGATTGCATCTCCCTTGTTCCCAAGAAGAAGAGGAAATGAAGAAGAGGCAGGTAGAATTCTCTCTGTCCTTAATGCTTCCTCCTAGTGCCCCAATAGGGAGCTAACATTTTTCATTATGATATGTTGAAAAATCACAAAACACACTACTGTGTAGCTGAAGTACCTGCTACCCACCAAGCAGACAAAATAATAAAATGTGCTGACAGGGATCATTAGACAGAAAGGAAAGGTGCAGTGAAATATTTGGAATAGCTTCTAATGAACTTGAGCTGCTGAAGACAGAAGGGAACTTGAAATAAAAATAGAAAGAGTATTTAATAAGATTAAAACATTTCAAAAGTTAGAGTTTTGATAAGACAAATGAAAATAAACTTGGCTGTGGGGGGAAAAAAGAGGTAGCAAAAGATATACAAGATCAAGGAAGCGAAAGGAAAACTCTTTGTCAATACGGAAGAGAATAAAACCATTATGAGAAAACAACTTCTGTAGATGTGTGGCCACAGAAGTAGGTTAAAGATGAGTTTCCTCAGTCAAGTCCTCCTCATTGGCAGAAAAACCCTCAAATCCAGGTTTATTACTTGATAGATACCAATCAAAGTGAAGCAGAATTCAATGAGGAACATTCCAACACAGAGAGAGGCAGAAAAAAAAATAAACTAGTCCAAATAATTAACTGCTTTTCATGGATAACAAGTTTCACAATTATAGACTGGCAATTCTAGTAAGCTCATCCAAATAATTGTTTGCCCTAAAACTGTCCCCACATACTTGACCTAACAGTCTCAAATAAATTGTTTGCATCAGTGTTCATAGACTCTCACCTATCTCCATTGCTAGGTAGAAAGTAGTACTACTATAACAAAAATAAATACAATACAATACAATACAATACAATACAATACAATACAATGCAATACATTTTTTAATAATTAAAACCAAGTTTAAATTTGAGCTATGAATCTGTCACTTTGTGTGAAAGGTGAGCTTGATTAGTGTTCAATAGGTACTGGTAAAAATTCTGCATCACTGTTTTTTGATTCTTCATGAAGGATATCTTTTAATCCCAGGTTTTGAGTTCTATAATCATCTGTTCTCCACTTCTGTTTTGTAGACACTGAATTAAAAGTGCCTCCAGAATAGATTTCAGGAGATAATTAGGATCTGGAGATAATTTTGGAATTATGAACATTTAGGAGTCACTAAAAATTAAGGGAGTAAATAACTTCTCGCAGGAAGAGCACGAAGAATAGGTAAAATGACAGATATAATAGAAATGATCATCAGAGATAGAAGGAGTAAGACATTTCATTCAATTTCTGGTCTCAACACTGTGTCTATGTCTTCTCACCTCCTAAGGCTTTCAGCTTCATGGAAAATAGAGTCACAGAAGCAGTGGTAGAGGACTTATTTTCTTCCTGATAGAGTCTGGACGAGTCCTACCTTAGCCCCTGCTTTTCAGTAGTATTGTCAGGTCCAAGTCCCTGACTTCTGGAACCATTCTATTAACTCACTCTTCTGCAGAAGATGGGCGACCCTCTGCAGGCTTTCAGACTCGCACTAAGCAAGTCAAGAGTTTCAGCCTTGCTCACCCACTTTGGATTTTGTTCTTGCTTCATTATGTTTGTGCTCCGTAAAGATGTTTATTTTACTTTTTTTTTTTTAATTTTTTTTTCAACGTTTATTTATTTTTTTTGGGACAGAGAGAGAGAGACAGAGCATGAGCGGGGGAGGGGCAGAGAGAGAGGGAGACACAGAATCAGAAACAGGCTCCAGGCTCCGAGCCATCAGCCCAGAGCCTGACGCGGGGCTCGAACTCACGGACCGCGAGATCGTGACCTGGCTGAAGTCGAACGCTCAACCGACTGCGCCACCCAGGCGCCCCTATTTTACTTTTTAAAAATGACTTTAAACTTTTTTTTCCATTTTCATACACCATTTTCTGAAGCAGCAGTAAAATTTAAAGCTTAAAAATCCAAAACGTCTTAATAAGAAAATCATAAATTTTTTTTTAGAACATGAGGAGATCTTAACTATTAAATGTGTTGTTACAACAGATGGGAGGTTAGCAAAATTCCTGCGATTTAAGTACATCACGAATGGAAATTTGACATCAAGAGGGTACTGAAACATGGGGAGGTGTTTAACAAGTTCCCCCACCATACACACACAAATTATGTTACTCATTTGTCTGAGATCCAAACCAAATATCCTGATTTCTTCTTTTGCTTATTTTAATTCACCATACTGACTTCCACATAGAGTTGGAAGCAGGAAAAAAAGAAAAGTAAAAGTTGAATAGAGTAAGTGAAATCCTTTCTTCTAAGCTCAACTCAAGAACCTGGAGAAAATTATTTCTCTTTTAGCCAAGCAAGGTTTCAACATTGTAAGTAGCAACTCTATTATATATTAAAGCTTCTCTATGCTTCTGTGGTATGATTCAAGGATATGCCATAAATAATAAAATGATATATAGATTACGGTGCACTCCATCTCCATGGCGGGGGGGGGGGGGGTGGGATGGGGAGGGGAGAAATTAGAAATGATCTCTCACTGTATACCAACAAAATTTCCTTTTTTGCCTTGTACAGCAGTGTGATTGATGGCCCTGTGTAATATTGAAAACAGAAAACTGGCTCATTCTAAGATCACAGACAAGGGTTAAGATCTCCTGGGACCCCTTATTACTGGTTTGTTTTGTGACCCTGGCAAAGCACGTAAATCCCTTATTAAAGTGCTTCTACAGGTCTGTATCTTGATAAGGTTGCCTCAACTTAGTTCCTCTATTCCTTTTACTTATTCATTTTGTATTCTTTTCATCCTCCTTTCAGCTTTTGGAGAAGAGTAGATTTGGATGCTTTTAACCACTTCATTCTCTACGCTGTACTTCAAGTTCTGCGAAGTGCAATTGATAGCCTTCCAGAGCAAACTTTTCCTAGGGAAATGAGTGACTTTTCATGCTCTTTGAAATTAACATTTGGAAATCAGGAAGAAGGGAAAGGAAGCTGGATTCTTAGCCTCTATGTAATAATGAGTTCCTTGCTATAAACCAAATGAGTTAATTGCATCCATAGGAACAATTTAATTTAATTTAACTCAAATGTGAACAGAGAGATGTCTGAAGGCATCAAATCACACCTGGAAAGGAAAAAGTTGTAATCTTCCTCATTAAGCTAAATGAGGAAATGGCCCATTTTAAGAATGACTTGTGATGCCTTCAGCAATATGACCCAAATTTTCTTTTTAAAATAATCTGCAATGTAAAATCACTGATTCATCTTCAATGTTTTGTTTATAGTTGAAAGTCTAGATTATATTAAATATGTAAAGTTGGGCCAAGGTTTTAAAATGTGACATTATCCACTAAACTATTGGTATTTGATATATAAACAACTAACGAAGTGGGTAAAAATGTGCATCATATGCTATCAATAATCATTTTAAAGAGTTGCATACAAAGAACTTCCACAATTATTACATGTTTTTACTCCTAGAGCCAACACTGGGAAAAGTAAGGATTTTCATATCATTTTACCAATAAAAAAACATGAAACAGAAAAAAGTTAAGCAGTTTTATTTAAGTCAGTTACTAAAGCATTGTAGAAAGAAGCATGTGCATGAAAAGGAGGAGTTCACAGGTTGAAAATATTGGGAGGGAAGAACTTTTTTTCCCTTGCTTAATGAGATAAAGGTCAGAACCTTCACTGACAAAGGGGTCTGACAAGTGTACTGGAAAAGTCATCATCATTGGGTTGGGTAGCTCACAGGTTGTCTTCTCATCTGGGAGAAAGGGAAAGGTAAGGAAATACCAGCCACAACCTTATGATTCTAAATACGTTGGTTTTTGACCTGAAAATATGGAACTTTCTCTTGAGGGTGACTAGTTCTTTAAATTGTTCAATTTCCCTCCCTCCCTCAAATTTCCATTGAACCGTTTGAAATTCTTCAACATGTTGTGAATTTTAATTGATATGCTCTTATATATCTTTGTGGTTTAGCCTTGTCACTAATTATGGAATATGAATTCTTCAAATATCCAGGTAGAATGAAGGGTTTGGATTCACAGCAGGTTGAAAAATATTATGTAAGCTGCAGTGTCATATGCTTGCTCAGTGGTCAGACTAAATGATCACAATGAGGCCAGAATTTTATTGATTTATTTTTGCCTATTTGTTTTATTTTTATTTTTTTTAAATAAAAGCATCAGGGGCGCTTGGATGGCTCAGTTGGTTAAGCGACCAACTTCAGCTCAGGTCATGATCTTGCAGTTCACGAGTTTGAGCCTCATGTCAGACTCTGCTGACAGCTCAGAGCCTGGAGCCTGCTTTAGATTATGTGTCTCCCTCTCCCTCTGCCCCTTCCCTGCTCATGCGCTCTCTCTCTCTCTCTCTCTCTCTCTCTCTCTCTCTCAAAAATACAGTAAACATTTAAAAAGTTAAAAATATAAAGGCATTATATTTATGTATATAGGTATGTATAATATTCATATATGTAATTTGTATTTATCCAAGATATTTCTTTCTCTCTCTCTCTCTCTCTGTGTGTGTGTCACACACACACACACACACACACACACTCCAGGCCTTAACAGCATTACATTGCTCACTGTCCTTGAAAAGATAAATGGATAACTTATAACCGTAATTATACATACTCACTGGTGTAATGAAGAGAATTAGAAAACGTGTACACAATAACAGTGCAGGAGAGAGGAATCATAATTGGCAACTATTAATCTAATAGAGAGAAAAAGGGACGGCTGGAATAATTAACACACGCCACACAGAGTGATCGTTTATGATAAGGATGACTGAAAAGACAGCAGCATTACTTAGATTTCCCCACTGGCAAAGAAAGCCAGAGTAAAAACAAAATGAATCTTTGACCCAGACAGCAAGCCATCGTGTGTACTGAGCTGTGGTGAAAGTAGCCTCTTTAGGAATTCATTTGGTAATTTGCCTTTAGCCCCTGCGTTTACAACTAAAGAATCCCATATTCTTGCTTCTTTTCCTAAAATTTGATCGGCAGCACACTTATAAAAATAACACAAATTATATTTAAAACAATTTTGACCTTGAACATCAAAAGAACCGCTTATTTTACCAGCAAAATGAACGTATTCAGAGTCGCAGAAGAATTACAATTCAGGGCATGCCAGCTATGGTAAACCATAGGCAAGTCTGGAGGAAAAAAAGAGGAATTTTATCTTATAGAGGAAAAGGAGAAAGTCGGGAGGGGCTTGGAATAAGTCTGTTGGAGGAAAGTGGGAGTTCAAGGTGGTGATATTGGCTGAGTTGTGGCAGTTTCTCATTGGCTGGGCTGTTGCTGGGAAAGAAGAAAGTCTTTCCTTTTGCTGGGGTAGTGTAATGAACTTCCTCCTGCCTAAGAACATGAAATAAACATCTATGGAAAGTTTGTGCATGACAGCTCCCTCTTCATGGCTTTACAACTCCATTTTATTTTATTTTTTCATTAAAAAATTATTTTAAATGACTCACGGACAAATCATGCATCATTCATCATCAATGGAGAGATTAAATCTACTCACATAGCATATATACAGGGACATAACATAAATGTGAAAAAAGGCCTCACATGGCTGAGATAGTGATCATTTGCTTATTATTTTGACATTCTCTCTACATATAAGTAAACCATTATAATCAAATGAAATTCAGGTGATTTTTGAGTTTTATTTATTTCCAGTTTATTATTTTCAATAAAAATTGCAGGTGTCATGAAAAATACAAGACAGGCTTGAGGGAAGCATTTTTAGAAGGCTTTTAAGCTAGTCTTATGAAAAAAAACAATCCATATGAATCATTAGATGAGAAATAGTGAAATATATCTTTAAAACTCTTCTGCTTTTTGTATTTTTTCTTAAGTAATATTAAAACGCCTGATGGATATTTCCCATTGCATCCTTTCCAGTATTTGTTTCCAAGAATCAATTTATGAACATGGAAAACTAGGAACATTCAATTAAAAAAAAGTTTTTGTTATCTGAAAATGACTTTTAATTCCTATGTTGTTAAAAAAAACACCACTACATTTTGATTTTTGTATTTACTTGCATAATATTGTGAAATTCAAAGAGAGCAAGTACTATTACTTGCTTTGAAATTTCTAATCAGTCTGGCTCCATAACTAAGCATGAACTATTTTACAAGGGAAATTAAAATAGGAGATCCAGGGGCGCCTGGGTGGCGCAGTCGGTTAAGCGTCCGACTTCAGCCAGGTCACGATCTCGCGGTCCGTGAGTTCGAGCCCCGCGTCAGGCTCTGGGCTGGTGGCTCAGAGCCTGGAGCCTGCTTCAGATTCTGTGTCTCCCTCTCTCTCTGCCCCTCTCCCGTTCATGGTCTGTCTCTCTCTGTCCCAAAAATAAATAAACATGGAAAAAAATAAAATAAAATAGGAGATCCAAAAGCAGGGTACTCTTCATTTTTTGAGTTAAAATATATCTACTTTGGTAACGCTTATATTTGTTTTCTCATAATGCCTCACCAATTTATTTATGTGTTTACCCTGTCTTGTACTTAACTGCTGTATTTTTGTCCCACCAACCTCAGTAACCTCTTTCCCAGATTGTTTAATCTTACACCCCTTTTCCAAATTATTTTCTCTTTCATATCCATGGATGATAGAATATTGCATTTAAATCCATGTGGTGTAAATAAAGTGGATATATTAAACATGCTTGTGTATTTTATTTTATCATTTCCAATGGAAAAAAAATGGACTGCTGAATTAAGTTCAAACACTATTTCTCCTAGGAAGTGAAAGTTTTCATTTATATTTTGCATACTCTTCAGTATAAATGCTTCCCTCTGGATACACTGCATTCTTTGCTGTTTTCCTGTATAAAATCCACTGATTGCAGCTTTCCTGTGTTAATCTGTGAAAATTCTACAAATTCTTCAATGCCTATCCAAATACCATTGATTCATACGGACTGTCCTTACTTCACCCCAACACAATGTCACAGCAGTTTTACTCATCTCACTCTAACGCTGTTTTCCTGTATAATCATCTTGATACTTTTAAGACTTTGGTTTTGTGTTTCTTGTTTTTGTTTTTTTTTTTTTTACCTGTTGTTCTTCTCAGTTTGTTTGGTTTTATCCCCTTTAAGATATTCTATTCTTTTTATTTTTAAGAGGTATAAGCAAGCCCTTGACCACATGCCTCCTGTTTCTTATTTCTAAAGCAGAATTAGTAATAATAATCATAATTTATTGAACATTCCTTATAAGGTAGATACTGTGGTAAATATATACATTATCTCTTTTACTCTATACAAAAATCCTGCAAAATCATTACTATTATTTCTATTTTATAATAAACAATCTTCCCAAAGTTTTGATTCAGGATTGAAACTCAGGTCTTTTTGACTTCAATGTCCCTAATATTAACTACTATGTTACATTTGCCTGCCTATACTACAGATTCTAAATTGAAATATAATAGTTTATATATTATGTAATTATTTTCAAATTGGGTGTAATAGCCAATAAAACTACTTATACAAATTTTCAAATATTCCTTATATATAAATAAATGTAGGCAACAAATAACCTTTTAAAAGACTTGCACTATGGGGCACCTGGGTGGATCAGCAGGTTGAGCGTCATCTGACTTTGACTCAAGTCATGATTTCACGGCTTGTGAGTTTGAGTCCCACGTCGGACTCTGTGTTGACAGCTCAGAGCCTGGATTCTGCTTCGGATTCTGTGTCTCTCTCTCTCTCTCTGGGCCTCCCTTGCTCATGCTCTGTCTCTCTTTCTCTCAAGAATAAATAAAACATTAAAAAAGAAATTTAAGAGTTGCACGATGGTTATGGGCCCATCAGAGAACTGAGGTCATGGAGTAAACTGCCTAATCAAAATTTGGAGAGTCACCCATTTCCACAGAGTTGTAACTAAGAGTTGCTCATATGAGAGAGAAAACACTGCATCCACAAACAGGTAGGAGCATTTATGTAATTTTGATCAAATGTGGACTTGTCTGAGAATGAGAAACACCTAGGGGCTATAGTCTTAGCAACCATGTCTATACACACACACACACACACACACACACACACACATACACACACACCACATGCAAACTTCTGTGAGCTTTCTCTACAGGAACTCCATTGGGTTCTCACAGTAAAGACTGAGCAAGATTCCCTCCTGGCCCTGACAGGGACAGGGAAGAGTGACCATTATAAAATATGCCGAGAGGCTTCTTCGTGTGAAACCTGCACTCTCCGGTTAATGGGAATTGCCAAGAACTCAATGTTGAAAAGTTGTGCCAGCTGGGAGAAAGATTTTCTTCCCCATTCAAATCCTCTCTAACTTTCCTGAGTCACTTACAAAGCCGGGCAGGAGCATAGTTAGCCTAAGACAGGGCTTTAAGACAATAGATTGCAGCCAGGAAAAATAGTAAGGAAATATATATATACAAACAAACAAAACAAAAAACAAACAAAAAACTTATACAACTAGAGGAAAGGTAAGAAACACTAGTGAAGGCCACAGTCTTGAAATACAGACTCACTAAAAGACAGACATTTAATTGCAAAATTATAGAATACTTGTGTAGAAATGAGTAATGGGAGACCTTACTAAAATGGTGGTTTCAGCGGCAGGGGGAACCCTCACACCTTACCACTAGTAGTCAATCGCAGACCCAACAGGAAGAGACTGACTTGACCTTGTATGTGGATGATACTCTACTATTCTAGCTAGAGAAAAAGATGTATTCCTTATCTCCCTCTACCCCCAGCCCTCCACAGGGCAAGAGCTCAGCCAATGAAAAGCCCTATATACCCAGTTTACTCCAACGGACTTTCAGTTTATAACATTCTTCCCAATTTACACTTTTCTCCTTAAAAAGTGTACCTTCCTGGGGCACTTGGGTGTCTGACTTCAGCTCAGGTCATGATCTCACGTTTTGTGGGTTCGAGCCCTGTGTCGGGCTCTGTGCTGACAGCTCAGAGCCTGGAGACTGCTTCGGGCTCTGTGTCTCCTTCTCTCTCTGTCCCTCCCCCACTCTCACTTTGTCTCACTCTGTCTCTCAAAAATAAATAAATGTAAAAAAACAAATAAAAAAAGAAAAAGTGTACCTTTCTTTGCTTCCCAGACTTGACTCTTGTCTGTCCCAGATTGCCGTTCTTTTTTACTCCTTTATAAAGTTATATTTTGTTGGTAAAGTAACTAGCATTTTTAAAATTTTTATTGTTAACATTCTTTTTCCATATACTTTATCACCACCTCATAGAGCTCCAGTGTAATAACAGTGGACTACAAGTGAATGAGATGCAAGACACGGAATGTCTCTGAAGGGCAGTATCTAACGAAGCCCAGAGCCAAGAGGAGAGGGAAAAAAATAAACACAAAATACTAAACTAAAACTATGGAGGGCTTGTAACATTTGGCACCTATAAAAAAGAGCAAGTATTAAATACAGTTTAGTTTCTAACTAGAGTAACAAAAGCTTCATACTACTTCAATATATTATGAATTCACAATTATAAAATATTCTATCCAACAATAGCAGAATACACATTCTTATCAAGCTCACATGGATTATCCACCAAGACAGAGCTCATTCTGGGCCATAAAACACATCTCAACAAATTTAAAGAATAAAAACCTTACAAAGTATAAGTTGAAAACAGGAGGGAATTAAATGAAAAGTGTATAACATAAATAAGTTAGAAAGTGCCCAAATATTTAGAAATTAAACAACATATTTCTAAGTAGACCACTGATGGAAGACATCTCTAGATAAATTAAGAAATATTCCAAACTGGGGCATCTGGGTATCTCGGTTGGCTGAATGTCTGACTTTTGATTTTGCCTCAGGTCAATGTCCCAGGGTCATGGGCTCCAGCCCAACATCACTGCTTAAGATTCTCTCTTTCTCCCTCTTTCTCTCTTCCTTGCTCACACAATCTCTCTCTTTCAAAAACAAACAAAAAAATAAGAAATATTTCAAACTAAATAAAAATTAAAAAATAAGCCTTATCA
The DNA here is from genome assembly GCF_018350175.1 of Felis catus. Lineage (NCBI taxonomy): Eukaryota > Metazoa > Chordata > Mammalia > Carnivora > Felidae > Felis > Felis catus. Next base: position 33,501,586 of record NC_058376.1, read on the forward strand.
ATATTTGTAGGATACAGTTAAATAGTAATTAAGAGAAACTTATGCTTGGTCTATATATTAGAATGGAAAAAAAAATAAATGACCTAGATTTCCATCATATAAAATTATAGAAAGATGAATGTATCAAATATAGAGTGAATGAACTTTGAAAAAGGAAATCAATAGAAAAAATCAACAAAACCAAGAGTTAGGTCTTTGAAAAGATCAATAAAATTGATGAATCTCTAGCCAAAATAACATAGAAAAAAGAGAAAGTATACAAATTGCTAAGACCAGAAATATATGAGAGGTAATCTATATTGGTCCAACAGACATTAAAAAATAAGAAAAAATACTATAAATAACACCATGATCATAGACTTGATAACTTAGATGAAATGGGCCAATTCCTTGAAAGACATTTTTGAAAGTTCCTCAAGTAGTTCAACATAGTCTTATTATACATCCAGAAATGGTGCTTCAAGGAATTTACCAACTTACTTAAAAACATATGTCTTCACAAAAACCTGCATGAGGCACTTTATAGCAGCTTATTTATAACTGAGAAAAAGGGAAGCTAGCAAATATCCTCCTATAGATGAACAAATGAATCACAGTGAATTACTACGATGTAATAATATTCATCTAAAAAGGCAATTAAATATCAAATTAAATCATACAAAAACATACATGAGTCTTCAATTCATGTTGCTAAGTGGAAAAAAACAGGCTGAAAATGTTGTATTCTTTATTATTACATTTATATGATATTCTGAAAAAAGCAAAGATATAGACTTAGTAAAGAAATCAATGGAAGACAGAAGTTTGAGGAGAAGTAGTGAATATATGGAAATTCAGAAGATTTCTTAGAGAAGTTAAATGATTTTGTATGTTATTGTATTGGTGGATATATGTTGACACAATGCATTTTTCAAAACCCATTAAATTTTAACACCAAAAGTAAAATTTAATATAAAAAATTAAAAAAAAATCTTTTAGGAAGACAGAGGAACAAGAAAAAAGCGAATTGTATTACAGATGTATGAAATAGCCTCATAAAAGTTGAGGGAGGGATAGTTTAAGTAATTTTGGAAACGAGTGGAGCCTATAAGACTAAAAGAAAGAACTTTACATAAGCACTGTACTTTGCCTGCAAAAATTCTGTCCACAATGGGTACGAGTTATCAGTTCTGAAACCACTACACATGTACATTGGAATTGAACATTTAAGGAAATGGATGCCATATGTGGATACCAGGTTCCTTGCTATTAGAGTAGGAAATTAAAAACAAATAAAGGGATAAGGCTTGAATGATCCACATAGTATCAATTAGGGCTACAGACATCAATATAAAGACGTGCTGGTTCGATGTAGATACAGAAGACACACAAGAGAATGTTAAGCGATAGGGATATATACATACAAGTCAGTAGACACACATGTATGTCCTTGTTGCGTCAGTTGAGAGGGCTTAGAGCCATGAGACCCTAGTAGCGGTAAACATTCTTTATATCCCGGTACTGCTTTCCCCGATTCCCTAATAAAATGAATTATAGGATTTTTGAAGAAAGGGCATATTTTAGGGCTGGGACAGAAAGCATACAAGACACACTTGGAACATATAGTGCCAGAAAGTAAGGAAGTGCTCAAAAATATATACCACAAAGGAGGGACACAGGTGACAACTAAAGAGCCCCCAATGGCCAAAGCCAGAAAATTTTACAGAGCTAAAATTGTGTTGGATTATAATTCACAGTATAAAATAAATATCGACGAGTCCAGGCTGATATAAATAAACAATTGAATATCTAAATGGGTAATAAGAGGCAATTCTCTTTGTAGAAGGCTTTCAAATAATTTATGTAGCTACTGCCTGAAATAAGTAGAACATTATTCCCCACTCTCTACATCTGGGCTTTAAATTGTGATTTTTCTACCAATGAATATAGAATGTAAGGGGGAATGTAAATTTACAATGAAAACATCTGTACGTTGGCCAGGTGATCAAGGTTAGCATCAATAGTGATAAGTCGTGATAGTGTGTACCCTTGATATAACATGATAAAAATGGTACTTGATCTCTGTTGTCATTCTTTCAAACAAAACATAACTCTAATGTAATCAGGGGGGAAATGTAACACAAACCTAAATGGAGGGACAATCTATAAAGTACCTGACCAGTATGTTTCAAATCTGTTTAGATCCTTAAAAACCAGGAAAGTCTGGGGCGCCTGGGTGGGTCAGTCTGTTAAGCATCCAAGTCTTGATTTTGGTTCAGGTCATGGTCTTGTGGTTCATGAGTTTAAGCCCCACCTCGGGCTCTGTGCTGATAGTGTGGAGCTTGCTTGGGTTTCTCTCTCGCCCTCTCTCTCTGTCCCTCGCCCCCCCCCCCCCGCCCCGCTCTCTCTCTCTCTCTCTCAGTCTCTAAATAGATAAATAAACTTAAAAAACAAAAACAAAAACAGGAAAAGTCTGAAAAATTGCCACAGGCTAGAGGAGCTGTACGTGAAATTTGGCATGATGAGAATCTATCTACAGAAATGGTACGTTCAGTAAAATTGAAAACATATGAATAAAGTATGGACTTTAGTTAATGACAATCTATGAATATTGGCTCATAATTGAGGCAAATTTATCTTATAAGCTGTTATTAATAGGGGAAAAATTCATATAAGGTGTGTGAGTATTCTCTGTACCATATCAACTTTCATGGAAATCTGAAACTATTCTAAACTCAACAGTATATTTTTAAAAGATAGACGAATGATTTGAATAAGCACTTCCACTGGGAAGATGTATGGATGGCGAGGCAGTACATGCAAAGTTTCTCAAATGTATTTCTCCTTAAGAAAACATAATTACAAACACAATGAAAGACTACTACAGACCTGTTGAAATGACTAGAAGTAAAAAGTATAGAAGCACCTGGGTGGCTCAGCCAGTTATGTATTGCACTCTTGATGTCGGTTCAGGTCACGATCTCATGGTTCCTAAGATCAAGCCCAGCATCACGCTCCATGCTGACAGTGCAGAGCCTGCCTGGGATTCTCTCTGTCTCTGTCTCTGTCTCAAAATAAATAAATAAACATTAAAAACTAAAATTAAAAAGTTTGAACACATCACCTGATAGTGAGGATGTGGACGAACCGGATCTCTCATACACTGCTGGTGGGATTTTAAATGCACAGATTTGAAAAGCAGCTTGGAAGTCTCTTAAAAAGTTAATCATTTCCCGACTGTTAGATGTGACTATCCCACCCCTAGCTATTCACTCAATCTCTCCTTCAATGGTTATAACCAATATGTGTTAACGAGTAATTCTGAAACCAATCCCTGTCTCTCTCTCTCTCTCTCTCTCTCTCTCTGCCTCCCCGACACAATTTAAACCATTATCCTATATGAAGACTTAGTCTATTCAAATAGTTTTGTTACAAGGAGAGTGCACTAATTTTTCTTTCAAAGTCAAGCCTATGATTCCTTCAGGAAAATGTAGATAAATTGTATATAAAGCTAGAAGAAATCTGAGAGATTACTTAGTAAATTCATCTCATTTTATAAGTAGGGATACTTAGAGAAAAGAATATTTAGATGGCCAGTCCTAACTCTCACATGCAATGACAGTAGAAAAAGAATTAACATCCAGGTTTGCCACTTTCTCTTTTTATACCTTCTAGAATTACCATTGGAATACGATAGTTTATCCACTATATTCATCTCCAAGGAATGTATTGTTTGATCTATGTTTTTGAAATTTCTTCATTTTTAACTATATTTACTGATTTACAGCTTTACTTTTTCATCCATGTTAAGATGCACTTTAATACATTTATCACATTTATTTAATTATTCCATAGTGTTCCATAGAGTTTATAGCACAAATAAGGATAAATTCTAATCTTTGTTCAGCTTCTGCTCACACAGTAGGCTAAAAGTCTTATTTTTCTGAGGAGAGAGGGATAAGAAATGAGAAGTTAGTACTTGGAAAGGACCTCTTTTTGGAAGCTGGTAACATCCTTTTTTTTAATTTTATTTATTTATTTTTTTATATGAAATTTATTGACAAATTGGTTTCCATACAACACCCAGTGCTCATCCCAAAAGGTGCCCTCCTCAATACCCATCACCCACCCTCTCCTCCCTCCCACCCCCCATCAACCCTCAGTTTGTTCTCAGTTTTTAACAGTCTCTTATGCTTTGGCTCTCTCCCACTCTAACCTCTTTTTTTTTTTTTCCTTCCCCTCCCCCATGGGTTCCTGTTAAGTTTCTCAGGATCCACATAAGAGTGAAACCATATGGTATCTGTCTTTCTCTGTATGGCTTATTTCACTTAGCATCACACTCTCCAGTTCCATCCACGTTGCTACAAAAGGCCGTATTTCATTTTTTCTCATTGCCACGTAGTATTCCATTGTGTATATAAACCACAATTTCTTTATCCATTCATCAGTTGATGGACATTTAGGCTCTTTCCATAATTTGGCTATTGTTGAAAGTGCTGCTATGAACATTGGGGTACAAGTGGCCCTATGCATCAGTACTCCTGTATCCCTTGGATAAATTCCTAGCAGTGCTATTGCTGGGTCATAGGGTAGGTCTATTTTTAATTTTCTGAGGAACCTCCACACTGCTTTCCAGAGCGGCTGCACCAATTTGCATTCCCACCAACAGTGCAAGAGGGTTCCCGTTTCTCCACATCCTCTCCAGCATCTATAGTCTCCTGATTTGTTCATTTTGGCCACTCTGACTGGCGTGAGGTGATACCTGAGTGTGGTTTTGATTTGTATTTCCCTGATAAGGAGCGACGCTGAACATCTTTTCATGTGCCTGTTGGCCATCCGGATGTCTTCTTTAGAGAAGTGTCTATTCATGTTTTCTGCCCATTTCTTCACTGGGTTATTTGTTTTTCGGGTGTGGAGTTTGGTGAGCTCTTTATAGATTTTGGATACTAGCCCTTTGTCCGATATGTCATTTGTGAATATCTTTTCCCATTCCGTTGGTTGCCTTTTAGTTTTGTTGGTTGTTTCCTTTGCTGTGCAGAAGCTTTTTATCTTCATAAGGTCTCAGTAATTCACTTTTGCTTTTAATTCCCTTCCCTTTGGGGATGTGTCGAGTAAGAGATTGCTACGGCTGAGGTCAGAGAGGTCTTTTCCTGCTTTCTCCTCTAAGGTTTTGATGGTTTCCTGTCTCACATTCAGGTCCTTTATCCATTTTGAGTTTATTTTTGTGAATGGTGTGAGAAAGTGGTCTAGTTTCAACCTTCTGCATGTTGCTGTCCAGTTCTCCCAGCACCATTTGTTAAAGAGGCTGTCTTTTTTCCATTGGATGTTCTTTCCTGCTTTGTCAAAGATGAGTTGGCCATATGTTTGTGGGTCTAGTTCTGGGGTTTCTATTCTATTCCATTGGTCTATGTGTCTGTTTTTGTGCCACATCCTTTTGATAAATACAGTATTTCCCATTTCTGACATAAGCACTAACACAAACAACCTTGTTATATGTCTGATTCACAGACATATATCTTTTTATCTCGCAGAAATATTCCAAGGAATACAAGTGTTGTTTTATAGATATGTTCTTCTGTAACTTTACTAGATAAAGCCAAATTAGCTGATAAAGAGCTTTTTCCAGTTTAAACACACAACAGCAGTGTATTAGAGTTTGTGATTCTTCATATTGATCAACATTGGTTTAATCCTACACATCAATGTGAAAAGAACTTAAAGGTGAATATGGGCAAAACATCAGAACAGTATATTCCCAGAAGAGGAAACTGCTCAACAAATTTATAAATATGTCCTAAATGTAATAATAGCCATGAATATGAATATATGATCATGAGACCCTCTTTCATATCCATATGTAAAACAATACAAATGTTAATTATAATTTTAAATGTTCCATTTTAAAATATGTGGTTTGTTACTTAGATAAATAGCTACAAACTGCAAGAAAAATATTATGGAGTTTAAGTGCAAAATGCCGCATCTAAATAAGTCCATATCTTTTGATCTAGGACAATTAATCTTTCTGTCTCTGCATCTACCCCTGAAAATGGGAATTTTAGTGTCTATCTCATGTTGTCATTAAACTTACACACACACAAAAAAAAAAACAAAAAAAAAAAAAAACAAAAAAAAAAGAAAGAAAGTATGTGAAAGGCTTTGTCAAACACTGATAGGAACAAGTAAATGCTAGCCAAGATTTTTAGCACTATTCTCATAATTATCATTAATAAATCTCTATTCAATTAATGAAAATGTAAGGGCCGACCTTCTCTTCCAGCAGCATCACTCCTGATAAGTATACCTATTATGCTTCACTGTTGAGACCTATTCAAGTAAAATTGGCAATGGGTTGAAATGCTTCAATAAACAAAGAAGGCAGAGAAAAAACTGTTGCTGGCATAAATTCTTGCAGTTATTCAAAGAAGCACAATAGAGCCAATCCGTTATAAATCCTCTTTATGTTGGAGCTTAGTGGCCATCTTGGTGATTACTATTTAATATAAATTTTCTGCATATCACTAGAGTCTGTGTCCTAGTTTTAAAATACTCCTTCCTGGAGAGCTATGAATCTTTGAGAAAATAAGTATATTTCAGCATAAATAAAGCATACAATCACTAAAGATTAAACAAAGGCATTTACTTACTATGTGCACGTACAAAAGCTTAAGTGAATACATAGATGGTTTCACAAATGGTAGACAGACACATACATACATACATAGATTAGAGGAGTCAAGTAGCTAGTGTGGAGGAATAATTATAATTATAATCTCATACATGTTGATAGCCAACATTTATAGAATTGTTACAAAGCTCCATATAGTATGCTAAGGGTTTACATAAACTATTTTAGTTAAATATCATAACACTTCTATGCCACAAACACTATGGGTTTCCCTTATTTATAGATAAATAAACTGAGGCATACAGAGATTAAATAATTTACTCAAGACCCTAAGCAGTGAGAGTAAAGCCAGGATCATTTCCGTGTTCTTTCAGTTCCCAAAACCATGGTCTTAACACGTTTCATTTCTTCACTGTACTGACAAAAATGGCTAAGTCATCTGAAACATTTTCCTTGTGATATTAAACCTAAAAGTTCTCAATTCATAGACATTCGGGGTTTGGCCGTAATATTTAGATGTGTTGGTGGTTTTGTCCTTATTCTTTAATAAATAAAAGATTTTAAATTGGAAAGGCCAGATGATAGAATTCAGTCCTTAAACAATTTTGAAATGTCAAAAAGAAGGCAGAAGGATGGAGCGACTGAAAGAAGAGAGGGAAGAGGAAGGAAGGAAGGAAGGAAGGAAGGAAGGAAGGAAGGAAGGAAGGAAGGAAAAAATTCAGATGTCTTAAGGTCTATCTTCTGAACTACATATAAATATTCTGAATTTTGTTCATTGTCCAATTAACCAGAATCAAAGTGAAAATAAATTAGACTTAATTTATTAACAGCAGCAATCTTAAAATGGAAACAAATTTCATTCTAATTTCAGTTAGAATTCTGTTGACGACTTGGATGTGTGGAAATGCAGAATATGTAATAGTTTCTCTGGATGTTGATTTCCTACTTCATAAAACAAGGAAATTGACTTACATTATGCTTCTAGTTCTAATATAAGATCTAAGATTTTTTTCCACATATTATGTTGGTGGGGGGGAGGGGGAGTAAGAGATTGACACAAAGAATGTTAAGAAAATAAATGGACTAGTGAATCCATAATTATTTTTATGACTACCACAGGGCATAATGAAGAATCACTGTGATTTTACTCTACAGAAATTTCAATGCTCTCTGCTGTGCTGAGCATTAGGGAAAAAAAATGATACAAGTGCCAGTTCCTACATTTACAAATCTATACAGACTAATTAGCAATTAAATGGAAATTTTAATAAATGCTATGAATCAAGCCTAATTGTATATTCTGTCAGCTAGCTCTGATGTGAGAAATGCCGTTCCATACTTTTTCTCTATTACTTTGAATAATTGAGAATAAAGTGGGTGTGAATTGCATAACACTTCCTCAGTGCTTCAAAAACATCAAGGAAATTCACAACTCTTCTATCACTACGAAAACATTAATCAATTTTACATTTTCACAGATATGAATATGAAACCAAGCAGATGATAAAAATATGTTCTATTCTGAATTATGTCACAGTAAAATGAATACATTCTTTCAGAGAACAGAAATTAGTCTTCAACTATAATATGTTTATGTTCATGCTCCAGGCACGCTAGACCATAGTCCATCATTATCACCATCATCGTCATCCTCATCATTACAGTATAAAAACAGAGAACATAACAGATCATCTATTTGCATCCCATTGTGTAAATTATAATAATATGAATCATGAGGACCTCATTTGATAGGCAAATAACACTATGACATGCTTTTATATTTAGTTGTTGAATGATGTTCTTTAAAAAAGAAATACTATTCCATTTAAAATGATGGCCTCATTATTCTAATAGTTAATAACTAGCTCTTTTCTTTATAATTCCAAGTATTTTTATTAAGAATAGGAACTTCAAAAGAGTAAGATCTGGGACATACTGTTTTATAATGCATTATTACTATAATAACTAATTTGGTTTCATAGATAGAGCTTTAACTTGGAATAAAAAAAGGAAATGTCAAATCCCAAACTCTTCAGCTTAGGCCCTGAAAGACTTTGAGCTAGGCAGGTAAGCATTCAGGGACTTAATGTCTTCATTGATGAAGTGAGGACAACAATTTCTACCTTAAAAGTAGTAGTAAGGACCCATTGAAATATTTTCTAAAGAAGTTTTAGATTTTAAATCACAAGACAAAGCAAAATATTGTTAGCCTGCTTACCACAATGCTCAATGGTTTAAAATAAGTTGAAGTTAATTTAGTCAATTAAACCAATGTAGCTTAGCGAGTCAAAGAGGCAGGTAGTATATAATATTAGGCATCATTTTTTCCCATTTCTATTGTTATTTTTATGTATTATTATTATTTTTTGTTTAAATCTCTAATGTGTCTGTCTATAATAATGACGTATAATTATTTGGTATAGTTGTGGAATTCTGTCTACCCAAGTACAAAGATACCTGTACGTGAACCACAATTTTGAAATGTTAAGATTGGGCTTAAAGACATTCAGTATCTCCACTTGTGAATCCCTTTATATAAATTTATTCATGAATCGTGTAAACTGGCCTGAGTAAATTTGTAAAACAGAGTTAAACCTCTCCATTATTCTTATTTTTCTTAATTTTCATACAGCATCTTCTAGGGCAAACATTTCTGTCTTTTTGATGATCTTGATGATTTTTTCTTTTATTACCAAATCTTTAGGTCATATCCTTAGCTCATCCTAGTATAAAAAGGATGGATAATACTACAGTTTACTATTCCATAGTACCGTAAAATTTTTACCATAAAATTCCATGAACCACTGAAACTACCCTAATCATATTACAATGGAGTATCATTAATAAGAGGCGTTTTTTAGTTTTCATTTTTTTTTATTTTGTTGTGTTTGTTTTTTAACATTAAGACTAAAGATGAGAAGTAAATGAAAAGAATATACAGTTTGAAAAGGAATGTAGTAAGCTCCAAGCTGGCTTTCCATGAACCTCACCTTTTATTATTCAAACCTTTATGAAGATTCCCTCACACATTATATCAAAGTTAATCTCTGTGACCAATAGAATATGGCATTAGCAAAGGCATGAGACGTCTGAAGCTTGCTTTCTAGGGTAAAAAAAAAAATGTTGCTTGTCCTAGGATGCTTTCTCATGCATCACTAGCTGGAATGAAGTCAATTGTCCATTGGTGAGGAAATGCAAACAGCCTGATAGGTGGGCCTATGCTGAAGGAAACTGACAGTCCCTGACCACAGCCAGCACCAACCTGCAAGCTAATCTACCTGAGTCAAGTGGGAAGCAAATCTTCCAGCCCCAGTCAATCTTTAAGATGACTGCTGCAATGGCTAAAATCTATCTGTAGCTTCTGAAAGACCTTGGGCCAAAACTACCCAGTTTACCCGCTTCCAAACGGACTCATAGAAACTGAAATTATCAATGTTAATTGTTGTTTTCACCCACTTAAGTTTGAGATAATTGCATGTGCAATGTAGATAACTAGTAAAAGTAAAAAACAATATTTAAATTTATTACTATTTTCATATATCATGAAGTAATGCTTTTATAAAAATTTACGATTCCAAGTATGGAGATGGGTTATTTCTCAGATTCCCTAATAATATATTAAATCTGGATATAGAATTTTCTTTACTTAACATACATGGTGTAACGCTTTAGGACCTATTGATATATATTTTTTAAATATTTATTTTCGAGAGAGACAGAGAGAAAGAGTGCGGGAGGGGGACAGAGAATCAGAAATGGCCTCTGTGCTGACAGCGGAAAGCCCCACACGGGCTCCATCTCATGAACTGTGAGATCATGACCAGAGCTGAAGTCAGACACTTAACTGACCGAGCCACCCAGGTGCCTCTGTCTGGATTTATTCATATTTGCAAACACACTTTTCTTTTTAATTTTTTTTTTGTGAAAACTGAGTTTATTTCAATCAAAGTTCCTAAGGCTATGGCATTTTCACTGATACTCCCATTTCATATGTACATTTTAATACACCACATATTTCACTGATTGGCAATCTCATTACTCTTGACATTATAAAAATTTACTTATTAAATGATAAGCAAGATTTAATGACATTTCTGTGAATGTCTTTGTTTTAAAGGAGTGAATCCATAAGACATTTTTAAAAGAGAAATGAAAGAAAAAGAAAAATTAAAAAGTAACCCAAAAGAGAATGTAAAATCTTTCTAATGGAAAATAGCCATAACTTGACTCTTCCTATGATGTTATTTACTAAATACTAATGGTCTTTTCCAATGAGTTCATACAAAATTGTGCCTTTCCTGGTTTCAGCTTTACTTGTAAACTTAAAACAAAATGAGTCCGTTTCATTTTAAATTAATTAAAATTAGTGGGTTTTTTGCACTATAGATTTTGAAACATAATAAAAAATGAATTACTGTTTCAATTATGTTTCAGTTAAAATTAAGGCATCCAATTAATCATTTTCACAAAAGATTGAATGTACTTTTTAACAAAAATAAAACAGAGATGACATTATTTCATTCATCATTTTTGAATCATGAGCCATTTTGTTTCTCAAATGGAATGTTTTACTAATATAGCAGAAATCAAAAGCTACTCCTGTAAACTTTGAAGTAAAATTAGTTTTTGCTCAAATGAAATTACTTTAAAATGAAATTAATTTTATTTAACCTTATTCTTCAGAGGAAAATGCAAATTAAAACTGCAAAGTAATACTAATTTAAACTCACCAAACAGATGAAAATTGAAGGGTTTGACATGCTAACCATCAGTGAAGATAAGAACCTTGGTGTTTACGATGGCACTGTGGTTGAGAAAATCAATGTGGGCATGATTTGAAGTAATCAGGTAAAACTGAAGTAACAATCTCAGCCAATGTCCTCAAAGAAGTTTTCGTTCAAATACAAATGCAGACATGCCTCCAAATATCTATAGCAGCATTTATAATACAAAAGCCCTGGGATAACTAAATGTCTATCAACAAAGAATAGAAAAATGAATCATGGAACACTCATAAAATGAACTACTAAACAACAGTAAAAAGCAAGTGAACTGGAGAAGTGCAAATCCATGTCATTGTCAGGAGTGTAAAATTGAGTGAAAGAGCAGGTTGCAAAGTATCACATATAACACACATATAACACACATATAACACAAATATAACATAGTTATACTTCATGTATTGAAATTTCAAAACCATGCAAATCTAGACAGTATACATTAGTTACAGCCTGTAAGTGGAGGAATAGCAAATGCTAATTTGAGAATGATTTTCTTTGGGTGTGATGAATGACCCAATGTAAGGAGACATAAACAAAATGCTACTGATAATGTTCCATTTATTATGCTGTGTAGCGTATAGATAGATATAGATACAGATACAGATATAGATATAGATATAGACATAGATATAGACATAGATATAGATATTGTTTCTACATTTTCATCATACAGGTCTACATATTTATTGTATATATGTCTATGCATATAAATGTATATGTATCTGTATTATATATTTATAGTTCTTTAAGTAAAAGTATATAGACATTGAGAATTTGAACACATGTCATTGTAGAATGCTAAATCATATATACTGTGGACTATCTCAGAATAGCTAATATATTTTTAAGTGTATTCATTATAAAGAGCCATTAGAATATGCAAAGATAAAAATAAATAAGAATCTCTTAAAATATAAATATAGAGTGAATATGACTTGAGAGCAGATGTTGAAAAGTAATCAAGAGAAAGAGGAAACTCAGTTTAAATAACTTTGATAAAACACAGATGGGCATCTACACACAATGAAAGTGACAATCCCAGAATCAGACATCAGAAAAAAATCAATATAATGTTAGGTTACATTTAATAATGACTGGTGTGAGTCGAATTATGGCTTCAGATGACAAGAAGAGCCTAGTTGCTGGAGGCAAAGGAAGAGGAGAAGAGGCAAAGTGAGAAGAAAAGAGGAAAAGCATAATCGTCCAAAACTCATAAGGATAAGTAGAAATTCAATGTTATCCTTTATGTAGAAGGATAAAGTGGAATTTTTTATTGTAAACTTTTCATGTATATATTCTCAAATTTTCATTTATAACCACACAACATTAAAGGAGATTTTCTTAGAGGAGAAAACAAATATCTAAGTCACTCATAAGTGTTTATCACAGGAAAACATGGCAGTTAAAAAACCTAAAGTCAAGATATTGTCAGACTCACCAAAGTAGATGCTGACCTTCTGTATCAATAGAGCATGAAATTATGTGTCCTATACACTTTTTTCATAATTCTTATAGCTTCCTTAGACAAGATCATACGTGAGTATGACTGTAATAAAATGTTTAAGCAGGGCATTTATCTTTGCTTTAGGAGCATAAATCAAGAGTACAAAAAGAAGCTCTCTTAGGAGTCATCTACATTAAACAATGCACCACTATTTTATGGTTAATATGCTATCGTAGTCACAGATCATAAAACGCAACCGTGCTTATCAGCAGAGTTATGGTTATTTTTCCCAAACCTTGAAATACAAATGTCATATGCAGGACCAGCCCTTGAGCCAGATCATTTTAAATGGGTCAAAGATTTTTTTTAAAAAATTTAACCTCAAAATTATTCAAAATTACATAGTATTTTAAATATTACATTATGATTCTATATCTATGTAAGATTCATCATTCTGTTATTCTAAAAGTCTTTCTGATTTGGCCATCATCACTAACCATGCAAGAAGCAAAGCCAATGACTGGAACAGAGATTTTACTCAAAACCCTTATGGATCTTCTGTGAGATATCTTTAAAGCAGTCTAGGGCCAAGATAAATAATATTTATGAGCCTGGTCCAAAGTAATTACATGATACAGACTTCTAGTTTTGCTAAGTCACTTGGGATATTGTTAAAAAAATTCAAAAGTGAACTTTGGGGCGCCTGGGTGGCTCAGACGGTTACGCGTCCAACTCCGGCTCAAGTCATGATCTCACAGTTCGTGGGTTTGAGCCCCACGTTGGGCTCTGTGCTGACAGGTTAGAGCCTGGAGCCTGCTTTGGAATCTGTGTCTCCCTCTCTCTCTGCTCCTCCTCTGCTCGTACTCTGTCTCTCTCTATCTCAAAAATAAATAAAACATCAAAAAAATTAAAAAAAAAAGTGAACTTTAATGATGTTTAGAACAGTGAGGTCCAGCATACCAAGCGCTGCCTCCAGGAAGCCTTGCCACTCTGGGCAGCTGCCTTGAGGGCTTGCTCTCCCACCAGTCCTCATTCTTCTACTAGATTTATCAGAAACACTAGAGAGACTTCCAGGAGATTTATGCACTGTACAATTTTAACATTTATGTCTGGAACATCCTCCAAATGAGCTTGTATTTCTGTCATTTCAATAAGCAGTAGTAAAATCCCATCATATTTCATCAAACAAGAATGTTTTATATACATACATATATAAATATACATATACATACATATATAAATATACACATATATATACATACATATATACATATATATGTACATACATACATATACATATATACATACGTATACATACATATATACATATATAAATATACAAATATATACATATACACATACATATATAAATATACATACATATATAAATATACACATATATATATTTATATTTCCTCTTTAGAAAATGCCTTGGACATATTACTTTTAGAATCCATTCTTTGAGGCAGGCCATCCATCACTTTCCTCCACCACTATTTAGAGTATATGAACTTTATGTTATATTAACCAATATGATATATGAAAAATATTGACATAAAAACAAAACTATGAAAACCAATTTCAGTATCTATTCTTTTCACCTCACAGACCTAATTACCTGAGAAAACTGGTTCTTTTTCTTAGTTCAGCTCTGCTTTTAGCTGTAGAGTAGCTAAGGAGAGCTGTCTTAGTTTTTCTTGCCCTTAAGAAAAGAAAGCTCTGCTATTTTAGAATCAAATTTGGACCAGGAATAAATTTCTAACCAGAAAATTCTCTGAGTTTGATGTTTGTTTCTTTATTTCTTACTAGTCTCAGAATAAAACATCCACTCCCTGATTGGTCTGATTGGTCAATCTGAGTTCAACCTCTAAAATGGCTATTTTCTGATTCCTGCTTTGGTTTATTTTTTTATTTCTTTGCAAATAATTTCTGTTTTTAAACTTGCTACAAATATTTAAAACATAATTTTGTTTCTTACATCAGTTCCTTCATTTTTTAATTAAGCAATGCTGTTAATTAAAATAATGTATAATATATAATTCTAAATCCCCTTCATCTATTTTCAAAAGTTCTATTTATGTAGCTTGTAAATAAAACCAAATGCAATGATATTAAATACACACATATAAAACTTTTTTTTAAGTTTATTTTGAGAGACAGAGAGCAAGACAATGAACAGGGGAGGGACAGAGAGAGAGAGGAGGAGAGAGAACACGAAGCAGGATCTATGCTGTCAGCTTGGAGCCTGATGCAGGACTCGATCTCACTACCATAAGATAATGACCTGAGTAGAGACCAAGACTCAGATTCTTAACAAACCTAGCCAACCCAGGCACCTCTGAACATGTCTAAAAAATTTAACAAATGTATGTATTTATGTATCCCTGTAATCATGGCCACAACAATAAATATATAGAATTCTAAAATGTTGCCTTGTACCCCTTCCCATTTAAGACCCTACACCATCCTTCGACCTCTGCAAATGACAAATCAGCTTTCTCCACTATATATTACACTTGTTTATTTTTATTCTGTTTGATTTTAGAAATTCATATATATAACATCATACATTATGTATCTATTGTATATGGCTCCGTAGCTCTAATATTTATTTTGATAGGATGATGGACCTTATAAATGTTACGGGTTGACTGGATTCAGTCAGCTCCTTGAAAGAATGTGAAGCTTGTTTTAACCTGCAGTTACTTATAGATCAATTTGATGGCTTTAAGGTCTATTTTATTTTTAAATGTTTACTCATTTTTGAGAGAGACAGAGAGAGTGTGCGTGCAAGAGAGCGCACAAGTTGGGGAGGGTCAGAGAGCAAGGGAGACAGAGGATCTGAAGCAGGCTCTGCACTGACAGCAGCAAGTCCCATGTGGAACTCAAACCCCTGAGCCATGAGATTATGACCTGAGCCAAAGTCAGACGCTCAACCGAGTGAGCCACCCAGGTGCCCCTACTTTGAAGTCTATTTTTAAGCATTTCTATAGAAGGTCTAAATTAGTCTTCACTTTAAGAATACTTCAATTCTACTACAGTTGTTACCCCTTGGTGGTCTCTAATGTATGACCTATTTAACCTCTAGGAGTTCTTCACTCTGCCTTGTTGGAGTTTGAATGTATCCCTCTTTTGCTTCAACTTTGGGAATTTTTCATCTTACAATTCCTTGAGGTTCTTTGCCTGGCCTTGTCGAGTTTCTCACTATAGCTGAGTGGTCAGGAACCCAGCAAAGAGTCTTATTTAAATAAGGCAAACTTTACTTAAATATCTGTAGCTGTTTCTGTATCTCCCTCCTTTATCAAACTCTGTCTCACATTTTCCAGTTGGAAGAGCTATTCTACTCCCCAACCACAGTCTCTGTCCTCTTAATTCAGCAAGGTCTCTAGGTTTTCTAGGTTCTTTAAGATTTCCCCTCCCTACTCCTTCCTCCCTCCTCCAAATATTTTACTAGTTAGGCTAGTCATTGAGCTCACATGGCTTGTTTCTTTTCTCAGATCCCAGTCATGCTCTGCATATTGTTTAATGTCTGGAAACTATCATTATATGTATTTGGTTCAGATCTTCATTGTTTTGTTTACAGTGTTTACAGTGTATCTGGTCTTTATTTTACCACCATTTCCAATAAAGGAAATCTCTTTAGTCTATTTTTTATATATTGAAACAGAAAAAATAGTAGCTGCATGTCTCTGTTAGCATGTAGAGTTTGACTAAGGGACATTGGTCACCAAAGCCAAACAAACAAAAAATCTTCAAATAAAAAATAAATTAGAAGAAGTCTAATGAGATAACTATCCAGTGCAATACAGGTGCAAGGTGGGCACTTTTAATTTACTAATTTATTGAAATGTGTCCTAATTGGAGACATTAGGTTTCACATTAATCAGAAAATGAATCCTGAATGAAACTATTTCATGAGGCTTTTCAATAAGACAATGAAAAAAAGCCTCAGATAATTCTAAAATAATACTTTAATGTATCTGCAAGTATCTCATAATTTTAGTGGTACTGCTTGTGGGATTAAAAATAAAAATCTATCAAGAAATATGCCTAGAATTTTCTCATGCAGACAGAATATTAGATGTGATGATAAATTATAGATATGATTGAATATAGAGCTGAATGATTAAACTTGGAACCAAAGAGTAAGCAGTTAATAAGTACTGCTTGACTGATTTATAGACAAGTTTGTAATCTTAAATGCATCCAAAAGGTAAGGGGGAAAAGCACATAGTAAAAGTAAAAGAAATAAATGCTAATAAAACGTTGCTATAAATCTCTTAACCCCAAGAAGAACCCTTTATTTCTGAGAACGGGTAAACCAAAATATGTTTGCTTATCTCTGAGATCAATAAGCTCACTTTTCTAGTATGCCAGTTAGAAAATATTGGAGAAAAGGACCACATCTGAAAATTGGTCTATCTTCGATAGTTTTGCAATGGTAAGTCCCAAGTGAAATACTAAAGAGTCTAACTGAGATTGTTAACTTTAAGTTACGAATATTTGTAATTGCCAAATCCATTGACTTTGGAACTATCCTTAAGAGAATTAAAAAAAATGTAATGAAGAATTTTTACTAGATTTAATATATTTCCCTTTAATATTCATCTCTCAAGTACTAAAATATGTATGTGCTGTGTTTTCTTTTTGTAACCAAGTACAATAACTACACCTAAATGTTTCCTCCTTTGCCCCCAAAGAGGTAACTCTGTTTCCCATTCCTTAAGGTTCTTTATTTATTCATTTTTACAAGACATCAACTCATTTATGGGTAAATTAATTCAGGATTACTGGATTACTGCTCTAATATCAAAGGCCTATTACTTCTATATCTCCCGTTCTCTTCCACGATGGAAAAAATTCCTACTTAATAGTGGCCTTCATTGCAATGACTTCATTTTGTTTTTAACTTACAGAGGTTAAGGGCTAACCTAGAGTTAAGGAGTTTATACTACTAAGCAGGACTGATTTGTCATGACAACTCAGCAGAGAGTATATGTAAAAAAACAAAATTATGTGGAATCATAAAATTATTGCACTGGCCTTGTTCCAGAAGTCAAATGGTTTTTATCTTGTTTTTGTAAGGTTTAACCAGGTAAAGTAACTCATTTAATGCCATATCAAGAGCCTAGTTTAGAGAATTCCATAACTTTCCTTTTGCTAACATTCAAGAGTTAAACAGAGCCTCCAACCTGACAGAACTCATTCTTTACGTTGCTAATGGCATGATCAACTTATGTTCTTAAAGTTTGAGATGATGTTTATGAAAGCTTTCAAGGTATCTTAATGAATCATATTTTTCTCCCCGTCAAAAATCATTTGCTAGTTAGAGCTATATATTTTGATAATGAAAATACTAAAGACTTAAAAAAGAGAAGAAAAAAACTTAGTTTTAAACTGTACCACTCATCTGGAATATAGAATTTTTCGGAGAAGACTCATTTCTTTGAGTAATAGATCTTAGTTTATTTATGGCTTTTATAACTTTGAGGAATTCTAACTCTTACCGAAAGGTTTGGGAAATTTCATTATGTCTTGATTGGTGAAACACAGGCAAACATATGATTTTTTAAAAGGACTTGCATTACAGTAAGAACAAGTAAATGAACAGACCTAGTGGATGTTTCCAAATGCCTCACAGAATTAAATGCCTGGATGGGAACAATTCCCACCAATGGCAATATCTTAGATGCAGTCAGATCTCACAATCTTGGATTATTGTTCAGCCACAAGCTTAAACTGAACACAAGAAAGTAGCTTCAAATTTCATTCAGGATTTGGAAAAATCTCAAAGCCTGGGCAGACATGTTTTATTTTTTTTTTAAAAGTCTTACTTTATCTCCCAATTATAACATAGGTTAAAAACAATGGGAGAAGAGGAAATCAGTTTTACAAAAACTTCTTGAATAAATCCTAATGTTAGAAAAATTCAAACATTCCATGTTTTACTGTGTGGCATTAATTTATACTGTTTTTTAAAAAATGCACTGAGGTCCCCCACAAATGGTTCTTCAACTACACTTGAAACTATAATACTGCATAAAGGCTAAACTAAGGAAAAAAATGCAGCACCACTGATCCTGGGTGTGTCTAGTAATCTTCATTTTTGAGGTATGTTCCCTCTGACCCCATTTTACTGCAAGTGTTTACCATGAATGGATGTTGAATCATGTTGAATGCTTTTCCTGCATCTATTGAAATGATCATATGATTTTTATTCTTTGTTTTGCTGATGTGGTGTAATGGTGATTGATTTGCAAATACTGAATCTACCTTCCAACCCAAGAATAAATCCCACCTGATTGTGGTGAATGATTTTTTAATGTATTGTTGTATGAAGTTTGCTAATATTTTGTTGAGGCTATTTCCATCTATATTCATCAGAATATTGGTCTGTAGTTTTCTCTTTTGTGATGGCTTTGGTTTTGGTATCAGAGTAGTATTAGCCCCATAGAATATATTTGGAAGCTTTCTTTTTTTTTTTTTTAAATTTTTTGGAATACTTTGAGGAAAATAGGTATTTAGGTCTTCTATAAATGTCTAGTAAAATTGTGAATCTATCTGGTCCTGGATCTTTATTTTTTGGGCAGTTTTTTGACTACTGATTCAATTTCATAACTTATAATTCATATATTCAGATTTTCTATTTCTTCCTGGTTCAGTATTGGAAGATCATATATTTCTTGGAATTTCCACATGTCTTGTAGGTTTTCCAGATTGTTGGCATATAATTTTTCATAGTATTCTCTTATAATTCTTTGCATTTCTGTGATATCAGTTGTTACTTCTCTTACTTCTGATTTTATTTGGTTCCTTTCTCTTTTTTTTTTTTTGATGAGTCTGGCTAAGGGTTTGTCAATTTGCTTATCATTTCAGAGAACGAGCTCATGGTTTCATCAATTTTTTCTATTTTTTTTCTTTTCTTTTTTTAATTTAATTTTTTTTTTTTAGTCTCTGCCATTTATTTCTGCACTGATCTTTATTATTTCTTTTCTTCTACTCACCTTGGGCTTTGCTTGTTCTTCTTTTTCTAGTTCTTTTAGGCATAAGGTTATATTGTTTGAGATTTTTCTCATTTCTTGAGGTATACCTGTATTGTATACTTCCTTCTTAGAACTGCTTTCATTGTGTCCCAGAGATTTTGGAGCTTTGTCTTTTCATTTTCATTTGTTTCCATGTATTTTGTTTTTATTTCTTCTTTGATTGCTTCATTGATCCATTAGTCGTTTTAGTATTGTGTTGTTTGGTCTCCATGTGTTTGTGTTTTTTTCCTTTTTTTTTTTTTTGGCAATTTATTTCCATTTTCACACCATTGTGGTTGAAAAAATGAATGGTATGATTTCAATCTTCTTAAATTTATTGAGGCTTGTTTTATGGACTAATATGTAATCTATTTTGGAGAATATTCCATGTGCCCTTGAAAAGAATGTGCATTCTGTTATTTTTGGATGGAATATTCTGTATATATCTGTTATGTCCATCTGGTCCAATATGTCATTCAAAACATTGCTGCCTTCTTGATTTTCTGACTGGATGATCTATTCGTTGACATAAGTGGAATGTTGAGTCCCCTACTATTATTGTATTACCATCAGTTTCTCTCTTTATGTCCATTAACATTTGCTTTATGTGTTTATGTTATGTGTTTATGTTATCCAGTGGTTGGGTTTATAAATATTTAGAATTGTTATACCTTTTTGTTGGATTGATCCCTTTATCATAAAGTTAGGTCCTTTTATTTTTTATTAATTAAAAAAAATTTTTTTTGAGAGACAGAGAGAGAGAGAGAGAGAGAGTAGTGGGGGAGGGGTAGAGAGAGGGAGACACAGAATCTAAAGAAAGTTCCTTCTGAGCTGTCATCACAGAGCCCAACCCAGGGCTCAAACCCATGAACCTTGAGATCATGACCTGAGCTGAAGTTGGAAGCTTAACCAATGGAGCCCCCCCCAGTCATCCCTGTTAGGCCCTTCTTCATCTCTTGTTACAATCTTTGTTTTAAAGTCTGATTTTGTCTGATGTAAGTATTGCTACCCTAGCTTTTTTTTTCCCACTTCTATTTGCATGGTAAATGTTTTTTGATCCTTTCACTCTCATTTTGTATGTGTCTGTAGGTCTAAGGTGATTCACTTATAGGTAACATATAGACGGGTCTTGTTTTTTTGTCCATTCCTCCACTCTATGTCTTTTGATTGAAGCATTTAGGTCATTTACATTTAAAGTAATTATTGATCAATATGCACTTTTGCCATTTAAAATTTTGTTTTCTCATTGTTTTTATAGTTTTTCTTTGTTCCTTTCTTCTTCTTTTTCTCCCTTTCTTTGTGATTGATAAATGTCTATAATTTTTTGTTTAGCTTTCTTTCTTTCTTTTTTGTGTGTCTAACCATAGGTTTTGGGTTTGCAGTTACCATGAGATTTGCATTTAACATCCTAATAAGAGTCCATATCAGTTTGATGTCCATTTAAGTTCAAACACATTGTAAAAAAAATATGTTTTTCTTTTTTGTCTTCTTCTCTTCCCTTTTATTTCCTTCTCCACATTTTATTTGTAATAGGTTCTCCCATATAAATAAGTGTTTGCTTTTCTCTTGCTACTTTTAGGATTCTCTATCTTTGACCTTTGACATTTTAATTGCTATGTGCCATGTGCTTTGGTGTTTTTGCAACTCTCTGTGCTTCTTGGACTTGGATGTCTATTTCCCTATTCCCCTCTTTAGGTTAGGGAAGTTTTCAGTTATTATTTCTTCAAACAAATTTTCTACACCTTTATCTCTTTCTTCCTCTTCTTCTTCTTCTTCTTCTTCTTCTTCTTCTTCTGGGACTACTATAATTAATGGAAATGTCTGTTTGCTTGATGTTGTCCAAAAGATCTCTTAATCTATCCTCATTAAAAAAATTCTTTCTTTTTCTTTTTTTGACTTTTTATTTATTAATTATTATTTTTTAATGCAATTTATTGCCAAGTTAGCTAACATACGGTGCATACACTGTGCTCTTGGTTTCAAGGGTAGAATCAAGTGATTCATCACTTATGTACAACACCCAGTGCTCATCCCAACAAATACCCACCTCGATGTCCATCACCCATTTTCCCCTCTCCCCTGCCCCACCCATCAACCCTCAGTATTTAAGAGTCTCTTATGGTTTGCCTCCCTCTGAAAAACTTTTTATGTTGTTCCACTTGTGTACTTTTTCTTTACCCTGTCTTCCAGATTGCTAATATGCTATTCTGCATTCTCTAATCTACTGTCGATTCCCTCTAGTGTGTTTTCTTGTATCAGTTATTGTATTCTTCCACTCTGATTGATTCTTTTTAACATTTTCTATCTCTTTATTAAAGGTCTCACTAAGTTCTTCCTTTCTTTTCTCCAGCCCAGTATCTTTACGACCACTACTTTAAGTTCTTTATCTGGCATATTGTTTTACTTTGCTTCATTTAATTATTTTATTGATTTCTTTTTCTTTTTCTTTCTTTTGGAGTGTATTTTGCTTGACTTTTGTATTTATTTCTATGGATTACGCAAAATGGTTACTTCTCCTAAAGTTGAAAGAGTGATCTTGTGAATGGTGACTCTTGTGCAGACTATGTGTATGCTTAGTGACTTTTGCTGGCTGTCTGGAGCTGTGGCTGTACATGCTACTCTTTTAAACTGTCTCTCTTGCTGTTTTCTTGCTGTTCTCTCTGTCTTTAGTTGTTCAGTAGCAGTTTACTCAGCCCTCTGATCTTCAGGATGAATTGTTCTATTAACAGATATAATTTGGTGTGGTCCATGAAAGAGGTTAGTTCAGTCTTCCTACATCACCATTTTGAACTGCAATTTCCCAATAATACTCACTTTCATAAAGCATGGTAAGGTTTTTTTTTTGTGTGTGTGTGTGTATGTGTGCCTATAATATTATATCAAGTTACGATCATTGTTTGTGTGTATGTGTGTGTGTGTGTAGATCTTTGGATGTAAAGGGAGAAAACAATACTAGTGTGCTCCTGAGAAGCACTCCTGAGGAAATGATGTTTTTAGTGTAAAAAAGAGCTTTATTTAGATGACTATCTTTGATCTTTGATATTCATATAGATAGCTATCTTGGCACAGGTACTTGGAAAATTTGGGGGAAATTTATCTATTACTAAACTTACAAAGAACAGACGTGGTTTTAAGATTTTCCTTTATAACAAATAGTAATTTATTTCATAGCATCCTGAGTATGGTTGTGCAAGAAAATTATGCAGTGAATTAAAAAAAAATAAGTACAGTTGACACACAATGTTAAATTAGTCTCAGATGTACAACATAGTGATTCAACTGCTCTCTATGCTATGCTATGCTCACAAGTGTAGCTACCCTCTGTCATCATACAACACTATAAAATACACACAATATCATTGACTATATTTCCTATGCTTTGCCTTATATTCCCATGACTTATTAATTCCATAACTGAAAACCTGTATCTCCCACTTCCATTCACCCATTTTTTCATCCCTTCCCCTCTGACAACCATCAGTTTGCTTTCTTCTCTCTCTCTTTTTTTAACGTTTATTTATTTTTGAGAGAAAGAGAAAGCTTGCAAGCTGGGGCAGGGCAGAGAAAGAGGGAGACAGATTCAGAAGCAGGCTCCAGGCTTTGAGCTGTCAGCACAGAGGATGCGGGGCTTGAACTCCTGAACCGTGAGATCATGACCTGAGGTGATCAGGCACCCAACAGAATGAACCATTCAGACGCCCCCATCAGTTTGTTTTCTGTATTTACAAGTCTGATTTTGCTTTTTACTTATTAACTTGTTTTGTGTTTTAGATTCCACATGTGAGTGAAATCATATGGTATTTGTCTTTCTCAGTCTGACTTATAATTTTGCATTACTTTAGTTTTTAAAGTAACAGACTACCTGAATGCAGGCTAGTCACTAATCTTTGGATCTTGGTTTTCTCCTAGGTAACAATGGAATGTTAAGCTATATGATTTCCTAAAGTTATTTTTGTTTATTAAATCCATAAGGCAAGATTCTTTTCCATAAAGACCTTAAGTTATACTGAATTAAGTATAGATACAGTGTTTTTTAGTACCCACATTTTCAAAACTATAATTGCTACAAGAGGATGCTATACATGAAAATGCATTCAAATTAAAAATGAATAGCATAGCCAGATAACATCCCTTGTGGATGTCTTTTAAAAGACCTTAGTGATTCCTTTCCTTTAAAACTGCAGGTACATGTGATATATACACATGTGATATTCCAGATACACATCCTGGAATACATTAAGGTAGTTTTTTTTTTTTTTAATTTTTTTTAACGTTTATTTATTTTTGAGACAGAGAGAGACAGAGCATAAATGGGGAGGGTCAGAGAGAGGGAGACACATAATCTGAAACAGGTTCCAGGCTCTGACCTGTCAGCACAGAGCCTGACGTGGGGCTCAAACTCACAGACCGCGAGATCATGACCTGAGCCGAAGTCGGCCGCTTAACCGACTGAGCCACGCAGGCGTCCCCATTAAGGTAGTTTTAAGACCAAAGTTGACTCTAGGCAACAAAAGTAGCTTTCAACTAATATCTTTTTGACAACAGTTTCTGAAGTTCTTATTGTAAGGTTACCAAGAAAATACAGTAACTGTTTTTTCCTTATACATTTTAAGAAGTTCACAGAATATGAAGATACAAAGAAATAATCCCGTTTCATTGCATTCTCCAACTTCAGGCTTACCTAATGAGAATAGGAAGCGGATAAATCTCCTCATACATGAAATAGAAGGATGTCTGCCTTGTTCTCTGGTTGATATAGACTGACAACCCCTGGTTTGAAAGTTAGCTAATGAGGAAAGAATGCATCATCTTTCTATCTTCCCTTGTACTGTAGAAGTATAGTTAAACTAATGATTAGTCAGTTTATTTCCATTTTCACAATTGTTAGTGAAATTTCTGTAGAATTCAGACAACATATGTCAGAATTCTTGTAAGCCTTTAAACTTCTAAATATTAGGGAGAGGTGTTTCTTAACATATGGTATTTTACCCAGATATCACCCATTTTTGAATCTTTTGTTGCAATTCACCAAATGTGATGAATAGATTAAAGATTATTTGTTCAAGGCACTTAAAAATTTAGTTTTATCCCATCTTGAATAAAAATTGTGAAGACCTGGTAAGATAGAGGTCAAAATTATTGACACTTTGATGGTATTAAGGATATCTTCGTTAACTAAGTCCTTGGAATAACCAAAGACTTATTCTTACATTATTTCATTCAATTATTCAATTATTCTTTTATTCAACACATTCAGTACATGATCTGCATGCCAACTATGAATGGGTATTGTGTCTGCAAAGTAAGTAATAGTCAAGTATCATTCTATTTAATGTATGGGGAGATTAATCTCCTTCCTATTCTCATTTGGTAAGCCTGAGGTTCGAGAATGAAGTGAGAGGGAATTATTTCTTTTTATCTTTATGATTTTTAATTTCGTGAACTTCTTAAAATGTACAGGGAAAATAAATGCTATACTTTCTTGGCAACACTACAAGAATATCCAGGAATCGATCAGGAAGGTGTATATTCACCTGAATTAGTTACTAATTTGCTAACAGATGCTCAGATGAAGGTAATTTATTGTAATTCTGAAAAATAAACTTTTGCCAATAGTAAAATTGTTTGAGATTCCTTTGATCACCAACCAGTGCTCACTGCCATTTTAGCAAAACATCTCACTGCCATTAGTATTTGTATTGGAATGGTTTTTATCTCATAGTTAACTTGGAAGACAGTGAATATCTTCTCCATTTATAG
This sequence comes from Felis catus, assembly GCF_018350175.1. Classification (NCBI taxonomy): domain Eukaryota; kingdom Metazoa; phylum Chordata; class Mammalia; order Carnivora; family Felidae; genus Felis; species Felis catus. Next base: position 33,527,200 of record NC_058376.1, read on the forward strand.
ATGTTGGATCTAGTTATCCATTGTTCTCACAACCTTATTATTCTAAGTTCTATGCTTTTTCCTGGGTTGAAATTCGTATCATTCCTTAATTTGTTTATTGAGCACTGCTTAAGGAAGAAATGAGAGGAAATGGATCTAGCTTCTTCCCATATGTGAGCATATTCAATACAGCCAATGTTGCCTACTTTTCAATGGCACAAATCCTATGGATCTAATTTTGTGAAATTATAAAATGAGAACTAAATCCTCCACAGAGCTTCTTTCCTAACAATCATGCTTTACCACATTAATATTCATGCAATTAGTAGAAGATTGTAATTATTTTATACTACTTATTTAAAATTTTTAGATTTATGGAAAGTATGCACTTGCCTTTGTGAAGATTTTAAGGGAAATTAAAAGACGGTGTATCAGAGATAACTATTGTGCCATTTATTTTGCCCATTTTTGTTATTGTTGGAGGATTTTCAGGATCTTCTTACTGTGTGGACTGAACTTTGCTAAACAGAATCAGTAAACATATAAATGGCAGGAAATTTGGTTTCAGGTATCCAGTCTGGCAATTCTTAATGAATGATGTGTTAAAGTTCTTACTATAATTTTTTTAGAAGAATTTTTCCTAAAACCTTGTTTTATCCAGAAAAACCCTAGTAGATTAGAAATGGGGATAAACTGTGTTTTCTTCTGATAAATGTTTTGAAATAATTTTGTCACTAAAAATCAAGTCATATTCTATGTATGGCATAAATAATAATGTAATATTATATCTATATAGAACTTCCATGTAGGAGATATGCCAAGGTAATTTGAGACTTGGATGTACAATTTTGAAACACAGAGGCGGGGAGCTGCCCACCTTCCTTCTATTAGCATTTATATTGAGAACCCACAGAGTTTGTCTAGCACAAGGGTTGAACATCAATTACAAGTTTGTTGGTTTCCATAGAGTCACATGAATGCATATCATGTTGTCTTGGAAACTAAAGTAACTATAAACACAATTGTCCCCCATTTAGATTGTGAGAGCAGCTACGGACACTTTCTTGGATTCTAAATTATTCAAACTGTATGTTCATATTCGTACTTCCATGGTAACAAGGACAGGTATCCATTAAATAAAATGAAAAATACAATGCATTTTATCCTTTGAATGTAGACTCATATCTAATAATAAATACGTTTCCTTTTTCTGTATTTCCTTTCTGTCTAGAACCATGATATATACATAAATAACATTTATGTCCATAGAGCACATTTTACATACATTTCACTTATTTTCAGAAAACTATAAAATTTTAAAACATTTGGTGATTCAGTAAATGCCTATTAATTAATTCATTGATTATTATTTACTTGATTATGTTTCTGGCTTAATTTAATTGTCTGTGTGATATTAAGATTCATTAAAATAAACTAGCAAAAAAGAAATAAATTATATGTACTATTTAATAATTTGTCTTTGAATCACAAGTGATGTAAACTTAGTGGTGTTTCACCTATATATTATTTTCACTCCCTGCCCTGCATTTATTTTGTTAAATCTAAACTATTAGTGGTTTCTGTTTTTTTTTTTAATTTTTTTTTTTAATGTTCATTTATCTTTGAGAGAGAGAGACAGACAGAATGTGAACAGGGGAGGAGCAGAGATAGAGGGAGACACGGAATCAGAAGCAGGCTTCAGGCTCTGAGCTGTCATCACAGAGCCCGACGCGGGGCTGGAACTTGCAAACCAGAGATCATGACCCCAGTCGAAGTCAGACGCCCAACCGACTGAGCCACCCAGGTGCCCCTAGTGGTTTTTGTTAAAGTAAATGAATTTTCTTATTACAGAAACTAGGGTTATAATAATGGTTGGATTAAAATTAATCAATTACTAAAAATGAAACATTTTAAATCCATATGTCCTGGTCCTATGAATACGTTGAACTGTTTATATCTTATTCTCAATAGCAAATGAATTTTAAAAATCATGCTTGCTGCCCATAAAAGTTTCAAATGTAACAAAGTTAACTGGTAAAAATTTCCTAGCCATGTATTTTTAGAGAAAAAATAATCTTATTAGCTGTTTCTTTATTCTTTCCCTTAATATCAGTAAATGTACATATTTCTTATATAAACAAATGGCTTTTACAAGTCTTTATAATTATTTGCAGTCTATACATATCATCATTCATGTAGTTAATCGATGGAAATTGATGTTGTTTTAAATTATCCTTTTAGTAATTATATACAGTGAACATCTTTACACATATATTTTTTGCTCACATCTATTCAATTTTCTGTAGGATAGATTCCAAGAAAGTATGTGGTTTTTCATATAAAAACTTGTTAGAAACAATAATGCAATTTATCTTTTTTTCTTTTGTATAATAATTTATTTCCTTTTTTATAATTTATATCCTGTTAGTTGGCATATGGTGCAACAATGTAAATTATCTTTAACAATAATCACTGATAATTACAGGAATAGTGTGTATTTTTCTCCTACTTTCTAAAAAATGCAATATGCGTGTATGAAATTTTGTTACGTGCATACTAATACACATAGATGTTGAATACATTTTTGAAATTGAATATCTCACATATGTCTTACACACACAGATAATTTTACTTATATATATACCTAACTATGAAAAAAAAATGCAGTCATTTTTATTCAAAGAGGTTAATCTTGAATTAACAATAAAAATGTGTAACAATAAATGCAATAAACGTGCTAGTCCTTACAAAAAGAAACAAAACAACTGTGATAAAATCCATGAGTCCAAGAGACAAATATTAAGTGGAGTCTGAATGTTGGAGCACCACTACCATTGAGTAGAGGGTTGAGATCCACTTCAGATAATGGGGTACGGATGCTAAAGTCATTCATGAAACACAAATTAGAAGTTCGATAGCCTTCGGTGATAGAAAAAAGGATAACTGCGGGGAATTATAAAGAAGTATTTTCTATTGTACTTTATATTACTTAACATTCAGGTAGGCTAAAATAAATGTTACCTTGCAATGCAAGTGAGTAATGTAAAACTTCATGTCAAGCACTCACTCCATGTTATTGCCAATGAGAGCAATTCAATTTCCTCTTTCCTATATTGTGATACTTCTCCTTTTTTTTCCAGCGGTCAGGTTCACTGAAAGCAATTCTATTCATGATTCATATTATTCTAGATTTGGGGTGGTGCCAACATGCAAGGTTGTGAAAACTTGTTCTTTCATCCTCTGACTCCTGTCCTCTGTCCAGCATGGGGACTTCTGTGAGTGCTGTTCAGTCTATGACTATCTCAGGCATATACCCTCATCATTGAGGAAGGCTTTTCAGTATTCTGACTGTTCAGTTTGGATAATGCTATCGAGTATGGTTGTCCTCAACCCTATTCTATAGGGGAAGTGTCAAAATGTCCAAGTGAAACTTGATTTTTCATTTATTATTATTAATACTGACACTTCTCCTGCTGTTATCATTGTTATTTGCTAATTAACCAGTTTTCTGGTGGATTCAAATGATGCACCATTTTTTTCTTCAAGGTAAAACAGAAAAAAAGTGTCTCGAGATTATAGAACGTAACTATTGAGATTTTTTTTAAGCATTGAGAATATTTTTTTAAATTATTTTAAAGTTTTCAAGGGCATGGCTGTGGAAAAAATAGCCTTAACTTTAATTCAATTCCCTATTTATCTCAACCTGAGTAATGGTGTGAAACAATGTTGTCATTTATATTTATGCATACTAGAGATCCTATTAGTACTAGGGTACCCTACAGAATCACTCAATATAAACAGCAACAAACAAGCAACAAGATGCACCAGGCTTTAATTGTCCCCAAAGTATGAAGTTTATGGCCATTAAGTTTCCCTGCCACAATTAAATCCCTGTTCCCTTTTATTTTTTTTTCTCAGAATAATTAGCTATACAGACCCTCACTATAAAAGGTATCATAAAGTGTTGGTGGCTTTCTAAACTTCTGGGTTATAATAACCTCTTTTGCTATTACAATACAGTAAAAAGATGGAAGGAAAAGATATATTTCCTAATCGGTGAAAGACAAAAAAAAAAAAAAAAAAAAAAAAAAAAAAGACAAATGGACAAGAAATACTTGATGTGAAAGAAATACCTGAATGTGTAAGATATGTAGAGATTTAGAAGGGTAAACATTTGTTATTTAATCTGGTAAAGATTATGATTTTATAGCTTAACCACCTGTTAAAAAACTAAATGGAAGGATTCCTTTTAGGGTGCTAGATGCCTCTTCACAAATGTAAGATTCTTTATGATTTTGCTAACTCAAATCAATCTTAAAGGAAAACATGGGAGCAGTTTTAAATTTAAAAATGTATCATGATTTAAGGCTTGCATGAATCTTGTTATAACAATTTTACACTAATTACAAGATACTTTGGAGGAAAAAACAGTAACCCATTATTATATCTATTACAGATCAAATAAATATGTAAAAATAGACTCATAAATTATTCCTTCCTCATCAATTTAGAAACAGTCAAGCGAGGTGAATTACTTTTTATTTTTAAAGATATTTTTTACTATAAAAAAGAACTTCTGAAAATTTTCCAGTGTTCTTCCCAATACCTTATTTTCGCAAACTGCACATATATCACACAAATGTTTTACATTTATATTATCTGTGCATAAGAGGGAGAGGAGAAGAGGGAAGAGAAGAAAGGGGGTGAGGAAGACATAGAATTACTTCTTTCTTCATTTGCTTTAGGAGTGACTATTCTGAGCTCTTACAAGTCCTTCTGTGTCTACAGGCTTAACTCTAGAAATGAATTAAATAGGGGCGCCTGGGTGGCGCAGTCGGTTAAGCGTCCGACTTCAGCCAGGTCACGATCTCGTGGTCCGTGAGTTCGAGCCCCACGTCAGGCTCTGGGCTGATGGCTCGGAGCCTGGAGCCTGTTTCTGATTCTGTGTCTCCCTCTCTCTCTGCCCCTCCCCCGTTCATGCTCTGTCTCTCTGTGTCCCAAAAATAAATAAAAACGTTGAAAAAAAAATTAAAAAAAAAAAAGAAATGAATTAAATAGATTAGTTCTAAATCCATCTGTACTATTATCTGCTTCTTTTTTCTCTAAATTAGTCTTTTTTGGTTTATACCCTTTTGAAGTGTGAAATTCAGTAGCTTTGACAAATATATACACCAATGAAACTACCATTATCATAGTCATTCTATCCATTCCTCACCCCTCCCTGGGTCCAGGAACATCTACTTATGACACTAAAGATTAGATTTGCTTTTCCTAGATTTTCATAAAGTTAAATGACACAATATGCGCTCTTTCATATTTACTTTTTTTTTTTTTTAATTCGGAAAAATGCTTTTGAGGTTAATCCTTGCTTTGGGGTATACGAGTAGTACCTATCATTACTGAGTAGTATTCCTTTGTGTGGGTAGTACAGTTTGTTTACTCATTATCTGTTAAAGAATAGTTAGATCGTTTTGGTTTTGAAGTTGTAGGCTTTAGCTTATTTCCAAGTTTTGGAGTGGTTTCAGAAAAAGCTTCTATAAGCATTCATGCACAGATTACTTGTATGGATGTGGATGTTTATTTCTCTTGCATAAATACTTAGGGATGGAATTGCTGTGTCATCTGAAAAAGGTACGTCAAACTCTGTAAGAAACTGTCAGATCAATTCCCAATGTTCTCAAATTGTTTTCCAAAGTGCTTGACCATTTTACATTCCACAGAAATAAGTGAGACTTATGATCGTTCCATATCCTCAGCAATTTGTTTACAATTCAACAATTTTAGTGATTGTGAGTGGCATCTCACTATGGTTTTATTTGCATTTCACTGATAACTTGTCATATATTATATAATTTTGTGAGGTACCTAATAAATATTTTGTCCCTTTCTTATTTGTTTTTTTATCATTGAGTTGCAGTATTCATTATAAATTCTGGATAAAAGTCATCTTTTATACATGTTTGTGAATATTTTATGACACTATAGGGTTTGCTTTTTATTACAATACGTTTATTGAAAAGAAGATGTTTTTAGTTTGGTGAAGTCCCATTTATCATTTTTTCTTTTGTACTGTATTTTTATTTGTCACTAAGAAACTATTATCTGTTTCATAGTTTGTAAAGATTATGTCCATGTTTTTTCTACAAGTTTTATAATGTATTACACTTACTATGTGAACTATTTCAAGTAAAATTGTATTGGTGTGAGGTAAAATTGAAGTATTTTCATATATATGTACATATTTTTATAATGTTTCTAGCACTATTGACTTAAAAGACATTTACTGAACTGATGAATGGGTCATATATGTGAATTTATTTCTTAACTAGTATATTCCATGGAGCTATATGATCATCCTTAAGTTAAAATCACACTGTCTTTATTACTGTAGCTTTATTATAAGCCTTGATGTCATGTAGTAAAGTCCTCCAATGTGCATTTCTATCCATATTGCTTTTCTACTTCTCTGTATTTCATTTTGACAATTTTTACACATCAAGATTAAAAAAAAATGTAAAAGCGCCGAGGATTTTCATTTGGATTTCATAGAATCTGTATATCAATTTAAGGAGAATAAGAATCTTAACAAAATGAATGTTTCTTATCTATGAATATCTTTAGGGCATACTTCCTTATTTATTTGGATTTTATGTAATTTTCTCATTCACCATATGGAGTTTTCAGAGGCACGAGTTTTCGCATGGCACATTTAATTTATTCCTAATATTTTATGTGCCATTGGTATTGTATGTTTAAATTACATTTTCCAGTTGTTCATTGCTAGTAACATGGTAATTCAGTTTTTTGTTTGTTTGTTGACCTTTGTCACTAGGTATGTTTACTTACTAGTTCAAGGAGCTGTTTTTGTTTTGGATTTTCAAGTATTTCCTATGTATGCAATCATGTCATCTGTGATCAAATAAATTTTTACTTCTTCTAAACTGTATGCCTTATATTTGTTTTTATTGCTTTATTGCACTGACCACCTCTTCCCATACAATGTTGAACAGAAGGAAGAATAAACATCCTTGATTAGGTTTCCAATATGGGGATAAATAATTTAGTCTTTCACTATTAATTATGAAGCTAGATTTTGGTTTCATCCTGATTGTTCTTACCAAGTTGAAGAGATTCTCTAAAGTTCCAGTATGCTTAAAAATATTTACCAAATATGGGTATTGGATTCTGTTAAATGTTTTCCTGTATCTAATTAGATGATCATGTGTTTTATTCCATTTTAATCTGAATATATAGGAAGTTACATAGATTAGTTTTTCAAATATGAAAATCGAACTTGTATTACTGGAATAATCCTCACCAGTTTTAATGTCCTATTAGTTATGTATATTACCGGATTTGATTTACCGAAATTTTGTTGGATTTTTGCATCTGTTTCCTGAAGGATATTAATCTTAAGGATTTTTCTTGTTGTTATTGTTGTTGTTTTGTTATCATTTTCTTGTAATGTCCTTTGCTGGTAATATTAAATTACTGCTGACTCTAAAAAATGTGTTAGGAGTTATTTCCTTTTCTATTTAGTGGAATAGTTTATGTATAATTAGTTATTTCTTCTTTAAATGTTTTGTAGAATGACCTTTTGAAGTCATTTCATCCTGAGCTTTCTGTGGAAGGTTTATCAGCTATGATTTCTATTTTTAAAAGTAAAGTGCTATTCAGATTACTTAGTTCCTCATGAGTGAGCTTTCATATTTATATATTTATGGAATTCACTTTAATTGAATTATCTTTCCTTATTATCATTTTCATATCTCTAGTATCTATAATGATGTCTACTATTTAATATTTGATAAATCTCATTAGATAATCTGTCAACTTATCACCTCTCCTGGATTTTTTCTAACAGGCATTTCAAATATAATATGACCTACAGTTATTAATACCCCTCTTTCAAAAACTATTTCATCCCTTGAATACTTGTAATATTATCTGACTAGTTGCTCAAACCAATTTGATGTGTCAAATTCCCTTTCTAATTACTGTTTCTATGTAATTATTCAATAAATATTACTGTTTTTCCATCAATAAATATTTCTAACACTTTATTTCCAACACTGTTGCCACCACATAAGTCTTTTCATGCTGGCTGGAGAAACAAGAACTATTCACAGACTCCAGTGAATTCTCCACCCACCCCCTTTTTTAATATCTTTTTCAATAATTGTCAACCCTGGCTTTGTTGACCATACACCATTTACATACAGATCAGTAGCCGGCCAATATTTGCCAATGCTTCATTGGACTCATCTGCCGAGGTCTGCTGTGATTTCTTTCTGTCCAGCTCCCTCTTTTCTGATTCTATGCTCTGCTGATTCTGGCCACTTCAATCCGGTGTGTATTCCTAGGCTCTGCTTGAGATCTCCCTCTTCGTGCTGCAGACTAACAACCATTTCCCAGCAACGTGCTGAGCAATTATCAAGCTCACCTCACTTGGTTCCATTCTCCCAGATTGCAATCCCGAGCTGCCCTGATCTAGTGCCTGAGGAGAGTGGTTTTACATATTTTGTCCTATCTTCTAGTTGTTTCTGGCAAGAGGACAATTGACAAAGAAGTGAATTCTTCATGGGCAGAAGCAGACATCTTACATTATTTTTGAAATATACTTTTACTGGGTTGAATTCTAGATTGACATCCCCTCCCTCTAAATACTTTAAAGCTCTTCCTATTTTCTTCTTGTTTACATTTTCTCTGATGGTAAGCTTACAGTTACTCTGTTTGGTTTTTGTTTGTAATGTCATTCGTCTCTTGCTCCTTTTAAGGTTTATGTATCCCTATTTTTCCGACTATTTAATTATATGTTCTGGTGTGGGTTTTTTTAGTATCCTACTTTTTGAGATTAAATGAGCTTCTTAAATCTGTATGCTTATAGTTTTTGTATAATTTGGAATATGTTGATGATCACCTAGATTTATTTTCTGTCTTTTTTCCCCTTCCACTCTTCTGTTTCTTAGACTGGATAAACATATCTTAAATCTTTTTATATTGCCCTATAGATTTCTGAGATTCTTCGTTTTTCTGACCCTTCTTTGTGCTTGTGTGTTTATTCTGATCGTCCTGAGTTCCATTTCACCAATCTATTCTTCTGAAATGTATCTATTAATCTGACTCAGTGAAATTTTTATTTTACATATTTTACTCTCATCATTAAATGTTCCATTTGATTTTAATTTTTATCTTCCATTTTATTTTCCCTTATGTTCCTGTTTCCTTTAAATCCTTGAACACTTTTTGTGTATTTTTAGCAACTATTTTCAGTTCTTTGTTAGCCTATTTTATCATGGCTCTATTTTTAGAGTCTCTACTGACTAATTGTTCTACTACTTATCAATCATATTTTACTGTTTTTTTTAAACGCATCTAGTGAGTTTTAATGGGTTGCTGTATATGGCTATGTATTTCATATTGTTAAGTACTGGATTTGTTGTACTTCTTTGAAAACTGGAGACCTCTGGGCTGGCAGATCAGATATGTATGGCTCATGTAGACCTTCTGACATGTATTTTCACTTTTAAGTAAAAGTTTTAAGTTCTGTTACCTGTTGCTGGCTGTATTGCTAGTACAGCCAACTATTGAGTCATAACCTCTGTGGGGGTCTCTGCTGGGAGCACAATAGGTTCACCATTACATTGAACAGGACTCAGACATATCCTAACCCTGTGTGAGCTCTGGAGACTTTCCATTATACTGTACTAGAGTGAGATGTTGCCCGCCTTCCCAGAATTTCATGCTACACATACGCGAATTTGTCGTCAGTGACAAATTCAAGGAAAGCTTTATCATATTCCTGGAGCTGTTTCTCAATGCAACACTCTCTTTTCTAATACTCTGCACAAATTGCAGTCCCCTCAGCCATTCTGAACTGTCTTCTCACCTCAGTGTGAAAGCCATGCTCTGCTTGGGCTCCATCTCAAAGTAGTATCATCTAGAAAGTGTTTTCAGGCAGAAGCCCTGGGCAATTGTAGAGTTCACTTGCTTTGTTTTTGCTGCCCCAGGCATCACAGTCCTGAGCTGATTACTGTCTAATGTTCAAAGGCTATTGTCTCATATTTTTCTCCAGACTTTTAGTTGTTTTTGAGGCAGTGATATTCCAGTGTCAGCTACTCTAATATGCCCAGAGCATACAAGCTGTTAGTGGTTTTTCATTGAAGAAAGCATTTAACCTCTCTGTGATTTAACTTCCTTATCTTTAGAGTTTGGATAATAATAAATACCATACAAAGGATTATTGTCTTTATCTCAAGCTACACTGCAGATAAGATACCCTGAACTTTTGTTGTGTTGTTTTCCCATAAAAGTGCTCTTTCTCCAAGCTGCCAGATGGGGAGACAGGTTACTTAAGGCCAGATCAATCATATCATGAAACTAAGGGCACAGGTTTGTTTAAGTCATTTGCCAGCACACCTTCATTAGACTATCAGATGGAATCCTATCCTCCTGATGTTCCTGTTTACCTCTGTCAGCACCAGTAGCCTTTTCATCCATCAACACCAAGTCTTTTCATATTGATTTGTGCACCTCAATATACAGATCTTCCTTTTTTCCTGTTCTTTTAGTCCCTTCACTGGAATCTTAAGTCTGCATTTCCTAAATTTTCAACTTCTCTCAACCTTTTCTCTGAAAAAGTTTCCACCTCCTGGTATTAACTGACCCGTGGATATATTCTGAGAGTGCTCCCTAATCTGTAGATGGCCCTGTCGGAAGCTCCTTTTATTTATTTTTGTCATTTCTACTTACCTTAGTTCTGAACAGTATAATAAGTATCTCTCTGTTTTCCATCTCTGCTATCCAACCATTTCTTTTTCTTTCTCCTTAACATCCCACTCTCTGTTTCAAAATCATGCTTTCTGTATATGTCCACAACACTTCTTCCTGCGATCATTCCTTAGCTCTTGCTTAGTCCTTAGTGTTATGCAAATTTTTACTTGAGCCTGTTTTAACACACTAACAAAATTTGGATTATTAATATAATAAATAAAAAATAAAGATCTAAGTGACCCCTTTCTCATTATTATCTGCATATAATTATTCAACAAATAATATTAGTTTCCCTTCAATTTACGTTTCCATCTTTTCCTATCACTAATGCTACCACATAACTCCTAGCAATATAAACTACTGAAAATATTTCTCCGGTTAGATTTTTGCTTCTTTTTTTCTCTCTCTACAAGTCAATCTTTGCTGTGCAACCAGAAGGAATTTTATTACCCTTTGTGGTGAACATCTTAAAAAAAAATAATGTTTATTTATTTTTGAGAGAGAGAGAGAGAGAGAGACAGAGACAGAGCATGAGCAGGGGAGGATCAGAGAGAGAGGGAGACATAGAATCTGAATCAGGTGTTCGGGGCTCCAAGCTGTCAGCACAGAACCCAACATGGGGCTCAAACTCACAAATTGCGAGATCATGACCTGAGCTGAAGTCAGACACTTTTGAGTGTCTCAGAAGTGAGTGCACCAACTGAGCCATTCAGGTGCCCGTGGGGCAAACATCCTATATATACACTGACCAGCCTTTTCTTCTGGAACATCCAAGTTCTTTCCCATTTCTGACTTTCTGAATTTGCTTTTTCATGGCCTGAAGCACACTTTTTTGACTCTAGGTATAGGAAAATACTTTCACATTCATTTTTATCCTCACTTCTTAGCTGAAATGTCAGACACACTGAGTGGTCTTTCTTTCGTATTCATAAAATAACAATCATCCCTCCAATACTTTTAAATGATTGTCTTTTGATTAAAAACACCATAATGTGATTTTTTGTTATTTATTCTTTTTACTACTTTTTTCTTTCTCATATTGCTTTTAAGCTCCTCAAAGGATTGTATTCTCTCTCTCATGGTTACCATAGTGTTCCCAGAACTTAGAAGACTGTCTATAAACAAATATTTAACATGTATTGAATAAATGAATAATAAACACCAATAATGAAGAAGTCATGTTTGTAAACTACCTTGTACTGTGTCTTATTAATTGTTATATCTGGTCTAGGTCAATTTGAAATACTTGTGTATGTGGCACTATACTTCCAACCTTGCTGATCCTATCAGAAAAGTCTGCATTTTAGTTTGATTTTTCATTAAGTAGACTGTCCATATACTTCCCTAGAATCATCTAAATTAGGAGATCAGGGCTCTTTTTTTGAACCCCTTTTTTGAACTTATGGCCATGTCCAATTCTTAGCAGACTTCTTTCTTTACTTCTGTTTATTGCTATCCATATTCTGTCTCTCTTATATTATATATATTATATATATATATATATTATAACTCTCTCCATTAATAAATTTTCCATTGTTCATAACTTATTCAACTTCTGAATTAATCACTTGGCTATCCTTCCTAAATTTGACCACCTAGTATAATCACCAAAATCAGCGATGTAACCATGCTTTTGAGTAATTGCTTATGGATTTGTGACTACCTTTGCCCAGTCTTTGATTATGTATGTGGATCAGCTTTCTGTGCCCACCTTGATACTTTTTTTTTTTTTATAAATCTGTCCACTACTAACATGTTTCCAAGACTTAGTTTACTTTTTAAATATCCCTATCTTTTTCATTTTTACAACACCTGGTTGGGGGTTATTTTTAATTTAAATTGAATATGCAGTCACCTATATCATATATCTATATGGATTTGGAAAAAGTGATTCTACAACAAAAGTATTTTTCTGTTGCCTCTCATAATGTTCAAAACATCCATACTCATTTTTGATAAAGATGTAGAAAGAGTAACCTTGATAAGACATAAAAGTGCCACCTAAGAAGGTAAATTAATAAACTATCTCCAGGAATCAATTGTGGGTTCTGGAGAATCAGAGGGGACCAAAGAATCTCACAAGTATGTAGTTATTCTGAAAAATGGAACCAAGGGCAAACCTTAATTCTAGATCCAATTGACCTAAAATTATTTTTTCATTTGCTTTAATGAATAGCAAAATATGAGTAATGGATCATCATCTACATTACACATCTAGTATCTACATTAGATAGCTGTTTGATTATGCTAACTTAAATTAAACCCTTATTGTAGCAGAAATTTAGCAAATTATGCCATTCTTGTTTTCTCAATTTTTAGTTCGTTTTAACAAAACACCAATGATTCTGGAAATTGAATTATTAAAGAGATGTATATTTATACTTAAAAAAAACGTAAACAGTTTCCCTTGTGCCTTTCAGATTCCAGAAATACCAGCTGTTGCTGCCATGTGTTATGAAATTCTGGCTATAGGCCTCAGACAAAACAGTTTTTTTGTTTGTTAGTCACAACAAAGTGAACTTCTAACAGTGTAGCAGCATGGTGGGATGCTGGAGGAAAGGAGAAGAAACACTTGGAACCAACCCAACCAATTAAAACTAAGTAAAAAACATTTAGATAAAACAAAAAAATCTGCTCAAGGGAAAAATAGTGTTCTCTATAAGTACAAAGTGAAATGATATTCCTCTCTCTTTCAAACTCATGTAACAAAAATAGTGTTATTGAATTGGATTGTCATAATATGAGATGTGTGTATGATTTCGAAAATAATTATTTATTAAAAATTCATAAAAGCAAGTATCTGTAGAGACCTATAATTTAGCCATTTTCTCTTGTATAGGTCAATCCTGTATTCATTTATTTTGATGTTACCATTGGAACCCTTTAAAAATAATTTGATAGTTTTTTCTATTGCTTTTTTTCCATTGCTTTTTTTTCACCTATCAATTTACAATGAAAGATCTTGAAAAGTAGAATTTTTCGAGACTTTTCCTGATGTTTATTTAAACTACTAGAAATATGTTCCAAATTAATAATCATTTTAGTATAGGTTTTGAGACTACACTCTTCTGGAACTTAAATGAAAGATAAAATATTATGGCAAAGATATGACAAAAATGAATTTGACTTATCATCCAAAGAGATTTATTCCTGGAAAAGCAGAATTTGCTTGAAATCTCTTGATGTTATATTATTCATGTTCATCTATTTGTTAATTTAATGTTTTTTAAAAACAACTGACTATGATGCCTAGTATAAATGGTTCTTAGTATAAATTTTAATTTGTCTAAATGCTGTATTTTTTTGTGCATTTCAGTGACATTATTTCAATGTCTCAATGATCTTAAGAATGTGTGTATATGTATATTCCTTAAGACATAACAGTTCTACATTTTCCAGTTCTGTCTTCATGGATTAATCAAAATTCTTATTACTTCCATTACTTTCTGGAAATCTTATATAGATCTAAGTATTATGATAAATTGAGTCCATTATTAGCAACATACACTTACCAAATAAATGGGACATACTGACTGATACATATTTTCTTTTTTTTTTTATTATTTTTTTTCAACATTTATTTATTTTTGGGACAGAGAGAGACAGAGCATGAACGGGGGAGGGGCAGAGAGAGAGGGAGACACAGAATCGGAAACAGGCTCCAGGCTCTGAGCCATCAGCCCAGAGCCCGACGCGGGGCTCGAACTCACGGACCGCGAGATTGTGACCTGGCTGAAGTCGGACGCTTAACCGACTGCGCCACCCAGGCGCCCCACATATTTTCTTATTTTGACTCTTTCCTTCTTCAGCAAGAGACTTAAAATTTTTCTTTGGTTGTGAAAGAGAAGTTGATCTTTTTTATTTGTTATCTATTCAATTTTAAATTAGGTGCAGAAATCTTTGTGCATCGAATGACAAGAATTCAAATTCAAGCTAGATTAAACAAAAGGGTTATTACTGCATGCTTTATATGGAAATCCAAGTATTTTAGGAAAGGATCAATCCATAGGTTAATGATGGGTTCTTTGCCACTTTCTATCCCCTGCTTCTTTCCTCTGTGTGTTTGTATGCATGACTCATACTAAGGATTGGTTTACTTCAGGACATTGGGGAAGCCCACCACCAGCACTCCCAGATTGCCCATTATCCCAACCTGTGAACCAAGATAACAACTTCTTCTTCATTTTTTGTTTTTTTGTTTGTTTTTGCTTTGTTTTTGGTATAATCTTAAGGGTATGTCCACTTTTGGAAGAGTGGGACCGGGGAGAAGGCAAGCAGGTTTGTTATCTATTCCTTATCTTAACTTGGACATGTAACTGGTCAAACTTCCATGTTTATAGCTGATCTTAAAACAGCAGTTTGCCTTTAATGAAGTAATCCAAGTCATGTATCAAGAATAATAATAGCTAGGGGTGCCCGGGTGTCTCAGTTGGTTAAATGGCCGACTCTTGATTTCTGTTCAGGTCGTGATCTCCCAGTTTGTGGGCTCTAGCCCCTTGTCAGGCTCCATGCTGATGCTATGGAGTGTGAGTGGGATTTTTTCCTTCCCTGTCTCTTTGCCTCTTCCACACTCGTGCTCTCTCTCTCTTTCAAAATAAATAAACTTAAAAAAAGAGAATAATAATAGTTAACATTTATTGAGGTCTTGCTATCTTCCAGAGGATGCTAATGATGATTGTGTGCACTGCTTTATGGAATCCTTGCAACAATTTTATAAAGTAAGCTATACTGTTTAGATATATTTTAGTGTTGAAGAATCTGAGGCACAGAAAGTTTAAGTAACTTGTCAAACTTCATATATGAAGTGGTAAAGACAGGATTCATTCAGATAGCTTAGCTCTCAGAGCCACATTTTTAACCATTTTCATATCTTGCTACTTATCTTATTAGATATTTAATCTAACGCATTTTCAGTCATACTAAGCTATGATCCTGTATCTTTTTAAAAATGTCTATTTATTTATTTTTGAGAAGGGTGGGGGAGGCAGAGGGGCAAAGAGAGAGACAGAGAATTCCAAGCAGACTTCGTACTGTCAGCGAAGAGCCCAATGTGGGGTTCGAACTCATGAATGGTGAGATCATGACCTGAGTTGAAATCAAAAGTCGGATGCTTAACAGACTGAGCCACCCAGGTGCTCCTATGCTTCTATATCTTAAAGGTTAATATCTAGGAATGAAAAAGAGTAGGAAATTTCAATGTTATCTTGGTAACCAGTCTATCAACTAAACTATTAATACACATTGAAAGATTTCAATAAAGAATATAGAGGAAACTTGTGATTTTAGGAAAGCAAGAAACACATAGAAAAAAATATTTTCTCCCTACCTCATATGAATAGCAAACAGAAACAATAACATTGCCACAAGAAATCAAAAGACTGAAAAAGTTTAGGAAATTTGTGGTTTTCAAGTAATCATTATTTTTCCCTACTTAAAAGAAGTATTAAAACTATACCATGCTTAGTTTAATCAAATACCAAAAACTTAAAGTTTATGGCTTGTTGCCAAAATTACTACATTAAACAGGAGAGGGGGATAACTTAAACACTCATCATTGTTTTGATACCTGTTTAACATTAATCATCATTGTTTCATGAAAAACTTTAGTCAATGCCTCTTACTGTTTGTCTGACCGCCAAATAAATTGCTGAAATATGCAGGGATCCTGCAAAATCCCTGCTTTCTTAATTCTCCCAGATAATAACTAAAAATCGTCTAATTATACAAATGGTTTTATTCCTGTGTTCATCAACCTTCCCTAACAAACCAGATCACAACATTACTTTAGAAGGGCAAAAGGTTCAATTATTTTCTTTCCCCCTCAAAAAAAATACATTAAAAAAATTTTATTTATTAACTTGGAGAGAGACAGACAGACAGACAGAAACAGAGCATACTAGTGGGGGAGGGGCAGAGAGAGAAGGAGAGAGAATCCCAAACAGGCTCCACACTGCCAGCACAGAGCCTGACTTGTGGCTTGAACCCATGAACCATAAGGTCATGACCTGAGCCAAAGTCAAGAGCTGAACTGACTGAGCCACCCAGACACTCCCCAAAAAAAGACATTTAGAAAGAAGCTGTGTGTAGGATGAATTCATTATAATGTATTTTAAGTTTTCTTCTTAAAGATTTTGTTTTTAAGTAATCTCTACATCCAACATGGGGATGAAACTTACAACCCTGAGATCAAGAGTCATATGCTCCACCAACTGAGCCAGCCAGGAATCCTGATTTTTTTAACTTTTTATTGAGGTATGATTGACACAATAAACTGCATATATTAAGAGTGAATATGTTTTCAAAAAATTGTTGAAATGTTAAAAGTTATAAGGAGATAGATATGGATATGTATATCTGAGAATATTATCTAAGATAAAATTATACATGGGGGCACCTGGGTGGCTCAGTCGGTTAAGCATCTGACTTGGGCTCAGGTCATGATCTCTCAGTTTGTGAGTACGAGCTCCGCTTCGGGACCTGTTCTCACCACTCGGAGCCTGCAGCCTGCTTCAGATTCTGTGTCTTCCCTTCTCTCTGCCCCTCCCATGCTCATGCTCTGTCTCTCTCTGTTTCTCAATAATAAATAAACATTAAAAAAATTTATATAAAAAAGAGATAAAAATATACATGAATCAGATGTCACCAATGTGTTCAATATTTTATTTTTATTTAAAATGAATTTCTACATGATCCACTTGACTTCTTATTTTATAGCACATGTTCATGTCATATTGGCTCTTTATGAGAATCTGTTTGAATTTAACAAAGGAAAATGCTACATTTGTATAAAAGACATGCTCACAATTTTAACATGAAAAAAATATTAGGTCTTAATAAACAGATTTTTTTTATACCCCTCTTTCTGTCACAGTCCTATGGAGGAATTGTGCTATATTATAGTGCCTCATACAGTCCTATCACAATAAAATTGTGATTCTAGTGAACTCTGTCACATGTTTACTGCCTGAACTTATTTCTAAGATAAAAAAAATTGCTTCCTTTTGACTTGATTTATGAAAAGATGTGTTTCTATGTTTGTAAAATCTTAGTTGCAATGGATGATTTCCTAAGCAAGACTCCTTAAGAATAACCTTAATGAACATGAAGACTGTCAAATCATTACCTTAATAAGTGCTAAAGGGACTTGATACCTAAAATATTGCTGGTGGGGGGCCAAAAGAGAACATCTCTTTTAATAGTAAAAGTCTAGGGGCACCCGGGTGGCTCCGTCAGTTAAGCATCTGACTCCTGACTCCGGCTCAGGTCATGATCTCACTGTTCATGGGTTTGCCCCTGTGTCGGGCTCTGCACTGACAGCATGGAGCCTGCTTGGAATTCTCTCCCTCTCTCTCTCTGTCCCTTCCCTGCTCATGCTCTTTTTTTTTCCTCTCTCTCTCCCTCCCTCTCTCAAAATAAATAAATAAAATAAAATCTTAACAATATAATAAAAGTCTAGTGTGAATCCTAAGTGTTATTGTATTTACATAGATATAAATTTGGACATCTAAAGCATGATTTTTAAAAAAATTTTCTTAACACCAAAATATCAGTTTAATTAGTAGGTGTAGAGAAAAATACTATGAAATAAAGTGGATTTAACATTGCATTATATTTCAGAAATGCAATATTCTAAAGCCAGTATTTTTAGGACCATTTTGTAATGCCATTTTAAATTACACTCAAACCTATGCTACTTTATAATTATATATGTTAAAACACAGACATGGATATAGAAACTAAGAAGAAAATAATGTTGTTTGAAAATACTTTTTCCCCATTTTATAGGCTACCTTTTCATTTTGTTGTTCATTTCTTTTACTGTACAGAAGATTTTAGTCTGATGTAGTATCATTTTTTTTTAATTTTGTGCTTATGCTTTAGGTGTCATATCCACAAAATCATTGTCAAGACCCATACCTGAAACATTTTTTTTCTATGTTTTTCTCTAAGAGTTTTATGGTTTCAGACCTTACATTTATACCTTGAATTCACTTTAGGTTAATTTATGTGAGTGGTGTAAGAAATGGTCCAGTTTAATTTTTTGTTTTTATTTTTTGTATGTGAATGCTTAATTTTCCAAGCACCACTTATTAAAGAGACTTTTCTTTTCTTCATTGAATATTCTTGGCTCCCTGGTAAAATATTAGTTAACATGGGTTTATGCACGGGTTTATTTCTGGACTCAGTTCCATTCCATTGGTCTATGTGTCTGTTTTTATGTCAATACTATACTGTTTTGATTTATATAGCTTTGTAATGTAGTCTAAAATTAGATTTCCACTTTAAAGAGAGTAACAATTTCTTTTATACTTTTGATACATTTCTATTAGAATCATAATCTTTGCACTCAAATCTCTTAAACAGAACACTAAAGTGTTTACTTTATGAAGCAATAAACAATAATTATAAATGAAAGAAAATACAATAGTATAGAAATATACATAATTGATTTATTTAGTAATAACACTTATTAGTATTTATTTTATTCTCATACTATTTTTATAATAATTTATATAACATATTAAATAATATAGAAAATATAGAAAAACATATACTGTTCTCAAAATAGACATTAGATTAAATTGTCAAGCATATGTTTTGTTTTAGGGTTATCAGCCAATTAAGCTATACAACATAGGGTAAGCACTGAGTCTGAAATCTTAAAATATAAGTGCCAGTCAGTTGGTGGGGACAAAAACAACAAAACAAAGTCAAAACTATATATGTATATAAGTATGTATATATTTTTGTGGATATACATATATTTGTAGGCATATATTTATGTATTTAAAATAAAACATATTTATTTTCTTTCAGTTCTGGCATTCCAAAAAGATAAATATAAGAAAACACAAAGTTTTATCACTCAATGATAATAATTTAATTAAGTAAACTAAAATAAAACTTTATTCAACCTTGGATAGTTAAATCTTATGGAGTTCTTACTTTTTAATATGCTACATAATAACCATTTTTATCGGGAAAAGATATATTCTTTGTGCCTATTATTTTATGTTTTTGTGTACTTGAAAAACTTAGTGATCATTTTAATCTTAATATTATCTATCAATCTGTCTATCTATCTATATGCATGTGTATATGTATGCATATACACACATGTGAGTATGTGTGTGTCTTTATCTGTGTAGACTGTTCATGAATGTTTTGGGCAAATATAAAGTACCCTATTTATCTTGATAATAACTTTATAGCAAAATATATTTATTACATGACATTTATTATATGAAGGATCTTTTAATCTTCAATTATCTTTAGGAATTAAACCTTAGGGTTGCCTGGGTGCCTTGGGCAGTTAAGTGTTGGACTCTTGATTTCAGCTTAGATCATGATTTCATGGTCGTAGGATCTAACACTGTGTTGGTCTCTGCACCGAGCACGAAGCCTGCTTGGGATTCTCTCTCTCCTTTTCCTTCTATTCCTCCCTCCTCCATCTCTCTCTTTTTCTCTTTCTAAAATAAATAAATAAATAAATAAATATTAAATATTAAATAAATAATTAAACCCTTGAAAATGTCATGTGTATAAAGCTATACTTTGGAAATCAGATAAGATTTTTAAAATCTAAAATAATGATTCTTCTAGTGTGTGTGCTTGCATTATCTTTGTAATAAAGCAATCAGATGTTAGGAAAGAATAGGAAAAAGAAACTAAAGTAAGGCAGAAAGAAAAGACAGATTAAAGGAATAATTATAGGAGACATTGCTTGAATGTACATGTAATATATAAAAATTCTTAAACAATTTTTCAGTTTATTTATTTATTTTGAGAGAGAGAGAGAGAGAGAGAGTGCAAGTGGGGAAGGAGAGAGAGAGAGAGAGAGTGCAAGTGGGGAAGGAGAGAGAGAGAGAGAGAGGGAAAGAGAGAACCCAAGCAGGGTTCTGTCAGGGCAGAGCCTGACACAGGGGTCAAACTCATGAATGGGAGATCACAACCTTAGCCAAAGTCTGACGCTTAACTCAGTCACCCAGGCATTCGTAATATATAAAACTCTTAAACATTTTGTTATGGTATGTGCAGATTTCATTCTACTGAAAGGATATAGTAGTTTAAAAATATAAAAGCGGTGTTCTTAGCTCTCAGAATAAGCAAGAATCAGTAAAGAACTTAGACACTAAAGTTTCTCATTAAAATATGAAACTGCTCTTAAATTAATAAATATATGAGTGATGAAATGGACATTTCAGATGTTTGGTTTAGCACTTCAAATAATATATCCATAGTGTTAATTAAGCCAGAAAAAAAATACTAAAGGTAGCAATTGTTTCTAGTTAATTTAGTGACATTTTTAAAAGAAATTTTCATTTATTTAATATCAAATATCAAGTATGTACATTAGATTAGAGCTGTGTTTTTTACCATGTGAAAGTCAAAGCCTGGCCTAAAAGGGCATATAAAACTAAAGTGACATATAGATCGCGTTTACAACAGGGATGACAATGTAATGTTTCAGATGTGGCATTAGGGTGAAAAAGGAATCCTTCTGAAGACCTTTGTGGTTCCAAGTAGCTAAATAAATCAGGATTGTGTGTTTACTAAACTGAATTATATGCATATCATGGAATAAATCTGGAATGTTGGCTCCATAATGAGTATACCCAAACAACATCAATATTTCATTTACTAATAGTAATGTCCAGTGCAAGACAGGTCATCGTGTTTTGCAGAGGCATTCAGGCAAGGAAATCAGACGTGGAGGAACATTTTGCAGAGCCGAATACACTGATTATGCCCAGAGATTGTGTATCATCTCTGTGTGAGCCCATAAATCATTGTGGAAAAATTGAAGGCCGGATTTTGATAAGGTATTATTGGAGTTAATAGAGTTGCAAAAATATATAGGCTACATACAATTCTTGGGAAATAAAATCTATTTTTCCCCACCAGAAAAGGAAGTGCTATTTTCTTTCTGTTTTTCTTTAATATACTATGGGTATTATTTTTAAAACACCATTTCCAATAATAAAAACATGTTTTCAAATTCAATATGCCTTTAGGAAATTTGGGGAAATATTTAGTTACACTGCCTAATGAGGTTATCTTCAACCTGGGGTAGATATCCCTCTCCTCATTTGGGAATTAGGGCTTAACAAAGTGGTACAGCTTACTCATCATTATAGAGGCATGAATGTTCAAGAAACAGAATTTTCACAGTTTTCATCAATTCTGCAGAAACAGAATTAGGTTTTATAACTCTGAATCTAGTGAATTTTCATCCTGTGTTATATCTTATTTTCATTTAATGAAAAATACCAGCATACTAAGTGACATTACAGAAGTAAGCAAGAGTAGACCAGTCTTCATTGGAAAATAAAGATGTTGGGGGCGCCTGGGTGGCTCAGTCGGTTAAGCGTCCGAATTCAGCTCAGGTCACGATCTCGCGGTCCATGAGTTCGAGCCCCGCATTGGGCTCTGGGCTGATGGCTCAGAGCCTGGAACCTGCTTCCGATTCTGTGTCTCCCTCTCTCTCTGCCCCTCCCCCGTTCATGCTCTGTCTCTCTCTGTCTCAAAAATAAAATAAACGTTAAAAAAATTAAAAAAAAAAAGAAAAATAAAGATGTTGAAATAAAGATCTTCAAGCTTTTTGCCAGTTTTAAAAAATCTATCGATTTGTTAGTGCAGCTGGGGGAAAAGTGGCACTCACACAATTTTGGTACAAATTCCAATCAGTAGAACCCTTATGGAGAAGAATTTGATAATATCTAACAAAGCAACATTTGTGTAACCCCCAAATTACCCTTCTAAGCATTTATGTTGAAGTTATACCTCCAACAATATGAAAATACATATACATAGAGCGATTAATTGCAGCATTGTCCATATTTAAAAGATACTGGGGACAGAATATATATATATATATATATGGCTAATAAATTGGTATATCTACAAAATGGTCATGCAACTTTAAATGGTATAAAAAGACCCATAAGAACTGATGTGGAACAGTTTTGAAGAAAGTGGAAGAAAGTATCTATATGTGCAAAGAAATAACATATTTTGTGAAAGAATAAAAGAGACCCATGAACTTAGTGACCTACATTATGGTGTATACAGGGCAGAAATAATAGAAATAATAGGCATGAGAATTACACTACAGTGAATATATCTTTTTGTCCTGAGTTTTGAAATTATGTTAAAGCTTCACATATTCAAAAAAAAAAAATAAAATCAGAAATCAAAAGGGATAGAGAAAACACACTGATATAAGATTAACAGTACCATACAGATTCAAATGGATTTCAAAAGCATAGCATAACTATAGTGAAAAAGGAAAAAAAAAACCTAAGTAATTTGGACTATATGCTCTTAGGCTAAACATAAATCCTTTATTTTAGTAGCTGCTTCAGTTTCCTATTTTTATGTGTCAGTAATCCTGTAAGTACTTTGCATGTATTTTATGAATGAGTAAATAGGTTAATATATTGTGGATAACGAGATTTAGATTTGTCAATGTCAAAGGAAGGAATTAAAATACAGAACTGGTGAAAACTAGAATGAACCATGTGGTGTTGAGTTACATTTGGCAGATAGATGATAGATAAATACTGTGAGAGAAAAGATGTTTATTTAAAAAAGATGTTTATGGATATGCATGTACAGTCATTTATTTCCTAGCTGTGTCCTCTAATATAGCAACCAAGTCATGAGCTTCCGTAGCATTGAGTACAATTAGTGTCCCGATTTTGGTTTCCAAATAAAAGTCTCTACTAAAAGGAACTAGAGGTCCTTCAAGAAATGGCTGATGCCAAGACTAGATCAACTGATTCTAGATGAACTGAGAGCACCTTTTTGTGCCAACAAGTCAGGAACTGTTTAAAGAAAGAATGAGGAATATATTTCAAAAAGTCACAAAACTTCTTACTGGGAACTTAATGACAATTTGAATATCAAATAAATAAGTAAATAAATATAAAACAGTGAACTCAGTAAGAATCCATGAACCCATATGGATATAAGTAAGTTAATAAATGCAAACAAATAAATACGAAGGAAGTGTTCTTCATTATAGTAGAAAGATAGCTCAAATATGTAAGAAATGTTGATATTATAAAAATTGCCAGTTGACAACCATAAAAGTAATAATTGACTCAGGCAAGGATCATCAAAGAATGCTAAAATTAGCATTTGGAAGTTTTATCATTAACAGTTTATTTGTAATAATATCAAAGCATATCACCATACAACAGTCATGGATTACAATGTTGAAAATAATAGTTTTACAGTGGAGGAACGTGGCAGTCACCACCTTAACTGAGTGATTAAAATTAATATCTATCATAGTGGGACAAGTAGACATCATGAGTCCCTGAAAAAACGCAACTCTTCTGGACTATTCAGTATATAAATGCAGTCTTTGAATTTAATCATGAGAAGGATAATAAACACATCATTACTGAGGGATATTTTAGGAAATAACTGACTCGAAGTGTCAATGTCGAAGACAAAAAAGATTGAAGAGCTGCTTGGGATTAAAGAAATGGGATGACAGGTGAATAGAACACCTGATGTGAGTTTTCTTCTGATATAAGGGAAATTTTGAGGACATTCCAAAATCTAAGGTATTAGGTTAATGTGAGTTAATTCCCTGATGTGGATAATTTTATGAATACACCTGAGAGGGTCCTGACTTCCCGGGAGGTACACACTAGTAATATGTTTTAGAAATCTACCCTTTACATAGATTAGTAGAATAGTACTATTGTTGTAGCGTTTTATTTAATTTGCAATTATATTAAATAAAACATTAAAAATACATTTCTATGGCAACAGTTTTTTTTATTTTATTAAATGTTTATTTATTTATTTTTAGAGATAGAGGTGGGGAAGGGCAAAGAGAGAGAGAGAGAGAGGGAGACAGAATCTTTGAGCTGACCCACACGAAGTCCAACACGGGGTTCGATCCCATGAATGGTGAGATCATGTCGTGTGCCAAAATCAAGAGTCCTACACTTAACCAACTGAACCTTGCTTCCTGCAACATTTTTAACTATAATTCTGCCTATCAGAGTTCTTTCATGTTAAACTGAACGAGTCCAACTTTCCTATTTTACATATTGAACAACTTTGCCAAGCCACTTACTAATAGAAAATGCTTAATTATTTTAAATGTATGTAGCACTATGCTTTCCACCTTTTGTTTCCAGAGTAATAAATGGTAAATGATTAATAATAATTGTTTGATATTACAGAAGTTAATGGTTTGTCTAGGTTCAGAGATCTGAGTTCAAATCCCCCCATACCACTTCCTAGCTGTGTATCCATGGACAAATTATTAAACCTGTTCACCTTTTGGTTGTTAATTTTCAAAACATAGATTATTATCTAAGTTATTCAACCCCACAGCATCACAACCATTGCAAATTAAAATAGGACACTCTAGAAGGTGAACATAGCCTAATGACCGACATGGTAAGCAGTAAATACATATGTGGCAGTCAGAATTTCAAGATGGCTCCAAGACAGACACCCCCTGGTATACAAGTCCTCCCTCCACTTCAGTGTTGGGAAGGCCTGTAAATATGGTTGGATATTGCTGCAACGAGTGGGTTAAGCTGTATGGCAAGAATAAGGAGATTTTGCAAAAGCAAGTAAGATCCCATGTCAATTTATAGTTGAGCTAATCTAAAAAATAGGTTTCCTGGGGCACATTGGTGGCTTAGTTGGTTAAGCGTCAGACTTGGGTTTAGGTCATGAGCAAGCGATTCATGAATTGGAGCCCCGTGTTGGGCTCTGTGCTCTGAGCTCAGAGCCTGGAGCCTGCTTCGGATTCTGTGGCTCTCTCTCTCTCTGATCCTCCCCTGCTTGCAGTCTCTCTCTCTCTCTCTCTCTCTCTCTCTCTCTCTTTCTCAAAAATAAATAAAGATTAAAAAAATTAAAAACAACTAGATTTCCTGAGTGGGCCTGGTTTAGTTATATGAATCCTTAAAGAAAGACTGAGCCATTCACAAGGAGAGAAATTCTTTTGCTGGCTCTGAAGAAATGAGTTGTCACATTATACAAAAACTTGTGAGATGGCCATGTGGCAAGAGATGCAGGAAACTCTGGGGCTGAAAGGAATCCCCTGCCGACAGTCAGCAAGAAAATGTGGAACTTACTCCTATAACTGCAAAGGACTAAATTATTCTGGCAACCATATAAGCTTAAAAGAACAACCTAAACTCCAGAAGGAAAAAAAAAAACAAAAACAAAAACAAAATAAAACTAGTCCAATAACCTGACTGCATCATTGGGACATACTGAATGCAAGACCCAGCTAAGTTCTGACCAGCCTCCTGAGCCTCAGAAACTATGAGCTAACAAATATACATTAGTTAAAACTGCAGAATTTGTGGGGCGCCTTGGTGGCTCAGTTGATTAAGCACCCAACTTCAGCTCAGGCCATGATGTCAGGATTTGTGAGTTCAAGCCCCACTTCGGGCTCTGTGCTGACAGCTCAGAGCCTGGAGCCTGCTTCAGATTCTGTGTCTCCCCTCTCTCTGTCCCTTCCATGCTCACAATCTGTCTCTGTCTCTCAATAATAAATACATGTTAAAAATTAAAAAAAAAAACTGCAGAGTTTGTGATAATTTGTTACATAGCATAGACAATTAAAACATCCATGTTGTTATTATAATTATATCAATTCTGCATCAGGATACTAATACATTTGACTGACACTATAATGTTCTTTTTTTTGTTCTCTTTTTTTTTTAAGATTTTATTTTTAAGTACTCTCTACACCCAACATGGAGCTCGCATTTACAACCCTAAGATCAAGAGTTGCGTGCTGTACAGACAGAGCCATTCAGGTGCCCCTATAATGTCGTTCTTGATCATACTGAAGCTATAACTGGCATTCAGTTTAATTGTTTTATACAGTGTAAACCTATATTCCTTTTATATATTAAAATTTTGATTTTAAGTCCTTCCATTCTACTATTAGATATTTTTAACTGTCAGGTATAAAACCTATCACAAAGCCAAAATTTATCTGTTAATGATTTATTACTGAGACTAGTTAAAAAAGGAACATCTTTCCTGGTGCAATAATCACATATGATATTTTTTAAATAGTTAAGAGATATCATTTACTTGTTATCATACATCACAATTTAATTATTGTTATCTATATGTGTAAGCATTCTATGAAGCACATTAAGGTCTTTTAAATATTTTTAAAATATAGATGATACACAATGTTACATTAGTTTCAGGTGTACTACATACTGATTTAACACCTCTATGGGGCACCTGGGTGGCTCAGTCGGTTAAGAGTTCGACTTGCTCAGGTCATGATCTCATGGTTTGTGAGTTCAAGCTCTGCACCGGACTCTGTGCTGACAGCTTAGAGCCTGGAGCCTGCTTCAGATTCTGTGTCTCCCCCTCTCCCTGCTCCTCTCTCCCCTGCTTGTGTTCTGTCTCTGTCTCTCTCTCTCAAAAATAAATAAACGTTAAAAATAATTTTCTTAACAACCCTATACAGTTATTCTATGCTCACTACAAATGTAGCTACCATCTGTCACATGCAATGCTATTACATCACCATTGACTATATTCCCCATGCTATGCCTTTTATTCTCATGACTTATTCATTCCATAACTGGACTCTTACCTCCCACTCCTCTTCATCCATTTTTCCATCCCTCTGCCCCCTCCCGCTGGCAACCGTCAGTTTTTTTCTCTGTTTTATAGGTTCGATTCTACTTTTTGTTTGTTTATTCATTCGTTTTGCTTTGTAGGTTCCACATAGAAGTGAAACCATATGGTATTTGTCCTTTAAAAAAAATCTTTTTTTTAACCAAACTTTCCTTTGTAGAACAGTTTTGTATTTACTAAAATAATGCAGAAGACAATACAAAGATTTCTTTGTTTCCTCTATTATTAATAAACTACGTTAGTATTATGCATTTGTTACAATAAATGAATGAATACTGATACATTACAATTAACTAAAAGTCCGTAGCTTATTTAGATTTCTTCATTTTTTAAGATTTATTTATTTATTTTGAGAGAGAGAGAGCGAGTAGGGGAGGGGCAGGGAGAGAGGGAGAGAGAGAATCCCAAGCAGGCTCCATGCTGACAGATGGAGCCTGATGCAGGGCTCGATACCACAGACCGCGAGATCATGACCTGAACCGAAGTCAAGAGTTGGCCGCTTAACCAACTGAGCCACCCAGGAGCCCCTAGATTTTATTAGTTTTTACTTAATGTCCTTTTTTGGTTGCAGAATCCCATCCAGAGTACTACATTACATTTAGTTGTCACATTTATGCAGGCTCCTCTTAGCTATTGCACTTTCTCACTTATCTTGCTTTTCGTAACTGAATGTTTTGAGCAGTACTCAAACCTTCTTGTAGAAGGTTCTTCAATTGGGATTTGATATTTTTTCATGGTAAGACTAGTGCTATGGGTCACTGGGAGGAAGACCACAGAGGTAAAATGCCATTGTCATTATATCACGTCAAGTGTGTATATTATCAACATGATTTATGACTCTTGATGTTACGATAAATGTGTATACAGAATAATTAAGTATATGCTTGATAGATGGTGAGCACCAGGCTTCTCATTTGAGAATGGATTGGAAACATCAGAATAAACTCAAGTCTATCTTAGTGTACATATAGATGTTTACATATATAAATATTTATAGATACGTGTATATACACAAGTTTGTATAAATATGTAAATTTCATTCTGTTTGCTCAAAAGGGGGAAAATAGGCTGTAAAGTAAAAAAAAAAAAAAATCAAAACGCCCCAGTCACAATGAGTACATCTAGTGTTTAGATCTTGTATTTTTATACCATTCTCCAACAAAAGGAACCAGTTCTTCCTATTGATATGGCTGATTCTGGGGCTAGGGTAGGATATACATAAGATGAGCCTACAGCATCTTGTAATATTGGAAAGTAAGAAAGTTCCCAAATACACACACACACACACACACACACACACACACACATTTACAGTAATAAGGAGGCATGTCAAAGAAGTAGAGGAGCAAACTGAATGAGTCTCCAACATTCAGCTAAAGCTGAAATAATTTGGGCAATCTTAAAATAGTGTAATGCAAAGTATAAACTAAATATCCATAAAACCTTAAGAATAAAAATGATTGAATACACTGCTTAATTAATTAATTAATGAGTGAGAAGAGATAAAACTCTCCTGTGAAAGTATTCCAAATAAGTTACATAGATGCTCCACCCTCAAAGTGGGAGAATATACCTTCCACCCCCTAGAACGGCTGGGCACAGTGACTTTCAAGATGAACTGTGTGGAGACATGAGGAGAGGTAACGTGGGAAAGGATTATCTTCACACAGAGAATGTTCCCCAGGTGATTAAGGCCAACAAGTCATAAATTCTTTGTTACTTCGATTACTTATTTCACCGACCTATGGTAGTACCTGACATTTGTTCTGAGTATGGTGTCAAACTTGTGGGCATGCTCAGTCGCAGGATAAACCGGTACATTAGAAGTAAGAAAGGGTGACTTAGAAAGAGATTGTCTTTGGGGCACCTGGGTGGCTCAGTCGGTCAGGCTTTCGACCCTTGCTCAAGTCATGTTCTCACGGTTCGTGTTTGAGTCCCGCCTCAGGCTGTGGACTGAGAGCTCAGAGCCTGAAACCTGCTTCAGATTGTGTATTTCCCTCTCTCGGCCCCTCCCCCTCTCATTCTCTGTCTCACTCTCTCTCTCAAAAATAAATAAACATTAGGGGCGCCTGGGTGGCGCAGTCGGTTAAGCGTCCGACTTCAGCCAGGTCACGATCTCGTGGTCCGTGAGTTCGAGCCCCGCGTCGGGCTCTGGGCTGATGGCTCAGAGCCTGGAGCCTGTTTCCGATTCTGTGTCTCCCTCTCTCTCTGCCCCTCCCCCGTTCATGCTCTGTCTCTCTCTGTCCCAAAAATAAAAATAAACGTTGAAAAAAAAAGTTGAAAAAAAAAAAATAAACATTAAAAAAAAAGAGAGAGAGACGTTGTCTTTTATGGTTCTGTCTTGTGAGATACGTCACCACATTTTTTTACTGAAATAAAATTTATGGATTTAGAAAGATGCAATTTAAAAATGATAATGCAGAATTACTTAAACTTATAAAAATTTGTAAAGATAATTCTGAAGCAAACGAAAGGCTCTACATACTTTTGTTTCCAAGTATTATGCACATTTACCTTATCATTTTAATGTTATTTAAACTGTGGTTAATAGATTGCCTTGCATCTACAGATGTTTAATAAATAATTTTTATTTGATTTGGTTATGACTTCATTGAGCAGAAAGAGTGCTATAAAGTGATTTTTCATTTTGGCATATTATTTTCTGCCCTTTAAAAATGGAGATTTATGTATGTGACAATTGCATAGTTTTAAATGATACTTCTGTTGATGAAAACCCAGTTGGTCTTTCAGGAAAAAAAAAAAGGACAATCTATCCTCTTTACCAATTAGAAATCAAGAAAATAAGGATTTTAATAAGCCTCCTGGGAGACTTGTCTTTTGTATCTTTGATAAATACATGATTATAAGGACAAATTATATGAGTAGCAATAATTCCCCAGTAATGTGATCATTAAAAGACCTCTCAACTGCAATATATCAGTATTAATTGGGGACAGATGATCATTTTAGTGACATGCTCAAGTCATTATCCATATTTCAATACTTCATGAATACCTGAGTATTCTTAATGATGTGATTATTTTTTTAAAGATTTTTCAGTGCAATGATCTTAATGAGGTTGTTTATTTTGAAATGAGGAAAAATACAAAAAATAGAATTAAGCATTGTTAATGAGGACTATTTAAGAAAGATGTTTGAGGAAAGTGAACCAAATATTAACTTTTAGTTATGGATGTAGAAATCCTTTAGCATTTACTCTAATTAAGCTGTGTATTAACAGGTTTTTTATATAAGCAAAATAAAACATCGATGTGTGTGTTCTGAATAATTGATCTGGATTATATTATATTCAAAATACTAAATAGTGTATGCCCCCATATCCTTACAAAAACCTCGTATTTTCTGATGATTATTACTTTTTAGTTATGTAATTTATTTAATACCATGTGTATCTTTCCATCTACAAAACACAGACTACACCATCTCTTGTATATAAAGGGATCCCAAAGCCAATCAAATTTGTTCACATCTTTTTCTTACAATTAATTGTGTGCTTCCTCATTTTGATTATGATATCAGAGACATGTCCTTTTGTTAAGCTTACCAATATGGCAAAAGTAGTTTTTACTGTAGACTCAGTTTCTGAATTTCAACTTGTGCTCTTTTCACTAATACATCATTTCATACTGCATATTTTAGTATGATGCCAAATTTTTGACAGAATGTATTTATGCTCCTCTCCTCTCACAAAGCCAATAATCTTTTTTTTTTTTTTTTCAAAGTCCGTATTCTCTCTACTGGCTTCTTTTGCACCTCGCTATTCTGGTTTGCTTCCTACTTCTCTATTTCTTCATTTCAAATTTGATAGATTTATTTCTTATTTGAAATTGTTAAGTATTAAGATTCTATGGGCGCCTGGGTGGCGCAGTCGGTTAAGCGTCCGACTTCAGCCAGGTCACGATCTCGCGGTCAGTGAGTTCGAGCCCCGCATCAGGCTCTGGGCTGATGGCTCAGAGCCTGGAGCCTGTTTCCGATTCTGTGTCTCCCTCTCTCTCTGCCCCTTCCCCACTCATGCTCTGTCTCTCTCTGTCCCAAAAATAAATAAATGTTGAAAAAAAAAATTAAAAAAAAAAGATTCTACAAGTTCTGCTAGTTATTCATTGTCTCTTCTACCTTCCCATCCTACATCTAGTGATCTTATATTTACGTTCATTAATTCATGAATCTCAAAATGATATTCCCATTGTCTTGCACTTCTCATACTGCTTTAAGTCTTACAATTCTATTTTCTAATTTAATTTTCTTTTTTTTTCTTTTTATTTTTTTTTAATTTTTTTTTCAACTTTTTTTTTTTATTTATTTATTTTTGGGACAGAGAGTTCTCATTTGATTTTCATAACAACTTGTGACTGGTGCTGCTTTAGATAAGCAAACAGAGATGTGGGGGAGTTGGGTAATGTTCTCAAGACCACACAGGAAAGTGATGGAGTGAGAGTTTTAACCAAAGCAGTAGTACTCCAGTTACTGTATTCCATGGGATGTTTTCTCCACCCCAAATTTAAAAAATCAGTTATTCTCCAGGAAAGTACATTTCTTGTTACTCAGTAACATGTTCACTCAAAATAGAATGATTGTGATTCTTTTCCTTTATTATGCAAATTCAATAAATTCTCTAATTTCTCATGTGTGAACATGACTTTCCCATCTAACCACTCTATTCCCACCTCAGTGTTAAATTTGGAACTTGCAATCCTTTATTTTGGTGACTGCGGTAGCATCCCATCACTGTGATCAGTCTCTTCCTCCATCTTATTTCCAGTTAATCAATCATCAAACTATCTTCATTGTCTTTTCAAAGATAATATTGGCCAGGTCACATGTTTCTGACTGTTCAAACCATTCTGTTTAGAGGACATCATGTTAAATATTTCTATGCCTTAAATTGACATCGTGTCCTATTGGGAGGGTATGGCCAGGACTACCATATTAGTCCCAATGGTAAATTAAGAAACACAAACAAAACAAATATGACGACTGTGGCACAATGAGCAAAATGGTATACGGTATTATGGTCGACAGGGCCTAACCCCCAGGTAATGGTGTCCTGAGTTTCTTTGGCTTGACAGACTTTTCATTCTTTGTTGACTTCATCAATCATTTCCATTGGTAGCCTTGAGAAACAAAGGAGAAAATAAATGACTTACTTCCACTCTTAAGCTTGTGAGCATACTTTGCATGGCTTGTTAATAAGTTCTTGCTAAACAAATTGAGAACAACTCAAACCAACTCCAGATTTCCATTCTAAATCCTCATCTGCCTTTGGAACCTGATCAGCTTTCATGGCAGCCTAATCACACTTTCAAAACCTGACCCCATCTTAACTTTCCAGTGTTATCTATGTTTCTAACATATTCTATGTGACATTCTCTATTTTCTGGAAACACTGTAGATGCTTCTTGTTCCTCTGCCTAGAACATTCAATCTTTGACAAACTCCATCTCATCCTGCAAAACCTACCAAAAATATTGTCTCTTCAATCAAGCCTGCTTCCAGACTTTCCCAAGCAGTCTGTTGATTTATACTCTGCATGTTTTGTTTTGTTTTTTTTTTAATTTTAGGACTTCTCATACTTCATTGCAATTTATCTGCCTCCTCTTCTCATTTCCTTCCTTGATAATTAGAATCTTAAGGGCGAAAATTGTATTGACTCATTCTCTATGTCATTCTCTCTTTTTCATTTTTGCCTTTTATCGGTTTTATAACTGGTATCACTTGGTCTATGGAGAGTTTCCACTCTTTCCTCCCCAAAATGCCTTTTATTTTATGACACTCACTATGGTTACTTTATAGTTATTTTTTTTTGCTTTATTTTTATCTCTTCACCACCTCCTGCCCTCACCATTAAATCAGCAATTTCTGTGAAGATAAGGATTGTATCTTACTGATTTTTATTTCCTCTAAAGCCCCTAGCAATTGTTAGATATTTAATAGTCTCAGAATAATTGTCTCTGAAATAATATTTCTAAAACCAGCCCAAAGCTGGTTTAACAGATTGTTGATGATCTTCATATTTTAGGCTCTGTTAGCCTTTGTTATAAACCATGTTACCACCAAAGAGAATTCTAATTATTTTCCCTGATGGATCCTGTAATTCAATCAAAGTTAATTTTTATGTACAATTTAATTTGTAATTAACCAAATATATATACATCTAACCATTAGAGTTTGCCATTAATAAAAAAAATTACTAACATTACCATACTGAGCTGAAATAGTTTCTACTGTAAAGAAGAAAAGAAAGAATAAAACATTAGTTGGCTCATGATATTTTTTAAAGGTAAATACACAGTTTTCAATAAGCATCATTTTTTCTACAAATAGCACCTTTCCAATAACTTCCCGGACTCTAATGGTGCTGAAATTAGGACAAGGCAGCATGGAATGGTCTAGTCAATGGTAATATTTAAATTTTTATTATTTCCCCAGGAATAGTAACAAATTATTATCATCCTACCTGTACTCTTTAGATTCCTTTGGCTAAAATTGGGACACCTGTGTAGCTCTGGGGTATGGCTCAGTCGGTTAAGAAAGAGGCCAACTCTTGATTTCAGCTCAGGTCATGACCTCATGATCCACATCAGGCTCTGTACTTACAGCATGGAGCCTGCTTGGGAACCTCTCTCTCCCTCTCTCTCTGCCTCTTCCCCACTCAAGTACTCTCTCTCTTTCTCAAAATAAGTAAATAAACATTAAAAAAATAAGTAAAAAGTAAAATATATGTGACTTTGGCCAAAACTTACGTGTGTGTGTGTGTATGTGTGTGTGTGTGTGTGTGTGTGTTTAATAATACGATTTTATGAGAAGAATACAAAAGAAACTTCAAAACATTTTATTTCTGTTAACACTGTGATTAGCTTTGAGGACATGGAGGGATTAACAAAAAGGTGATGGAAAATCTTAAATAGAGGTGCAGAGGCAGTACCCTCAGGGTTACAAATATGGAATATTGGGAGACCGACAATTAATATCATGATGTTGGCATGACATTGTAAATCCTAGTGTAATTAAAAAAATAAATATAAAATGTCCTGTTGGAAAAGTTTTTGATTTACAGGAGAATGGAGGGGACAGTACAGAGATCCTCATTTACTGACACACAGTTTCCTCTAGTATTGACAACATATAATTATTACACATTTTTTATAATTAACAAATATTATTAATGAAACAAGTCCATACTTTATTAAGATTTCCTGAAGGTTTACTTTACTTATTTATTTTTTCTGTTCCAGGATCTTACCTACAATACCGTATTGCATTTAGTGTCATATTCTCTTAAGCTCCTCTTTGTTAAGATAGTTTTTCACTTTTCTTTGTTTTTGATGATATGGACAATTTTATGGAGTACTGATATGGTTTTTGTACCTCAACTGGGATTTCTATGACATTTTGTCTATATCAGATGAGGGTTAGAGGCTTTTTGGTAGGAAGACTACAGAGATAAAATACAATTATTGTCACATCATATCAAGGGTAGATACATATACATATACATCAATATAACATATCGCCGATGAAGTTGACCTTGACCTCTGGGCTGAGTTGAAGTGTTTGTCAGGTTTTTCCACTTCACATTTACTCTTCTTTCATCCACTTTACATATCCACTTTACACTATATACTTTGGAAGACAGTCACTGTGGGTAGTTCATGTTTAAGGACTGGGGACCTATATTCCATTTCCTTGATAGTGAAGTATCTACATAAATTATTTAGAATATGTCTGCATGGGAAATATGTCTATTAAATCTCATTTATGTATTTAATATTTTATTTATATTAGTGTGGATTCATGAATATTTATTTTATAAGTTGTGTGAAAGTCTAATACTATTTTATTTATTTTATTGCTATAATTGTTTCAGTATTGATTGTCAGGAGCTCTTTTATCCACTCCTGTATCCCTTGCATATATCACCATTATTATTTTTGTTATTTTTAAACACTTTCTCACTTTCTGGCACTCCAAAATATTCCAGGATTATCTTGTCTATTTCTTATTATAGTCATAGTGTCAGCTACTTTTCTAAGGAGCCCTGGTTCCTCTTGTCTAGAAACAGAAACTGGGTGTGCTTTTGTGACTGACATGGCAATCATTCAGCTTACAGAGCAAGGAAATATATTTATATACACAAACCGATATATGTATGCCTATCTGTTTCTCTCTCTCTGTCTCTCTCTGCCTGCCTGCCCATCTGTCAGTCTGTCTATCTAATCTATGTAGATATTTCTATATATACTCAACTGCATCTACATTAAGCTAAACATAAGTTAATACATTGCCCTAATCTATTACCACATATATCATCCTAGCCTCTACCCTTTCTTCATATATAAATTCTAAATGAGGAAACTGACTGGAACTCTCCAGTACACCTATATGGAAGTACCAAAATTGTTAACTTGTATTTCTATGGGACATTACTTTAACAACTAGAATACAATGCTTATGTACAACTTAT
This sequence comes from Felis catus, assembly GCF_018350175.1. Lineage (NCBI taxonomy): Eukaryota > Metazoa > Chordata > Mammalia > Carnivora > Felidae > Felis > Felis catus. The sequence goes on from NC_058376.1 coordinate 33,563,087, forward strand.
TTTGTCTTTAGTTTTATACTCTCCACTCATATATTAACTTTCCATATAGTTATATAGTTATTAAGACTCCTCTAGTCTTAATAACTGAGAGTCTTGATCATAAATAAGTCTGGAATCTTGTCAAGTGCTTTTTCTGAAATTATTGCTACTATAATGATTTTTCTTCTTTAGCTTGTTGATGTGGTGATTAATTTTCAAATATTAAGTCAGTCTTGTATATCTATAATAAATCCACTTGGTCACAGTATATAATTATACATATACATTGTTGGATTCAATTTAATGATATTTGTTCAAGATGTTTGCATCTGTATTTCTGAGAGATATTGGCTTATGGTTTTCTTATAATGTCTTAATCTGTTTTTGGTATTTGTCTCATAGAATGTTTCTGTTAGGGGAAAAATTTGTAAAGAATTAGTATCATTTATTTCTTAATTATTGAGTAGAATTCATCAGTGAAACCATTTGGTTCTGGTGCAATTTTTTTAATGTTTACTTATTTATTTTGAGAGAGAGACAGTGAGAGACAGAGCACAAGCAAGAGAGGGGCAAAGAGACAGAAAGAGAAAGAGAATCCCAGAAGGCTATGTGCTGACAGCACAAAGCCCAACACTGGGCTCAATCTCACCAACCGTGAGATTATGACTTGAGCCAAAATCAGTCCGATGCTTAGCCTACTGAGCCACCCAGGTGCCCCTCTGCTGCTCTCTTTCATGGAAGTTTATTTGATTACTTCTTAATAATCTTCTTAATAGATACTCTCATATTCATATTACGCATTTCTTTTGAGTTTTTCTTGAGACTTTATCTTTACACCCATGTGTTATTTAAACTTGTTTCATGTCTGCTTTTCTCTGTGTCTCCATCAGTGCTTTACAGAGAAGGAGGTATTTGACCTGTGTGGTCTTCAATTTAGTCTCTTTCACTTTGCAAATGCTTAACTTTGTTTAGTTAATAAGTAAGTTTTCTTTTTTTCACAGAAGACAAATCACTCATCTCACAATGTAAACTAACTTAAAAATTACATATATATATATACACACACACAGTAATCCTATCTCTGAAAGTATAATTTCTATAAAAATTCATCACCATCATTTTATATATTAAGCAGCCATTTTATTTCCATAATTTCAGTCATAATTTTAATTCTAATCAAATCTCCTTAAAATAAAAAGTGTTAAATTCTAGTATTGGACTTCTTAAGTCTTAATTGATTACCTTATTTCTGTATATTTTGTCTTTTTCCAACCCATTTCTTTTTAGGTCCCTCCATGTTTGCTCGACCTCTATTTTTCTCTTTCCCTCCCTGACTTCCTTCTCTCTTTTTCCGCATGCACATACGTGAACACACACACATACACACACACACAAACACTCTCATGCATGTCTTTTGACAAAGTGAAAATGAAAAGGTGATTTATAGATTCTTGTGAAGTATCAGTGAATATTTTATAACACAATAAAAAGTTTAACAACAGAACTTTTCATTTGATAAATTGTTATTCTTCTAAAAGAGATATACTACAGAAACATTTTTTTCTGAAAAAGCAGTGAAGTACCCTGTTTTTTTTATTACATTATCTTGAAATAGATAAAAAAAATCGCTCAAAGCAAGCTTACTTGATTTTATCATGTGTGAAAGTAATTTTCTTTTGAATCTTATTTATCTTGGGATGGCAAAAATGGGATTTATGAAGTATTTTGTGCTATAAGAAAGTGCAATTTCTTTAACTTCTGTTACATATGTTCTGTTTTTTTGGTTTTACTTTGATTTTTAAAACATTTATTTTCAGAAAGAATTCTCAGTTCATATTGCTAGTCATTCCCATTATTAGTGGAAAGGGAAAGAAAGGAAAATGTGTAGTTTTGTAGGCTTCTTTTCTTCTATTGCTTTTTTATCGACATATCTAAATCTTAAGCATATTATTACAATTTCAATATTTATACAGGAGGGAAAATAAGAAAAGGCATTTCAATTGATGGCCGTAGGATATTTCATTTTCTTGTTCATAGGAATTTATAGTTTTCCCTTCTCCCACACATTTACCAGATTATTTTAATCTCATCTACCAGTCCCCATAGTCACCATGTTGTATTATTTTTATTAAGCTAGACTGAATATAGCTATTTGTCCTGAAAAGGTTCTGGCCTACATCTATCCTTTACCCAATTTTTATGAATGAAACTGAGATTCAGAGAGAATATCAATAATTTACTCAAAGTCCACCATTCATTTGTGTGCTCTGACACACACATTACTATTGGATTTCTAAGCTTGTTTTTGCTGTACCACACTGTGGTTCTTTATTTAATGTTTTCTTGACTGCTTCCCTGCTGGTAAATTTATTCATCCATTGAGGTCGATACCAACTGTATATTAAACGTTATTCTTAGTCTAAGTGATCAATTTGGATCGGACTCACCAGGAACGAAGTATCTTTAGGACTGTAATTTACTGAATCAACATTAAACTAGCCTTAGCCTTGGTACAGGTTTCTGTCTTGACTATAGTAACCACATTCCAGTAACTGAAAATCCTACACCAAATCCCTGTGTTCCTGTTCCTTTCACCTTCAGAGATTGAATCTCAGGCCTGCATACTACGTTTCTCTAAAAGGACTCATTCCTGCATCGAACCCCAACCTCCTAGTAAGGAAATCTCTCTTCCTTTTTCCTACACTCCTTTCTCTGCTAGGAGAGATAATAAAGATGTAAGACTGAAAAGACAAGTTCCAGTCCCTTGAATTTACATTTCTTTTCAACTGCTCTGTGATGCCCAATCTGTTTGTCTCTTTAACAGTTGTATACCCATTCTGCATTTAATGAATTTATAAGTCTTCTATTAACTGCTATTGGAAGATTCCTTTATGACTGTCCTAAGAGTAATGACTATCTTAAGGATAGTAGATTTCCCGGCTTTCTCTATCTTCAGTTTAGGGGCTACTAATTTCTGTAAACTCTGCTGTATCCTCACCTTGCCATATTTGTCTGGTTCCCAATAACTGAGTACCATTTATCATTTAATGCTGTCTCCAATAATGTTCTTATGCAGCGTAACAATGTACTATTGTAATATAAAGTTGAATGAAATCACTGCACTGCCCCAGTCTTAGCTATCTCTAATTACTGCATTCATTCCACATATACTTAATTGTAATAATCATGACCAAAAATAGTGATATTCTTTAAAAATGAATGCACATATTCCTAAAATCGTTATATATATGATACTTAATAAATTAATTACATAAAAATGAGATTTTTCTACTTCATCGTTACTTAATATTCTCCATAAGAAAATTCAAACATTGTTATACTAATTGGAACTAATGGCCAATAATTCCTTTTCTCTTAAGGAAATCCTTTAGCATATTTTTAATTTTTCCTTGTGTTTTAAGGATTATTAGTTGCATGCACTTATATACATAAGTATATAAAGCTACTTTTCAACTCTACACTTTAAAAAAAGTAAAGCTGTCAGACATCATGTGTAAAGCATTTTTTGAGAAAGTCAGATTTTATTTGTGGTTTCATCTGCTGAGATGACTGTTTTCATTACTAGAGAAATCAGTTCTATAAATTTTTAATGGGACAATTTCTCAAACTAAGTATAACTTCGGGAAAGAAATTATTCAAATGATGCTTTCTAGTATGTGAATTTGTCATTATGAGTTAAAGTTTCATGGATTCCTGTTTGTTGAAAAAAAAAGAATATGGAATTTCATGTTTGGGCCTTTTAGATGATATAATCACAGCATTTAAAACAAAACCACGTGTTCAAAGTTTTAAGAAAATACTACTCTAGAATTTGCATCTATCAAGAACCTATGATCAATTTTTTTTCTAGCTTGTTTATCTCATGTTTGCCTTTTTTATTTTCATGGAATATAGAATAAAATATTCCTGGGGTTTATAAACCTATCTGTGAAGGAAATACTTTAGGATACTTCTTCAAATGTAACATAATGTTCTTTTAGTTCTCGCAAAAATTTGTAGAGTAGAAGATTCTGATTTAAAAAAAAATATGAAAGTATGTAACCTGATGTTAGTAATAACAGAAACCAATAATATTGATTTTATTTATTTTTGGGACAGAGAGAGACAGAGCATGAACAAGGGAGGGGCAGAGAGAGAGGGAGACACAGAATCGGAAACAAGCTTCAGGCTCCAAGCCATCAGCCCGGAGCCTGACACGGGGCTCGAACTCACGGACCGCAAGATCGTGACCTGGCTGAAGTCGGACGCTTAACCGACTGCGCCACCCAGGCGCCCCTTGATTTTAAAAGTTAATTTACAAGAAAGTGAATTAAAAAAAAAAGATGAAAGTGTAACTATGCTTTAGGTTTAATTCATTTGTATTTCTTTAGACAGGTGTGACCACTGACAAAAACATGAAAGACAGCTTCATATGTTATTGAAGTAAAAACATGAACTTACAGATATACTGAAGATATATGAAAAGTCTAGTCATTTTAAACATTTTATTAAATTATTTTATAACAACACATCTACCTTTAATGTCAAGAAGGTCTAGAAAATGACACAGATGGATAAGCTACATAATAGTAATGTAAGCTTGTGTTCTTAATATATCCTTTCTGTGAAAACTGAAAAAAATAGCTAAAATGATGAAAGGTATAAGCAAAGTATTTGTTTCTGTTTTTCTCATACATTATTATATAGAAACCGCAGGATACTCGATACATTGAAGTCCAATTTTCTTGGTAAAAATAAAGCACATCTATCCTTAAATTGTTTGCTTTTAGGTCAGAGGAATAAAATAAATTAATTCTAAGCAACAAAGTATACAATAGTGGTCAGAATTTGTCTTATATAGAGATCATGTTTTAGAGGACAATACAAAAGGCAAGGAATAAACAAAGGAGAGGGAAGAAGATGGAAAGGCACACAGAAAGACAGACACATAGAAAGACAGAGACAGAAAGAGACAGAGAGATGCAAAGAAGAATCTAGGTGAGATTAGTCTTTGCATGAAAACAAAATTATTGAAAAATTTGATTTAACCAAAAAGTATGTATCCTTGTATAATTTATAGTCCTAGATAAAGACTGGTTTTATTAATGATTTAGATGTTTAGTGCTCACAGATGGTTAATCCATCATCTGGTTAAAAATGTAAGGATTCAACAAGAATTTGCTTGCTGAATAGTAATAAAGTAGAAGTCAGAGTCCTGATTTGTAGGAGACTTACAGTCTGGTTGCAGAGGGAGAAAAATGATTAAAACATATTTAATACCTAGATCACTAATTATCAAAATATGTCATCATTTGCAATTTTCTGAGGTTCAGGAGAGAGTGCAGGAACTAGATAAGAACAGGATGAGCATAGTTTGGGACAGATAATAGGTTTAGCAATGACCCTGAAGACATCTAGGTCCTAATCCTTGGAGCCTGTGAGTATTACCTTATATGGCAACATGGATTTTGCAGATGTGATTAAATTAAACATATTACAATGGATAAATTACCCTGGATTATCTTTGCCAGATCTAAATGTAATCACACTATGAGGCAAGTAGAAGATGATTGGACTACAGAAGAATAACAATGTGAAGGAGAAAGAAGGAGGGGGAGACAATGAACCATGAACCAAGCAATGAGAACAGCTTCCAGAAGCTGAAAAGCAAAAAGACTGTTCTCCCTAAAAGCTTCCAGAGTACTGCCCTGCCAAATCCTTGATTTTGATCTTTTGAAACTGATTTTGGACTTCTGACCTCTGAACTATAAGAGAAGAAATATGTGTTTTTTCACACTACCAACTCTGTAGAACAGCAACAATGGGGAACTAATACAGTGCATTCATGAATTCATCCTTTATGTTTTTGTTAACTATCATAAGCTAATGATTCTAGCATTGTGCCATTATAGTGGTGATACAGAAATTTTCTGCAAACATGAAATATGTGTGGTTTGTGGTGTATAGACTGTAAATAAGTAATCTCATAACTAAATCAGACATTTTCAGAAAGTATTAACTTATGCAAAAAATAAAAAGAGTGTAGAATAATGTAAGAAGAATAACTTTCAAGAAAATGGAAAGACAGACTACATATGGAAAGAAAATATTTCCAAATCACATACTCAACAAAGGACTTATCCAGAATATATAAGAACTCATCACAGAACATGAGGACAAAAACAACGTGGTTTTAAATTGTACAAAACACATGAACAGACACATTATCATTATCAAAGAATGTGAGGATGGCAAATGAGCTCAAGGAAGATGTTCAATATTATCAGCGTTTGGGAAAATGCAAATCACAACCACAATGAGATGCCACTAGACACATGTCAGAGTAACTTTAAAAAAAATTACTGACAATACCAAATACTATTAAGAATGCAACTCAAACTCTTATACATTACTGGTGGGAGTGCCCAATGATAAGGCTACTCTGAAACACTGTTTGGCAGTTTATTATGAATTTAGACATATGGTTACTATATAATCTGGCTATCCCACATTTGGAAATTTATGCCAAGAAAATGAAAACTTTTATTCACTCAAAAACCTGTACACAAGTATTTATAATGGTCTTATTCAAATTTGCAACAAAACAAAACAAAACAAAACAAAACTGGAAATAACTCAAATGTCCTTCCAAAGATAAATAATATAAAAATAGTGATACATACATGCAATGGATACTACTCATGAATAAAACACTGTATTGATACAAATAAGCAATTAGATAAATAGCAAAGGTATTATGCTAAAGAAACCAGTCCCAAAGCATTACATACTCTTTGATTTATTTATATGAAATTCTTATAGAGAACAAACTGTAATGAGGGAGAGAGAATATATCAATGAATGTCTATGATTTGTAGTGGGTGGAGTGTGTGGCCACAAAGGAATAGCACAATGGGGTATTTTGGGGAATTTGGAATAGTTTGGTGTCTTGATTATAGTTGTGAATACACTTATCTAAACATAAATCAGAATCCATAAAACGTACATCAAAAGAAAAAAAAAAGATAGTCAATGTATTGTAAGATGATTTTAATTTATTTTAAAAGTAAAATAAAAAAAGACTATCGTGGCTTTTCTTTTGTCCATTAAAAAATATAAAAGAATTACAATGGTAGGAATAAAGCAGAAAAATCTAGACTGGTCAAGGAAAGGAACTGAGAAGATGAAATCAGATGACAAGAGGGATGAACTAATGAGGATCTGGAACAGATGGGTTAGATATGGTTGAAGGTATATGTAGAGTTAAAGCAGGGATGATAGTTGTGTATCTGAATAAAAAAAAACAAAAAAAGGCTAGTATGGGTGAAATAGTGGAAATGGAAGAATAGGTGTTGCTAGAATCAGGTCAGAGAAAGGTAAGTTAAGAAAAGCTTTATTAAATAGGTGCATCTTGAGTAATCAGGACAACAGAGTAGTTGAATAAAAACTTTTTTTTTAAAAGGGCCAAAGACCTTAACAGAAATCTCACCAAAGAAGATATGCATATGGAAAGTAAGCATATGAAAAGAGACTTCACTTTATAAGTCATCAGGGAAATGCAAATTAAACAACAAGATATCATTAAACACTTATTAGAATGGCCCAAATCAGGAATATTAACAACACCAAATGTGGGCAAGTCAGTGGAACAAAAGATTCTCATTCATTGATGGTTGGAATGCAAAATGGTACAACCAGTCTTAAGCAGAGGTTAGTGGTTTCTTAAAAACGACACGTATTCTTAACCATACAATTCCTGCAGTTGTGCTCTGGTATTTACCCAAGGAGTTGAAAAGCTAATGTCCATTCAAAAAACCTGCACACAGACATTTACAGCAGCTTTAGTCACAATTGCCAAAGCTTGGAAGCAACCAAGGTGTCCTTCAGGAAGTAAATGGATATATAAACTATGGATACATTCAGACAATGGAACATTATTCAGTTCTAAAGAGAAATGAGCTATTAAGCCATAAAAAGATGTAGAGGAAACTTAAGTGCATATTGAATGCTAATGAAAGAAACCAATCTGAAAAGTTGTGATTTCAACTATATGACATCCTGAAAAAGGCAGACTGATGGAGACAGTAAAATTATCATTGGTTGCCAGGTGTTCAGGTGCAAAGGAGAGTCAGATAGGCAGAGCACAGAGGATTTTGGGGGTAGTAAAAATATTCTTTATGATACTATATAGATGCATACATGGCATTATACATTTGTCCAAACCGATAGAACGTAACAAAACGCCAAGAGTGAAGCCTAATGTAAATTATGGGCTTTGGGGAATTATGCTGTGTTACTGTAGCTTCATCAATTACAATACATGTACCCTGCTAGTGGGGGATGTTGATAATGGGGTAGGCTATGCACGTGTGGGGGAAGAGTATATGTTGGAAATCTCTGGCTTTCTTCTTAATTTTGCTGTAAACGTAAAACTGTTCTAAAAATGTCTTCCAATCAATAAATCAATCAGGTAGTAAATAAATAAGCTAAAAAACAAACAAACAAAAACAACAAGAAAACTCTTTACTATCTCTCTGTATATGAAAATTTTTTCCTCTGGAATGTTTTAACTCTTCCTGACACGCTCACTGATTTGGCAAAAAAATCTACACTTGTCTTCATGTCTTTTCTTCTTACCTCATTCCCTCTTGGTCTTCCCATCCCTCCCTCCTTCCTTTCATTTATTTCTATCTTTGTATGATATTTTTATATCTTTAAGTATCGTTTTTAAAGTTTATTTATTTATTTTGGGAGAAAAAGAGAGTAAGGGAGGGGCAGAGAGAATGGGAGAGAGAGAGAGAGAGAGAGAGAGAGAGAGAGAGAGAGAGAGATTCCCAAGCAGGCTCCACACTGTCATGGGAGAGCCCAGTGTGGGGCACAAACTCACCAATCATGAGATCATGACCTGAGCCAAAATCAAGAGTTCGTTGCTTAGCCAACTGAACCACCTGGGTGCCCCTAATTATCTTTTAATTCATTTCTGCCATGTTACAAATACCACCAGTATTTAAAAATACTGATACTTTCAAAGCACAAGTAAGTGTATCTTGTGGCCTCATAACACATATGATAATGTTTTCTGCATTGGAGACTTTTGGTTTGGTGTCTGATTTTTGTTTATTGCTTCTAAACATTTTTTTTATAAAATATGTATATTGTAAAAAGAAATGTAACATAAAGTTTTCTTTGCATAGTTTTCTAACATATTAGAAAACACAAGTAAGTTTCTAATATATGCTGTATTTATTTCAGCAATACTTCTCCCACTCCAAAATGAGTAAGAAAAATTTCAAGATAATTAAAAATGGAAAAAGTGGTCCTATGAAAAAAATATGGAACAGTCATAGACATATATTTAGATATGGAAATAAAAGGTTAAGAGGATAACTGATACCTGTTTTCAAGTGTACTAAGCTTGATTAAAGAATCATGTTGACCGTATTTTTCTAAGTTTATAAAGGTCATGACTCAGATAAAATTATCATAAGTTGCTACAATACCACTAATTTACATAAGGAAGTAAAAAAGTTTAACCTTGATGGTAATTAATTACTCAAGCAAGTTATCATGGGGATTGCAGAATTCTTATCCTGGAAAATGAAAAACTATACATATTCCTAGATTATTTCTCTCTTAAAGAAAAAGTTTGGTACAAATTAATCCTCATAGAATTATAGTTCACTTATTAGAGAAAAATAAAGTTCGCTTTAAATTAGAAACACTTTGTAAAACTAATAAAGATGCTTAACTTTAAAAACTCAGTGTCTTAATTGGTAAGACATAAATAAAATGATTTATGTTCAGATAGTTTTATTAGTTAAAGTCAGTAATTCTCCTGAGACTGTTTTCTAAGTATACTGAAAGTTCTAAAAAATAAAATGACTTTATATTAGTCTCTATAAATATTTATTTCCCTTCTTTATATATATATATATATCTTTTTAATGTTTATTTTTGAGACAGAGGGAGACAGAGTGTGAGTGGGGGAGGGGCAGAGAGAGAGGGAGACACAATCTGAAATAGGCTCCAGGCTCCAAGCTGTCAGCACAGAGCCTGACGTGGGGCTAGAACCCTTGAACCGTGAGATCATGACCTGAGCCGAAGTCAGAAGCTCAACCGACTGAGCCATCCAGGCGCTTCTCTCTTCTGTATTTTTAATCTTTCCAATGAAGCATATTTTCTATCAGCCAAGGGAGGATATATTTTACATCTCAGTTTAGTTCAGAGTTTAGCACACAACAAGGCAGAGAGAAGATAACTGTATTGGATTGCATGTTTTAAAGTCATATCCATATTCTAAACGTTGATCAAAAGCAATTTATCAAAGACATTCAGTCCTTGTGGTAGGTGAAATAAGGTATACAGAAGTATAAAACTATGTCTTCTCTTTCTCAAAAAAAAAAGATAAATGCCACAGGATATGATTACTGACATGAAAAACTCATTTTATAAGACTATGTCATTAGATGTAAAATTAGACTTTAGATCTTTAAGGATAGAGAGGTCAGAAGCAATTGAGTAGCTGTGAAAGGCTTCATTTACTTATTCAACTATCACTCAGATTTTACCTCTTTCTGTTTCTTCTAGGCAGGGAATTACTGACATAAAACCCTGCCTCCACAAAGCTGGAAAGACTGTGGCAGTGATGAACTTTGCAGGCAGAGTGGAACAATGTAAAGTCACAGATTAGACACGAACACAGTGGGATTTCAGGATGTTTAGGTACATGCTGGAGGTCTCAGGAAAATCTAATTGGCCGAGCACAACGGTGCCAGATTTTAGAGGAGATTAAGAGCCAGACAAGGTAGTAGTAAGGAATGGAATAGGAAATGATATCTTAGACCAAAAAATGAGTTGGATCAATTCTCACTACATTATTAAAGGTAATGAATGACTAACATTTAGATGCTTGAAATCCATTTCAGTGTTCAGGACTTTTATTTTAAGATTTTTTTTTTTATTTGTTATCTTGAGAGAGAGATGGAGTGCATGTGCAAGTGGGGGAGGGCAGAGAGAGGCGGTGAGAGAGAAAATCCCAAGCAGGCTCTGTGCTGCGGGCTCTCAGTGCAGAGACCCATGTGAGGCTTGAACTCACAAGCTGCAACATCATGACCTGAGCTGAAAATGGACGTGTAACCGACTGGGCCACCCAGCTGCCCCAGAATTTTACTTTAAGCTGTGATATAGTAACAGCATTATTTGAAAACATTTTTTTTTGAGAAACATGAAAAATGTGATGCATAACTTTAGAGTAGCCTAAAAAGATTTAGCATATGCAGGACAATAGTTAAAAAAACTTGAAACCGTTTCTACTTTCCATCAACTATTTTTATTAAAGATTGTTACCAGCAGAACAGAATTACTGTTAAGCTCCAAGTTCTTATTTATGGATTTATTTTTCCCCATAGGAAATATTCATAAATGAAACATTATCACACAATATCTATTCACATATCAGGGATTTTTGCTTTCTCGATACCCACATTGGTGTTTTTATGACAACTTTGCTATGTAACCTATGGGGATATCCTGAAGGAAGTCTGACATTACCCTGTTCATCACCAGTAACCGCAACATTTACCCTTCTAGTTTAAGCTTAAAATGTGCTTAAAATAAAGTCTATGTAAAAATGAGAAAAATTCTCCATGCCTAAAATCACAGTCTATTTGGCCAGAAACTCCATGCTCCTACTTCAGCCATCTAATGTTTCCTTTTAAAACACTAATATATCTTGAATTAGTCATACTGTGAGACATCGTTAATTTCCATCTGAATTATCAGTTAAGATCTCAGTAGGTTTTAATTAGCAACCCCAAACAAAAACAGATCCAAAAATAAGTGCTGGGTTTGTCAGAAGGTTCTTAGAGAAGAGGAAGACATTCTACAAGGAAAAAAAATACAGTGGTCCCCTTCTGATCCACGGTTTCACTTTCTGTGGTTTCAATTACACACCATCAACTACGGTCTGGAAGCAGATGATCTTCCTTGAGACACTGTAGCCCAAGGCTACATCACAAAGCCTACCTGCATCATTCACCTCACTTCACCTCATAGCATTTTGTCATCTCATATCATCACGAGAAGAAGGCTGAGTATAGTACAGTAAGATATTTTGAGAGTGAGAGACCACAGTCATAACTTATTATATTATGTTGCTATGATTGTTCTATATTATTAGTTATTGTTGTTAATCTCTTACTGTGCCTAATTTATAAATTAACCTTTATCATAGGTATACATGAATAGAAAAAAAACACAGTATATACAGGGTACAGTACTATTATGGTTTCAGGCACCCACTTGGGGTATTGGATTGTATCTCCATAAATATGGGGAAACTACCATAGTTGTTAATTGAGAGAGTGTTATCACATATTGCACACTTCATAAATTGGATGAAGCCTGCTATAGATCCTCACCCAAATATGCTTTCCTTCAGATCTCCATAAGAATTTTCCCCCTCATTTTCTTATTTAAGTGATTGTTCATCTGTCACTCTAATAATGCAATTCTGCTTAAAATATTCTGGACAGTAATAGATTTCTGCTTCTGAGGCTTCTGAGGCCAAAGTGTGGTAGAAGAAGCAGGGAAATTAAACACATTGGCCAGTACCCGGATACACCAACGATAAACTGGGCTAAATAAGATTAGGGTGGGGGGGGGGTTATCCGAGCAGCTGAAGGCAAACACCTATTGAAAGGGGACAGAGATAATTATTGACCACTCAAGACCTGTTAAGCTCCAAATTCTTAATCTGTAAAACATTAAGTAATCTTCAGATTAATAGGAGTACAAATAAGGAGCAAAATGAAGATCTGGGGAGATGAAGGGTTGATTTAAAACAAGGCAAACCAGGACCAGGTTATCATTCTAAGTAGTTTCCGAATAACTGGAGGCCCCAGGGACCTGTCCATAGCGGTGTGTGTTAGCTGAAGGGAGAGGGAAAGGGCAAGTCAGTTTGAAGACCTGAAATAAACCCAGCAGAAAGAATATCACACCAAGAGAAAGGAGACAAGCTGGGTTTTTTTCCTTTTCTTTTTCTTGTTTTCTGATGAGCCTCATGACCTTAGGCCATTTTTCAATATTCACAAAGATCTCCGTAGATATTCCACACTTGTGTGGCCAGGACTATGTAGGCCACTGGAGATGCAAAAATGAATAAGGCACAGACATAATAATATGGCACACGCCTGAAGGAAGCTGGCTAGACTAGAGGATATTGTGAAATCCCTTTATGTAATTTTGTTAGAGATGCAATAAAAAATTATTTGTTACTGGTTTCTATACCTTTGGTTTATTTTGTTTGTGCTGAAAAACCACCTCAGTAAATTGGGAAAATTTTTATTTGCCGGCAGAGAATCTAAAGAAGCTGTATGTATATATGTATGGCCATTGGATTTTCCCCCCACCATTCTTATCTTTTTGTTGTTGTTGTTGTTAAGCAACATATCAGGTCATTTCCTAATAGGCACTATGGTACATTATAGTGACTAAGAACTACATCTTTGTTTTTGATTTTGAGGTATACTTGATTTGATATTTTCATCAAAGTGAGAATTGTGTCAGGCAAAATTTACAATGGGACTTTATTCCCTTAGACTATATTACACAAATTCTATTCATTCGATTTATGAATAAACTCCCTGACAGTAGCCTCCCTCTGTCTCCTATATGCACTCATCATCAAAATCCATCATTTTCACGTTCTAAGTATATTTTATAACCATCTACTTCTCTTCAGGCTAAGTGACTGTTATCCACAGCTTCCTTTCTCATTTCCCTACGTCTCCTCTCAGCCCCTCCTAATCTATTCCTCAGAGCAGCAAGTGGGAGATCTGCTCACAATGCAAACATGATCACGTCAAGCCAGTGCTCAAAATCATTCAGCGGCTTCTTTTTTTCTATTTTCAAATATATACAAATGCGCGTGCGTGCGTGCGCGCGCACACACACACACACACACACACACACAGAATGACCTGTCATCTGTCTCCTGTGTATTTCTCCAACCCTTTCTTTCTTCCATCTGTATGGTCTTCTGTCAGTTCTTCCAAAGCACAGTATTCCGTTTTATGCAGGTTCTCCTCGTAGGTTAATTTCTTCTTACATGACTTCTTTTCCATTTATCGCTCAACAAATTCTTCTTCATTCTGTCAGACTTAGATAAAGTGTCATTACCTCGGAAGCCTTCACGACCATTTCTGAGTAGATTAGGTTTCTGTCTATATAATTTAACTGTTATCTATATTTTTACCTTATAAATTTATCAAAATTCACAATTATGGCATATTAATAAGTGAATGAATCCACTATTTCCCCAGGAAGGCAACATCACAAAAAATTATATAAAACAAAGCACCGGCTCTGGGCTCCCTTAGATAAGGGAGATTTGATATCATTTTATAAATTTCACAAATGCCTAACCTTGAAAACATCTCCATCCTGGCCTTGGTTCCTAAGGCCTATGTCTTTTGTAGGCGTTTCAATGGATCTACTCACTGGCAAAGGATACAGAGTTTTTATGCTTCCATTATAAAACCAGGGAGTGGCCAGATGTCTAATAAGTTTTTTTTTCTTTTTCTTTTTTAAAGCTTACTTATTTTGAGATAGAGTCAGAGAGAGTGAGTGGGGGAAGGGCAGAGAGAGGGGGAAAGAGAGAGAATCCCAAGCAGGCTCTGTGCTGCTAGCACAGAGCCAGATGAGGGGCTCAAACTCATAAACCGGGAGATCATGACCTGAGCCAAAACCAAGAGTCAGACGCTTAACCATCTGAGCCACTCAGGCACCCCTTCCTCTCTCTCTCTCTTTGTTTTAATTAAGTCTCTTCCATTGGATCATATACTCTGTGAGTGCAAGAATTATGTCAGGTTATATTCCTAGACTCTGGTATTGTGCCTTCTATATCGTGAGAATTCAACAAATGTTGTAAGTGGATAAGTGAAACTAGTTATTCCTACATTGCTTCTGCCTAAACATTTCAACCTACTTCCACCCCTAGATTCACCTCAGTTAATCCTTAAAGCATTCATATATTTACTATTCTTATATAAATATATTTGCTTCAGTGAATAAGATATGCATCTACAGATTTGAAGTCAGTAAGTTTGTTTATCCAGTTGTATTGTGAATTCCACAGTTCTAATATATTTTGAAACCACTAGGACTTTTTAACTCAATAACTTTTAATTAGTTTTTCTGAAAGACAAAAGAGAAATTGAGAGGTAATTGAATTTAGCCAATTTAAGTATTCACATCTCGAGAGAGAGAGAGCAGGAGCAAGTACCAGAAAGAAAAATCAGAATCAAAACATTACTTTATGAGAAAGAACCATGACAAGACCGTTTTTTTTTTCATTCAAAACACTTTATGCCATAAATCTGTTTCCACACAATATGTTCAACAGTTCTCATTCCAAACGAAAGCACATTAACTTTTAATCAGACATAAAATGTCAGTTCTTAGCCAAAGAGTAGAGAGATTCTTTATAAAACTTACCCTGATAAATTAAAGCCTGCTGTTAGCTCTGCCAAATCATCTACTGGAATTACTTTAATGAATGTTAACATAACTAAAAGAAAGGAATTGCAATTCAAAAATTTGGTACAGGAAACCTCAATTTGAGTTTTTTCCTATGTGACTTACTTTAAAGAAGAAAGATTTAAGAGACTCTCTAAAATGCACGGCTTTGCAAACAGAAGCATGTACTAATATTCAAATTTATATGATAAATGAAGGTAAAATAGATATTAAAGTATGTTGTAATATGTTATTTTCTCTCCTACCATGTCTTTTATTTTAAATGAGATCCTTATTAGAAATTGAAAATGTTACTTGCACAACGATGTCAGAAGCATACACTTGCTGAATAAAGGCAAGCAAAGTCGTAAATTTAGAAAGCTTAGGAGAAAGTAAAGAGTAAGACATTTGGGTTGCTTTCAGTGAGAGTGTACTACTAGTTATTTTTAAGACTGTAGATGGGCTTAAAGAATTTTTAAAAATGCTCAAGAAAATGAATTAGTCATAAATTAATATTCAGAGAAAATAACCATTAAAACCAGAATTATTGCTATTTTACAGTAAATAGAACACTTTGCAGATTGTTAATTTTAGTTTTCAACAATCTTAATTTGTGTGAGGTGCAAATACCACCACAACCATTTATCATTGTGGGTTCAACACCAATACATGAGTGAACACTAGAGTTCTCTTTGCCCATGTTGCTTTTTTTTCCCTTGTATTCTTTTAAAACTTACAGTTCTTGAATATAGGTCTGGTAAAACTTTCTTTGTGAAGACGTCTTTCTGAATGTCCTAGCCTAAGTCCCTGCCCACAAACCACATGCTCACTTATGCGTAATGAGCTGCCTTCTCTCTGAACACCCTTAATATTGTGCTCTTAGCTCCTTATTTTTGCATGAACTCTTTTCTTCAAGGCCCCTAAAACCATCAAAGGCAGGGAATTTGTTTCAAATATATACATATAAGTATCTAGCCTAGTCCCCATTTCAAGGTAGATGTTCCAGAAATGTTGAGCATCTTAATCTATGATGTAAAACCTAAGTTAGGTAACAGTTCATATACTTAAAATTAAAAAAAAAATCTGCATTTGTGTCCCAGAAACTATTTCTTTGAGAGGACTTTAATATGCAAGTTCCATTCTGAATGTATGGAATAGATTATGCCATTTTGACACCAGGGTGATTTTTTTTTTTAACAGTCACAAGGATAACTTAAAACCAAGGACATCAGGGGTGCCTGGGTAGCTCAGCTCATTAAGTATCCAGCTCTTGATTTTGGCTCAGGTCATGATCTCACGGTTTGTGACTTCAAGCCCATCTTTGGGCTCTGCACTGACAGCAAGGGGCCTGCTTGGGATTCTCTCTCCCTCTCTTTCTGCCACTCCCTTCCCCCTCCCTCCTTTCTCTCTCTCTCTCTCTCTCTCTCTCTCTCTGAATAAAGAAATATAAAAAAAAAAAAAACCACCCATGAACATCAAAGTCATTCCCAAAAGGGATAGGAAAAACTAGTATAATTAAAAGAAAAGAGAGAGAGAAAAAAAAAAGGAGCACCTAGGTGGCTCAGTCAGACATTTGACTTTTGATTTGCCTCAGGTCATGATCTCACAGTTCGTGAGTTCAAGCCCCACATCAGGCTCTGTGTTGACAGTGCGGAGCCTGCTTGGAATTCTCCTTCTCACCCACACCCTTTTCAATAAAGAAATAAACTTAAAAAAAAAAAAAAAGAAAAGGAATAAATAAGTCTAGTATGCAGTAGGCAATGGTAGGGATTATGGCCAGATAACATTATTCTACGATTCTAAAGAGGCAAATACTACTCACTTCCAGAAAACTATTGCACAGAAAGTATGTACTTTTGGATATCCTGATTTTTCATGAGAAACCAAACTTTACATTAATTAGTTTGTATCCCACTCGTGATATATTTAAAATAATTCTGCCTTCATTTATTATTCTAATGCAACTTCTCAAATTTAAATGATACCTAGCTCATATCTAAACCTAATCACCTTCTTAGGATTTCGTGTTAAGACAGTAAAGACGTAATTACCTTTAGTTACTAATGTCAGCATTCAGCTGAACACTCTCTGGCTTTCTATTGTCTATGAGAGTAATCCATTGTGTCTTACCCTGGGGTTCTCGTGCCTAACACCAGTCACCTTATTCACATTTGTATGTTTTGTCATATGTCACGATTTAGAGCAGTCAACAATCAATGCATTTGTTGTCGGAGGGGAAAAAACACTTCCTTCTTCCTTTCTAGGTTCTTTGGCTTGTCTAATTAAATTGACGTAAGACAGATCAATGGGATAAAACAGATTTCATACATACAGGAGCCCCATAAAAATAGGAGACTCAAAGGTAGTCAAGTAATTGAGGCTGAGATGCCAACCTAAGCCGAGGAATGGGATAGAGGTCTGGGGCTTCAAAAGGAGGAAAGCAATTCACAGGAAGATAGTAGGAGCAGCTGTTTGGTAATCAGGCGCTCGCTGTGTCACACAGGCAAGACTTTCGGATAAAGGAATTATTTCTGGTAATAGCTCTCTTTCTGGGGTAGGCCCCAACTAAATTCTTTTAGGTAGTTAAGGAGAGGTCAAGGTTTTCCCTGAGTCGGCTTGGCCCCAATTGTCTTCAGCTAGAAATAATCCACATGCCGCAGTGGCACATTCTGGGATATCATATTCTTCTCCCTCTAATTGACTTTGTGTTTGAATCTGCAAAGCACTCTCTTAAATACAATATGCAAGGGGACTTAGGGAATCTGAATTACTTAAGATCTTACATACTTGATTTTGCAAAGGGTCTGATTTAACACATTCATTATTTCATTCACAAATTAGGGGTGCCTGGGTGGCTCAGTCGATTGAGTGTCCAACCTTGATTTTGGCTCAGGTCATTATCCCAGGGTCGTGGGATGGAGACCCATGTCAGGCTCTGTGCTGATCATAGAGCTTGTTTAAGATTCTCTCTCTCTCTGTCCCTTTCCCTGATTTGTGCATGCTCCCTCTCTCAGATATTTTTTTTAAATTACCTTTTCCATATCAAACAAATTCATTCTGTAAACTAAAAAAAGCAAATGTATTTTCTAGCTTTGTGTTTACAAAGCAATGTGTTTACATGGGTTTAGATTCCAAGATTACATGCGTGTTTTGTTTAATAATTGAGAAATCATTCCAAGTAATAATTTCATTGAATAACTTAGGAAGGACTTTAGGAAGTAGAGAGTTTCTTGCTTTTCCTTATTGATAGTAAGAATCAGAATCTCATACATTTAAAGTGAAACCTTTTTACCATATTCAGTCATTTTCCCTTGTTCTCTCATAATGTTCTCTCATAATCATTAGAATATAAATCTTCCACAACTCTCTCTACATTACCTTACTGATAATTTTTATACCTGTGCTTTGTTAACTCACAGGATTTGACTTTGTAAAATCCTGGTCTTGAAGTCTTACCGTAACAAATAATTTGTAGTAATTTTATCCAAAGCAGAATCATTTATCATTCCTAAGTTTTCTATGTATAAGAATGAAAAACTTTCTCACTGTCCTTCAAACATGCCTTGCAGGTAAGTACTTATGCCCTTATGCTTCTTATTCCTAACCATAACTATAACCACTCCTTAATTTACGCACTATGAAACATGGGAACTTCTAATATTTTTAAAAACACTTCCAGGTCATAGCAATCCATTTGCCTGAATTCCTGTGCATTATTTTGTATTCCAGCGCTTAAAATTTTTATCCATTTTTTGTTTCTAAATTTGCTACAGGTAAACAACTCAAGAACAAAAGTTTTTTTTTTCTCTTACATATGCTTAAATTACCATAGTACCTTCAATGTTATAATCAATCAATAATCCTATAGAAAAAGATACTAATAAAATCTAGGCTAGCATTGTAGCTTGGAACACAAATTTTGACTGAGGCTTCCTGTAAATCAAAACAAAAATGGAGAACTGTCAGTTATAATGCTTTCATTATCTAATAAAGGGAGGTAAATAAATTCATAAGGAGAGGGAAAGGAAATTTGTCCTGGCTCTAAATGTAAAGAGAAATTCATTATGTAAATTTTTTAAACAACCTAACGGACATGCCTTTAATGCAGTGCCACAATATATTGGACAGACTTTTCATGTGATTGTTTTCTATGTCTATCCATAATAAAAACAAAAAGCATAATGCAGAATCACATTTCTATGAGGGAATCTCTGTGGAGCTAGAATTTTATTACATCGTAGTTTTGAAGAGTTCTTATTGTGAGAAAGAACCATTGAACAACTCCATATTCCTGAAAGAGTAAAACTGTAGGGAGAATAGGAAACAGAAAAGCTAGAAAGTTTGGGTTGGAGGTAAATAATAAAGTAAAGGTATTTTAATTTAACTATGGGAAGGGGTGCCTGGGTGGGCAGTCGGTTAAGCGTCCGACTTCAGCCAGGTCACGATCTCGCGGTCCGTGAGTTCGAGCCCCGTGTCGGGCTCTGGGCTGATGGCTCAGAGCCTGGAGCCTGTTTCCGATTCTGTCTCCCTCTCTCTGCCCCTTCCCCATTCATGCTCTGTCTCTCTCTGTCCCAAAAATAAATAAACGTTGAAAAAAAAATGTCTAATTTAACTATGGGAAGAAATTGAAGGACTATAATGTAGGAGACACATAATTAGGCTTGTGTTTAGCATGATAACAACTCAGATTGTACTACCACCTGAAATTCCACATATTGACCCTATTGAAACAATCATGCAGGCATGTTTTCAAAGGCTTCTGTAGAAACAATGCTTGGTCAAAAAAAAAAAAAAAACAATAATTAGTGACCATGATCATACATAATATAGTATAAGTTCATATTAAGAAATCATCTATAGCACTGCAGAATGTAGATTTATGTTTGCATGTAGAAAAAGATATAAGAAAGATGCTAGTAAAATAAAGAAGTTCACCTTAGGGTTTTGCCCAAGATATAGATTGCTGGAAGTAGGCTCTTTCCCACATTGACAACAGAGGGTTGGAATAACTTCAAATTCACAACTGTTTTCCAACCCCTTGGAGACCTGAGACTACAGAGTAACCAACTGGCTCAATATCTGAAAGAGGGTGCCTGCAGAGAGGTAGAATACGTGAGTTGAGCTAGAAAATTTGACACAAGAGTGAAGACTAAATGTGGGCTGGCAGAGCGAATAAAACGTTAGATGTTTCAGAAATTGGGGGAATCTATATCCTTTCAAAGGCTCTTTCTCCATGAATCCTCTAGACATACAGAAAAGCTTTGAAAGAGCCTTAAGTGATCATTGTGGTGCAGACTTGAGGAGGAAAGCAACAGTCATTGGGGAGGCATAAGAAACTCCAACAGGAACTTTCTTCTTATCTTCACTACAGAAGTCTTAATGTGTGGAGAAAAGGTAATAAACGCCGATGACCTTAGTACATTGTGAACACTCATTGAAGATAGGTGAAGGGAAAACAAAAAATTACAGTAAACAAATACACTGAAAAAACAATTTACTTCTTGGGGATGAGCATGATTTTATACTGAGCCCATACCCAGTGGTAGCAAGCAATATAATATTCTGGAAAATGTTTCGGCAGGGTTTTTTTATGGGAAGATTTTAAATGACAAATTCAACTTCATTACCAGGTCAAGGGCTGTTCTGGTTATTCATTTCATGTTGAGTGAAGGGTGTGTGTGTGTGTGTGTGTGTGTGTGTGTGTGTGTTTTAAGAGTTATTTCATTTACCTTAGTAGACTTGTGATGCCCACAGAGTCTATAATGATTTATTACCTTTCCTTACTCTTATGGTTAGTTTGTGTCTTCTAATTTTCTTTCTATTTTTCTAGAGATTTATCCATTTCATTGCTTTTTTTCCAAATACTGGTTTTAAGTCTCCTTGATTTCCTCAATTATTTTCCTGTTTTCAATTTGTTTTCTTTCTGCTCCTATTTTCATTATTCCTTCATTCTTCATTATATTCTTTGTTCTGCATACTTGGATTTTTTTTATTCTTCTCTACTAGTTTTGCAAGGGGGAGGCTGATATTATTGATTCTAGACGTTTCTCATTTCTAATAAAAGCACTCAATGATAGAAATTTCAGCACTGCTTTAGTTATGACACATAAATTTGATATGTTATAGTGCTATTTTTGTTAAGTTCAAAATACTTTCTAATTATCCACAGTGGCCAATGAATTATTTAGAAGTATGTTATTTTATTTGAAAATGTTTGGATATTTTCCTTTAACTGTATATTAATTCCATTATGGCCAGAGAATATCTTTGCATGATTTCAACTTTAAAATTTTTTTGTATTATGATGTACAAACATAATATTAACATTATGATAGTCTCTATATCTTGGAGAATATTCCACATGCAATTAAAAAGAAAGTGCATCTTGTTTCATTTTGTGTTTTTAATATTGTATTTGGTATTGTGCTTTTAATATGATGTGATGAAATTCTGGCTTTATTTATATCCCATGGAAGACAATTATGTTTTTGGTTTAACAGACAATTGGCCTGGCTGAATTAGGCCTCAAGTTCCTATGAGATTTCCCAGGGTTATCATTTCAACATTTATTCTATTTTTAAAGTCTTTGCCATGTATTCTGATATGTTCTGCATTTACCTACACAGTTTGTAATCAAGGTAATGGTTTATTACTAGTTCCTTTTTTTACAGTATGTTATATGTTGCATAATATCAGATCCATTTATATAGACCTCAGGGCTAAGTCCAGAAGTTTATTTTTTTTAAATGCATAACCGTCAGGAGATTCTCCCTCTCCTTTATATCTATAGTATTTCCTGGTTCCCTGAGGCTTCTCTTTTTGTTCCACCAGAGAGAATAAAGAACTTATTTAAACTTTTCTTCCATGAACTCCTGCACCTGTACCTGCATTCAGGGCTAAGATTCAAGAAGTCAGAGAAAGGAAAAAAAATGGTTCCATAATCTAGGGACCATAACTTGCTCAATCAGAGAGGAAGGTGTCCCTCCACAGAGATGAAATAACCTGCATGGCGTCAACTGCCATTGAACACTTGCAAGAAATCACTTTCCTGCTCCTAGAAACAGAATTCATGTAATTAGCCTGAGTTCTCTTTGGCTTTCATCACTACTGCCCCTAGAAGAAGAAGAAGAAGAAGAAGAAGAAGAAGAAGAAGAAGAAGAAAATTCAATGTCTATTCAATGATATTTTGCATGCAGTTCTTCTATAATAAACCTGCTACTATTTCCTTTTCCAAATCCTTAAATATTGCGTCTAAAATATTGCCTCTAAAAAATCTGGGTTTTTACCTGAGTTCAATGAGGTGGGGGGTGGAGGGAGATGACAGAGTATAGTAACTCTATCTTACCCAGAATCAGAACTTAAGCATGCACCTATGACCCAGCAATCTCATGTCTATTCAACCAAGAAAAACAAAACAAAACAAAAAGCCACACACACACACACACACACACATACACACACTGTCCTTGCTCAGGCTGCCATAACAAAACACCAGTAACTACATGGCTTAACAACAGGAATTTATTTTCTCACAAGTCAGGATCCTAGGAAGCTCCAGATCAACGTTCTGGCAGGTCTCAGTTTCTGGTGAGATTTCTCTTCCTAGATGGCTGTTTTCTTGTGTCCACATGTGATGAAGAGAGACAGAGAGATGGAGAAGAAGCGAGAGGGCAAAGAGAGATTTTTTCTTATTTGTCTATTTTTCTTATTTGTCTAGACCATTAAACTCATGATCTCATTTAACCTTAATTACCTCCTAAAGACCCTATCTCTGGAACCTGTCACACTGGGAATTAAGTCTTCAACATCTGAATTTTGGGGAGACACAATTTAGTCCATAGCACATACATATAAAACATCTATCTATCTATCTATCTATCATCTATCTATCTATCTACTTATCTATCATCTATCATCTATCTATCCATCCATCCATTTATCATCTTTCATCTGCCTATCTATCTACCTATCATCTGTCTATCCATCCGTTTATCATCTATCTGTCATCTATCTATCTATCTATCTACCAATCTATCTATATCTCTCATCATCTATCTATCTGTCTATCATCTATTATCTATCTATCTAGCATATATCTAGCATCTATCTGTCTGTCTATGTATCTATCATCTATGTATATGTTTGTGTGACATTTATATCCAGCTCTTAAGAGCAATTATATAATGAGTTTTCATTTTTGTTTGTTTTCTGGGTCTCTTCACATGTAGCATTTTCAGCAATTTGTCATTTGACAGTATGATAATTTCCCCAAACCATGAATGAGTTTTTTTTTCTGTTTTGTTATTTTTTTTCATGTCCTTCCACTGCATTTCTTTTTAGAAAGTCACAAAAGTGTTCATAAGTAACTGGGGTATATCCAAATTATAATTGTTGGTTCTTCATAGGAGGTAGATGTTTCAAAAAACTAAAGAAAAGAACTCCAGCTTTCTGGTTTTAGCTCTGACTAGTAAAGTACAGCAAATAAATAGCTTAGAAGTCATCACTCCTTGCCTTACAACAAGAAAACATAAGAGAAATAACATTTCTTGAGCCCATCAAGACACTGATGTTACAGGGCAAAGCTGCTCCAAAATGTGGTGAGATAGGCAAAACAAGAGAGATACAGGGACAGAGATCTGGTCTCCAAAGCAAAAGTCACTAGAGCCATAAACTAATAGAACACATAGATGGTGAAATGTTGACTTTAGATACCATCAGAATACCTCCAGGTGCTCCACCCAGCTCCTATGGGAAAAATCTGAGTAAAATCCCTTCCTGCCTTTTGCAAGAGAAAGGAAAGAGTAATCCTTGTGAAATATACTATCTTCCTATGAAAAAGGACTATTTTCTAGGGCCAAAGTCACTGCCAGAGCTTCTCTTCTGGGAAAGGGAATTCTTCTATTTCCAACTTCCACCCTGCCTGTATTAACTAAGGGAAGAAAAATAACACTCTGAACAGGGGTCAAGGCATTAAGAAATGGATTGGAAGCCCTGCAACCAGTGATGGGAATGGGGAAACAAAACTACAGCACTGAAGAAACACTTGTGCCATTCAGAGACCACAGTCACAGCCCCATCCCTCATCCCCACATCAACAGTGGGTACAGCTGAGAGATCCACAGGCAAAGACTCTCTTGGAGGAAGACTGGAGAAGACTAGTCAGGAAGGGACAAAACAAGAAGACTTCAGGAATTTGAAACTTATGTACCTATAGCTTTCTAATAAGTTTTTCTTATGTGTCTGATGAATGAGCTAAAAGTATAAAATCATTCTCAAAAGTAATGATCCCCTTATGCAGTTCTTGCCATATTCAGTGTTACAAACTGAAGACAATTCCAGTCCTGTTCAACCACGAATTTGTTTTTATTATTGGTATCTTGGTCTCTAAATTGATGATTTTTTCAGTTGGCATTTGAAGCAGGGCAGTTCTTAGTTGCAAGGTACTTTCCAACACATTGTTAGTACATAGCCAACAGGGCCACCAATCAGATCCACACATTACTGTGACAATCAAAACTACCCCCTTCTATTTGTCAAATGCTCTTTGGAGAGAAACTCTCCTTGGGTTGAGAAACACTAGTAGGTACTCTGAGTATTATACCCAGTTCTAAAATTAAGAGATTAAAATAGTCCAAGTGATTTTTGCATTCTGAACAAAATCAAACCCCTATAATTTCACCCCAATAAGTTTTGTGGTTAACACTAATTATCTGAAAGAATGACACTCAATTATATTTCTCATTTTTTATGTTTATGAAAATATGCTCATTATGCCACTCAGAGCCTGTTTTATCTGAATAATGGAACATTGGAAAAATCAGTAGCTGTTTCCCACCCCCCCCCCCGCCCCTTTGGCTAGCACTGATTAGCTTACTTCTAACTATGTAGTCTTCTTGGAAGATAGAGAAATTACAATGCAGATTAGTGATAACTGATATTCCAAATAAAGTAATGAGAAAGAATTAGGTTACCAAGGTTAATTTGTACTAATTCACACTTAATAAGCCATAAAAGAGCAAATTATATTATCATAATAAACATAATATAATTGACTTATCTCTATTAGTAATCACTCCATAATAACTCTCTAAATTAGATGTCTAGTCATAAGCTGCTTACTCTAGCCACAAATCCTTAACAATATTATATTTTTCTCTAGGAATAATGCCACACTATAGTAATATATGAGTATACCTCTATATGTACATATGTACATTATATATATAATATAAATATATAATGTACATATATAATGTACACATAAATATAATGTACATATATGTACATATGATGTATATACATATTATGACAGTATTCACTTCCTGAACCCTTGTATATGTGGAATCCTTTTGAGTTACGCTCATTATACTAGTGAGGACTAACAATAAGGATTCTCTGAATATCTGCCAGAGTTTATATTTGAGTTCACATGAGAGGACCTATTATACAAAGAGTAGTATAATAGCCTTTGGCCAGTTGAAAATTGTTTTGATTATTTCTATTAGCAAATTATTAAAATGTAGGGCTTATCCTTCATTCCATAAATATATATTGAGGACTTACTCTATAATATGGATTCTGCTATTTCTGAGAGAATAGTGAGAATGAAACATACATGACATGACCAGCCCACTGACGGAAACAGGCAATTAAAGATGCAGTTGCAACACGTGAATATCATTATGTTGTCAGGTTCTCAAGATGCTCTGGGAGCACACAAAAGGAGATCGATAAAAAAAAAAAACACAAATGGAAGTAAAAAACCAGAGAGATGGATTATACAGGAGATTGGAAGGTGTTTTCCATGACTGCAAAGTGCAAGTGGCATGGTAGCAAAAGATGAGGCTGGAGAGCAAAGCAAATATCAAAGCATGAAGTGGCCCTCTGTCTCGGGAGAGGAGTTTGTCCTTCATACTTTGAGAGAAGTAGGAAGTCACTGAAGGACTTTAATTAGAGGAGAGACATCACCCTTTAGATTTGGATTTCTAAGACTTTTGAAAGATCCCTCTGGGCATAGTGTACAAATAGATTATAAGAAAAAAATCAATTATATCTTTTTGCCTCATTAGATTATTATTTTTTTTAATTTATTTTTTTTTGAGAGAGAGAGACAGAGTGTGAGCAGGGGAGGGGCAGAGAGAGAGGGAGACACAGAATCCAAAGCAGGCTCCAGGCTCTGAGCCATCAGCACAGAGCCCAAAGCAGGGCTTGAACTCACAAGCCATGAGATCATGACCTGAGCCGAAGTCGGATGCTGAACTGACTGAGCCACCCAGGTGCCCTTTTCTCATTAGATTATTAAATATACTCTTATAACTTCATAGTTTTATATAATTTAATTATATATTATATAGCACTAAAATAAAAATACTTTATACAACAGAGTATTTTAAATGCTATTTCCCCTGATATGCTTTTCTATTCCTCCATTCCTTTTTCTTTTGTTAAAGCAATCATCTTCATTGTATTTTATAGTATATTTTTGGTAACATTTCTCATGACAGCGTTAAATCATTGATCTTTGTGAAACGCAAGTAAGGCTGACTGACCATGAATCCTTGGCCACAATAATTGGAGCTGGGAAGGAGAGCTGACTCATCCTGGGTGAATTGGGTGCTCTCTCACATGGCATTTAAACTCCTAATCTTGGGGTGCCTGGATGACACAGTGGGTAAAGCATTAGATCTTTTTTTTTTTCAATTTTGTTTTTACATTTATTTATTTTTGAGAGACAGAGAGAGACAGAGCACAAGTGGGGGAGGGGCAGAGAGAATGAGAAACAGAATCCGAAGCAGGCTCCAGGCTCTGAGATGTCAGCACAGAGCCCACGGCTGGGCTCCACCTCATAAAACCATTAGCTCATGACCTGAGCCAAAGTCAGACATAACTGACTGAGACACCCAGGCACTCCAAGTGTTAGACTCTTGATCTGAGCTCAGGCCATGATCTTGGGGTTTGTGAGTTCAAGCTCTGCATGGGGCTCCATGCTGATGGTGCAGAGCCTGCTTGGGGTTCTGTCTCTCCTTCTCTCTGCCCCTCTAGGGTTTGTGTGCATGCACATGCGCTCTCTCTCAAAATAAATAAACTCAAAAAAATTTAAAAAAGAAACTCCTAACCTTAATGAGTGTGGTGGATACCTGAGTCATATAAGTGGTAGAAGTAAAAATGAATGTTCTTCCAAGTCTTATATTAAAATCCTTGCAGCAGTATGTGATTATGTTCTTCTTGGGACTGATTTGTAATTTTTTCCTTAAATTTTGTATGATACCAAGTATCCTTGAAATAAATACATTTTGCTTCAGGTGTTTTGGTTTGCTTTTATGTGCCTTAGAAACAAAATTATGAACCTACAGATTTCAGGTCTGCTAGTATTAAAATAGCTAGTGCATTGGTGAGGTACCTGGGTGGCTCAGTAGGTTGAGCCACTGACTCTTGATATCAGCTCAGGTCATGATTTCATGGTTGTGATCTCACAGTCATGAGATTGAGCCCCTTGTCAGGCTCTGCATGGAGTGTGGAGTAGGCTTGGGATCTTGCCCTTCCCCTCTGTCTGCCCCTCCTCTGCTTGTGCTCTCTGTTTCTCGCTCTCCCAAAAGAAATAAAACATTTAAAAAACGATATCTAGCACATTAGTATCTATTTCTCTGAGCAGAAATATTTTTGTTGATGTCCGGTCAACCTATTAAACATGTACCTGTTAGGTTTTAAAACTTGTTAGGATGATTCCATCTATATAACACAAAAAATCTAATTCATCAAATTTGAAAATTCAGGAAAAAAATTGTCATAGTACCAGAAGCTCTGAGATAAGGTGAGAGTTAATTTAGCAGCTCGATGACATCATTGAGAATAAGCCACCTCTCTCTTTGTGTCCCTGCTGTCCTCAACATGCCAACTATATTCAATCACTGTGCCAACGTTACAGCTGTGGTCATCTCATTTTCCCACAGCAATATCATATTTCTGGACTACATGATGCTACTTTAAAATACTTGCATTTAAACAATGACTTAGAACTTCAGATAAAATTAGAACCTTAGATAAGCATCTTTACAATCATCAGATATAATAATCTCATGTAAAGGTTTTAAACTGTTTTCCCCCAATTTTGCTTAATTGAATTAATGGTTTCCTGGCCAATACATTATTATATAGAGAGATGCAAAGTATGAATGGGGGTCAGCCAGGGATCAGGGCAAGGAATGGAAAAGGTGAACTGTGATTGTCCTCCAAGGTACTGGAACCTTGGTGGTGATTGTAAGTCGTGAGGATGAGGAAGACTGAGGAAGTCAAGAAAGGGAGGAAGTTGAGGAGGGCAACGAATATATTTAACCAGCTTGACGATTCCGGTTTGCACTTGGCACAATGTGATTTTATTCTCTATACGTGTCCATTTCTGGGCGCTTGAAACGTCAAACTCCTGTGGAAGGACCCTCAGGCCTCTGGAAGAATGTTTCATTTAGAATTCAGATTCCATGGGGATTGCACATGAAGCCTTGGTTCCTGATTGTTGGAAACTCACAATCAAATGGGGAGACAGAACTAATACAAAGAGAAGACAATGTGTTGCTACAAAGTAAAGTTAAACTGAAGTGCTCCAGAATGACCACACTCAAAATATACCTTACAGTTTTAACATTTCAAAGGCCACTTTGGAGACCAGAGCTATGAAGAGTCACTTTATTTTGGGCATTGATGTTTCAACCAACATACTGATATTTTTTTTCCTGTTTTACGTGTTGAGTTTCCACCCAACTGCATTTAAGGAAAAAGAGACAGTCACAAAAATCTTGTGAATAAAAATTTTGAAAGATGTAGAAAGTGGTATTTCAAGTAAGGGTTAGAAAGTTTGGTAATATAAATGTCAGATTTTACTTGGTACATTTTCTTCATGACATCAATGCAATATAAGATTTTTTGTAAATATATATATTTTAATAGGAATATCATACATTTAAAAACAACCATATTTTCATATTAATGACAACAACGCCTTCATCTTAATAGAAAATGTCTTTTATGTAATATTCTTAGGCTTTTCAGAAACTAAGTTTACACACATGCAGCTTCTATCTTTCTCTCTCTTATATATTCAAAGTTCCCCTCTGTAGCATCTCTTTTATACAAGTGGAATGTTATAGATAGAATAAGATAAAAGAAATCTTCAGTCATGATTTTTTTTAGACATCTTCTCTATTTGACCCCAACAAGAGTAATGAAATCAATTTTTAGTGGAATTTCAAAGCTTAGGCAGCCAATATAATATGCTCTCTGAGATCAGTAGAAGCTATCCTTCATTTGTTCTCATTTTCTATTTCACTTTGTACCTCTTGGTTGTTGATGAGCTGAATCCTAAGTGTCAATTTGGAAACTTGCTTTTCATCTTGAGGGTTCCAATATAAGAGCAGTTACTTTGGAGAGAGAAGTCCTTACTCCATTGAATGCAGATGGTCAGTCCCTGCTCTTAATAGTTTATTTGAAGAGTTTTTCTGAAATATTGTTTTAAAATACCATTTAACTATGGTTTTTAGAAATAAAGACTTTATTCTTTAAAGCAGTTTTAGATTCACAGCAAAATTAAAAAGATACAGAGACATCCTATGTACTTCCAGTCCCCATGCATGAATAGCCCCCTCATTATCAACATCGCCCACCAGAGTGGTTCACGTATTACAATTGATGAACCTACAGCGACACATCATAATCACTCAAAGTCCATAGTTTCTATGAGGCTTCACTTTTGGTTCAGAACATTATGTGGGTTTGAACAGGTGTATAATGACACGTACTGATCATTATAGTAAATTACAGAGTATTTTCACAGACTTAAAAATGCTCTGCTCTCCACCTATTCATATATGTTCCCTTCCCCCAAACCTTGGCAACTACTTATCTTTTTGTTGCCTCTATAGTTTTGCCTTTTCCACAATACCATATAATTGAAATCATACAGTATGTAGCCTTTTCAGATTGGCTTTTTTTTTTTCACTTAGTGATACATATTTCAGGCTCCTCCCTGTGTTTCCATGGCTTGATAGTTCATTTCTTTTGAGCACTGAATAACATTCCATTGTCTAAATATGCAATAGCTTATATATCTATTCACCTATTGAAGGACATCTTGGCGGCTTCCAAGTTTTGACAATTATGAATAAGTTGATATAAACATCTGTGTGATTTTTTTTTTTGTATGTGGACATAAGTTTTCAACTCCTTTGGATAAATACCAAGGAACGTCATTGTTGAAA
Organism: Felis catus; assembly: GCF_018350175.1. Taxonomy (NCBI): domain Eukaryota; kingdom Metazoa; phylum Chordata; class Mammalia; order Carnivora; family Felidae; genus Felis; species Felis catus. The sequence continues at coordinate 33,593,830 of NC_058376.1, forward strand.
TTGTATTGTATAAGACTATGCTCAGTCTGGTAGGAAACCATTAAACTGTCTTTCAAAGTGGTTTTACTATTTTTGCATTTTCCCTCAGCAGTACATGAGAGTTCACATTGCTCCATTACCTAGCCAGTATTTGGTGTTAACAGAGTTCCAGATTTTGGCCATTCTTATAGGTGTGTAGTGGTAAGTCATTGCTGTTTTAATATGCACAAAGTGGAGCATCTTTTCACTTGCTTATTTGTCATCTGTGTATCTTCTTTTGAGAAGTGTCTGTCAAGATCTTTGGCTCATTTTTTAATCACATTGTTTGTTTCCTTAGTGTTGACTTTTTAAAAAAGTTTATTCATTTTGAGAGCGAGAGAGCAAGCAGGGGAGGGGCAAAGAGAGAAGCATTGAGAAAGAGAGAGAGAGAGAGAGAGAGAGAATCCCAAGTGGGCCCTATGCATGGCTCGATGCAGGGCTTGATGCGGGGCTTGAACTCACAAACCATGAGATCATGACCTGAGGTGAAATGAAGAGTAGGATGCTTAACCCACTGAACCACCCAGGTGACCTTCTTTTAAGAGCACTTTGGGTATTTGAGATAACAGTCTTTTATGAGATGTGTCTTTTACAAATATTTTCTCCCAATCTGTGTTTTCTTTTCTCATTCTTTTGGCATTGTGTTTCTCAGAGCATATTCTTCGAATTTTAGTGAAGTCTAGCTTATCAATGATCCCTTTTATGAATTGTGCCTTTGGAGATGCATCTAATATGCATCCAGTACATACCAAAGTCCATCTAGGTTTTCTCCTATCTGTATCTTCTAGGTACTTTATAGTTTGCCTTTTACATTGAGATCTGTGATCCACTTAGAGTTAATTTTTGTGGATGGTATATTCTGTGCCTATATTCTTTTTTTTTTAATGTAAATATCCAGTTGTTTCAATGCCGTTTGTCAAAAGAATTATCTTTACGCCATTTTTATTACCTCTTTTCCTTTGTCAAAGATCAGCTCACTATCTTTATGTGGTCTATTTCTGGGTTCTCTACTTCTGGGTCTGTTCTATTCCTATGCCTGTTTTCTTTTCCTAATACTTGCCTATCTTCATGACTCTAACTTTACAGGTAAGTCTTGAAGTCCAGTAGTATCAGTCCTTCAAATTTGTATTTCTCTTTAAATATCATGTTTGTTTTTCTGGGTCTTTGACTCTTCATATAAACTTTAGAATCAGTTTTTCAATATTAAAAAAAAAAAAAAAGAATTGGCTGGGATTTTGATCGGGGTTGCAATTGAATTTTGGGCCTGAATTGGGAGGAACTAATATCATAACACTATTGAGACTTCCGATCCATAAACATGAAATATCTCTCCTTGTATACAAGTTTTACTAATTTTTTCAGCAGAACTTTGAGTTTTTTTTATATTCTTTATATAAATATATATATAGATAAGCATATGTATGAATATACATATAAATATTGCAAGCTTGCATATATATATATATATGCATATATATGCATATATATGCATATGCACAACAAACTAATCCCTTATTAGTTCCAGGAGTTATTTTGTCATTTAAAAAATTTTCTACATAGATAATTATGTTATCATAAATAAACACAGTTTTATTTTTTTCTTCTCTATCTTTGTTCCCTTTTCTTATCTTACTGAATTATTAGAATATCTAGTATGTTATGGAAAAGTAGTGGTGAGAGGGGAAATCCTTGCCTTGTACCTAATCTTAGTGGTAAAGATTCAAGTTTCTCACCATTAAGTATAATGTTATTAACTTAGTTACTTTTTAATTCATCTGTTATTCTAGGTCAATAAAATTCTGCAAAGTTGAAAATTGAAAACAAACTTGCCAAATATCTATTTATTTACCTTATTTATTATATTTAATTATTATATTGACTTTTTTTTACTTTTATTTTTAATGATGTCACTGAAAATGATCTTTTTGATAAGAATAAATGTATTTGTTAGGAGCGTGTTATTATACCATAGCTCTAGAGGTTCTATACTTCCTTTGAAATCAAACAATAAACTCACATAGACACTGCAAAATCAATTTTCTTTGGAGAAGCAAATCTATAGTATATTGGTAAACAAACTGACTACATGGAAATAATAAGACGGACCTTCAGATTCTCATGATAATTTATGAAACCTGTTTTTTCATTTTCTTTTCAATTAAATTAAATGACTAATTTACCTTAAATTATTGGTAAAGGTATGATATTATGCAACAATTTATTTTGTGGCCAATGGTATTAGAAAAGATTATGTTCATGTATCCAATTTCTTATTAATAAGATTAAAACATTAATAAAAATCATTAATAACAAATGATGAAGATCCATTCATAGTCTCTCTAAGTCACTTTAAAGGTAATATTTAGCATAGCCAAAGATAAGAATGGGTTGTTTCGATGCTACTCTGTGGAGGTTTTGTTAGTGTGTGTGTATCTGTGTTTGTGTATACACGCACTTTAAAATTATGTACAGGTGTTTCTGCACAATTTTATATACACATTCTTGACAAACTTTACATTCTGCAAAACTTCACACTTTACACTTTAAAGATAAAAGGACTTGTGAAAAATTTTTAAAAAATAAAATGACTTGTGAACGTGAAATCATAAAACACCTATAAGAAAACAGGCAGCAATTTCTTTGACATCGGTGTTAGAAAAATGTTTCTAGCTATGTCTCCTCAGGCAGTGGAAACAAAAGCAAAAATAAACTATAGGGACTACAGCAAATAAAACAATTTTTTTTTGCAGTGAAGGAAACTATTAAAAAAATGACAGGGCAACTTACTGAATGGGAGAAGATATTTGCAAATTACATATCTGGTAAGGAGCTAACATCAAAAATGTATAAAGAACTTCTACAACTCAACACCCAAAGATCAAATAATCCAATTAAACAGGAAAAGAGGATCTGACTAGACACTTTTCCAAAGAAGACTTGCATATGGCCAACAAACGCATGAAATGATGCTCAATATCACTATCAGAGAAATAAAATCAAATCCACAATAAGACATCACCCTACACTGGTCAGAATGGCTAGAATTACAAAAAGCAAACAATAAATAACAAGTCTTGGTAAGGATGTGAAGAAAAAGAAACCCTTTTGGAGGGAATGTGAATTGGCAGAACCGCTGTGGAAAACATTAAAAATAGAATTACTATTGGATCTACTAATTCCATTACTGCATGCTTACGCAAAGAAAATAAAAACACTGATTCAAAAGATATGCCCCCCTATGTTTATTGTAACATTGTTTACAATAGCCAAGATATGGAAGCAACCCAAATGTCCATAGAAGAATCGATAAAAGAGATTTGATACATTCATACAACGGAATATTACTCAGCCATAAAAACTAATGAAATCTCGCCATTTGCAACAATATGGATAGATCTAGAGAGTATAATGCTAAGTGAAATAAGACAGACAGAGGAAGACAAATGCCATATGATTTCACTCAATATGTGGAATTTAAGAAATGAAACAAATGGATAAACAGAGAAAAAAAAAGAGACAACATAAAAAACCCAGACAAATACACAGAACAAACTGGTGGTTGCCAGAGTGGAGGTTGGTGGGGAATGAGTGAAACAGATAAAAGGAAATTAAGACTACACTTATTGTGATGAGTAATGAGTAATGTATAGAATTGTGGAATCATTATATTATACCCCAGAAACTAATATCACATGGTATTTTAATTATGCTTCAATAACAATAGAAAAACATTGCATTGAAATACGATTTGTCTTGAAAAAAATAATATGACTTGTGGGAAAAATAGGCTGGTGCTCACCATTCAAAAGATGTATAACTTTATAACCATTAAAAACTATTAAAAACTAAAGACTATTAAAAACGTAAAGAATCATAATAAAAATATAACAGCATTTAATCTTTGCCCCCCTTTGCACCTAACATTACATGTTCCCAACTTTTTACAGCCCTAAACCTTGGGCATGTGCTTTCTCAGTTATGTAGATCCTGGAAGGCAGTCACTTCTAATAAAGACATTTTCGCAAGTGGTACATACTAAGAGGGGTGCTGGCAACTTTATCCCTTGCAACCATGGTTTCACTTAGCATAGTGGAACCATTGTGCTTAATGAAGATGCTCAAACAGCCACCACTTACAATAAAAGATAGTACTTCTCTAGATTTTAAAATAAAACGTTGTGTTTAAAATAATTTCAAAATTATGAAGCTTACAGATACAAAACAGGGAGTGACATATACCCCTCACAATGTACAAATCTCTCTCTCTCTTTCTCTCTCTCTCTATATGATCTTCTATCACCATGATACATTTGTCAGAGTAAGAAACCAATACTGATATGTTAAAATCAACTAAACCATAATCTTCCCTCAGATTTCAGCAGTTTTTCCACCAGTCTCCTTTTTAAATTCAATGATCCAAACCAGGATATCGCATTGCATTATTTATCATGTATATTGGTCTCCCCTGGTCTCTGATAGTTTCTCAGTACTTCCTTTTTGCCAATGACCTTGACAATCTAGCAGAAATAGCCAGATAGTTTTGTAGTGCCCTCAGTTTCAGTTTGTCTGATGTGTTCCTTGCAAGTAGACTTGAGTTAGTTTTTTGTGTGTGTGTTTGTTTTGTTTTGTTTTGTTTTGCCAGAAGACCATAGAAATAAAGTGCTGTTCTCAGCACATAATAACAAGGATACATGCTATCAAAATGACTTAACCTCGATTACTTGATTGAAGCAGAGACTGTAAAGTTTCTTCATTGTAAACTTACTTTTTGTTTCCCCAGGTCCTTACTGTACTCTTAGGAAGAAGGTCACTTTGAGTAGCATACTTAAGGGGTAGGGAGTTATGTTTTGCCTTCTTGTGGGTAGTAACTTAATAAATCATTCAAAAACATTCTTCACAAGAAATTTGTTCTCCTTCATTTATGTATTTATCCAATCATTCATTTCTATCAGTATGGACTTATAAATGTTTATTTTATACTTTTGGTTATACTCCAATACTATTTTGCTTATTATCTTACTCAAATTATTCCAGTTTCGTCTTTGGGAGCTCTTTGAGTTGGTTCCTGGGTCCTTTTGACATACCCCTTTCCTTTCCTTTTTTTTTTTTTTTTTTAATGAGCACTTATTTTACTTTGTGGTAGTACAGAGTGATCCAGATTCTTTTCATTTCCCCTGTCCCAGTCATTTCTCCAAAAACTGTTAGTTCTTTTTATATAATAGTTGTTCTCAAAATCAAGACATATGAGGTCTGGGTATGTTCATTGCCACTGGCTGTCACTGATTTTGGGCCCAGTAAGCCTACATGTCTAGGAACTATGTGTATTCATACTATCCCTGTATACACATATTTCTTTAATTGTAGATAGATGAGAGATGATAGATAGATAGATAGATAGATAGATAGATAAATGTACATATTGAAGTCTCCACCTCTAAGCCCATACCACAGTTTTTGTCTAGCCTTCCCTTTTTGCTCATCTATAACTTCCATCTCTGATAGAAACAACTCTAGCTCTCGCTTTTCACCACCCATTTACTTGTTGGTTCATTCTCAGTATAGCTCTAAAGCAGATTCAGAATCGCTAACTCAAACCCCTGTAAGAAATTTATCATTTACACCACAGTGCTATGGGCAGCTTCTTTTGCCTTCATCCCCACAATTCCTATTGAAACACATTTTCAAAAGTTGCTTAGGTCAGATCCTTTTTTCTTCTTGACTGGTTTTCAGGCTTTTACATGAAGACTTCTATAGATCACAAAGCATCTCCTTTAATTGTGAGAAAAATTGCTTCCGATTACTTCAAACAATAACACATTGTAAAAAAAAAATAGCATATTAACCAAAAGAGTTTTTATATAATCCCTCTACTTGCTAAGTGAGAATGAATTAATTTTCATCAAAGCACCTAATTTAAACCAGAACAGATAGTACTGTGTGAATCAGGTACTGACTGATTTCTGCATTCTAGGGAATTGGTGAAAGCCATAGCCAAATATGGCTAAGCTAGTGAATTTGTTCTGATTCAGTATGCATGTTCTTTTTCCTGTAGCATGTGGTCATTAATCAGCCATTTCTATTCTTCTATCATATGATTTCAAACTGCATTGGAAGAGTTGGTACCATATCCTGGGACTTTTTTTTTTTTTCTTAATTTTTTTTTTCAACGTTTATTTATTTTTGGGACAGAGAGAGACAGAGCATGAACGGGGGAGGGGCAGAGAGAGAGGGAGACACAGAATCGGAAACAGGCTCCAGGCTCTGAGCCGTCAGCCCAGAGCCTGAAGCCGGGCTCGAACTCCCGGACCGCGAGATCGTGACCTGGCTGAAGTCGGACGCTTAACCGACTGCGCCACCCAGGCGCCCCTCCTGGGACTTTTTTAAAGTTCGTACAATATTATTTTTTCTAAGAATTCCTCAGTTGTCATTTGACACCAACTTTCATGTTGGTATACAATTAACTGATGATTACATAATGATATAATTCTAGCTATTTTCTGAATGCCGTCATTTTTTTTATCCCACAGATATTGGTAAATTATCTATAAAGTACAGGGTTAAGTAGTGTCAGTTTTCTACTGCTGTGTAGCAAATTACTACAAATTTAGCAGCTTAAAAGAATACCTGTATATTTATTACATTACTGAGTCTATGAAGTAGGCTTTCAGAGTTTCACAGGGCTACAATTAGGATGTCATCTGGGCTATATTCTCATCTAGAGACTGAATGAAGAAAGTATCCACTTCTAAACTGATACAAGGAGTTGGCCAAATTTATCTTCTCGTGACTTTACGATTCAGGACCACCTGATTTTACTGGCTGTTGACTGGAGGTCACTCTCAGATCCTAAGGCAACTGTCACAGTACCCTACATCATGGCCCTCTCTCGTAGGCAGTTTCTTTCTTCAAGACCAAGAGCATCTCTTCATCCAGGCTGCTAAGACAGAGCCTTATATAATGCAACATAATCATAGGATTGACATCCACACCTTTGCCATATTCTATCGATGAGACACAAGCCTAAAGCTCTGCTCCTAATCAAGAGACTAAGGGATTATATAAGAGTTTGACTCATGGGGGAGTCACCTTATGGTGCGTCTGCCACGTTGGTGTTGTGGATGTTAGGGTAAATATAAAATACACGTTCTCACTATTTATAAGTTTTTCTCTCTGGTGTGGCAGCAGGTAACAACAAAATAAACAAGACAAAAATAATCATAAATATCAGAGTGCCACACAGCAGCGATAAACAAGCTGCTAAGAAAGATAATAATGTAGGGAGAATCTGAAGTTGATTTTCTTCAGATAGGCTAGTACTGAATAGCTTTTGGAGGCTGAGACCTGAAGGATGAGAAAGAGCTCACCATAAGAAGAATGACAAAGGGAGGAGGGGTAGACTGTTTCAGACAGAAGAAATAAAATAATCTTAGAGGTGGGTGGAGTGACTTGCTTGAGAAGCTGCAATAAGGCATGTGTGACATGAATAAAACAAAAGATGGACATGGATATGTAGAGACCATCATAGATTTTGAGGCTAAGAAATGAGTTTACATTTTATTTTAAGAGCCATGTATACCTGTGTGGGAGAAAAGTTGCATGATCTGATTTACGAATGAATAATCTCCCTCTGTTAAATACGTAACAGTTGGAAGAATAGGTGAGGACCAACCAATTAAAAGGTTATTGTGTATTATCTCACACAAAAGATGGTTGAGGGTTCGTAAAGAATGGTGACAGAGGACCCAAATGAAGTATATAGAGTCAAAGTATATGCTTAAGGTAGATTATATGGATTTAGTCTCAGTTTTAGATTATGATACATCAAAATTAAAATATTGAATGCACATACCTGGACCTCAGAAAAAAATATTTTGATAGTATTTAAAGCCACGAGAAAAGCAACTATCACTTACGGAAATGTTCACGTAAAGAATGGGTCTAGCATCTTCATAATAAGTGCTCAATGGATGAAGAGTATATAGCAATGGAATATGATTAACAATGGCTAGTGTGTTGGGGAGACAGAAAAACAAGAAAACACAAAATCATGAGGACAAAGGAGTGTCAGTTTTCCCGTTGAAGGAAAACAAACAAACATGGCTGCTGCAACCAACCACAGACTGTGTCACATTTGGGCAATTCACACAGTATTTCAAACTTTTTCATTATTATGTTTGTTGTGGTGATCTATGAGTACTCATCTTTTTTGTGATCTGTTATCTTTAATGTTACTGTTGTCATTGTTTTGGAGCACCATGAACCATGCTCATATATAACATAGTGAACTTAATTGACAAATATTGTGTGTGTGTGATTGCTCCACTGACCAGCCTTGGGAGTCCCTATTTCCTGAGACACAACACCATTGAAATTAGGCTAATTAATAACCCTGCAAAGCCTTCTAAGTGTTCATATAAAAGACTCGCATATCTCTCACTTTAAATCAAAAGCCAGAGCCGATTAAGCTTAGGAAGGGAGACATGTCAAAAGCTGAGAGAGGCTGAAAGCTAGGCCCCTGAGGCCAGTTGGCCAAATTGTAAATGCAAAGGAAAAGTTCATGAAAGAATTAAAAGTACAATTCCAGTGGACACATAAATAAGAAAATGAAACAGCCTTATTGCTGATCATGGAGAAACTTTTAGAGGTCTGAAAAGAAGCTTACTTTAGAGCAAGGCCCCAACTCTCTTCAATTCTATGATTATATGAAAGTTGACAGAGATGAGGAGGCTTCAGAAGAAAAGTTGGAAGTTAGAAGTTTAAGGAAATAAGCCATTCCTATAACATAAAGGGACAAGGTGAAGCAGGAAGTGCTAATGTAGAAGCTGCATTAAGTTAACCATGTCTAGCTAAGATAATTAGCAACGTGACTTTCAATGTAGATGCAACAGCCATCTATTGGAAGATGCCATCTAAGGCTTTAATAACTACAGAGGGGAACTCAAAAGTGGAACATAAAAACCATCTCAGGTGCAGAATTGTAGCAGTGGATATGGCTGTTGACTTTATCAATGTGGAGATGGCCAATGCTATAGATATATGCTAATTAATGAGAGATATCCGATAATTTTGCCGGATAGTCAAGGACTAAGAAAGAGGACGGTTACTCCTTGATGACAAAAGTGATCAAGAAGAATGTGGCCTCTTGTTTGTGCCCCACACAAATCCTCACCTAAGAAATCCACTACAGAAAAGGTTTTGCTAATTATATAGACATCTGTCCATTTACCACCCACCCAGCCTCTTTTACCAGGAACTACAGTGTTTGGTCATTGCGTTCATGTAAAAATCGGGTGGCACAGGGAAGTATTATGTGCAGCATTTAATATTGCCCCTCAACACAACTTATCTGTTTACAGAAGTGTTGAGTGCACAAACCACCAACACCAGAGGCCATTACTGAACCACTGACGTGGCTGGCACAATGCATTACCTGGGCAAACCGCTGGTAGGCTGATTACAAAGGAGTATTTCTTGATGCTTTCAAGGAGAAGTTATCAGCAGATTCTCGATTTAATTTTTTTAAGTTTATTTATCTTTGAGGAGAGAAAGCAGGTGACGAGCAGAAAGAGAGGAAGAGAGAATCCCCAGGCAGGCTCCACACCATCAACATGGAGCCCGACATGCTCAAACCTATGAACCGTGAGACCATGACCTGAATGGAAACTAAGAATTAGACACTTAACCCACTGAGCCATCCTGGTGCCCCAGATTCTCAATTTAATAAACAGTAATTCAGAGTATGAATTCGCTTTCCCTTCATACTGTGTTTCTTTCTACTTATCCTCAGTGAATTACTTAAATTTTTTATCCATTATCACAGTAAGACAAAACACATTTCTTCTATCAAATAATTCAGTTTTGTAGCCAAAATGGTATATCAAACAAGTACAGCCAGTCGTGTTTTGGTCTTACCACGTGCCCCAATACCAAAAGCAGCTGGCCTGATACAATTCTGGAATCACTTACTGAGAGTATATTATGATTAAGGGCATTGTCTTACAAGATGTAGTCTTAATTTTGTGCTGTTTCATCTAAGCCAGAATATATTGGTCCAGGAGATAAAATGATTCAGTGGAACTGATTTTTTCTCTCTATGATACCAAATCACCACAAATTTCAGTCTGAATAGTTGTCCTCTGAATTGCAAGTTAAAACCGCCATCTGGCCATTTAAGTATTTTCAAACTACTGAAACACCACTTGAAGGAGAGGATTTCTGGGATAATTGATCCTTTTAATCAGGAAAAGTAGATGTTGCTACATAAGATGACAATGACACTTGTGAGTAATCCATAGAATTATCTGGGGGTTTCACGTAAAAATTTTATTTCTCTAGTGAAATTTAAAGAAAGCCTAACACAACTGGATAAAGCATGGTCACTGAGCATCCCCAGTCTTCACCCCATCAGGTGAAGAAACTCAAATAGCTGAAGTGAAGGAAAATGTTCATGAATGGTTAGTGGAAAAGGAATTTATGTATATCAATTAAGGTCTCATGATCAGTCACAGAAATAAGTATTTAAGTAGATATGTATGTTTTCTCTTGTTTATTAATTACATATTTATATATAAACATTTTTTGCCCATTCCCTTTTCCCTCTTATTTTCTAAGAATATGAATTGTGATTAACTTCAGAATGTCATCTCTAGGTTATAGATTATCTAGGTAATAATCCTCAAACTTTAATAAAATACAAAACAAAATATTTTGTAGGAAAAAAAATTCTCATGAACCCCTCTCTATCCCTGTGCCAGGTAAAGTTTTCAAAGATAATCTGATGTCGAGGTAATTTATTCCCTCTTACCACTGGTCGCATGATGATGCATATATTTATGTCCATCTTAAGATGGACAAATGTAGGACAATTGGGATGGTATTACTCTATCCCATTAAAAAAAACCTTGCATACATTTAACTATTGCCTATTAAAGACAATTCACCATTGCCTACCAAAGCTGAAATGTTGTGCTTGGCCTCTCTCCAATTCTCGCTTTATTCCTATCACACACCTCCTCCCTTCATATAGGAACAACATGGAACTACTTTCCATTGTCCACATACACAAGACACTGTTAGTTTCAGAGCCACCATCGCACCTGCTCGCTGCCTGAACCACCAATTTTCACCAAATCCATTGTATCTCCCATGAAACGCACAATATGAAATCCAGACTGGCTCCTATCTCTCATAGAACTTCCCGATTAGCAGAATAAATCACTCCTTTGTTTGTTCTTCCATAGCACATGTATTTATATCTGTAGCACTAATTAGAAAAAGATAGTGACTGAGAAGATGAACAGGCATCTCCATTGGGAATTCTCATTTGTTCACTAAGTCTCATTGCTTAGCACATATATAATATGAGATGGCTGAATTAATGAATTGGTTTGTAATCACATGGAAGTGTTACAACATAGGTAGTGGCCTGAGCACAGGTTACTATCACTGGTAGAGCGAAGTGAGTGGTTAAAGGCAGTAAGACCCTGCACATACTATGTCATCTCTACAATCCTCAATTTCCTTAACTGTGAAATGGGTATGACTGAATCTACTTCACCAATTAGTAGCAACGATGAAGTGAGAAAATCCGCACAAAAGCAATTACTATAAAAGTGATTTTACTATAATTGCCAGGTTTAGGTAGGTTATTGTGATTAAGTACACTGATCTTGGAGTCACCTGTATAGATGAAAGCCCCACTCTGTCCTTTACCAGATGAATAACGTTGGCAAGTATTTAGTCTCAGATCCTTGTTTTTAGAAAAGCATAATGGTACCAACATCATAAGACTCTTGTGACAATTAATACATACGAGGTGCTTGGATAGAACTTGAAAATAGCAAATACTAAATGATTAGCTCTTACGACTAAACCTAGAGTAAATTAAAAAAAGGGAGGGTGTATAGTACAATCCACTTCCGTATTCTGCTTAAATGATTTTTTTTTATTTAAAAAAATTTTTTTAATGTTTATTTATTTTTGAGACAGAGAGAGACAGAGCATGAGCAGGGGAGGGGCAGAGAGACAGGGAGACACAGAACCTGAAACAGGCTCCAGGCTCTGAGCTGTCAGCACATAGCCCGACGCGGGGCTCGAACTCACGAACTGTGAGATCATGACCTGAGCTGAAGTTGGACGCTTAACCGACTGTGCCACCCAGGTGCCCCGCTGTGTAAATTATTTTTACAGTTAGGTTGTGATGCACTTTCTAATTTGAAATAAACATTAACAATGGAAAGTATGCATTTATTTCATGGATAATTTCATTATACTAATTAGATTTTAAACTCTTAAAATATAATCACCATGCAGACAATCTATTAATATTTCATTAGGACCTGGATTAAAGGGAAACATGGAGTTAACATTCATAAATAAAAACAGACACATTTTCCCCAAATGATACTTATACAGTAGAAATAACACACACACACACACACACACACACACACACATACAAATTTTATGATCATGATGTTGATTATACATTGAATTTTCTTCAGATAGTGGGTTATATACATTTGTTATGAAGGCAACCAGCCCATATTTATTCAACATCTCTGATAAGAAAAGTTAAGACGACAGCTTCCTGACTGTCTCCCGAGTACATCAATCACTAATAATACAAGCACTCGAAGCAAAGTCTTTGAGGAGTATCTATCAATTCTTTCAGTTCGATCTCTCTTTCTAGAAGATTTGCATAAAGCCTTTTGAAGGCACACTCCCTAAGGCAGATGAATTGGTTACATTCATAAAAGGTTCTAATACTGTTACAGCCAAACCTTGAGACTCCATAGTTTCTGACAGCTCCAGAGCAAACAAACAGCAGCAGCAACAAGGGCAACCAGGAACAAAAGCAAGAGAAAGTCAGAGGGAGACAGCTTGTTTCAGGTACAGAGACGATAATAGCTCACATTTCCCTCCATGATTTTCTCCAGGGTTAGTACTACACTTGGGTTTAGTGACAAAAACTCCAATATGCTAACTAACATACCTGCTCTAAATTAGCGTCATCGCTGTGTAATCTGTTGAGAATTCAACAGAATGGTCACGCACTGAAGTCACTGAATAGTGAAGAGGACGCTTAGAGTAAATGCATTAAGATTCAACCTTAAACATTTGGCTAATATTAACACAATTGTGTAAAGATTAATTAGTCCTCCTCATAACTTTAAGAAATAGCCTCCATTTCAACTATAAGATATTGGTGAGATTATTGAAGTAACTGATAGAATATCCACTTTTGAGATACAGTGTCATCTGACCCAGAGCTATTATTATTTCTTATGTGACAGGAGCCAAACAGAAACAGTCACTATGAAATCGACGGGCTGTGGTTTTCTTCCAGTTTAGGATAAAGGGAAAAAGACTGTACATAATTCTGAGCAGTGATCCTTCAGAACTGAATTTTCAATCCAAATTGAATTTTCGTTTATACTGCTCTTTTACTTTTCACGGTTTTAAAATTTTGTTTTAAAATGTAGGCTTTACAATGTGATGATGAGAGAATCTCTCTCAATTAGAAGCAATGACAGCAACAATTAGTTCTATTGCTTGGAGTTCTTAACAGCCATGCATGATTAAAGCTGCTAAGATCAACAGGTAGTTTACACTCTATAAACCAATTTGATATTTAATGTTATTTGCCAATGTGAATGTGTGTGTATTTTAATACCTATGTTTTTAACACCCCTTATTCTAATATGTTTATTCTTCGAAATGTGAAAAGTAAAGTCAAGAAGCATTAGTAGCATTTGAGATGACATAGAAAATACATCACTTCTAACCTGGAGGAGTGCTCTTCTAGCTGAGTACCGAGGCATCTGAGGACATATTGTATAATGCACCCTAAGGGTCACTTTCCTTTGTCACTTACACAGCGTGTAACCTCTGCTTCAAACAAGAGAGGTAAATTATGAGCAGTGTGGGTAAGAAGGACAGGATGAAGGAAAATGGCATTTCTGTCTTCAAATCTGGCCTGCAGCGTGCATCTCCAATTGCTTACCAGCTCTGCCAGAAATGACGTCAGCATTTGCAAAAAGAAGGAGACTATACAAAACATAAACTGGAAATAGTAACTATAAATCTCATCATTTCTCTCCCTTTTACTAAAATGCCAATTCCCTTTATTTTTAAAATACTCTTCAAACTGTAACATTTTGTGAGTGGTGTGCATGTTGAAACTCATTTCATAACAGCGATATAATACAAAAAAGTCACAGAGAATAATGTAATTGTTCCACGAACGACTTAAAAAAATTTTTTTTTTACTTTGAAATAAGTATAGACTCACAGGAAATTGTAACAATAGCACACAGTGGTTCTGTGTGTCAATCACCTATTTTTCCCCCCAATAGTAACATCATACAAGACTATGGTGCATCATCAAAACTAGAAAATTGATTCATGACTTTTTAAAGACATTATAATTACAAAGATAATTAAGAGATTAAAATTTTAAGCTGTAATTAATACTATAATTAAGTCATTAGACAATCCAACTATTTTTGTTTTCATTTTCACTCTTCTACCTATTTTCAAGTAAGGAATAAGTCACTATTTCATTGAAGAGAGTGTAAGCATCTAGGACTACAAAGTAAATCTGTTTTTGTTTAGTAACAACAATTTGTTGTGCATTTGCTGAATATGTGGATAATTTAGATTTCCATATGATAAATATGCATGAATAAACTTGCTTTCTAGTAACGTTTTTCACAGTTATACAACCACTATTTTTATAAAGCTTAGAGTACTTACCAACCCTGGCAAATATTGTAATACATTCTTGGGCTATTCCTGATTAACTGAAGAAAATATTGAGGATTTTCATTGTTAAATTAATTAAATAAGGAGGCTATTAGACTGATGTGGCTTTAATGCTCTGGCAGCCACCCTAAGCACACCAAAATCTGAGCCTGAGGTTGCGTCAGGGTTACAAAATCAAAAAACTAGGGACAGCCAATCGCAAACAGCCAAGAAGGTTTTAAGTTATAGCAAGTCAAAAAATTTCCTTTCTTTGTCTGCATATCTTCATTATAAATCTTTCACCTGGCTCCTGTCCAAGAACTCTCCTAAACACTTTACATTTTTTTGGCCTTGCCCAATTTGAATAGATTTTTGCTCAAAAAACCCCTCTTAAACATTTTAATATGCCTCATTTTATTCTTTTAACGCTAATCACAAAAAATCATATAACCAATATTTATTTGAAAATCAATTATTTTGAAATTATAGTGCATTTTTATGTTGGAAAAATTGTCAAAAGTAAAGAACAGTTTCTCAGGTTTATCTGTCAAATCCTGTTAAGCAAGTACTGACTCCAAAAATATTTACATTTCCAATGAAACAGCAGGAAAATACTGTTGCAGAATAAACAGTTAAGAAGAAAAAACACAAGTCAACAGACCAAAAATAACAATAATAAATAAGTGCTGATAACCTAAAAGGAGAGAGCATAATGAGAAAAAAGTGACTCTATACAGTGTCTGAAAAATTTCTTACATATTTTCACTTGTTGTAAATATTGAGGGTCCTGGATATTAATTATATATCTATAATATATAAATCATAATTAAGGTCATTTTCACTTAATTTTCATTGTGGAGAAAAAGGTTGAGCAGGAACAATTTGATTAAAATCATAAAGGGGGTAAATGATAAATGTTAAGATGATATATTTTCTTCTCAAGAAAAAAAAGGTGGCATTGAGGTGAAATTAATCAAAGTATACAAAGCAGAAAATTCTGTTTCAGGTAAACATTTATTGAAATGATAAAACTTTTTTCTTTCTGAAATAATGTATTTCATCAGCAAAATGTTTATTACATTCACTCATTCACTCAATACAAGTAAATTAATTTATGCTGTTTTTCTTTTTTTAAGCAAATGCTTTGTCTTAAGGCACCAATCAAGTAAGTTGTTTTAGTACAAAATAAAGGGAAAATTCAGTATGCATACAAATACTCCAAAACACAAACATGCACAGATATTTTGAGAAAGCAAAATAAATTAACATGTTTAAAGAGGCAAGATATGAAATCGGGCTGGAGTTGAATGAAGGAATTCACCTTGTAGCAAGTAATAAATAATTCATAATTACAATAAGATGCCAATGAGCAGAGGCGTATACCCATTTATAGGGAGCATGGAATTAATTTAGGAGAACAGAAGAAAATAGAAAAAACAGGTCACAATTTTATTGCGAGCAATTCTTTTTTTAAGCTTTATTTATTTATTTTGAGGGAGAGAGAAAGAGAGAGATAGAGAAAGGGAGCATGAGGTGAGGGAGAAGGGCAGAGGGAAAGAGAGAGAGAATCTTAAGCAGACTCCATGCTCAGCATTGCAGAGCCCAATGCAGGGCTCGATCTCATGACCATGGCAACATTTCCTGAGCTGAAAACAAGAGTTGGATGCTTAACCAACTGAGCCATTCCAGAGCCCCTTATTGTGAGCAATTCTTAATTCTAAGCTAATTATTCTGGACACTTTTAGGTGAGCACTAAAGTTCTACATTTTCACTTGGGGGTGACATTATTAGAGTCAGATCAATAGTGTTTGTACAAATATGGATTTGTAAGTTGAGATAGGTGATTTCCACAGAGATAAGCACTGTAAGTAGACATATAGTTTAGCAAGTGGAAGCAAAAGATTGGGTGAAAAATAAAGAAAAAAAAATATATATCCCAAAGAAGAAGGCAAGCCAAACTTGACTTTAGTCTCTGGTCCAAGGAGCTTAGAAGATTTTGTGGCTGAAAAATATTAAAAGCTACAAAAGGAGTTCGGTTGGGTGAGAAAAAGGAATGAATTCAGTTTAGATGTGTCAAGTTTAAAGGGATCATGATAATTACAGTTGAAGTGTCTAGAGGGAGAAATGAAGACTGATGTAGAATTGTAATTATTTTAAAAATGAATGGGGATACATTTAATCTACTCCAAATTGTGTATCTTCATTATAAAGGTACACATTCTAATGAGCATCTGTGAAAGTTCCAACAAACAGGACTCTACAGAACAATTACCAGAAGGCCACTGTGGACTCAAGGCAGCTCTAGGGGCTTCAACAAAAGAAGTCTATGTGCAGTCTTATCCAATTAGCTGTGGCCAGGAGGAAGACAGTGCTGTACTTTTCTGAACATGTACTCTTAGGATATTCACCCTGAGGGATTCTCTAGGTAGTAGGATAGTAGACCATAGAATGGGCTGCCTGAGCTATTAGGCTATGGTAGAAAGGATTCTATGTGATTTACTAAATCTATTTCATTTTCATCCTGTGTACATAGCTCTCCTATATTGTGCTGCTTCCTCTGCAATTAGATAGGCCTTGTGATTAAGATCAGAGCCATAAAATTTGCATGATAAAGGTGTTTGACACTTTGGGTCCCAATGCCTTAAACCTCTTCTATAGTCCTTCTAATTTATCTCCTATCTATTAGCAGGATGATGCCAGGGGAATCTTAAAGCCACATGCTGAAGACGAACATGAAGGGAATCATCACTTGGGTTAAAGCAACTGAGCCCAATGAGTGACAAATAAACTTTTACTATATAAAGTCACTGAAATTTAAGGGCTTGCTGTAGCAGGTAACATTAATTATCCTAACATATTTATGCAATGGCATATATAGCACGTTTTTTTTCCATAAGCTATAAAAGGAAACAAACTTTTAGGGAAAAAAAACACCTACCCACCGTGAAGAGGAAAATGTGTTTTGACTAAACTATTTAGAATCCTTTTGTTTCTAAATACTATATATGTATTATATATATTGTATGTTAAATTTAACTGTAAATACAACCCCCTCCTTTTTTTTTTTTTTTTGACTGAACATCACTCACATAGATGTATGTTTTCTTTCTGAGCTATTTATTTCTCTCCTTGGATCATGTAAATGGTGAAGATATATCTTCACTTAGTTTTTCCAAAAGCAGACCCTGATCCAAGAAGTTGGTGCAAATATGTTCTTTGGATAATGATCCCCCAAAGAAGGAAATGAAATCAGAAATGAGGGAAAGCTAAAAAAAAAAAGTATGCTCTTGAGTTAGTCACCTCTATGGCCACTGGGGTTTGCTACCATTTGGGGCCCTCTGAGAAATCCGTACAATGTGCCTCAGGATTATTCCCTTGAAGGATAGGATATGGGAACATTAAGTCACTGAGGACCCTTTCCTCATTGGCTGAGAGTTTTTCCCCAAGGTGGAAATTCACTCACACTTCAAGGCTGCCCTTTGCCTGGTTTAACTCATCTCTTATTGCTTTAGAGAAAAGCCTTTACACAGGGAAATAAAAGGTTCAAAAAATGTTTGAGGTGCAATGTGAGTAGAATACACAGAAACTGTCAACCGAATTGGTTGGATATTGTCATATCCAAGCTTCAAGGAGTCATTCCATATCCCTATTATACTTTCCCCACCTTAGCCCTATATCTTTAAGATCCATTCCCAATTATATTTTCCCTTTCCTACTGGAACATATTCTGAAATTCCTTTAGTGAATCAAATATTTCTTCTGGGAAAGGACCATACTTCCCTGCTTGGGCTATGCTGAACCCTGACCAAAGTTATTTTTAGACGTTGTAAGGGGATCTGTGGATGAATTTGAGAAGACATTTCATCTAGCAAGGCATCTGACTCAGTTGAAGTCTTAGCATTGACTCCATGAAAGCAGACTTCATCATAGTTAGAAGAGTGAGGGAGTTGCTTTTTTCTGGAGGATTCAGGGTATTTCACCCACATGCTGCCATCTCAGCTCACAGCAATTCACATCTTTCCTTCCTAGTTTTCAGTAATGAGGTCCTTGTCATATTGGAGGAATTAACCAGTCTCAGGATCCCACTCAAAGGATCTGACTTCTAGGACCACTGTCAATAGAAACTGGTTTTATGTGGGTTCCACCAGAACAAGGCCTGAGACAAGGACTTATGTACAAGTGGTTGCTTGGGAACGGATTCCAAGAAGCAGGAGAGAGGGATTGGTAAGAACGAGAGAAGGTAAAATGAAAAACTAGTAAAGCTGCATTATTTATTTGGTTACTACTCTCAGCACCTGGAGCTCAATCCTCCCTGAAGAGCCTAGTACAATGCACCTCACTATTTCCCATCTGAAGGAGGAGAAACTGTGGCATTTTATATTAGCTCCTGATCCTTATTTGTTGATTATTATCTCTGGGAAATTTAGAAATTCAGTTATCACAGACTCTCTCTTAGGTTTTATTTTTTTTCAACGTTTTTTTTTTTATTTTATTTTTGGGACAGAGAGAGACAGAGCATGAACGGGAGAGGGACAGAGAGAGAGGGAGACACAGAATCGGGAACAGGCTCCAGGCTCTGAGCCATCAGCCCAGAGCCTGACACGGGGCTCGAACTCATGGACCGCGAGATCGTGACCTGGCTGAAGTCGGATGCTTAACCGACTGCGCCACCCAGGCGCCCCTCTCTTAGGTTTTAAAGACACAATCAGAATAGCAGAGAAAGAAGAGAGGCGTGGTGGGAGGTAAGGAGATAGAACATGGAGGGGAAGCTGACAGAGTGTGCAACTATCTTTGAAAACAGATAAATGGGAGATAGGGAATATGGTATGGGTACAGCTGCTAAAATACGGGTTTGGGAAAAGGTGATACTGGATAGATCTTATGTAGAAGTTCCCAAAAATGAAGACTTGTGTTTGGAAAGAGGAAGATACAGCAGTGATATACTTTGAACTGACTACTGAGAGTAACTGAAAATCATGGATTCCCATTGGTTGTCACTGTAGATAGAACTTAACCGAGAGCTGTATGCCTGCTTCCCTCCATCTGGGAAAGATATTAGAGGTAAGGGAGTTGCTTTAGCAAGGTTTACTGAGAATTGACTAAAATTAATTTTGGGCCTCTCAGTAGACCTGGAGCTGCCAGTAGAAACCAATTTTCATCTTTGGAATATAAAGAGAACTATATCCCTTGCACTCTCATGGATTGATAGTCATAACCACTTTATATTGTTGGGTCCTTCTGAACTTTCAAAGAATCCTCTTATAGAGCATAACTGCAACAGTGGCCATTTAAAAGCTCTATCCTTGAATTAAAGGCAATTCACCTTGAAACAAGGGCTATAACCCTGTAAAAAAGGTGGTGTGCAGAGATGAGGTGCACTCTCAAAAGTCACTTGTGGTTTTAAGAATACCAATAGACTGTGATGAGGCTCAGTATGGTGGAGTACTATAGAAAGCTTTAAACTATTTATAGATTCAGGTAGCACATAAAGGGAAGAAAAAAGTCAAATGCAACTTTGTTAATGTATTGAAAGGTTTAAGTCATCTGACTTCTCGAGTCAGATAATAGGAAATAACAAGGAAGAATGAAGGATGTAATTTTTTAAAATCACTATGCTATATGCTGAATTTTTGTGTTCCCCCCAAATTCATATGCTGAAACCTAATTCCCAGTGTGATGGTATTAGCATGTGGGACTTTTGGGAGTTAATCAGGCTATGAAATAAATCACTCATGAATGGGATTAGTGCCCTTATAAAAGAGACTCCCTTGCCCTTTCCACCATGTGGGGGTACAGCAAGAAGATGGGCTGCTATGAACCAGAAAGCAGGCTCTTCACCAGACACTGAATCAGCTGGAACCTTGATCTTGGACTTTCCAGATTCCATAACTGTGAAAAATAAAGTTCTGTTATAAGCCACCAAGTACATAGTATTCTGGCATGGGAGCCTGAATGGACTAAGGAACACTATATTAAAAACAATTTCAGTGAGAACCTAAACTTTTCTTATAGGATAATGTTCTCAGAATATGCTCAAATCACCAATGCAGAGCCATCTGTACACTGCCAAGCGGTGACATTTCTTGATATGCTACACTTCAGTGTGACACAGATTCATTAACCAAAAATACTTGTAAGAGTACCATAGAATTGGAGGTAGAGACTGTAATGGAGGATGTTGTTGCCCCAAACAGACCTCACTTATCAGCATTTGTAGTCTATCCCCTACTGCTGGGAAATGTCCCTTCTCTGAAGAATTACCCATGATCACATACATGAGGCTAGAGAACTCCTACCTTCTTTCCTCAAGGTTTGACTCTCCAGAGTAATTGGGCTCCAGAGGTTTTTCCCCTGTGAGATTAGACACAACTTACTATTCAGTTGAGGCCACATTCTTGCTTAGCTTTTCTCCCACCTCACATTATTCCCTTTACGCTTTCTGGAGGACATTCACAATTAACTCACTTCAATACTATTCTCCATCTTAAGCATTACTTTAAGGAAACCCAACCTAAGGGATACCTACAGGGCTGGCTGCATACGCACATAATGTCCTTAATGTTCTGCTGTTGTCTTGAAATTCTAAATTTCTTTTTTTTTACTTTTTAAAGTTTATTTATTTATTTAAAGATAGAGAAAGAGAGCAAACAGAGGAGGGGCAGAGAGAGAGGGAGAGAAAGAGAATCCCAGCCAGGCTTCACGCCAGCAGCACGGAGAACAACATGAGTCTTGAGCCCATGAACCATGAGTTCATGACCTCAGCTGAAACCAAGAGTCAAGCATTTAACGGACTGAGCCACCCAGGAACCCTGAAGTTCTCAATTTTAAACAAAGGGTCTGTAATTTTCATTTTTTCTCAGCTCTGCTGACACCAAACTTTAACGTTTTGTAACATCCAATAAGGTTCTACACATGGAACAAATCAAGATATTATCTAAGAGTTAGGAGCATTTCAAATTCCTTTTACACTTGAAATAAAACAAACAGCTTAAAACAAGCAGTTCTCAGAAAACCCTCCAAATTGTCACCAAGAAGTATAAAGTAAGAATTGCGACACCTTAGAAATCTGAGGAGACAGACACTATGGGACTATACGGTTGACATGTCCTTGGCATCATTTTTCTAGCCTTAGAGAGACATCTAAAATCTAGAAATGCTTGGAAGGAAGAATCCATGTTTGGACAATTTGGTTGGGTTCCTAGTCTTGATTGCCTCCCACCATTAAGGCAAAGAAAGAGTGTACTCCTTGTTATTTAATGGGGTTGTGTACTTCTTATCACAGCCCAAGGTAGACTCTACATTGAAAAGGTCATACTGGGGCACATGGGTGGCTCAGTTGGTTGAGCACCTAACTTCACCTAGGGTCATGATCTCGGGGTTCATGGGTTCGAGCCCCACATTGGTCTTGCTGCTGTCAAGCTATTAGGGCAGAGCCCACTTTGGATCCTCTGTCCCTGTCTCTCTGCTCCTCCCCTGCTTGCACTCTCTCAAAAATAAATAAACATTAAAAACAAAATCTTGAAAAAAAGAAGTCAAACTTTCTCAAAAGAAGTGACCAGACTTGAGTTAACATCTCTCTTCCTAGAAGAAAAGGTATCAACCTTAGATAGCAAAGTGAGAACTTCAACCAATAAGGAGGATTACTAAACATAATTCAGAGAACCTTAGATAAATGTCACACTTATAGTTAATGCATTGTGTTGCATTGGGAATTTGAATCTCAGAGTACCCAGATAAAGTCATTAGTATAGTTCCTGCAGTTTGTCCTTGGAGATGGGGATATGGAGATAAGTATAGTTACCCAATGGAGAAACACAGATTCATGGATTTATCAGAAAGGCAAGGTGGAGAAGTACAGGAAGATGCTATTTTGGTGTATGAACTCTCTACCTCAATGCCATTCTTTGTCTCTCTGAGTCTCTGAGCTTTCTTATGGTCCAGGGGACTAAAAAGTATTCTAACTTTGCCATTCTGGGAATGGGGTAAAGACATTTCAAGATTTCAGATGTTTAAATGCTCACTTAAAAAGAAGTGTGAATTCATTTTATTAAATGAAATTTAATTTCATTTATGTAACAGAATGTATAGACCCTACCATCAAATGCTACAGAAAATGTAAGATAAGAGCAAAAAACGAGCTGTAAGACTTCCATTCAATTGGGGGAGAGATCTAAGCCCTGCACACACACAAATGAGGTGAGCCTTGAACTGTTTGTTGTCCAATTTCTCAACAAAGACTCACTGAGATCATTTATATATGAATATGACAGGCTAAAGAGCACTATGGTCATCCAAAACTAATCCATATATCAAGTTTAAGATCGACTGTTTTAATGGAAAAGATGTGATGGTTCTGTCATTTACTGACTGTAGTAAAAAGTGATAATAACACTTTACAAGGTGTAATGGAAATTAGAGATAATGTATGCAGTATTCTGGTCCCATTCTTGTTTCACACAGAAGCTCAAAAATAGGTGATAAGATGGCTTTGATCACTAGAAAATTATATCCTATTCCTCAGTTGTTTAGTCTCCAGAGAATGCATTCATTAAGCAATGTTTTGATACACATTTTTATCAAGGATTTTCATAAAAAGTTTTTATAAGAATTCCATATATTCTGAAAAACTAAGGTTAACGACATTGTCCATTATGTTGTTGTATTCAATAACTCCAAGTTAATGATCCATGGTAAACTGTTCTGAGTTTAGCATCAAAAAATGGTTTCCTATTTTTATTTTAATGTTATCAGTGAAAATCACTTTTTCTTCCTTCCTTCCTTCCTTCCTTTGTTCCTTCCTTCATTCCTTCCTTCCTTTCTTCCCTCCTTCCATCCTCCCTCCTTTCCTCCTTCTCTCCCACCCAAACTTCTTTCATTCTTTTTTGGTTGCCAAGGATCCAAGGACTAAACTGAATATAGCATTACCTTTGGTGTTCCTTTTCCTCCCTCTATAAATTTTAGATTTTGGCTTCTATTTTCATTTTAAGTCTTATTTGAAACGTGTACGTTATCATTACTATAGTATTACACTATGGTTACTGCTACTATTACCTCGTATAGCAATTTGTCAGATACATAGGTTTATCATCACTATATAATATGGCAAGTGTTCTTATTATCAGCCTCAATTTACAAGTGAGGAAATTGAGGCTCAGGAAGTAACTTGACCAATAGGTGAAGTAAAGTCATATATTCTGTCTTTAAGTCCTGGGTTATTTTTATACAATCACAGATATTTCCTAGAAGTAGACTTGGCAAAAACTACTAGTGCTTTGCACAGTGTAAAGGACAGTATTTTCCTCTATGTTTGTTGTTGTTGTTGTTGTTGTTGTTGTTACTAACATTTGACCCAGATGTGATTACTTCACATGACTTGTAAAATTGTTTTTGTTTTTTGGTATGTTTTTAGTTTTTTCTCTAGCAGCATGAAATTGTTGTAGTGATTAATGCCATTCTGCATGTAATGATGGTTGATAATCCCATGTGAAGTATTTAGCACAGACATTGGCACCTGATACAATTGCAATAAATATATCATTACTGGACACTATGCTGGGTGTGTTACTAAGCTCATAATATGCCTGGTTTGAAATGAATTAGGGGTTGAACTTAGTTACCTCATTAGTCTCACAGCAGGTGAATTAGGCAGGTGATTATTCCTGTTGTCCATATCAAGAAATTAGGCTTAAGTCAATCATTTGATAGGTTATTCCAATGAAAACAGTTACCAATTACTATGCATCAAAAACAAAAGAAAGTGCTCTGCAAATATCATCATTTCCAATCCTTGCAAAAAGAATTCTGTGAGATAACATATATTGTCTGAATTTTCAGAGGAGGGAATGAAAAGAAAGTAAATGATTTATTCAACATGCTTCAGAGCCCAGGCTCCTGAACCGTCTTAAGCTCTACCTCATCTTATTTTCCTCTTCTACTTTCCCCTCCTTTTCTCCTCTTACCACTTTTTATGACATTGACATTGAGATATCATCCACATACCATGAAATTCACTCGTTTAAAGGATAGAGTTCAATTTCTTTGGTTTATCCAGAGTTGTGCGATCATCACTACAATCTTAAGTTTAGAACATTTTGTGTCATCTCCCAAGTAAATCTGTACCCACTAACACTTCACTCCCCGTTCCCTCTCATCTCCTCCCCAGCTTTAAGCAATGACTAATCTATGTTCTGTCTTTATAGATTGACCTCTTCTGGACATTTCATATGAAAAGATTCTTGCAATATGCACTCTTTTGTGTTGAGCTCCTTTCATTTAGTATAATATTTTCAAGGTTCATTACTATTGTAGCATGTAAGACCTTCACATTCTTTTTTATGAAAAGCAGTTTGGTAGATTCTCAAATTCATAAATATAGCGTTGCTATAAGACCTGACGATTCCATTTTTATGTATGTATATAAAATAATTGAAAATATACTTGCACAATAAAGCTTGCACACACACATTCAAAGCTATATCATTTATAATCACCAAAAAGTGGAAATGACTCAAATGTCCATCATCTGATGAACAGATAAACAAACTGTGTTCAAGCCATGAAACAGACGCTTTAACATCAGCCAACCAAACTGAAAATTGCCTTGTACCTGCCTGGTGTTTTTTATCTCATTACTCTTCAAGAGCATGCTGCTTTGGATAGCTCCCTGTCCAGAATTCTTCTAGCTATTATTTGTGTTTTGTTCCATTATTGCTGGTCACTCCTCAACTTACTTCATTCTGGTCTTTGCTACTATGGCCAAATATGATTTATAATGTTCTTTTTATTACTTCATTTAAGAATCCAGTTTCGGTAAATAACTTTCTTGTTTCATTAACATAATTCTATGCATCGTCTATAGTGACCTCCTTCACAAAACAGTCCCTCTCTTTGGTTTATTTGGCACAATTCACGCTATTTTAATGCCTACAGAGCCCAAACTACTCACAAACTCCAGGTCTGTGTTTTCACCCAAGTGATATTTCCATTAGATCACTCATAATAAACTCAAATTCAACAGGTAAAACTCTTTTTGTTTGCTTTTTTGGTGGCCCTTATCTCTGTGAAGTTAGCTCTATAAATGGCAGCACTATCGGGGCGCCTGGGTGGCACAGTCGGTTAAGCGTCTGACTTTAGCCAGGTCACGATCTCGCGGTCCGTGAGTTCGAGCCCCGCGTCGGGCTCTGGGCTGATGGCTCAGAGCCTGGAGCCTGTTTCCGATTCTGTGTCTCCCTCTCTCTCTGCCCCTCCCCCGTTCATGCTCTGTCTCTCTCTGTCCCAAAAATAAATAAACGTTGAAAAAAAAAATCTTTAAATGGCAGCACTATTAAGTTTTTAAAATAGAAAACTAGGAGTGGTGAATGTTTACCTGCTCTTCTCATTTCTCCTACACCACCCAATTAATGTCCAACTCTGCTGTTTCCAATTTCCATGTATCTTTTGAATTCACCTCTTAAACTGATTTCCTTCTATAATGCCACCTTAGTGAAAGCCACAGTGATCCCTAAGTTAGACAAATGCAAAAGCATCTAACTGACATTGATCCTCACCTAAATTGATCTCCTGTGTGACTTGTTGCCCCACATGCAGCTTACCTAATCTATTCTAGACACTTCAGTAGAAATAAACATTTAAATGATTATTGTTTCACATCACTTTTGTTTACCCTTATCCCTTGGATAAATTCTATAATCCTTTCCTTGACTCATATGGCGCATGACTGCTCTCCGACCTCATTATTTTCTACATTCCTCAGTGCTTCTTCCAGCAATAGCTATTTCTACTTTCTTTTCTCTCTCTCTCTCTCTCTCGCTCTCGCTCTCGCTCTCGCTCTTGTTTGTTTTATGGGATAGGAACATGCTCTCTCTCAGCTATGTAAATCCCAACCTCTTTTCCTTCTACCAATATTCTTTTCCCTTCTGCACTAAGTCAGACTTCCTCCATTCCTAAGACAGACCTTCTTTTATCCAGAAGATTCTGTTAGCTCTTATCATTATATACATTCGTAGTTCTCTGCATTTCCTCTTTCATACACTTGTAAGTATATGTTTACATCTTTTCCTCTACAGTGATGATATACTCCATGAGGGAAAAAACATGTCTATCGTGTTCCTAGTTACGTCTTCAGCATCCAGAACCAACCTTTGTGAACTCTGGGTACACAGTATGGTCTGTGGGGTGAACGAATAAGTTATAGTGACTACAGACAGTCTCATCACCATTATGATTAATAATAGAGAAAAATAATCATTGTCACTCTCAAGACAAGCAACTACTCATAGTCAAAGGGAAAAGACAGGCAAACCCGAACCAGAAACAGAATTTTCAATGGGTCTTTCCTTCAGGTTTTATCTAGATTTCTTTTTCATGTTAGGCATCTTAAGGTTATATTCATAAAATTCAATATTTTTTAAATGTTTTGACTTACATTCCAGTTGGTTAACATACAGTTTAATATTCATTTCAGGTGTACTGTTTAGTGATTCAACACTTACATGCAACACCCAGTGCTCATCAGAAGTGCACACCTTATTCCCCTTCACCTATTTAACCCATCTCCACATGCAAAATTCAATATTTTTAAACATTTAAGATAGGGCAGAGAATTCAGAAAACAAATTGAGAAATAAAATAATTATAAGTGCCTATTGCATGGTCATTAGATGGTCAGAAAAGCTGAATAAACTTAGGAAAAGAATGCTTTTTGAAGGTACATTTCAAAGCTCAAGTCAAATGATAGGAAAAAGGAACACTTTCATAAAGAATAGTTTGTTGGGTTTTGGGGAAAAAGGTTTAGGGGTGCCTGAGTGGCTCAGTTAGTTAAATGTCTATCTCTTAGTTTAGGCTCAAATCATGATCTTGGGGTTTGTGAGATCAAGTCTCATGTCCAGCTCTGTGCTGACATCATGGAGCCTGCTTGGGATTGTCTCTCTTCCTCTCTCTCTCTGCCCCTCCTCTGCTCATGCCTTCTCTCTCTCAAAATAAATAAATAAACTTAAAAGAAAAAAAAAGTTTAGTTATCTGTCCAACTAGTTTGAAATAAAGTCTGTATTTATATTCCCATTATTTTTAAATGATAAAAAATTTCATTTCTTCTAAAATCTGCCACTGCTGTTTTTTCTCCCAATCCTTTTCTCTTAGTTTTTTTTAAATAGTAACTGCTTCAAAAAATAAGTAATTAGCATAACAGACACAAACCTAAAATATTATGTTTTCTAATATATATTTCACTGTGTTTTTTATTTATAAGTTCTAAACTCTTCATGTGACTGAAGAGCTGGTCTTTGAAAAGAAATCTTTAACTGTTATTTTTCCCTAGAGATATATTAGTCACTTTAAGTTAAAAAATAAAGATTTTTAAAATCATTTTTTGATTTTCAGAGACTGATGTACCAAATAATCTAATTAAATATCTAGCATGTGTAAGGTCGAAAGAGGTACACCACTGAAAATTCTATTCTTATTTCCTACAGAGAAATAGATATCTTTCTTTTTCTTATTTA
Source organism: Felis catus (assembly GCF_018350175.1). NCBI lineage: Eukaryota > Metazoa > Chordata > Mammalia > Carnivora > Felidae > Felis > Felis catus. Next base: position 33,622,091 of record NC_058376.1, read on the forward strand.
AGGAAATATGAATCTTCCAGTGGCAGATTCTAGAGTATTTTCTATCTATATTAACCTTTACTGTCTCCAGGTAGAAGTACTCTCTTAAGACTATAGTCTTTCCTCCTTGATCAAAAGTCAAAGGCAGAGCAAAGAAAACTTCCAAAGCACCAAGAATCTTTAAATATAAAATGTAATTTTAAAATAAAACATGTATTTCATATTTTACAACTTCAACAGTAGTTATTGCAGAATAATAAAATTCCCTATCATAATCAAAACTTCCCTTTTTGACACTTGGCATTTCTTTGAAATTTTATTTTTCATGGGTTTCTTTGATCCTTTTAGCATATACAGAAAAACCTTGGATTGTGAGCAACTTGTTCTGTGAGTGTTCTGCAAGACAAGCAAACATTTCTAATACATCTTAACTTGATAAATGAACGAGGTCTTGCAATTCGGGCAGCACATGATGCCAAACATCGCATGATCAAAACTGAGCCAAAGGTTCTTGAAATTCGCTTTGATATACAAGTGCTTTGGATTACAAGTATGTTTCTGGAACAAATTCTGCTCCTAAACCAAGGTTTTATTGTACTTTTTTTCTTCAGAGCTATTTATGTACTTTCTGCTTATATTTAGGTGGGCAATCTAAGAAAAAATTAAATGTAATTTATAGCGTTATATGTATTTTTAAAAATGGAGATTGTAAATACTACATATGTATAATGATAAGGTACAATGCTCAATAAAAATCACCACTCCTGAATTCTTCTTATCTTGGATGTTTTTTAAGTGCTGCTGACATTAAGGCAGAATATGAAAACTAATGGGTATTTTTCACTATTTCATTTGTGACTCTTTGTTGGGTTGACAACTCATATTAAAAGAGCTTTTTCATAATTAATATTCAGTTCAAGTTACCCACATTTATGGAGCAGTTAAATAAAACAAAAATTTGGTTAAGGAATAAAGGTCCGATTTTCAACAATTTAAATAAAGTTATTTGGGGATTTTTTCCCAAGAAGTTTTATCTGCAGTTTGTTTCATTACATAAAAATTACAAACATTCTTAGCTTTAGAGCTGCATTATAATAAGCCATCATTTTACTAAACATCAATTTTCTCAATGCGTACTTGACAATTATGTTAGATTTGCCCAAACTATTTAAAATATAATCTCAAAATGAAAAATGCTATGCTTATGATGGTGTTATAGTTTTTTTTGCTAGTATAAATGGATGGAAATATTTTGCCAATGATAAAGAAAATTGTTTTTAATTCTTGCTTCTAATAAAAAAGCAAAATGCTTTTAATTTTTATTATGGTTGGTGCAGCTCCACTAAATTATCCATACTAATAGGGATCAAAATAGCAATCAAGATAATAATTTTATAGTCCTGACTGACTTTCTTAAAAATACAGAGCATTGGGGCGCCTGGGTGGCGCAGTCGGTTAAGCGTTCGACTTCAGCCAGGTCACGATCTCGCGGTCCATGAGTTCGAGCCCCGCGTCAGGCTCTGGGCTGATGGCTCAGAGCCTGGAGCCTGTTTCCGATTCTGTGTCTCCCTCTCTCTCTCTGCCCCTCCCCCGTTCATGCTCTGTCTCTCTCTGTCCCAAAAATAAATAAACGTTGAAAAAAAATTTAAAAAAATACAGAGCATCACCGCTAGGAAAGAAAATCTTACAAATTTTCAGGAAAAGTACTAGAAATTAAAAATGTATTGGGAATTGAATATTCTTGGAATAGCAATTCAAATATGTAGTTTATATCTAATTCTGAGGAATAATTTTTAGACTTTTCCCAGTTGCCATATTCATGGTAGTAAAGCTTCTCATTATGTATCTGTCATCTATTCTCTAGCTCACAACCTAGAAGATAGACATTATAAAAAGGATATATAGTTTAGATATTTCGTGTGGTTTAGTTTTTTTTGCTGTTGGTCTGGCACAATTTACTTAAATAAATGAATTTGAGGATTGTAATGATGACCTAGCAAAGGGCAATTATTCTTTATTGCAAGGTCCTATACCACAATATGCATTGTTTTCTTTATGAACTAGTTGCATGATTATAAGAACTAAATGGTATGCCGTTGTGTATTCCATCTTCTATCATGGCATGTTGTAAAAGAGGAATAGCAGTCAAAGATGGAAAAAAAATGTCCCTTATGTTTTTGAAGGAACTAATAGCACCCTTTGGAGTTGCTAATTGGCAAAAATCTGCAACCACGGGCTTTCAAGGTACGGTTACCATGGCAAATTTGCTTTGAAGTTGGCACTTGTGAATATTTGACTTAATTTTCTTTCCAAGTTTGGAGACTGTATGAACAACACAGTAATTCTTTCACAGACAAGTCTCTTTTGAGAAGTCCAATAAATGATTGCCATCACAATAGTTTTGGTTTTCTCTATAGAGGATAAATGAGCTTACCACAAAAAGACTTCTCCTAATGTTTTGTAGTAATTTTTAATCTTCATTCTTTCCATAATATATGGGGTCTGTAGAAAGATGAGGGAAAAAAAAATCAAAGTCATTGTCTACTACTTACTGTAGAAGGTCCGGCAATAAAGCAGTTCAAATTTCCCAATAGTGGACATATTAAATATCTAACTCAGAAACATAGTGTTTAATTGCTTGAGTATTATAAATGGAGACCATTCATGAAAAGTCTGTGATCATGTAATAAGATTCATTTGAACATATTCATCTTGTGTTTTCTCAAATTATCAAAAAACAAACAGTATGGTTTATAAATAAAAGTGAAAAATTGTATACTTATAAATAATTGTTTAGATTTATAATTTAGGTTTATATATTTTTTATTCTTTTAATGTTTGTTTATTTATTTATTTATTTATTTTTAACGTTTTATTTATTTTAGAGAGAGACAGAGACAGAGTGCGAGTGGGGAAGGGGCAGAGAGAGAGGGAGACACAGAATCCGAAGCAGGCTCCAGGCTCTGAGCTGTCAGCACAGAGCCAGACTTGGGGCTCGAACTCATGGAGTGTGAGATCATGACCTAAGCCAAAGTCAGATGCTTAACTGACAGAGCCACCCAGGCGCCCCAATATTTATTTATTTTAGAGAGGGAGAGAGAGAGAGAGAGAGAGAGAGAGAGGTGGTGGGTAGAATAGAGAGGGAGAGACAGAATCAGAAGCAGGCTCCTGTGCTGCCAGGTCAGAGCCTGACAAGGGGCTTGATCCCACGAACTGTGAGTTCATGACCTGACCTGAAGCTGGAAGCTTAACTGACTGAGCCCCATAGATTTATACTTTTTTAGCAATAAAAACCACGTTAAATTTCCTTCTTAAAGTTTGTGTTTATCAATATTTTAAATGAAATATGTGAAAACGGTGTTCAGATAAAAGACTCATAGCATATATTTGAATAAGCAGAAATAATAGAGGAAAATCAAAAAAGAATTTAAGAAAATAGCAAGTAGTGAAAAATTTTAAGGGTGAATACAATGACTGTTCAATACAATAACTGTAATGTGGTCATGTAGTAAGAAAGTATTTTGAAGCACACCTCTCTGTGTTCTTCTATTTCTTCTTTACTTGCACAGCAGCACTTTCATATTATATCTCAGTAACAGCAACCAAATTTATATTTTGAAATTTTATATAAAGGATGTCTAAATTAATCAGACTGGAAGAATAGACAAACATGAAAAGTTTATGAAACAGAGGCAATATTTATATTAAAAAATAAATGTACATAAATGTAAGCGTGTTACTGATTTTAAGATGCATTGTATCCTTAGATTAAAACGTAATTGCCTAATATTTAGCAGGTTTTTTTTAGGGAATCATAATCAACCTTATTAATGGAATAGCTATGAATTAATTACTTTCTTAGCAGTTGTTTTTAAATTTTTTTAACGTTTATTAATTTTTGAGAAACAGAGTGTGAGTGGGGGAGGAGCAGAGAGAGAGGGAGACACAGAATCTGAAGCAGGTTCCCAGGCTCTGAGATGTCAGCACAGAGTCTGACCCGGGGCTCAAACCCACAAACTGTGAGATCATGACCTGAGCCATGCTAAACCAACTGAGCCACCCAGGTGCCCCTTAGCATTTGTTTTTAAATTCAATTTCTTATGTTTTGTCCCCTCCTTGTTTTTATAACATTTTTGCTTCCCTTCCCTTATGTTCATCTACTTTGTATCTTAAATTCCACATATAAGTGAAGTCATATGAAATTTGTCTTTCTCTGACTAATTTCAATTAACATTATACCATCTAATTCTATCCACGTTGTTGCAAAGGACAATATTTTTTGATTGCTGAGTAATACTCCATTATATATACCACATCTTCTTGATCCATTCATCTGTCAATGGACATTTGGTTCCTAAATATAGAGAACAAACTGAGGGTTGCTGGAGGGGTTATGGGGACGGGCTAAATGTGCAAGAGGTATGAGCACTGGGTGTTATATGTAAGGGATGAATCACTGGATTCTACTCCCGAAATCATGATCAAACTATTTGCTAAGTTGGCTATATATTTAAAAATATATATATACAGATATATATTTTAAAAAATTTAAAAAATACATTTGATTTCTTAAAAATGGATCAGAACTGATATTTGTGAAGAAATAGGATCTGACATTCATTATTGTAGTTAACTTTTAAAAAATAAAATAATTTCCTTCTACTTTTTGTTATTTTTTCTTATATTTCTTTACGTTCAATGACTCAAGTATATGGCATCATAAAATAGCATATTTATTCATGCTTATATATTATTTTTTTATACTTTTTGGAAAGTTTATTTATTTATTTTTGAGAGAGAGAGAGAGAGAACACATGGATGTGCCCGTGCAAGTTAGGGTGGGGCAGAGAGAGAGGTAGAGAGAATCGAGAATCCCAACCAGGTTTGGCTCTTTGGGCAGTGTAGTGCCTGACATGAGTCCCTAACTTATGAACCAAGGTCATGACCTGAGCCAAAATCGAGAGTCAGATGCCTAACTGACTAAGCCAACCATGTGCCTTAATGCTTATATATTATTTTAAATAAATTACTTGAATTAATAAGGGAGTCATAGTTCTGTTTGCATTGGACTTTCTGATTAGTAGAATTATTTTTTAAGTTTATTTATTTACTCTGAGATAGAAAGAGCCAGAGCTATATGATAAATGACTAGAAATGTTAATTAAGAAAACTAATAAAAGTATTAGATAAGTGCTTTTTTTATCATACCTTTAAGATAATAAGAAGTAATAATATAAGCAATTCTATACCATTATTCTAAAGCTTTTGATAAACCAACATAAAATAATGATCATGAGGTTGAATACTTTATGACAGCATGGACTATTGATTACTTATTTTGTATCCCCCAATGTAAAGTCTAGTGTCTTCTTAGTAGGTCTTCAGTAAATATTTTTAAAAATAATAGTTTCTTTAAAAAAGCAGCAGCATAGGGGCACCTGGGTGGCTCAGTTGGTTTAGCCTCTGATTCTTGGTTTCAGGTATGATCTCGCAATTTTGTGAGTTCAAGCCCGGTGTTGGGCTCTGTGCTGACAGCATGGAGCCTGCTTGGAATTCTCTGTCTCCTCTCTCTCTGACCTTCCCCCACTCATGCTGTCTCTCTCTCAAAATAAATACACTAACACCCCCCCCCACACACACACAAAACAGTAGTTTAAGCAATAATATAGGGATTATTTTTAAAGGAATAAATTTCTAAAATGTTTTTAGAGTATTCCAAAGTCATAGATTTCTAAGGGTATTGTTGAGAAATTAGTTCTTGCTTCAATGATTTCATATTGTTTCAGAGAACACGTGAGATTGAATCTGGGTTCTATTGTTTCCTGTGAATAATAACTGGACATCTGTTTATTCTGCAAAATCTGTGATGATTAGCTTTTTCATCTGTAATTCGAAGGAATAAATTGTACTTACAACACTGGCTTGCTGTGAGAATTAAATGAGTTAATAAGTCTGAAGAGTTTAAAGAGTTTTGAGTCTATTCATTTCAACATAGTTCATATTAAGACCATTTGTTTGGTAATAAAAGTCCTACTCTATTAAAAGTTGATTTTTTTAAATTTAGAACTACTTTAATGAGTTCTTAAAAATTGCATTTTTAGGGGCACCTGGGTGGCTCAGTCAGTTGGGCATCTGGCTTCAGCTCAGGTCATGGTCTCTTGGGCTATGGGCTCTAACCCCACGTCAGGCTCTGTGCTGACAGCTTGGAGCCTAAGGCATGCTTCGGATACTGTGTCTCCCTCTCTCTGCCCCTCCCCTGCTCATGCCTCTGGCTTTCTCTTTCTCTCAAAAGTAAGTAAATATTAAAAAAAAAAATTTAAACTGAATTTCTAAATCCATTGAACCATAAATTCATTAAATATTTTGGTACTGCTTCAGTAAAGTATAATTACCCCTTATTTTACTAAACTATTGACCAGCAAATGAATTAATTAATAGTTCCTTGCTTTGCCAAAGATTTTGAAATCTGGCTTTCAAAACCTAAATCATGTAAGAGTAATTCTTTATTTATTTGTCACTGCCAAGATTGAATTCTATAAAATTTCCCTTAAAATTCAAATGGTCTTGACAGATGTCTTTCTATTATTTTATAACTGCAAAGTTTATACATTTCTGTATAACTACTTTATCTGTATGTTTTCTCAAGATATTTTGGTATAGTTTTTTTTTTTTTGTCTAAGCATTCTTTCTAGTCTTGTCTTTTTCCATATATAACACTAGCATTCCTCCAAAGCCCCAAATATAATATAACCACATAAAAGCTAAGAGTCAGGTAGGGTAAATTCATTTGAATGCAGTAATTGACCTTCCCCAGACTTCAGAAAATCCGGATATAGATGGTAACACATTGACACCGACATCTCAATTTGCAGTCAATTCAGTGATTTTGCTCGTCACCAGTGCCTTGAACATATATGTGTATAGATAGATCTACTTCATTCAATGTTAGTGGTTGTAAAGTATTCCTTATATAAATAAATTACTGAATTTTTAGTATTTCCATATTTGCTTACAGTTAGATTTTGTGATGTTTACGTAGTATATCTTAGAAGTAACATGTGATTATTAATAAGTTTATTGGGGCTGAAGAGCCAACATTCACCTGCCAGGTTTTGCTTCTGTGTAGACTTCCCTCCCCATCTATTTTGTTGGGCATGGAGATTGGCACACTAGGTAATTAGGTAGCTTAGATAGTCAGTGATTAACTTGTGGACAGTTGCCCTTCCAGTATCAGTAAAAGGAGTGAAAGTAAGTGTAAGTTAAAAGGAGCCAGGGGCACCTGGGTGGCGCAGTCGGTTAAGCGTCCGACTTCGGCCAGGTCACGATCTCGCGGTCTGTGAGTTCGAGCCCGCGTCGGGCTCTGGGCTGATGGTTCGGAGCCTGGAGCCTGTTTCCGATTCTGTGTCTCCCTCTCTCTCTGCCCCTCCCCCGTTCATGCTCTGTCTCTTTCTGTCCCCAAAATAAATAAAAAACGTTGAAAAAAAAAAAGGAGCCAAACACAGTAAAGTTTTCAATAAGTATGTGTGCAACTGATCACTTCTTAACCAACAATAGCTTCTGGAATAATATAGATTTCCTTCTAAAGAACTAGAGGCTTTTAAAGTCTATGTCTACAACAATAAATTGAGAGATCAGTTCCTTACTTCAGTTTCTTTTATAACAATGAGACCATGATGGGAGATTACATTTTTGTGCCAGTTTTCTGAAAATAAACTTTTCCCTTAGTAGAATCTAGGCATGTGTCCAACATATTTTACCCTTCCTCTGGGAAAAAAAAATGCTAAGGGCTTAATTTTTTAATTAAGGCAATCATTCCTGGGTTTTTCTTCCCTCAAAATAAACGTTTTTTATAATAGACAATTTCTTGGTCCCATGCCAATTGACTTCCATGTGATAGGTCCAGCAATGTCTGAACCCTCAGAGATGCATCTTAGTTTCTCTGTGGGGAGAATCCTCAGTTTCTATACAGATGTATTAAGGGTGGGCCCATGACACAAATTTACCATGTCCAAACTTATTTAAATACCATTTACATTTAACTGGGAGTTTGTTAATAAATGACTTAACAATACATCAAAACTATCTTTCTATCTCATGATTTTGTGGGAACATAAAATAGATCATCATTATTATGTTTATCATTTATTTGTAAAAGAAAGATGCAAAGCTAAACGCATCAACTTTGTCAATGAGGGTGAATCCATGGCAGATGATGGGCTGGCCAAAGGCCCTTACCTTTCTAGATGGCTGAACTGCAACTCTAAGTTACTAATAGCAATGAATCAAATTGAATTTAGTGTTCAAGGACTGAAAGCCACAAAACCGCATCAAGCACTATTGATTTTTCTTAAGTGCTGAAGCTTTTAAGGGGATTTTATAAAGAAGTGTGTTGTATAGGTCTATGTGCCATCAATTTTGTTGAATTTTGAAACTTGAATACAGTTTGGGAGAACTAAACAAATGGAGAGACCTTTGGGGTTGATACAAATAAAATCAAGTTCCCAAACAATTGTTTGGTGGGAAATGGAAAAACACACCACGGACATTCAGTCTTACTGCACTGGAATGGTAGAAACCAGTGAGGCTATTAGATGCTGTCATCAAGGGTAAGAGAATAAGGCTAAAATAGCACATGGGTTGTCACACTTCACTACTTCCCACGCACAGGGGACATGGCTAGCTCACCAGTCATGTTCATGTGTTCCAGAGCAGCATCAGACATACGCATGACAGAAGCCTCACACACACAACTTTTGCATTTACAGTATGTCACCATACTAAATGTGTGTTTTCACTTGCCATTACATGAGCTCCCTCCTTCCTGACAGTTTACTTTATACCTATCTCCCAATACATGCATGGACTACACATTTCCAAGACAACCACTAAATCATATAAATTTAAATTCAGTATGTTTAAACTGTTATCTGATGATGCCTTGAACTAAAACATTTTTTTTTATTTTAAGAACTCAAATCCAAGAAAACAATTCAAAATGATCTAAGTGAGGGTGTTACTGCCTTACATCTGTCTTGCGTATATGTTTACAGGGCAAACTTACAAAATATTGAATGCCTGACACACTAAAGCAGATAGAAACAGAATGAAAGAAAAACTTGGGAAAGTTTTTTCTTGGGGAAGGAGTAAATATAATGTGTATCATTGAAACTGAACCTCTGTCTACTTAACTTCCATGTATTTTGGATGATAACTGGAGACCCATTATTTTCCTCCAAATTCTCCCTTGCATTGTGTTTATATTGATATATCTTGTGTATCTAATAATTCATATTTTTGCAGCCTTTTTCCATAAAAAATGGGTTTTGGAAAAATTTTATCCTTGACTTTTTGAAGTAAACAAAATAATAATTTTTATATTTATTAAAGGAAATAGTTTATGGACACTTCTTGGACATTTTTATGTTCTAGAAGGAAGACAGTTTTGATTATAAAAAATATCTTCCCATTTGGAATAGATTATTTGGGGAATAATTATATTATTGAGTGGACTATCCATATGGTTTCCTATATAAACAACCTAGATACTCATATCAATTTAAGGTCAGTTGATAATGAACTGTGTAAAATAAAATAGAAATTTATAAACAAAACCATGAGTTAAAGTCTCAAATATACTTAAAGTAATATTTTCTCATTTGGCTATTTATAGCCATAGTTATCATTAATCTGAACTGCTGCAATAACTTGGAAAAAAAATGAATCTATTTCCAATGAAAGCAGATTAATGTTCTGGTTGGAATAAGAGAGATTTATCCATTTATCTAAGAGAATATATAACACAGACTACCATGAAAGACTCAACCCAAAATTCCTGAGAGAAAAGTACTGAGCATTGCCCACACCACAAAGTATTTTCTACAATTATATAAGAGGCATTTAAAATAGATTTAGATAAATAATGTAACATCGAAAAAATGTTCATTCTATAGGGAAATTTGTTTTTAATATTTAAATTGGTTGCTCTTAAACTATGATATAGTTGTAAAATATTTTTGTTTTTATATCCTATATTTCAAACCTTAGAGTCTGATAAGTACTAAAGGTGATTATTTTATCAAATTTACATTAATAAGTGTTTATTCAGTGTCCCAAAGGACAGTAAGGAGTATATTGTTAAAGTATTATTAAATTTGTTTTGGAGGCACCTAGGTGGCTTAATCACTTAAGTGACCCACTCTCGTTTGAGGCTCAGGTAGTGATCTCATGGTCGTGAGACTGAGCCCCCGAAGCTTAGGATTTTCATGCTAAGCATGAAGCCTACTTGGGATTCTCCCTCTGTCCCTCCTTCTCTGTTCTTCTCCCACTTCTGCTCTCTCTTTCTCCCTAAAAATAAATAAACTTAAAACATAAAAATATTTGTTTTGGAAAGAGTGATATTTGGCAACAAGAGACAACTATGTTTTATGTGTATGTGTGAAGTCACAAGAGAATATAGTAAACTTTAAACAGTATGTTCATTAACTTTGTGATTAAGACTTTTAAGAAAGCATAATCATTGATTTAATGTTAATCTAGAAGAAAATGCGTTCAGATATTTCAGACAAAATTTGAAGCTGTTCCAGAAAGAACGATGAGATTAAGAAATGGAAATATGATGGTTTTCCTTCCAGAAAATGAGTACTGTTACAGAGCAGTTTTGGAGCATTCTTTCAGCTAACTTGTGGAAAATAGTTGAAAGATGAGGATTCAGCTGTTTTCATTGAAGTCTCAATTATTAGGAAAATGTTTTGTTTTTATATGGTCATTGAAGAAGGAAAATCTTTTGAATGATAAGGCAGTCTGGAAGATGTAACATTTTCCACTAAACAAAAATTGCATCTGCCCCCCAAAATGAGGATTAATTTTGGATCAAAATTGGAAAATAGACAATAGAAAGAAAAGAGAACTGTCAGTTGAGAAAGAGGCCTCTTAATAGCTTCTGTTAATGTACCTTTCTCTGAAATATCAGAAATAGAGTGAAAAAGAGCTGTATTTAAGATGTATCACTTCTGTTAAGGGTCATGACTATTGTCTAGTATGTTGGAAATTATTACATACTGTGATCCAGATAGATCACCATAGTTGACATGAAACTTTGTATTTCCCTGTATAGAGCTTAGACAGAAAGCCTCAGTAGAAAAAAATTAAGTAGACTTCAATCTAGTTTTTTTTTTTTTCCTTAATTAAATTCCATCATTCCTCAGGTCAATTCATTATTTGATATACCGCTGCGGTACAGATAAGATTGCATCTCAATTTTCCAAAGATGATCCACCTGTCTTAAAGCTCCAGCATCCTCACAAGAAGAGAAAGTTTACTTTCTCTTTGATGGTGCCCATCGTTAGCATGGGAGTTTGGCAATCATTTGGATTCAGTACACACATTTGTCTGCTATGCGCCTAGCCTTCTGGGGGTTATGGTATAACTTCCAATTTATGACATCATGACTCAGGCTACTGCCATTTGCTGTGAGAAGTAAGCACTCTAATTCTCAACTAAACTTTCACCTGGGAAATGGAAACTCAGATTTCCTAGAACTTCACATAAGAGCCCTGAAAATGTTTGGAGATAGTCAGCAACGCCTCCTATAAATGTTCCATGAAACTTTTTTTTTTTTAATTTTTACTTTCCCTGTATTCAACTGAAGGGACCATATAAGGTTTTCATTTATGGCCAGAGATTCAATGTTCTCTTACCCTCAAGTTAATTATAAATAAACCCTGCTTTGTTTTTTTATAATTATTCAATTTTCTCTACAAATTATTTTCATTTTCCTCCATGTCAATGTTCTTTATGATCTTACTAGTGTTGGCAATTCCTGTAGTTCACAAATACTTCCAAATCTGTGATAAGTGCTTTGTAGCATGTCAGTTAAGAATTTGGGCCATTGCTTCATTATTCGTTAAAGAGATGCTGGGGGCAACTTGGAAAGGAGAATAGAATACAGTTTTACTTTCTCACATTATTGATAGGTCAGACATGGATATTCCTCAGAAAATCTTACACTATCTGAGGGCTTTTTAGTCGTAAGTCTTAAACTGCTCTTTTAAATAGGGCTGCCCACGTGCATATAATATTTGGAATCTATTTATACTTAAGATATAGTCATTGGTTTTGTGAAATTCAGATGTAAGGGGGATCCTGTGCTTTTTATTTACTACAACAGGTGACCTTTATATTAATTTCTTAGAGCTACTATCTTAGTCTATTTAGGCTGCATAAAAAGTACATAGGCTGGCTAGCTTATAAACACTAGCAATATATTCTTCACAGTTCTGAAGGCTGGAAGTTCAAGATCAGATGGTTGCCTCCTGTGTCTGGTGAGAACCAGGCTTCCGGGTCAATGAATAGCCCTCTTTTCCCTGCAACCTCACCTAATGGAGGGGGCAAGGAAATTCCCCAAGCCACTTTTATAAGGACATTAATCCAATTCACGAGAGGTCTGTCCTCATGAGCTAGTCATTTCCCGAAGGTCCCACTTCCCAGTACCATAAACTTGAGGTTAGGTTTCAACATATAAATTCTGTCAATGACAACTACCATAAAAAGTACCACAAACTGAATGGATTAAAACAATAGAAATTCATTATCTCAGGGTTCTGTACTCTAGAAGTCTGAAATCAAGCTGTCGATAAGGCCATTCTCCCCTTGAAACCTGGAGAGTTACCTTTTCCGAGCTTCTGAGATTCGCCAAGTATCCTTGGTGTTCCATACTTGGAACACATACTTGGGTTGCATACTTGAAATGTTACAACATTGCAGTCTCTGCCTCTGACTTTACTGGTGTTCTACCTTGGTGTGTCTGTTCCTCTGTTTTTATTCTCTTCTTATAAGGACACTACCCTCCTCCAATATGTATGACTCCATTTTAAATAAGTACATTTATAATGACTGTATTCCCAATAACGTCACATCATGAGATAATGAGAGTTAAGATGTCAACATATCTTTTGGGGGCATAAAATTCAGCTCATAACAATTCAATTTACAAAGCTATTTCTCTTTACAGAAACAGAATGTGGCTTCTTATTTTGAATTAAGAAACAACAACTACCTGTGTTAAAAATAGCTCAGTTGTTACCTATATCCCAAGACTCCAAATACATAGGAGTTAAAGTGCTTTTGAATATTAAGTTGACTAATGTATTTTTTCAAATTAATAAACATTTTTCTTAAGAGATAGGATGATAAGGAGTTTGTCAATAATAGTTAATGTTTTTATAAAAGCCAAAGTAAACATTTCTGATTTATTACCCCAAAGTCATGAAGATTAGTTGATTTCTATGCCATGTTGTTAAACATAAGTTTCATTTGTCAGTTATCGAGATTATGCTAAATATATATTATGTTCAACAAAAAGAATGATGATACAGACATTATCTCTTGTAACTTCTAGTCTGATAGGCAAGATAAATGGGGACATAGCAAAAGATATAATCATTCAACTGTCATCACAGGTACATCAATACAAAGATATGATCAAAAGGAAAAAAAAAAGCTAATTGCCCATTTTTAAATGATGTAATATTCCTTGTTATACAGCGGTTGCTGTAAGATCTTCAGAGAATCAAGAAGTAAATAATTCAAAACATGAGAAAAAAACTAAGTTATGTCTATTGTGGAGTTATTATCATAGTGAAAGTTGAAATAATCTAAAACAAAAGTATGATAATGCAAATATGACATACTTACTTGGTTTATTTTACATACAAATGTATACAAGCATATGTAAAATTTGGGAAAGTAATAAACAGGACTAGAATTTTGCATATTACTTGAAAATAATATATTTCTTCTTAATTTACCAAAATTTGAATTATAACATATGTGATTAGAAAAAAATTAAGTTCAATTTTATATTTTTCAGGTCTATGAAATTTTATAACTAAGAAATTACAGAAATGAAGCTTCTGCATAAACATTTGTTATGAAAGATATATTCAAAATAAAGCACTACAGATTTCAGAGAAAATCACACTGTCTTCAAGAGATTTCATTCTTGCTCTGAAACTCTGGTTATTTCAGGCTACTCTAGTAGTAATCAAACAAACTGGATCAATTAACAGAGAGAGTGAAAAATATGGTATATATCAGCGAAAAATAATCCACTAATGAAAATTTACCCATTATGAATGTGAAAATCCTAATAATATTTCTCCCTCATTTCTGATACAATTAAATACCATTTAGATTTCCCCATTGATATTCCTTTTCTTATGAATATAACTGAAGAGGTAAGGTTGAGCTATGATGCCAACATGATAAAATGTTTAAGGTTTATATGTCACTTTGTATAATTATCCTTATGATTCTTGGTGAGTCTAAGTGATTCATTGTGCTGCTGTCTGTTTGTCTTGAAATACCAACCCTCTGGTATTCTCCTTATAATGCAATTGGCAGGATCATAGCATTTCTTAACATCAAGAATGGTTAATAATATTCCTTTGTGTGATACCATTAAAATATGCTAACTAAGGTAAATTTGAGGAAGAACACAAAGACACTTCGAAAGGTTATGATCTACGACAATCCACAGCTTTAGAGCTGGTTTAATTGAATTAATTGTTGCTCAGAAGAAACTGAGGAACAAAGAACACACTGACTGGATGTTTTCGTGGAAAATTTTTTGACCTTTTCAACATTAGTGCATTGATTGGCAGATTATTCTATCTCTCTCACACAACAAAAGATAGGAAAAGGTAGAGGTGATATTTGAAAATATAGAAAATTTATGCAAAAATGGAAGCTTCCACCTCTGAGAGGGATCAGAAAGGATTAATAGCATATATATACATTTTGTGTGTCTTGTTATGGCAATAAAATATTCCAGTGTGTTTGTCCATCTTTTACCTTAAGAATATTACATTATATGATATTCTCAATTTATATTAATTAATTTATATGGAGAATATTAACCAACAGCTTCATTTTGTTCAGTGATATCACTGGTCTAAAAAATTATTTTTTTTCTTTTTTCTGTTTTGCAATTCTAAATAACTATTTTATGAGTTCATAATTTTTTAACTCAGTTGTCTCAATCTATGTCTTCAACAAACACATTCCCTAGATAATCATGAGGCAGAAATCAAATCGCACCACATGAAAGGTGACAACAGAGTAGTTGGAGAGAAGATTTATTTTGACTGAGCAGAGCAGGGAAGGCAGGATAAAAGGAGGTGGTAATCAGGTTGAGTGGAGTTGCTTATAATTCCCAAAACACTGTGCATTTTTATCCCTCCTAAACTTGATAGTGGCTATTTAATCTTGGAATTTCCAGCCTCCATTGTCTTGTATTCTGGTCAAACTCCTACTCCTCTTACAAAGGCTTGGCTGTCATCTCCTCTGTGTATTTTTTTTCTAACCTTTTCAGATCAAATTAAGCATTGCTCTTTGAATTCCCCACTAACAATTGCACGCAGTAGCTACAAAATATAATTTACCATACTGTGTGGTAATTTTTTTATGCCTGTATCCATGACAGAATGAGCCTTTTTTTGGTCAGGGGTAGTGTTCTTCAACATTACATTTTTAGTGGTGGAGAGTTGGCATTCAAACAAAGTTTTGTTTTATGTCTTTAAAAATGAAATGAATGCAAAGGCATTCATTAAGATTTAATAGAGCATTTTAACCTTATTTTCTCTAATTTTGCAATGCTGTTCTCTATAAGTGAGAATTTTTATTCTGAAAATGCATTTTAAATATTCGAGTTACATGATGTGATTTGATTCAATAACAGTGAAAGGGAAATTCATAATGCAGTATGATAGACCCCAAAAAACCCCATATCAGACAGCTTTTTGTTGAAGAAACACAGGAAAGAGTACAGGAAGATAACAGTGAATGCTTCAAAGAGCATCTGAAATGCCAATATGAATTCTAATGCATCTTGAATGCTAACTGACAGGTAAATCCTGATTCAGAAATGACAACAGAGACAGGAACCAAAGATAGACAGTCAACGTCCATCCGGCATTTGGCGTTTCCAATTAATGTTGATTTTTGTTTGCTAACTGATACTGTTGTTAGACATTATAATTGTAAAGAGTAAAAAGAAATATATTTTATATTTCATGTACCCCATATATTTTTTTCATGTACCCCATATTTAGTAACACTTCACAGTCAGATGTCAATAAAAATAGACAGAGAAAAAGACATTTTCAAATGTTTCTATTTATATTGATGAGTTGGTTTTTTCTTAGCACTAGAGGATGTGGTCACATACTTTGATATACTTACATTGGTTCTTTAATATTTTGATACCAAACTTCTTAAGTATTTGTTTTTATTTTTAAATTTAAAAAATGTATTAATTTTTGAGAGAGAGAGACAGAGTACAAGCAGGGGAGGGGAAGATGAAGATGGAAACACAGAATCCGAAGCAGGCTCCAGGCTCTGAACTGTCAGCATAGAGCCCAATGTGGGGCTCGAACTCGTGAACCGCGAGATCATGACCTGTGCTGAAGTTGACCGCTTAACTGACTGAGCCAATCAGGTGCCCCTTTTCTTTTAAAAAAATTTTTTCAATGCCAAACTTCTTAATTATTATCATAAGGACCATTTGTATTTTTCTAGTAAGACATGAGATGGAAAAATATCAGTGACAGGATGAAATAAGGTATGCCATAAATTGAAGAGTAAGTACATAAATATGTCAAAAGGAATAGAAAAATAACCAGACAACAACAAAAACAGTCTAATTAAGACCAAATATGGCATATAGAGATTATAATTCTCAACAGTTCAAGGTTCTGGGTATCATACATCTAGTAGATGCTTCTCTATAAGTTCTTAGGCATAAAGAAAAGGTTACTAATAATAGAATATATCATTGTTGGAGTTTGAGAGGGGGTGCTAAGAACTTTAAAAATGAATTCATTTTACAATTCAGTTTTTAAATAAAAGTCAACTTTTACTTTACTGTTTATTAGAATCATCTGATTAATAGGTTTTAAGAATGACCCTTATCTTCAATATACATTCAACTTCACAGATATTCAACTCTATAAAAATAAAGACAGTCAATGGGCACGTGGGCTGTTCCCATAATTTGGCTATTGTAGATAATGTTGCTATAAACATTGCAGTGCAGGTATCCCTTTGAATTAGTGTTTTTGCATTCTTTGAGTAAACACCTAGTAGTGCAATTACTGGATTGCAGGGCAGTTCTATTTTTAACGTTTTGAAGAATCTCCATAGTGTTTTCCACATTGACTAATGAATGGATAAAGAAGGTGTGGTGGAATATTGCTCAGCCATAAAAAGAACAAAATCTTGCTACTTGCATCAACATGGATGGAGCTGGAGAGTATTATGGTAAGTGAAATAAGTCAGTAGGAGGAAAAAAAAATACCATATGATTTCACCATATGTGAAATTTAAGATACAAAACAAACAAGCAAAGGGGAAAAAAAGAGAGAGCCAAACCAAGAACAGAGTCATAACTATAGAGAATAATCAGATGGTTATCAGAGGGGAGATGGGCAGAGGGGATGGGCTATTTAGGTGATGGGGATTAAGGAATGCACTTGTGATGAGCATTGGTTGATGCATGGAAGTATTGAATCACTGTATTGTGTACCTGAAACTAATATTATACTATATGCTAAATAACTGGAATTTAAATAAAAACTTAAAAAAATAGACATTTTCTGTATAAGCTTTCCAACCCTATGTTTTTCAAACCTTAGCTACAAAATTTTCAATGAATCTTCAATCCCTTTCTCTATAATAAAGTTTCTTGAGCATCTACTCTATTTCAGATGAACTCTGTCAGATGGTGTGGATAAAGAATAAGAACATATATCCAACTTCCTCAGGAATTTCACAGCTTACAAAATAAGAGATGTACACAGCATCAATCACTGCATATTGTGGTGACTGTAAATCAGAGTAGCTCTTTCTTTCCCTTGGCCATTGTTGAAACATTTTTTAAATTAAAAAAAAATTCCCTTTTATTAACACAAATAAATGAAACTGACAAAATATCTCATTTGAAAAGTTGATGCTTATTTATCACCTAATGATTTGAATAAACATTTAAAAAAAGTTTTTTTTTCAACGTTTATTTTTGGGACAGAGAGAGACAGAGCATGAACGGGGGAGGGGCAGAGAGAGAGGGAGACACAGAATCGGAAACAGGGATTTGAATAAACATTTTAAAGAATGTTCTTAATTTTGACATAATCTTTTATCTTATTTTGCTTTTAAATTACAAAGATTTGAAATGGACCCAGCTTAATAAATATTACTTTAACCTTACTCAAAGTTTCTATGCTTTTTCCTTTGTTAATGCTAAGGTAAATTTTAGATTGACTGTAAATAGATCAATAATGTTTTTACTACTCATCCTCATGGAAAAAAAAAAAGAAGTCTTTAATTCATGGGGGAAAAATCAATATAATGCAACATTTTCCTTAGGTTAAATAGGAGCAAAATCTTGATAACTATTTGTTTACTTAATTTTTTGCTTGCTTCAGACACAGCCTGAATGCAGTATGTTGTAGGACCAGATAAATGGGGCAAACACTCAAATGTAACAGTGTGTTCCAGTTCACTAGCAAAATTTCCCAAAGCAGGGTCTGTGATCCAAATCACATTCCATGTTCTCTCACTAGGCAGCTGAAGTTCAAAATCCTCAAGAAATTGCTTGGGCACCTTTAACGAATAGCATACCAATGGAAATGATGTGATGAGAAGAGTGAAGACTTTGGTTACAACACCTGTACTTCCATCCTTGATCCCCTACAAATGGACATTCAACTCTGAGAAGTCGTTTAACCTTTCAGCTTATCCAGAAACAATCACAACATTGCTGCCATTTCTTTATCTTTCTTACAGGATAGCGTAGCCCTATAAATACAACTACTTGTGATTCATTTTTTTACTTCTTTTTTGTAAGTGTATTTATTTTCAGAGAGAGAGAGCTGTGTGTGAGTGACGGAGCGGCAGGGAGAGAGAGAGAGGAGAGGGAGAATCCCAAGCAGGCTCTGTTCTGTCAGCGCGGAGCCCGAGTGGGGCTGAGTCCTGAACCTTGAAATCATGACCTGAGATCAAGAGTGTGATACTTATCTACTGAGCCACCCAGGCGCCACTAATTTTTTACTTCTAATTAACTTTTGAAAATTATCCATTCTAGTTCAAATATTCAGAGATACAACGTCTTTTAAAAATATTTCCTTTAATTCATACACTCTTGGAGGATAATTTAGAGCATCTATTAGATATTAATGCAGCCTCGTTCATACATCAGTTGTTTAATGATTATATATATGAAACTGGGAATAATTCAGAATTCCTGAAACATCTCCTTCTGATTCATTGTGCTTTATTGAAAATTCATTTTTATATGCAAAAAGACAGTTTAACATCACCTCTCAGGGAATTCTAAGTTTCTAGTTAAGTGTTTACTAGCCTGGTCATACCAAATGAATACTTTCCCTTATGTTGTATCTTTGGCATCAGGGCAGACTTTGAAGAAATAATGTTAACCTCTTCCAAATTAATTCTGTGGTTGGAAATTCTATGAACACCCAACCAACAAATGCCTAATTGTCATCATTCATTATGCAGTTATCAGAGGTGGGCACTAATTTTAATATCTCCTAGAAGTCTTGTTTTTAACAAAATAAGCTTTCATTAGTAATACAACCAGCAAGTTATTTTAGATAGTAGTTTCTGATTTTGTTTGCATGGCAGAAATTTGTCCTCTGTGAAAAAGGAGTTTTCCTTTTTTTCTTCCTCTTTTTGTATTTTTGTTTTTGTAATCTTCCCTCTTGTTCAATATTTTGCATAGCCCATGTTAGCTGATGTGCTAAGACTTAGTATACCTGATGAACTGCATTGATATCCAATGTATAACTCACAGAGAAAGATAGAAAATTAAGCTTGTGGGCACATCATTTTGATTGAGGCTATGATGAAAAAATTCCCAGAGATATTAATAACATTTTCCGATATATGTGCATAATTGTGTGCAAGATAAATCTCTATAGAATAATAGGTAGCGATTTTTAATGGCTCATTGCTTTGAGCCATTTGTTTCTTAAGAAAAACCATCAGTTTCAATAAAATATCAAAGCCCTTAAAGCAACTATTTTCTACTTATATCTTTGTCTTTAACAAATTATCACAGGTCACTGCTCAAAGTAATATGATTGTTCTGTATAGCTACACTCACTTTAATTTTAACCACAGGTCTCTTATATGTTTTGTTTTGCTTTGTTTTTTGGCCAAATAATATCAGGTTATGTCAATCTGGGAATTCAATTAATAGACAAAACAATGTATCTTATTTTCTTAATTATCACTTCTATAATGTCATTTAAGGGAAGTGCTGTGAATCACTTGTTCTCAAACTTATTTTCTGAAGTGATAGAATGGCTGAATCCTGACCATCATGTAACACTTTAGTCAACAACGAGGTCAAAACCCAATGTTTTTGCTTAAAAAACACTCATTCCATGTTCACATTATGTTGGCAGACTGATTAATATTTGGCATTGGGCATTTAAATGGTAAGGTGATGTTCAAAATTCAAAGGCCATTATTAATTTTCACTTGCAAAAATTCACAAAGAATCATTTTATATATGTTTTAAACCCATTATTAGCTTCTCAATTAAAAACATGAAGTCCCTTTAAGTAACGTAGTGAATTCACTGAAAAGGTGGTCTAACTACTACTAGTTTAGAATGCCCTAAGAATATTCTGTCCTAGGTTCTCAAGCACATTTTTACTTCTGAAAATAAGGGCTACAGGAAGCAAATGTTATTTAGAATTTTTAATACACATGGATTTTAATAGAACAAACATATGATTAAGAAAATGATGAAAGGGGCGCCTGGGTGGCGCAGTCGATTAAGCGTCCGACTTCAGCCAGGTCACGATCTCACGGTCCGTGAGTTCGAGCCCCGCGTCAGGCTCTGGGCTGATGGCTCAGAGCCTGGAGCCTGTTTCTGATTCTGTGTCTCCCTCTCTCTCTGCCCCTCCCCCGTTCATGCTCTGTCTCTCTCTGTCCCAAAAATAAATAAACGTTGAAAAAAAAAATTTTAAAAAAAAGAAAATGATGAAAGTATGAAAAATGAAGACTTTTAAGGCTCTTCTCCTTGAAGGTATGAACATACCATTGTTTGATGTCTGATTTAATAGAAATGAAAAGCATTTTCTTAGATGATATGTGAGAGCAAATTAAAGTGTTTTTGACTTCCCAAATGAAAATAAAAATCTGAATTTTTTGATAAAACTTTTAATACTTTAAGCTATTAAGATTTATATGGCTTTCCGTGTTATCTTTCATGTATGAAAAAATTGTGGTTTCTTTGTGTATTCCCATACTTCACAGTGTCACAAGTTGGGGATTTATATACATATTTTTTTAATAATATAAATGCTGTTCTATGAGAAAATATATTCATATGCTAGGATACGTGATTAAGTATTTCTGATAAAAATCAAAACAATATTTTTAATGAATTTATTGAATTGCACTTTAGAAGATTCAGACTGAATGAATATTACTTTGCAGCATTTATTTGTATGAAGTCCACTGTGGTTTGCTTCTCAGATATCCCGGGTATTGTGGAAATCCTAACATTTGTTTAGGATAACATTATTTAGTTTTAATCAAAAGTCCTCAGGAGTTTTGAGTCTTGAACGGGTCCAACTGGGAGAAATGAGAAACAGCAATATTTCATGTCAAAACTACAAAAGAAAAAATAATTCAAAGATACTGTACTAATTTATAATATCAGATAATATGCTTAGTACTAAAAGGTAAAGTTCATACAACCTGAAAGTCAATATATTGAAAATATGCTATGCCATACAGTGAGTAGTTTTAAAATAATACGAGCATTAAAAAAATAGCAAATATATAGGAGATACATTTAGTAAGGCAAGGTTCACATGTGATACTTTATTAACCCCCAATTCTGCATGCTTGTGTTTGTTTTATTATTATTTTTGTTACTAATCCTTTTTATACATGGAATCAAGATAAAAAGAATTAAAAAACTAGCCCATGTCACCAAGCTAATGTGAGCAGTGTAATTTAATGAAGGCAGAAAATACCTTTAAATCCCTATTCTCTACCTAGAAAATAAACTCCAGAAATATGAGGGTCTTTGTTGCTCTTGTTTATTCATGATGTTCATGCTCCTTGAGCACAGGCCACACGCAAGGGAGACACTCAGAAGACATTTGTTGAATGATTCCACATGTGTCTGTTGGGCACTTTAATTGCATTCTTTCTCTTGTAGAGCAGTTGAGTCATTAATGACACCTACTACGTTGAGTGATAAGAATTATGTAAGATATTACCAGAAATGCATTTAGTAATGCTCTCTTAGTTAAGTTTGAAACAACTTGATACATTAATTCTGGGTATTTTGATAGTAGATTCCCACTTTTATCTAAAGACATGCCTAAAAATTAATTCTAGATCCCAGGTCAGGCTAAAATAATACATTTAAGCAGATTTCTCACCAGTAATATTCACATTATAAAAGAAAATCCCTCTTTGGCCTATGATACAGGCAAACGGTGAATTCTGACAAAAATCATGAATATTAGTAAAAATTAGCTATGTGATAGGAAACTGTTAAGTACTTTACCAACATTAACGCTTTTATTTCTTCTCCTTTTACAATCTCGTAGATATATAAAAAACATTTAAAAAATTAAGAATGTACTTATTTAAATTATAAACCCAAATTATTATTTTAATATTTAATTATATGGAAATCATTATTGTGATATTTTACATTATTTAATCTTTGAAATCTAGTGTGTATTTTATGCTCACAGAACATTTCAATTGAGATGTTAAATTTTCATAGAGAAATTAGATTAGCTTTCATAAAATTTATTTGAAAAATTAGAGTTATGTACTCAGAATGTTCCAAATATACTTAAAAGTTTTCTAATAACTGAATGGAATATTAGTTTTAAAGTTCAGGGGCGCCTGGGTGGCGCAGTCGGTTAAGCGTCCGACTTCAGCCAGGTCACGATCTCGCGGTCCGTGAGTTCGAGCCCCGCGTCGGGCTCTGGGCTGATGGCTCAGAGCCTGGAGACTGTTTCCGATTCTGTGTCTCCCTCTCTCTCTGCCCCTTCCCCGTTCATGCTCTGTCTCTCTCTGTCCCAAAAATAAATAAATGTTGAAAAAAATTAAAAAAAAAATTAAAAAAATAAAGTTCAGACAACATATTAATAGAGAACAAGGAAACAGGACAACATGATGCTTAATAAACATATTTTAAAAGAATAAATTCATTTATGACCTTTTAAAAGATATCTGTCACTTAATAGAACTAGAATTTCTCAATTTTCTGTGTCCCTTCATATAAACTATTTATATTAATATTTTCTGAGGAGCAAAATTTTGCTTCATCTGATTTATTCAGACTAAATCTTTCACCAAATTATACATAGGAAATTAGTTTGGTGATCCTTATATAAATCAATATGCCCCTAAACCAATTCATTATATATATTGTTTTAATAGATAGATGCATTTTCTGAGACTGTGTATGTGTGTGTGTGTGTGTGCGTGTGCATGCACACACACGCACTTGTTGATAGGTGCTTGTTAGGACTCCAAAAAGGAAAAACTAAAATAGATGAATGTGTTACTAGGGGTTAGGCTGTAAAATACACATGTTGAACAAGAAAACATAGATTCACATTTGATAATCTTTTTTTTTTCCCCATTAAGGATTGTCTATCTTTGCAATAATTTAGTAGCAAATGCTATAATAACTTATGGACACGGAAACATGAGCACATATTTTTAACCTGTCCAAAAAACTGATAAAAGTTAATGTAGGAGACACAACTAATTCACATTAATTATTTTAGACTTTGCTATTATTGATTATTGTGTTCAAGCATCTTTGAATCTAACACTCAATTGCAATGGTGTCAAATTTGACACTGAGCCAAGTCTGATCTCATTTTTCCAGGCTTTGCATGATTATATCCTAAACGCATAATTCATTTGTTTGTTCTATTTTAACATCGTAAAAAGATGATGAGTTTTGAAATTTGAGTGAGTGTATGGTTGTTGATTGACAAGTGAAGATTGAAATTATAACAAGTTTGCTTTATAATTTGGTGAATTTGTTCAAACATTGCCATCTGTTTTTGCAGGGAAACCAAGAACAATCTCTCAGATACAAATTGATTCTGCTTGGTCACTCAGCTGGTGGAACATAGGGGTAATTTACAGAGAGATGATTGTTCATTTACTTAAAAATTTCCTCATTCTTAGGCAAGTGATCATTCCAGAGGCAATACACTACTCACAAGTCTGTGTACAGTCTGATATTTCTCAACTGATTCAAAATGGAACTCTTGTCTCTGAGCTACTGGCTTTCAAGTAGAATCCAATTATACACCTTTCACTTTTTATAAAAGTCTCATTGAGATTTTAAAGATCAATATAACTCCAAGGCAGAACAAAAAGAGGGTAAAAACTATTATTTTAACTAAAGATATAATAACACAAATCCTTATTTAAAAATTATAATCATTTAGCAACTACTATGCTAAGTTCTGGTGGTTGAAAGGTACTGTACATTTGGCTTATTTTTTAACTCTTCCCTGAATAGACTAAAAAGAATCTTTTTTTGATTTTTTGAAAACTACATAAAAATAGAACAAAGTCTATAATTAGAATCTATGTCTTTTCTTCAAAAGGCAAGATAATGTCATTTGGAACTGTTAAATTAATTAAACCAAAAGGCCATTGGTCTGTTCTAATGCTTTTAGTAGTCTGCAAAAGCTGCAAATATTGTAAGATAACGAAATCAAAACCTAAGGACAGACAATTAGGCTTTCCGAAATAAGGCAATCTATATGCTATAGCCAATTATATAATTTCCTTGTTTTGCGTCGACTTTTTTATAAAAGTCTTTCCTCTAATCTCTGTGGGTGGAACTTGCCCCTAATCACTTGTGGTTTGACACTGCCTTATTAGAGTTGATTCTTTGCTAATCTAAACTCTTGAAATTTTTAAGAGGCTTCAGTTTATCTTTTAACAGAACTGAGATTCTTTGAGAAAGATAATAATGAATTCATTCAGTTTCCAACAGATACTTTGTAAATATTTGTTGAATGGAGGAAACAATTAAATTGAAATAAATTGAGTAGACTTGAAATGAGTATATTATCTATAAATGTAAAACTTCTTTATATCAATGGGATTGTAAATATTAAAAAAAGAGATAATTTAGTAAAATACTTGTAGTATATATTAGAGGAATTTTTTTTTAATCTAAGGATGTCTTTGCAAATCAATAAGAAAAAAAATCAGCACTTCCACTGAAATAAAAAGAATATGGACAAAGATAATGGCTTGTGAATTATTTACAAGTGACAAAAATTTTCATTCCTATGAATAACCAAAAAAAAAAGGAAAAATTAAAAGAATACAATATACACATGATTTCAATTAGTGTATTACAAAATAGGGAAACCAAAAGTTTTCTTGTATCCTTTCCAATCCACCTGTTCTCTCTCCAGCCAAAGATGACTCCTGATCTGTTTCTTATCTCTACAGATTGTATTTTTTATAATTTTATAAAAATGATTCTGTAAAGAATATTTTCTTTGGCTATCTACTTTCAGTGTAATAATTTTAAGATTCACTTATATTATAGACTCATTTTTCTCATATATTTGTATATATTATGTGTAAAGACTTTCAAAAACACTATTTGACATGACAATATATATTTATATTCATATATTGTATATAAATTATGTGTATTAAACCATATTCAATTATATGTTCTTAGTAACTGTCATTTCCACTGGAGTAAAATCAAGGTGGAGTCAGAGATTTTTGCAGTGACATTCACTTTTTTAATTTCTTTAGCTATTAGCTTAAGAAGTAGTTTTTGGCACATAGTAGACAATAAATAGTTGTTAAACAATCATCAGTGTCTGTATTTATAAAACATTTTATACATATCTGATGCTTTTTTTAAGATACATTCCAAAACATGAGGGGCGCCTGGGTGGCTCCGTTGGTTATTCGTCCAACTTCAGCTCAGGTCATGATCTCATGGTCCATGGGTTCCAGCACCACCT
This sequence comes from Felis catus, assembly GCF_018350175.1. Lineage (NCBI taxonomy): Eukaryota > Metazoa > Chordata > Mammalia > Carnivora > Felidae > Felis > Felis catus. The sequence continues at coordinate 33,648,160 of NC_058376.1, forward strand.
GAGGCTCTGTGCTGACAGCTCAGAGCCCAGAGCCTGCTTCACATTCTGTGTCTCCCTCTCTCTCTGCCCCTACCCGCTTACACTCTGTCCCTCTCTCTCAAAAATAAACATTAAAAAACATTAAAAAAAAAGATACTTTCAAAACATGAAATTGTAGATTTCAAAAGGTAGGACCATCTCTCCACTAATGGATGGATAAACAAAATGTGATAAACCCATACATGACAACTTTTTAAAAAAATGTTTATTTGTTTTTAGAGAGAGAGAATGTGTGAGTGAGTGAGTGGGGGAGGAGCAGAGAGAAAAATGGGACAGAGGATCTGAAGCAGGCTCTGGGCTGACAGCAGAAAGCCTGATGTGGGGTTCAAACTCACAGACCTTGAGATCGGGACCTGAGATCATGACTTAAGTCAGGCACTTAACCAACTGAGCCACCCAGGCTCCCCATGACAATTTTTAGATAAAGTGGGAGTTAAGTAGAAAAGTAGCAGGACATACACATTTAAGATATCCTAAGTTTGCTTTGAAGAATTTTTGTGTGGGGTATGTGCAAGAGATTGTTATCTACTAACTGTTACCTATTCTCTGTCTATTGCCTATTTATTTATTTTTTTTCTGAGAAACCGGATATACAATTAACCATACTGTTGTAACCAAATGACACTATGTTAGCCATGCTCATTCTGTTGATCAGATGTTACAATGATAAATGGAAATTGTGTTTTATTACTTTCCTTTTTACTCTCTTTTATGTTCTTTTCATTTTCTACAGTGAAATCAGTTACATTTATATTCACAAAATTCAGGCCATTTAAATTGAGTTTACTCAAATATACAGTTGTATTTTCATTTCTTTGGAAGTTGAAGTGTGACTTGCAATTATTTGAGTTTGATTGTAACTAAAACATTTGTAATGTCTATCCACAAGATAAGGGATAGAGATAGTCAATAAATAAGAAAAATATTTCATCTCCTTTAAACTCCAAGAAGCACAAAATCAGGTTAAATAATAATGAACTACTAGTTTACCTTACCAAATTGGGAGTAATAAGATAAATGTAATTCTTTTGTTATATGATTGTTATTTCTGTGATATTTATAATACTTACATTTTTAATTATTATGCTTCCTAGAATGTAGTCAGAAAAACTGGAAAATAATTTGCTAGTAATGTTTATATTGCTTGGTTAAAAAAAAAGAAACAAAACGTGTATGTGTAAGAAAATGTTGAAAATCACGATCTCTGATGGATGAGGTGTTGATTATTCCATTTTCTTCTGCATGAAAATGTATTTATTATTTTATTGGGAAAGCTTATAAAGTTGATATGCTGTGGTGAATTAGGGGACAAAGACCTAAAATTTAGCTTAATAGCTTTATTTCTTTTGTATTGCCTACATGAACGCCTTTTCAATATATTATTCTAAGACTACTCCCACTGTGTTTCACGCATCAGTGTCACCAAAAACTGATTCTATCTCAGATTGTTTTCTGTTATGTAGCAATATATTTCCAACTCAAAGACATTGTTAGACATTCTACAATGTGAAGGTAAAATAGTTCCTCTTCTATTTACTGATATGAATACCCAAATGTCGCCAATGTGTGATTTTCCCCAAGTTGCTTACCCTCTGTAAGTCTCATTTTTTCACCTATGAAATGAAGCCATTGCTAGCATGCCTAAAAATTAAAAGTAATTAAATAAATAAACAAATAAATAGTTTGTATTATTTTAATTACAGCTAAAGTTTATTGGATAGCCACCACATGTCAGAAAAAAAGATTAAAGGCTTTGAAAGAATTATTTCACTGAATTCTAACTGGCAATATTTTAGTTAGAAATCCCACTTTACAGGTTAAAAATACTATATCAAGATACTTTGTGCTTTCCCCAGTAAGAGAGTCCTTAAAAGATAAAACCAGGATTAAATCTCATATAGTCTAATCTGAGTTCTTTTGTTTTTAGCCTCTCACTAAAGTTTCAACAAAGGCCTGGTTCTCAACATGGAACATGCACCCATTTAGACTGGGAGTCATTTGTAGTGCTTTCTGGACTTCTTGGCCTGGAATTTTATTTATCTATTTTAGTCATAATCATATCATTGTTGACTTATGGAAAAATAACATTAGTGGTACTTTTATGCAGAAAATAATAGGGACCATCGCTACAATTCTAATTTAGCTATTTGTGGAAATTGATTCAAACTGGACACACAAACGTTACAAGCCCTAATAAGCAATCTAAGGATAGTTATAGTGAATTTAGCTTCCCTGAGCATCCAGTTTTGCTTGACATTGTAAATACTTCACATTTTCCCTTCAATTGTCATGGTGGTTAATTTTATGTGTTAACTTGGCTAGATAATATTATCTCAGTTTTTTTGTAAAACACTATTCTAGATATTGTTGTGAAGATATTTTGTAGATGTGATTAACATTTATAATCAGATGACTTTAAGTAAAGCAGATTATTCTCTGTAATGAGGGTGGGTTTCTTTCAAGTAAGTTTAAAACCTTAAGAGCAAAAACTAAACTTTCCTAGTAAAGAAGGAATTCTGCCTTAAGACTATCATAGAAATTCTGTCTGAAATTCCAGCCTACTAGTCTATCTTGTGAATTTCAGGCTTGCTGGCCTTCACAATGACATGAGCCAATTCTTTCTATTTTTAATCTCCATCTCTGTCTGTCTATTGATATATCTATCTATCCTATTGACTCTGTTTCTTTGGAGAGTCCTAAAATACTATTTTATAAGACTAGCAATAGTAAACCTAGTCAAATAGCTGATCCAATTTGTCTTGATAAGCAAAATAATACAAACAAAATAGATCAATAATAAACAAAAAAAGTAATTAAAGTACTCAGCTTTTCCATATGACTTGTGAAATGATACTTTATAAACCATATAATATACTAGCTTACTTGACATGGATTAATGAAGTCACATAACATTATAAGCTCTCGGGGTTTTCCTTCGTTCTTTGTTGTAGACTTTCAGGGACATCCAATTGAAAGCACACTAGTTCGACAGCTTTTGAATATAGCTCTTCATTTCTGAACTGTATTTTACCTTTACAATGAGGAAAGCTGCCTGGCTGGCTCCTAAGATTCTGAGTATTTCACGTATGATACACTGAGTAATGGAAAAACAATTGTTTGTTTCTATCCCTGCTACTACTATTGAATATGTATATAAATGCTCACTTTGTGAATGTCTGAATAAATATATTTACTTCTTTAGAAAAACAATGACTTTAGAGGAACAACTAAATTTCTCTTTGAATTCGACCTAGAAATGTTTTAAAGATCATATAAAAAATATCAGCTCATATTTCTCACTCAAGATTTGTCTATGTTTCTATCTTAGTGAGTTTTGTTACTTGAATTAAATCCCTGAGAAGTTATTTCAGAAATCTTCATACTTGTCAACACCAAAGAAAATAAATGTAACGGAATTAGCAAGAATTAATTACTAATTTTATTTTTAATTGATAATCAAATCCAGTGCCATGTTCTGAGAACTTCCGACGTTTTTCCTTTTCTTTTATTCTTGTAAACATTATAGTTAAAATTTTAATAACTAAGGATGATATATGGAGTGAAACCCCTTAAGTATTAGTAATACCATCATAAAAACTGATAATCTGTGACATCTAATACTCAGAGTTATCACAAATTATTAAATGGGAAAACTAGCTCTATATGTTTAAAAAACATTATATTTTGAACTTCCTTTTAATACCTGTTATACTTAATGGTCTGGCATCATTTCATTATAAATCCAATAAATGCAATGCATATAACTCATTTTGATCATCCCTTAATTGAAACTTATTATATTGGTTTAGTCTATCTTTTAGGTAGACACGGAACACTTTCTTTCCCTTGAGCAACATTATTTAAAAATTAAATTGAAAAAGACCCCCCTCCAAAGTTCCTAATGACACCTTAGTATTTTCTAGAGATTATAAAGCACAAATAGAGAATATTTTTAAGAACATCACTTTCTTGGTATTTGCTAAGTCCAGTGAACTTATTTAAATGCAAGTGAGAATGACTTATGCCCTTCCAAAAAGGTCTTCGATGCATAGACATTGGCCCCCAGGCAGCTAAAAGAGAACTCTGCTTGTCTGCCCTGATAAAGTATAAATTCATTGGAAGCACACAGTTATATTATCAACAATGAATAAACAAAACTAACTGGTGAGAACTATTGTTGTTTCTGTCGAAGTGTGCATTTCAAAGAAAGAGAACTGTTCTAAAGACATTTTGAAGTCTTGTCTTTTGAAATAAAGATCACTGTTCAAGAGAGAGTAGATTCATTGATTATCATAGGAACATTAGAATGTCCATTTAGAGCACAAGAGCATTTCATAAGCTCTATAAAATGAAATGATCTTTTCCTCTAGACCTTCAGCTGTATTCTAGAGCCAAGTTTTCTCAATTCTAAATGATTATTATAAATTATTCAATTTTTAACAATATTGCAAAACATGAAAAATATAAGCTGTGACATGAATATTATATTTTCAAACACTGTTAAACAAACTGACCAAGAAAACAGAGCAAGTTCCAACAATTATTTTTTCCCAGGTGAGATGTGTCACAAGAACACAATAATCTCTATGTGACATTTATTTTATTCTGTATGATGCTACAGAATATGCTATAATTATATGTCAGTCTACACCCAAGATTTTAAGCTGATACAGATTTTAAGAGACATATTTAATCCATAACCACATACTCAAGAAAAATGAAAATTATATAATTAAATAGAGGCATGGGTAAATGTACTTTTTTCTACATTTTTATCAACTTACTTACAGTCAAGATCTATTGGTAGCCATTAGCAGTCATGTCACTCTTTCCTTTTATTCTTGTAAAATGAACTTTTTGTAGTTACTCTGACTTATTTTCCTGATGCTTGGGAAATAACCCCAGTTACACCCAGACACATTTAATGGGTGACTGCATTTAATTACAACATCTCTAATTTTAAAATTTTCATTCTGGATTATAACTCTTTTTATTCAATAAAGGATCACATATTTTCTATTTTATCTCTGAAATATCTCCAGTGTGTTTGTCTTTCTCCTTCCACACAACACAATTGAAATTCAGTCTCTTAGGTCTCTGGCATAAAATTCTGGGGTGCGTTTCTTGTCTATTTCCCTGACTCTAGAATATTTACTTCCCTAATTTTTCCCCAAACTAAAAATTACCTTCATAACATGTACATGTAACAATTTACTTTCTATGTAAAAATTACTCAACAACTATGAATTACTGCTTAACTAGACTTAAACTATATTCCTAAATTGCCTTTCCCACCTAACTTTGAAAGATTTGCTATTTAAAGAGGCACGTAGTCCACTAAATTTTTTATCAAGTCCTTTTTCTTCTCTATGTATTTTCTCATCTATACCCTGTGTCTAAAGTTCATGGTTTCTGACTCTACTTTCAGAAATCTTATGCCTTTTGGTCGTGCTACCCGAAGTATAGACAAGTGAGAATAATAGTGTGGGCTAGATTACAACATTTTAGCTTGTTTTTAAATGTTGTAACCTATTCTGGCCAGTTATTCACCAAAGTCTTCCTATTCTCCCTATGACAGTACCATTAGAATATACCTCCCTCCCCTCTTACAGTCAGATGTGGCCATGTGGTGAGTTCTGGCCATGGGAATGCGGACAGAAGTAAGTTTTCTGATTTTACAACCCAATACATATGATTTGACATATAGCTCCATGCTCTCTGTTCATCACCATGCCCGGACGCAGAGTGCCAATAAGGGGCTCTGAGGTCCTAGGTAATAGCAGCCCCCCCCCCCCCGGATGAACCAAGAATAGAGTTTTCAATGATTGCCTAAAACAAAGCCCCCCTACAAACGGGTATAAACCTAACACAAACGCATAAATCTTTATTGTGTTAATGTACTGAGAGTTTCATTACACCAACCAGTAGCTTTCTGTGAACTATAAAAATGCCCAGCACCACATTTGGTAGATAGTGCTACTAAAGATTCTACTAAACATGTATGTTTGATAATTCCTCTACATGAACTCATGAGTATTGCTGAAACAAACTCAAGTAAAAACTAGAAGATAGAAAGCCTATTTTCTCACTTAGTCTCTATCTGGATCCCTATCCATACCTACATATTTTTAAAATATCCATTTTCTTAAAGGCCATGATATGCAACTACTCTAGTATATGCAATTTTTCATATATTTAATAATAGTTTTGTTATGAAATTTCAAATCATGTATTGATTCTGTCCCTTTACTTGAACTATATATTATTATTTATATAGAAAGAGTTTATAGCCAGAGTTTGCATGAGTAAAAATTTCACCTCATAATTTTCCACCTTAACTTTGCTGTGCCTCAAATTCACCAACTTCAACAACCATAGATTCCGTAGAGATTAGTAGTACATTGAAGAAGATATATAAAGAATGGTTACTATCATTGAAATTGGTAACTAATATGTGACAACTTACTTCATTTTAACTTCATAAGCAAGTGGATGTGAGCAAATGAGACTGCTTTGATACAATAATAAACACTTTAGTTTTGCTATAAACGTAGTGATATATTAATAACACAACAGATGTATTATGAAACCCCAGTTGGTACAAAGCACTGTACTGATTAATTTAAAAGAATGTGTTTCAAAATAAAGCTTCAACCACCTGTAAGATATTTAATTCTTATGATTTCAATTTCCAATTTCCAATTTTCAATTTACATCAATACTCATATTTTGGAGCTACTGCTCTCAGATTATATGAAGAAATTTTATTTAGAACACATGATGCTGTGCCCGGCACACACCAGGCTTTAACAAATGTAGGTTCCTTCTTCATCCTCTTCACTGAAGCCTTTGGCTCTGCTGTCCAGGTCTCCCTTCCAAGGCAGTGTCCATTTCTTCCACATTCCTATCTCATTTCTGTCTCACAGGAAAATTCAAATTCTCCAAATACCATCTTTCCAACTAGTATCACAGAACAAAGTTAGTCCATAAATATCTACTCATATAACATGAGCCTATTTAATGATGACTAAATGTATTGATCTCTTGTGCTAGTGTATTGGAGTTCTTGCTATTTACTAGCATAAAACTGTCTTTAAAGCCATATCATTTTCCCATTAAAAAATGAAACAATTACTAGCTATACAGCATTTTTTAAGTACAAGGCACTGTTCTAATTACTTTACATATATTGACATTTTTAAGTATACCCCGAATCCTGTGAGATCAGCAAAGTTTCTCAGTTCCTCTAAAGGGCAAGTTTGGATTTCTGTTTTCAATAGATTTTTTTTTTCTCCTAAGACACTGGCTAAACATTCTGACTGTATGGAATAAAGTAATAGCTCATATAATTTTAAAACATCTTTTTAAGTATATCGACAAGATGGCCTGAAAGTAAGGATAGATCATGCCCCAAATGCAATGAAACTGACAACACTAGAAGATAAACACAGATATCAAACAATCCTCAACCTGAGGACTTTCACTGAACCTTGGATACATTAAGCTTCTGTTGAGTCACTGAATTGGGAAAAGAGAATAAAATCTAAGGATGTATAAGCCAGGGAATCTAGTAGGACAACACTGCATAAAACTGAGATTCCGGAGGATACATATTTAACATAAAATGAGTGAGAATTTCTAGGTACACTGGAAGAAAATACAAAGACAATCTGCCTCTCTCTCCTTGACACTGAGTAAAAAGAAAACATATATATATATATATATATATATATACCCTCTAGAATCATATCCCCATGATGTCCTTCACCCCCATTGTTGCAGTAAATTCACACACACACACATACACACACACAAAACGTGGGATTCAAAACAAAGCAAGAATGTCCACCATTTCAAGGCATTACTGAAACACGACATGAAAAGAAAATATAAAGCACACAGTTTGGAAAAGAAAAAGTAAACAAACTTATTTACAGAAAACATGACTATGTATGCAGAAAATCATAAGTAATCTACAAAACAGCAATTAAATCTAATAAGCCAATATAGTAAGATTGCAGGATAACCAGTCAACATACTAAAATCAATTACATTTCTATATGCTATTGGCAAATACTCTAAAAATAAATCTATTAAGTGACATCATTTACACTAACATAAAAATAAAGTTATAGAAATAATTTAAGAAAATAGGTCATGATTGTATTTAAAATCAAGATTTGGTATCGGCAGTGTTAAGTGTTTTTTTTTCTCTCTAATTTTGAGTATATCTATTGTTCATCATTAAATAAAAAGAAACATTATAATATAGAGAAAACTTCAACCATTTGTTACTAAACTATAATGCAAGGCTCAATATTCAGACCTGAGCTCCAATTTTGCCTCATACTGAAGGCTTGCATGGTTACCGAATTTGGTGAAGTTCAACAAACACAACATACACACATGCATGCTAGTAACTCTCTATGGAGCTTCTCACATTAATGGCTCTCGATTAACACAACACCTGATAACCATGCCCTTGTGTAGCCCCCTCCCATATTGGCTCTGAACTTCACCATAGAATTGTATAAGCCAATGGGACGATCATCAAATTTGACACAAAGAGATTTAGTAATCCTTATACACGGGAACTTGCCCTCTTTTTGCGTTGTGACCATCATGTAAAGAAGAAATGACAAACTTATCGGGGAGGCCCTTTCAAAAGCCATCAGTAACTTCTAGACATGTGAATGAAGCGATGTTGAACTTTCAGCCTCAGCCAAGCCACTACCTGAGTATAGTTGCATAAGGGACCACAGATGAGACAAAATGATCAACTCAGCTCAAATTATCAATCCAGCAAATCAGAGCAAGTAATAAGAGTAACTTTAAACCACTAAGATTGAAGGTGATTTGATGCATGGCAATCTGTAACTGATACATACTGTGTAGCTTTATTTTCTTCGTGGAAGCAAGTACTATCTTGAAATGTCAAGTTTATTAATGTATTTATGTATATATTTACTTTATCTTGTGTACTGATTTTCCTCAATAGAATATAAGCTTTATAATATGAGAAGCCTTATCTATCTGGCTCACTATTGTATTTACATGGCCAGGAATATTTAGGGTACATCTTAGATATTTAAGCAATATTTTAACTTAATTTGAATAAATAAAAGTGCCTTTATTCCAAAGGATTCCTGGCAATTTATTTCTCTGGAATAGAGCCCCAACTGCCATATTCTGTTGCTCAACTCCAGTGAGTATCAGAAATATAGAACAGGCATGTTCAAAACTCTTAGTATAATAAAAAAATAATAAATTAACTTGAAAACACTAAATATAACTATATAATATATATAATACATATAATACATAATATATTATCTATAATACATACAATATACATATTTAATACATATAATACATAACAGTGTAGCTATGAATATATCATACAACCATAATAATATAATACACAAATAACATAAGAAAAGTCAACGAGCAACATGTTACCAAATAACATTTTAAAAGCCTTTAATTCATGTATATTGGGTTAAGATGGAGGAGAAGCTGAGTAAACTTTTCTTGTTGAATTTGATGGCTAAATCTATGATTGAGTGCTAATCCCAGGATTACCAAAAGTTATTATAAGGGTCTTTGTGAAGTCCTAATAAGTAGCACCGTTCTAAATTACCTGATTTTTGATTGATGTGAGAAGTAAGATTAAGTTGTAATAGGTGGAGGCCAAATTAGCAGTTTACTGATAAAGGTATTTTTGAATATTAACTTTTATGTAGGCTGAAAGGGTTTGCTTTATGTAACAAAATTGCCAGGATTGTGCATGTTTACTTATAGTATGTACTCAGGACAGGCACGAACAAATACACAAACACATCTCATGGAGGCATTTGGCCAGGATTTATGATCTGAAATAAGAGAAGAGAACCCTTGATCCCAGTAATTAGTTACTCCCAATACAAAAAATGAAGAAATTAGTGAAGAAAGTTCCATTTACTTCCTTAAGTAGGGAATTTCAGGTGACACTCAAAATGCTCTGGACAGAAAGGGACAGAAAGAGGGCAGTCATCTCAACCTGTTTAATCTCTCTTCGTATGGAAAGAAAAATCAGGTATAAAGAGACAAGATCTCCTTCACATCACTCATTTTCCTTTGGAAATTTTTAGTCTCTTGCCAAGTAGGAATAGAGCAATGTCATCTCTTTATGGGGACAATTTTGCTCCCACCTTTATAAGGTCAAACAGCGCATTCATTGAACTAAATCAAAAGTCTCTGCACCTAAGACTGAAAGTTAACTCATTCATTCATTACTCAGTACAAACCCTCTCCTTTTCATGGAATTTTTAGAGAGAAATTTGATGCCAAATATCAAATGCCATAGCAAATTCAAACCCAATGATGTTAATTTTAAAGGAATTAAAGTCAAAAATAAAAGTATTTGACCCTTGTCAGTTATATTCTAAATAAACTACATTATAAAATTCATCCTTATCTATTCACTGAATCTTGAATCTGAGTTAGAGGAGTTCTTGATGCAGGAGCAGAGTGGGGTCTCTCAGCAGTTAGAGAGCTCTCTGACAAGAACAGCAAACAAAAATCAGGATCTCAGAAAAAGTGTTATCCCAGTACAAAATCCCTAGTGAGTCTTATGTTTAAGGATTATAACGAGTTACTTAGACACACAAAACTATTAAAACCTAGATCTCCACACTTCACATTTAGAAAACAAAACAATCTCCAGGTTCTAGAGCAGATACCTCAGGGGAAATTATTTTTCTCAGAATTCAGTTCAACCTTAAACGTCACTTCACCAGGATACTTTTTATTTGTCTAGAATGCATGACCTAACCTGTATACTTGAACTTAAGCGGGAGAAATCTCGGCAAGTTTTTTTTTTTTTTTCATTGTGCATTTACCAGAACTTGAGGATGGAAGGAATGGAGAGGAAAAGGTATCTGTCTATAATGAATATCTTTTTTTATGAAAATGGTATTTGGTACACTATTGCTTTCTTCAAAATTTAGAGATTTGAAATGCTGGAAGCCCCAGTCAACCATTCTGTATATTAAACTCTTTGTGTGTTCTTTGTGAGCCCTTCAATGTTTGCATTTGAATGTTGCTTTTCTGGTGAGTGCTGCTGCTGAATATGGCCATCATTATCTTGTCTGCAAACACTTCTAGTCCTGTGCCACAGTTTCTTCATAACTATTTTATAATTTTACATATGCATCAGCAATTTATGAGGGAGCTTGTTTCCCTAGAGTCTTGCCAACAGAGTCTGTCATCACAAATTGGATTTTGAGACAAAATAATTCATTAGACATGATCAGGTTAAAGTTGTATTTCTCTTATGGGTAAGTTTGAACATCCTTTAATATATTGAAGGGCCTGCCATATTTCTATTTTCCATGATATGTCTGTTTATACTTGCGGTTCAATTATTACCAGATTTTTTCTTTTCAAATTTTAGAAGCACTTTAGATCGTCTCTTAGCTCTGTGTGATTTAAATTGAAAATACTTTTTCTACTGTTTTCCATTTATTTTGTTTTTGTTATTATTATTACTATTGCCAAAAAGGTGTTAAAATATATTTATTAAGATATCGTTTTACATGGCATTAAACTTTTTAGTGTAAAATTTCATAGGTTTTGGTAAACTCATACAGACATGTAACCACTACCACCATCAAGGTAGAGAAGAGTTTCATAACCACTTGATAGACATTGAAAGTCTCTCACAATTTCAGGTAGGACTGACTTCACAGGGGAGCTATTATTATATGACTCGAAATTAACCAAAGTCAAAGTAACCTCTCTACATTCTAAAATCTGATACTGAAGGCCTCATTCTGGCCTGTCAAAAATTCACCAGGTTTTATTATTTTCCACAAATACCACTTCTTTTTTCTTTGCTACTCATATTCTCAACCCGTGCACTAGAATATGGGTTTTTGTGGATTTTTTTTGAGGGGATAATATCTTTCAATAGTCTTGATACTCACTGGTTGATATATTGTCACGATCACATCCCTAATTACATTTTATTCCTTTGAATCCCTCTGAAATCTGAAACAACTATGACCCTTGTGGAGATAATGGGGATAAATAAAATGTGTTTCACTCTTGTGTGACTTTTCTTCTTGTTTCACATCACATTCTTTCTAATACAGATTTATCAACCCTTCACACATGAAAATAATAACTCTAGATGGAGAGTCAGGAAAATACCATCCCTCAGATGAGTGGGTATTTGAGTGACTGACCTTTACAGGATCTGGCCAAGCAAGAAGATGATTCATGTGTGCATTTAGTGCGTTTACTTAGGGGTCATGAAACACATTCCATGAATTGTTGGCTTTGTCCCAGTGATTCCAGTGAAAGTTTGTCTTCTAGAACTATTCTTACCTCACAATAGGCCCACTTGCCTAATGTTGTGATATGAAGGTGCAGGCCAGAAGTCAAATAGTCACAGAAAAGTGTTCGGTGGCAGCTGACATCAGAAATATGTAAGTAGTGGGGGCGTCTGGGTAGCTCAGTCGGCTAAGTTTTGACTTCAGCTCAGGTCATGATCATGTGGTTCATGAGTTCAAGCCCTGCATCGGGCTCTGTGCTGTCAGTTCAGAGCCTGTAGCCTGCTTTGGATTCTGTGTTCCCTCTCTCTCTGACCCTCCCCCGTTCATGCTCTGTCTCTCTCTTTCAAAAACAAATAAATATTGAAAAAAAATTTAAAAAGATGTATATGTAAGTAGTAGAGGAGAAGCAAAATTTGATTGTCAGAATCCAGAATTAATCTGCTGAAAATTATAATACGAGTGTCAGGAAGTCAAGAAAACAGCACCTTATTTTTCTAGATTTATTGTATTTATGGGTTTTGTTACATTTTTCAAATGTAATTTGTGGTGATTTGTTCCTCATTATAAATAAATCATTTCCCTCTACAATTAAGTTTGTATTTTAAATGTCATATTCATGTTCTTAAAGGAAGGACCTCAAAACTATAATATTTGTGCTCCCCAAATCTGGGTATCCCCTTCTTATGATCTGAATGTTTGTATGCCCCCCAAATTCATATGTAGAAATCATAAGTCCCAAATGCTGATATTAGAAGATAGCGTCTTTGGGAAGTGGTTAGGTCATCAGGGTGGAGCCCTCATGAATGGGATTAGCATCCTTATAAAAAAGGGTCCAGAGGAATCCCTTACCCCTTCCAACTTGTGAAGATACAGCAAGAAGATAGAAATCCGTGAACTGAGGTGTGAAACTCGCCAGTCACTAAATTTGCTATCCCCTCGATCTCTTAATGCCAAGCCTCCAAAACTGTAAAAAATGAATTTGGTTGTTTATAAGCCACCCAGCCTATGATATCTTATTAAAGCAGCTCAAATAAATTGAATAGTAATTTCTCTACTATTCACATCTCTTTCCACCAGCCAGGAGAGTCATAACCCATTTTTATTCTCTTGTGGACTTCCTTTGCCATGATTTTTAAGTCACTTCTTTCCATGTTACTTCGTGTTCTGTGATACTTTCAAAATCCTATGTAGCACTTATTGTACCTCTCTTGGTACATTTCTTTCTCCTACTGAGTTAGGTACCATTTTCACCACCATTTTACAGATGAGAATACAGAGAATAGAGAGTTCAGTCAATATCTAGGTCAAGTTTACATGGTCATCTGAGGTCAAGTGTCTGTGTGCTTAATCACTGTGTTATCCTGGAATCATTTAATCACAAATACAAGTAATAACAACTCCAAGTTGTTGGTTAACTATTTTATATCCTTTTATGTTTGAGTTATGCATATAAGATGGCCTTCCTTCCTTTTCTCTTACTCTTTTACCAATATCTTCTCAAAAATACAATGAATAATGTATGTAAAAGTGTTCCATTGAATAATGTCTCATCAAAACTTTATCTTCAGAGTATCTTGTATATAATTTAATATAATGGAAGATAGGTGTACCAGGGTGGCTCAGTCGGTTAAGCGTCCGATTTTAGCTCAGGTCATGATCTCACAGTTCACAAGTTCAAGTCCCACGTCAGGCTCTGTGCTGACAGCTCAGAGCCTGAAGCCTGCTTCAGATACTGTGACTCCCTCTCTCTCTCTGCCCCTTGCCTGTTCACACTCTCTCTCTCTCTCTCTAAAAAATAAATAAAAATTTAAAAATTAAAATTAAAATAATAGAAGATATTGAGAAGCGAAAATCTCACAGCATGTGTATAAATTTTGAAAATAAATGTGAATCCAGATTTTGAAGCAATTAGCAAGTCAGAATACTTACTAGGAAATAAAATTTTTGTTCTAACAACTGAGTGAATTTAGGGGATTTAGTTCCTTCACACATCTTGTCAGAGAATAATGAGATTTAATGCTTCATAAATTATAAAACGAGCACTGGTTTCAGAATGACATGAGTTTTGAAATGCTTTTGCAGCATGTACATAGTCACGAATAGCCCTTTGTCATCACTGGTTAATCACAAATGAGTTGAAGTCAGATCGGTTTAGTGTGTAGCAAGCTGCAACTGAAACTCTTTTTTATTGCCCTTCTGACTAGACAATATTCACTAAAGTACATCTCAATAATACCAAGAACGGGGTTAATATATTTGACCCATATTAAAATTGCCTCTTGTTGAGTCTACATATACTGCAATTCATTATGATATAAATTAATGTTGAAAATGAAAAGCAAAATGAACCTATAAAGAAATGCTGATGTCTTTTACTTCCTCAATATATATATTTGAAACAGTTCTCTGAAAAGGGTCTACACAATGTATTTTAGCCTTGATATTATTAATGAAGACAGTCGCCAATGTCTTCCTGGGCTACACTAAGGGAATGATGCTATATATTTGCATAAAACTTGAAATGTTGAAAGTTATTTCATAGATCATATGTTATTTATGCTCTATTATGAACATCTGATGTACTTTACATAGATTTGGTATTCTTTTGCAGTCATTCTATAGTTGAAGAAACTGAAATTTGGAGATGCTTAAAAATATGCACATAGATTTATGCTTAGCTCAGCATAGGGAGGATCTCTCAAAAATTTGTTACTAATGTGTAGTTTCAGCTGCTTTTGCTTTTATCACACATTCTTATTTCTTAGCCATATTTGTGGTTTGTAAACATTTCAGAGATATTATGAATTTTTTTTTTTTTTGAGAGAAAGAGGACGCAAGTGAGTCAGGGGCAGAGAGAGAGAGGAAAAGAGAGACAGAAAGTCTCATGAGGGGCAGAGAGAGAGAAAGAGGGAGAGGGAGATAAAGAAAGAAGCAGAGAGAGAGAGAGAGAGAGAGAGAGAGAGAGAGAGAGTGAGAGAACCCAAGTGGAGCTCCAACTCACGAACTGTGAGATCATGATCTGAGCCAAAGTCAGATGTTTAACCAACTCAGCCACGAGCCACCCAGGTGCCCTGTTGTGAATATTTTTGAAAATTGTTTTCAATTTCTAATAGATGTGGTATTAATGTTTACTCTCTTCTATTTCTCAGATTTTACAGGAGTTTCTTTTTTGGGGGAGATTATTCTTTTAAAGGTATAATGATTTATAGCATTTCTCTTTATCATGTGTCATACCTTAATAATTCATGGAAAACACATCATATGAAAATTATTATATAAATTCTTATATACATACCTCTGATTTCATATGACATGTGTCATATCATTGCAGTGCAGGTGTATTTGGATATGACTTTCCTGGGAATCTCAGGATTCCCGCACCGTTTTTTCTGGATATGCATTTAGCTTTGAAATATTGTCATTGCTTTTGCTATGCCTGATTTGTTTGCTTGGCAATAAGGATAATAGTCCATATTAGTTTAGTACTTTTATCATCAGTACTATCAAAAACAGGAGAACAGATTCTATCTAACCTGCATAATTTTAAATCAATCAAGTTTACCTGTATATGTATATAAATATATAGAGACTGTATATTTTTTATTAATATGCATATATCTACTAATTCATATTCATTGTAGTAAATGAAAGTTACAAGTCAATTATTTACTCATAAATAACCAATATTTAGACAAGAAATTTGCATTTTTTAAAAATATACGAGTTGACCATTTCCCCAAGATCATCCATATATTAGGAAAGTGGTATGTAGTTCTAATTTATATGAAAAAGAAAAAGAGGTAGCCGAAACCTACTGAAAAAACATAATCCATAAAATACTCAATTAGTAAAGGAAAAAAAATGTGCTTTCTTCTCCAAGTAACATATTTCAATACACTAAGGATTAGAAGTACTGATTCCAACAGAGATAAATCCATTTGTTTCTTTACTTTTACTTATACTTAATATTGTTTACCTTATACATGAAAATCTTATATTTTAAGTGATTTGTTATGTGACATTGTAACATAGCAGACATTTGAACATATATCTCAAAATTAACTTTCTTTTACACTAAAGGTCCTCTTTTGAACATACTACTAATTACTTTCTTGAGATCAAAATTTTTTATTCTGGACATGTTTCCAAGATTTATTCCTTCTCTATATCAAGTCAGTGAGAAAAGTTTTTCTCCTGCTGGCATCTATATAGCAACAATGAAGTGGATGATTAGAAAATTGCAAAATGTGTAATAATAGCTTCCATTTAGACAGTACCAATGTGTAAATTGCTGTTAATAAGTGCTTTATTTATTATGACTTGTATAATCTCCACAAGAGTTCTCCAACATATTATCGATATTATCCCCTTCTACATTTGAGGAAACTGAGGCACAGAACTCTTAAGTAACATGATCCAAGTTCTTACAGTATTAAGCATGAGAAGGTTCATTTGAATCTAAGCTTCCTGACTCCAGAGTCTGAACCCTATGATGTCTTGCCTCTAAATTATATATTCTGATAATTTCATTCTATTATTCTATTCTATTCCTTTTATTCTATAAAATCTATTCTATCAAAATCTATTAATTAAAATATCACTAACATACAAACACAACAAAAAAGGATATTTAGTCTCTATTCCCACACAAGGAAAGTAAACCATTAATAATAGATTGATATCACTTTGCTGACTTGAAAATTGAAACATTGCTCTTCACTTTGATCACCTTAGATATTCTACTTTTTTCCTAATATATTATTTTTTTAGGAACTTGGTATTCATAAATTAAAATACATAAATGTAACTAATTAAACTAAAATTAGTAAATTGTCTGTACTGCTGGACTGATTCTAAGCAGGTGTTAATTGCATGTCTGAATATGTTTATAAATTTGCCATATAGGCAGGATTCTCTTTACTGTTTACTATCATTGCTTAGTGGATTTTGATTTAAATCATTCTGTTATTCTGCTTAAATATCGTAAACAGTTTTTTTAGAAATCTTCTGAGTCATTTTGAAAGGAAGTAACTGCGTAGTTGAATATTCCAACATATTCATATTTAAAACATTTAGAAAAAAACTCCCTTGCAGTTAATGAAGCAAGGAGTGTTATATAGACTAAAATTATCTATAA
The DNA here is from genome assembly GCF_018350175.1 of Felis catus. Classification (NCBI taxonomy): domain Eukaryota; kingdom Metazoa; phylum Chordata; class Mammalia; order Carnivora; family Felidae; genus Felis; species Felis catus. Next base: position 33,665,653 of record NC_058376.1, read on the forward strand.
AAAAGGTTGAGCTTAATGCATCACTTTCAACATACTAATGATAGATACAAAGTTTTTTTTTTTTTTAAATATGGGGAGTGTGGGTAAGGAAAATACTATAAATCAGGAGAGCGCAGTGATAACAGAAGAGCACATTTAAAATGTTGATGAAATTGGAATGTGTCTTGGGATATAGAGTGAATATTCATTCACCCAAGAAAAACTCATCTAATCTCCATCTAATAATTCAGCATTCTAATTACATGGTTAGATTTGAATTAATATGTTTACCAAGGATATGCATTTTAATTTTACTTAACCCCATCATAATTTGATCCAAAATATGAATGATTTTAGTCTTCTGCTGAATACTTGGCTCTTTTTGCATGTACACAAATGAAGGCTTATGTGTTGGAAATTGACTTTGGGTTTTATGCAAAGTCTAGTCTGTTTGCATTGATGTTAAATCCTTTATTATTAATAATGGAAGAATATTTTTGAAATATTGTAGAAAAGAGAAATGAAACATTAATATTACTATTTAATGGAAGGTTTTCATTCTTTCACAATTTTTAGAAAATTGTACTTTTTTATGATACATTTTATTTATTTAATTCCATGGATGGAAAAAAAAGTGCTTTGGGGTAAGGTTATACATGAGACATAAATTAAAGAAAATTTAATGGGAACGTACTTAGTAAGGAAAGGAGAATAAAATATCTCTGTAACAAGAAAATTATTATTTTTTTCAATGCAGACTCAGGGTTACATTTGAAGGTAATTATTAAAAATACAAAATTCCGGGGCACTTGGGTGGCTCAGTTGGTTAAGCGACGGACTTCGGCTCAGGTCATGATCTCACATTTCATGAGTTTGAGCCCCGTGTCGGGCTCTATGCTGACAGCTCAGAGCCTGGAGCCTGCTTCAGATTCTGTGTCTCCCTCTCTCTCTGCCCCTCCCCTGCTAATGCTCTGTTTCTCTCTGTCTCAAAAATAAACATTAAAAAAATTAAAAAAAATTCTTTTGTATTTATGACTGTTAATGGAACTTTATGATCTTCGATTCCAGTCACTTCTCCACTTAAACTTAAATAATTTTGGGGTGCCTGGGTGGCACAGTCGGTTAAGCGTCCGACTTCAGCCAGGTCACGATCTCACGGTCCATGAGTTCGAGCCCCGCGTCAGGCTCTGGGCTGATGGCTCAGAGCCTGGAGCCTGTTTCCCATTCTGTGTCTCCCTCTCTCTCTGCCCCTCCTCCGTTCATGCTCTGTCTCTCTCTGTTCCAAAAATAAATAAACGTTGAAAAAAAATAAAAAAAAAACTTAAATAATTGTGTGTGTGTGTGTGTGTGTGTGTGTGTGTGATATTCAATTCTTCTATCACAAGAAATGCCCTCAAATATGCTGTCCATCATATGGCTATTTTAGTTAGCCTTTATCCCATCAGCAACAAGCAAGCAATACTCTGGGGCTATGCCTTTCTTATTAATCCAAAATCATTGGTTTGCTCCTCAGTAATTAAAGTTCTTTCTAACCTTGGACAAATAAGACATTACAATTTAAATGAGATTATTTTTTATTGTGAAAGCAGAGTGAGAATAATTTCTTTAAAACATCTAGGCTTGGGGCAACTGGGTGGCACAGTAGGTTAAGCATCAGACTCTTGGTTTAGGCTCCAGTCATGATCTCACAGTTCATGAGTTCAAGCCCCACATTGGGCTCTGTGATGATGGTGAGGAGCCTGCTTCGGATTCTCTCTCTCCTTCTCTCTGCCCCTCCCCCACTTGTGCATGTGCACGTGCACATTGTCTCTCTCTCTCTCTCTCTCTCTCTCAAAATAAATAAACATACTTAAAAAAATCTAGGCTGAAAAATATGTTCTATAACTGAGAAAGGTTGCCACTCATTGGTAGTTAACACTGAAGTTTCCCAGACCTTAATGTTCTTATCTAAATTATAACAAAAGCACTATTTTTATAAGTAGTTTTGATTATTTAATGAAGTGTTAAATTTAAAGAACATATTGTAAGACATAAAGCATTATGCATCTAAGCTACTACTATAACAATTAAAGAAGAACAAATTTCCCAAATGAAGCAACTACTGAAATACATAAAAAAAAAAATCATATGGGATGATTGAAGAAAGCAAAGAATACGATTTTATCACAGACCTAGCAGCATGTATGTAGGTAATCAAAATAAAGGATATTTGAGAGTTGTCACATTACCATTATAGGCACAGTAGTCAGGGCAACATTTTTCATTTACAATTTATCGTCTAAAGTGTACTGTATTGGGATTAAATTTTAAAACTTTCACCTACAGACATTTTTCTTTCTATTAGTTCATTGAATATTTTACAGATATTTGAAAAAAATAAAACAAAGATTGTGTTCAGTAGTTTATAGAAGGGTAGAAATATTCTTAAATTATAATTGATAATCACTTTTTAACTTAGCTATTTCTAGAAACTCCTTTCTTCCACGTATGCTTCAGGTGTCACAGAGAAGATGTCAATCTTTTGACTCTGTCCTTGAAATAAATGCTGCAGATATGAATTGTGCATCTGTCCTTTGATGATATGGTCTTCAGCAGAGGCCTGAGAGAGGTGTGTGGGTGGCTGAAATTGTGCATTTTAGGACATATATAAGCTCAACAGCAGAAATGAAGTAAATGCACATTTCAGCTCAGTCTTCTGGCTTTACACTTTGCAGATTTGCCCCGCAAACTATATTTGCTCTAATTCCTGTATGTATTTTACCATGCTTTATACAATCCATTTTAATGTCTTATTTTATTTAATATTATAATGGACTAATTTGTGGCTCCCAAAATTCATATGCTGAAGTTCTAATCCTCGATAACTCAGAAGGTGACTATATTTGAAGATAAAGTCTTGCAAAGGTAATAAAGTTAAAAAGAGGTCATTAGAGTGACTCTTCACCCTTATGACTAGCATCTTTGTAAGAGGAGGAGATTAGAATTGGGATAGATCCAGTGAAGATAGATCTTCCAGGGGAAGATCCAGTGAAGATAAAGAGGAAAAGACAGTTTTCCACAAACCACAGAGAGAGGCCTCAGAAGAAACCAACCCTATGACACCGTGATCTCTGACTTCTAGCCTCCAGAATCATGACAAAATATCTCTCTATTGTTCAAGCCACCAAGTCTGTGGTACTTTGTTATAAAAGCCTTATAAGGAATACAAATATTAATAAACCAAATAAGGTATAATTTTCTATTTTTCTCATTTATTGCCTTTTGATATTTTGTTTCTTATGTCACAAGTCTCTGTAGACTAATCCACATTTCATGATGGTCATTACTAACTAAACTACAAGATGTAGCAGAAGTAGATTGTTACCATAAAGTACAGTCATAATGAGTTCATGAGACCCAGAGAACTGAAGTGACTAGAACGCATTTTTTCTGACTAATGACAGAGTGGAATCTGACATATGATACTATGCTTATCATTGGTCAAATTTGATATTGTTTGTCTTTACTGTTAGAAATGTGCTCAATTGTGAGAAGTCTAGATTAACAGAATTTTAAAAAAGGTATCATTCCAGGGGCATCTGGGTGGCTCAGTCGATTAAGTGTCCCACTTTGGCTAGGGTCTTGATCTCAGGGTTTGTGGGTTCAAGCCCCACATTGGGATCTCTGCTGTCAGCACAGAGCCCCTTTGGATCTTCTGTCTCCCTCTCTCTCTTCTGTCTCCCTCTCTCTCTCTGTCCCACCCCCGCTTGTGTTCCCTCTCTGTCTCAACAATAAATAAGCATTAATGTTTTTAATGTATCATTCCAAATACCACAAAAAAATAAATTAACCTCTTTTAGGGAAATTCTCAAGAATTATTTTGATATCTGTTATCTTCAAGTTAAAATGAAATCTTATTGTCATTATGTATCAGATGCCAGAAAATGATAAATATTTTCTGACTGAAAAAAGTAAGCAATTTGACTACTTAAAGAGACCTGATAATTCCACTGTTAACATATGTGGAAAAGAACAAAATAATGAGTGGGAAGTTTTTACTGTATTTTGGATGCTCATTTGCAATGTGGGCTGCAACTGTTTTTCTACTAAATATCAAATGAAATTATGAGGGTCTAGAGTCTAAAGAATTAGTAGGTGAGGTCAGTTTCAGAGAGTGAAAGAGGATGTGTTTTTGAGTAGGAAATGGTTGAATGCATTAATTTGGTAGAAAAATTTTGAACTCATTTTCCCTAAAATTTTAAAACGCATAAAATGCCCTTTAAATTTTCCAGACACCTTGGTAGGGGAGGTGTTCATTCTGATGGAACAGGGAAACTGATCTGGCACAAGACTAAGTGAGCAGAGCCAAAGGGCTTAGCATAGTATGGGTTATTAAATTGCTTTCCAGGCAGGTACTCAGGAGAAATGAGTACCAGGAGAAATGAGTCCAGGCAGGTACTCAGCATCTAAGAAAAATTAAAGTTAAGGGGTGCCTGGGTGTCTCGTCGGTTAAGTGTCCGACTCTTGGTTTCCGCGCAGGACGTGATCTCACAGTTTGTGAGTTTGAGTCTCGTGTTGAGCTCTGTGCCAACAGCATTAAGATTGCTTGGGATTCTCTTTATCACTCTCTCTCTGCCTGTCCTAGGCTTGTGCTCACTCTCTCTCTCAAAAAATACATAAACATTAAAAAAAATTGACACAAAAAAGAAAAAAGATAGAGTTAAAAGGTCATAAGATTAAAATCTCTGAGAGAAATAGAGTCTCAAACAGCACCACTTTATGGCCTTCTAAAAGAGTAGCACGCAGTAGAGGGAGGTTTTCTAGCAGAATAGGAGTAACTAGTGAACTAGGACCAAAAATTGCCACTGGAGATGATTTACTTTCTATTAGTTTGTTGATGACTTAAAGATGCTATTCAATAGTTTATGGAATAGTGGATATATTCTCTTTTTTTTCAAGTTTATTTATTTTGAGAGACAGAGAGAGAGAGGTGAGGAGGGGTAGAGACAAAAGGAAAGGAGAGAGAATTCCAAGCAGGCTCCACACTCAGCACAGAGCCCCATATGGGGCCCCAACTCTTGAAACTTGAGGTCATGACCTGAACGCAAACCAAGAGTTGGAGCTTCACAGACTGAGCCACCCAGGCGCCCCTGGACGTATTCTTAAATTGTAATCGATAATCATTTTTCAAATGTGCTATTTCTAGAAATTTCTTTTTCCATGTATGCTTAATGTGTTACAGAGAACATGTCAACCTCTGTCTCTGCCTCGACGCAGAAGCTGCTGGCTGCAAGAGCAAGCTAGGGAGTTTCAATTTGTTCACACTCCGGTGACTCTACCGCACCATCCACACTGCGGGTGGACCGTATAGGCATTTTCCAACGTCAGTAATTTAACGATGCCCTACAATCAAATCAATTCTCAGTTCAAATAATCTTCTAGGAAAACTTTCTTTTGCAATTAAGAAAAGTGACAGTTCCCTAAAATGATTTTTTACAACTGCTATGGCATTTTATTCCTGGATTCCCTTCTGGATACACTACCTATCTTGTCAAAGCCTGGTTTACATTGGGGCACCATAACATGTTTATACAAGTAACATAATTATATCCTGAACTCAGCTGCCAGCTGATTACATTTTCATTCATAACCCAACTCGACTGCTGTGCTCATTATTCTAGGTTAAAAAGGCTTTAGATAAAGAAAATCTTCATTTACTTACATGAAATTGGATCTGAGTTTTGCATTCTAACCTCCATTAACCCATTCTTAAGATTACCCAATACTAACATAGGAAATCATTTTAAACTCTTTAATACCCATTGTATGCAAAGTGAAATATATAAATATAACAGTTTTAAAGGCTTTTGATGTATGACACGGTAACAACATTTTTAAGATGTTACATCTAATCTTTTCTTGCAGAGAAGAAATATTTTTAATTACTAGGTGCAAATAACAGAAAATTCTATATATTTCACCACCTATCTCTCCTCTTCCATGTCATTATGCTTCACGTTATCAAAGTGACTTAATAGCAACTCTTTTTTTTTTAATTTTTTTAATGTTTATTTATTTTTGACAGAGAGAGACAGAACATGAGTGGGGGAGGGTCAGAGAGAGAGGGAGACACAGAATCCAAAGCAGGCTCTGGGCTCTGATCTATCAGAACAGAGTCCGAATTGGGTCTCAAACTCACGAGTCGTGAGATCATGACCTGAGCCGAAGTTGCACATTTAACTGACTGAGCCACGCAGGCGCCCCGAGTAACAACTCCTTTTAATAAGATTTTATATATTGATTTATTTTGGTTGATAGTACTATTCTCAAGGAAATGCTATATAATATTTAAATTGGAAGATTTTCTAAGAAATAGCACTATCCTGATTTTTATTTCCTTAAACATTGTTCACATCAAATCATGTCATTTTAGTTTGTAAATATATATTAAGATCGGCACTTTCAGTTGACCTTAATGGCTTGACTGAATTTCAACTTATGTGATTACTATTTGTCTGTGCAAAGCACTCCTTTAATTAAAATTGCATAATATAGTTCCAGTTCTATGACCCAAATTATGCTCTTTTTTTTTTTTGGAGTCATTAAATTTTATTAAGGATTGGCCATGCTTCTGGTACTAAAGTTTCATGGATTTATTTCTTCCTAAATCATTTAACTGATGAATCGGGACACAAAGCAGTCACTTCGATGCAGCAGCTTTGTACAAATGATCCTATGAAAATATAAAGGAATGATGTTTTATAGCCAAGTAGTACAGAGAAGAGGTAGCTGTCATCCGTATCACTATCCTCACCTAAACTATGACATTGCTTACTAAATGCTTATATTGATTAATTCTTATATAAATTTGTTATTTAGGGGTGCCGGGGTGGCTGAGTCGGCTGAGTGACCAACTTCAGCTCAGGTCATGATGTCACGGCTTGTGAGTTTGAGCCCCACGTGAAGCTCTGGAGCCTGCTTCAGATTCTGTGTGTGTCTCTCTCTTTGTCCCTCCCCTGCTCATGGTCTCTCTCTCTCTCTCTCTCTCTCTCTCTCTCTCTCTCTCAAAAATGAATAAACGTTAAAAAAAAAGTAAAAAAAAAAAAAGAAACCTTTTATTTAATCGGAAAATTAATTGCTTTTAATCATGTTAGAATGAGGCTAATTTCTGAGCCATCATCAATCCAGTCTCCCCAGATTACTGTTGTATAAGAATCCTTGTGTGTTGGAGAGCCTGGGTGGCTCAGTCAGTTAAACCTCTGACTTTGGCTCAGGTCATGATCTTGCAGTTGGTGAGTTTGAGCCTCGCATCAGACTCTGCACTGTTAGTGCAGAGATAAGCTCTCTCTCCCTCTCTCTCTCTGCCCTTCCCACACTGTTTTTTTCTCTCTCAAAATAAGTAAATAAAAACTTTAAAAAAAAACTTCCTTGTGTGCTAAATATAATGTATTAGAAACTCAAATGTAACAGAACTTGTTACCAGTCTGAAATATATGCTAAGTCCAGTAGGAAAAAATATAGAGTGATATTTGCTTTGGCTTTATGTAGAGGCTTAGTTATAAGGAAATTGTCTCACAAAAACAATAGGAAACATTCTTCAAAAACCTCTTTTCCTTTCCTCTCCCTCCCAAATGTTGCACCACACAGCATCAAATCCAATCCCTCTCCACACTCTAGCTCTCCTATCCTGTTGTCTCTATACCGAGCATTAGCTCATTTTCTCTTAATTTCTCATTCACATCTGCCTACCCCTTCCTGCCCCTGACACTCTTCCAATTGCCCTTTACTGGAGCCCAAAATACCTTTCAGGCGTCATTGCCATCTCCCTTTCCTCTCTGGCCCTTGCTGTTAACAGAGTAATCTTTCAGGATTGTCACATTCCAATTATAAAATTGAAAGTGGCATGTATTCTTCCGTTTCCTCTCTTTTTTCATTTGTTCTTTAAGAAAATGAAGGCTTGGATGTATTTATATCTACAAAGGGGACAAATCCAATAGGATTCGAGCAGTTAAAAATGTAAATGAGGAAGGTGATAATCAGAAGATTCCAGAGGAAAAGGAAGGAGAAATGATCATGAACTCTGATGGGAAATTAACTTTAGGCAGGAGAGAATGTGTGATATAGATATGATCATAGAAAGGAAGAGGAGAAGCTCACTTCAAATATCCTGATCTTGGGGAGTTAGACAGACATATGATCTCTTAGGAATAAAGAGAATAGTCATAGATTTTCTTGGACTTGCAAAGAATAAAATAGACTATTGAAGTGTATATCAAATATAAGTGAACTCAAATATAGATTAATAATGAGGGCTCATTCAACATTTGATAGGTCAATTTGTCCTCAACAAATTGAAATTTCCCTTATCACTCCTTTAATTAAAATTGCATAATATAATCTTAGTTTCATGACCTACATTATGCTATAATCCCTTATAGGAAAGGGCACAGTTAGGATAACTATCTGATGTATGCTGAAAAGCAAGACAAATCAGGTCATCAAAGCATTGTAGCCTGTAAACTTAGAAAGGGGGAAGAGAAAAACAAACAAAGAAAAAAAACAGTATTGGTGTCAAAGATTAGGCTTAATGTATAGAAGGGATTATTGTGAAATAAAGAGGATAGATGACATTTTACATTCACGTGTTTCTGGGGCACCTGGGTGGCTCAGTCGGCTAAGCGTCTGACTTCAGCCCAGGTCATGATCTTACTGCTCATAAGTTCAAGCCCCACGTCAGGCTCTGTGCTGAGAGCTCAGAGCCTGGAGCCTGCTTTGGATTCTGTGTCTCCCTTTCTTTCTGTCCCTCCCTGGCTCACACTCTCCCTCTCTCAAAAATAAATAAACATTAAAAAAAAAAAAAAAAAAAGAATCTGACTTCAGCTGAGGTCATGATTTCATGGCCCATGAGTTCCAACTCCACATCAGGCTCTGAGCTGACAGCCTGGAGCCTGAAGCTTGCTCCAGATTCTGTGTCTCCCTCTCTCTCTCTGACCCTCCCCTGCTCACATTCTGTTTCTCTCACTCTCAAAAATGAAAAATATTTTAAAAAATTAAAAAAAAAATAAATTGAAATGTTTCTGATGGGTGATGAGAACTGGTTATTGCATTCAGAGTAGAGAGGGGTCTCTAAAGTTAGGATCATGAGGAACTGTGCATATCAGAGATGCTAAGTATGCTTGTTGGCATTATCAAGGATGGATTTTGGTGATATCAACACCCTCCAGTGAAGACAGAATAAATATTTGAAGGCTCCAAATATCCAAAGATAATAGTCCATTCAGAAAACAGGTGAGGGGCGCCTGGGTGGCGCAGTCGGTTAAGCGTCCGACTTCAGCCAGGTCACGATCTCGCGGTCCGTGAGTTCGAGCCCCGTGTCAGGCTCTGGGCTGATGGCTCAGAGCCTGGAGCCTGTTTCCGATTCTGTGTCTCCCTCTCTCTCTGTCCCTCCCCCGTTCATGCTCTGTCTCTCTCTGTCCCAAAAATAAATAAACGTTGAAAAAAAAAAAAAGAAAACAGGTGAAATATTTGGGGGGTGTGTAAGCTCCCCTGTGACTTTTGCCCGTGCTCAACCTTACCTCTTTATAATTACCTCATTGTGACAGCTCAATCCACTTTGGTTTCTCTCTGCCGTATGTAATCTAATTTTCCTCATCCCTTGGCAACTTGTAGGAAGTGATGGAGTTACACCTACCGATTCTATTGATCAGAGTTCAGTTTCATAGACTTGTTACTTCTATAACTAGTTAAGCAAAAGGTGATTTTCAGGGTATTAATTGCATTTTAGAAGAATGAGAAAGGTGAAGACACAGATTCAAGGATGAGCTCATAACAGGCATACTATCAAGGCCACTTTACAAAGTTGGACAGAAATAGCATTGTTTGTTTTCTGTAACAATCACAAATCCTCAGCTAATTCAGGAAAGTAAGACTACCAGTATTAGTTTTATAATCAGGTCATTTCTGCCCCACATTCCATTTCTCATCTCATTGTACTTGATTGCAGAATCAAAATTACATTTTATAACTTCAGGGACACAGGTGTCTGGGAAAGTTAGTATTTAGTATTCCAGCCTGTCCAAAAAAGAGATATTAAAAGGAGGTTGACATTCATATTATACAATTCTATGATGAAATTTAAATTTCTTTTTTTTAATGTTTATAATTTTTGAGAGATAGAGCACAAGCGATGGAGGGACAGAGAGAGAGAGGGAGACACAGAATCCAAAGCAAGCTCCAGGCTCCGAGCTGTCAGCACAGAACCCGATGCAGGGCTCGAACCCCCAAACCGTGAGATCATGACCTGAGCCAAAGTCGGCTGCTTAACTGACTGAGCCACCCAGCCTCCCCACCCTGATGAAATTTAAATTTCAATAACCCTCTTCCTCAACGCTAGTTGAGAATCTATGACTTTCTACAAGATCACTGTATTAGTTAGAACTCTCCAGAAAAAAGGAACCAATAAGATATAGATAAGTAATATAGGAAGAGATTATGAGAATTAATACACACAGTTGTGGAGGACAAGAAGTTCCACAGTCTCTTATTTGCAGCTGGAGAACCAGAAAAGCTGGTAAGATAATTCTGTATGTATCCAAAGCTCTGGTGGCAGGGATGGGGAGATATGGTGTAAGTCCCAGTATGGGTCTGAAAGCCTAAGAACCAAGAACACCGATGTTCAAGGACTGAAGAAAATGAATGTCTCCGTTCAAGCAGGAAGTAAATTTGCCCTCCTTCCACCTTTTTGCTTATTCAGACTCTGCATGATTTGAATGATGCCCACCCACATTTGTGATGCCATCTTCTTTACCCAGTCTACTGATTCAAATTCTAATTCATTCCTAGTGACACCCTCACAGACACACACAAATATGCTTTACCAACTATTTGGGCATCCCTTCGTCCAGTCAAGTTGATACATAAAATTAACCATCAACATCTTCAGCAAGTATTTCTATAAGAAGTCCATCTGGTACCTTAATTTCACCCAGGTAGCCTAAATCTCCCTCCTGGTATTGCTTCTTTCCAACTTGCTGGTGATTCCTGTGCATAAAAGCCTTTATGATAATAAACTTTACAGTAATGAAGTCTCAAAGACATAACAATTGTTGCCAGTGTTCGGTATCTGAGCAGATTATCTTTCACAGACATTCCTTCTTAGGTTCCATCTGAGAAGCATAAAGAATCTGTTTCACTGTGGTCGGATCAAGGAATTAGGCTGATGATGGTACCATGGTACATCCAGCTTCACTACTCCACTTCTATGTCTAAGGCTTTCTTGTGCACACAAGCGCATTACACTTGAGTATCTCTTGTTTTAAAATAATTGCCCCAAGAAGCATATCACAGTTAATGCATATACATAAAACTCTGGTAGGTCTACCCCACCAGTGTGCCAAACATTCATAGACACGTAATTTCTATATGATATCTTACCAAGAACCCAAATACACATGACATATAGTCCCCTTTGTCTTAAATAGGTATTCTATTCCACTGTTCCCATCAGCTTCTTTAAATCCAGGTTTTCAACATGCCTATAATTGTGCTAACTATTCTTGTTTCCAGCCTGTTGTCAAACTTGGATCAGGAAATTTGCACAAAGGAAAAATATTGGCAAAAGACCTGTGGTATTGAGGGAACTCTGTAAACAGAAAATTGCAAACTTGGGGAGGGTGGGAAGATAGTATATTCAAGTCTTAAAAATCCAATAAATAAAATCATTTCAGCTCTATCACTAACTCTCCACCCTTCAAAGGAAAATTAACAAAAGTGTAGAAAATCAAATAGGAAACTTTCTTCACACAGGGGAAGTGAGAATGTGTATTTCATGTTCTTTTTGTGTTATTTCATTTGGCAAAGAAGCAATTAAGCAGGTGAGAGACAACCCCATGGAAACAAAAAAAGTAGAGAAAGTCTGTCTAAAACATCTGTTTAAAAATTCTGAAGTCAGAAGATTAGAGGTTGATAAAGAGAAGTATTCTCTGCAATAGGTTTAACACCTGCTCACTGAATCCCCTAATGCTCTCGTGTTGTGCAGTGTTCTCCAAATCACAGATAAATCTGTCAATCAGGAAATCACTTAAATGAGGCCAAAACACCTTGTGGAAAAAAAAAAAAAGAAACAGCAATAAAAAATACAGGGACCAGAGAACTGTGGAACATTGAAGATGTAAAAATAAAAAAAAAAAAAATTAAAAAGCACAGATTTTCATTTATGCTTCTTTGCAGTCCTTACTCAAATATTCTTTGTCTTGTACATTTATTTTCAACAGAAACGATATATATTTTATTTTCCCATTGAGACGCCTTCTTTCCTTTATCTCTTGACATTCTACTATGATTTATTCCTAGGTTTACAAGCAGAAACTATAAGAGTGATATTTTCTTCATGCCGTGACCATTTTCAACTCTCCCTGTGATTCTGGTGTGCTGGCTCACTGTACCATTACTATTTGGAGCAAAGCAGTTACAGGAGAAGAATGTCCAACTTTCAAATGCATTTATATTTAAAAATCATAATATGAATTTTAAGGACAACTTATAACATAAATTAAAATTTCCAGGGTTCACTGTTTCTTCTTTTTGACAAATTGTTTATAAAAATGTCATTCATATTCACGGCAGTTTTACTTATTATATTTTTCATTTTAGCATAAATGGCTGCTGAAATTTTGGCATGAATTTTCATCATTCCACTCACTGCTACTTTTTACCAAAGATAAATGTGAAATTATGTGTAAATATTTTTTTCTCCTAAGCTTGTAACTGCTTTTTAAAAATCTGTTGAAATGTGTTTTTTTGTTTTGTTTTGTTTTTTTCTTTTCCATACATTGTTGGTAAATGGTACCCAGGCCACAATACAAAAATGGAATTTCTGTCCTATCAAGCTTTGGAAATTCAATGAGATGAACCTTGAGTTTCATGTTTGCCTCTCTAAATAAGTTTACCAATTTCTTACAAAAGGATCTATTTACATAAAAATAACCTCTAGGGGCGTCTGGGTGGCGCAGTCGGTTAAGCGTCCGACTTCAGCCAGGTCATGATCTCGCGGTCCGGGAGTTCGAGCCCCGCGTCAGGCTCTGGGATGATGGCTCAGAGCCTGGAGCCTGTTTCTGATTCTGTGTCTCCCTCTCTCTCTGCCCCTCCCCCGTTCATGCTCTGTCTCTCTCTGTCCCAAAAATAAATAAAAAACGTTGAAAAAAAATTAAAAAAAATAAATAACCTCTAAACTGATAGCATTTTATGATTGCAGTATATGTTTCATTGTAAAAAAACTAGTGGAAAACAGCAAAAAAATACATATTAGTATAAATTATTTCAGGTTGTCATAGTTGTTTCAGTTGATTGGACCACAAAAGATTATTGTCTTACATTTTAGATTTTAAATAAGTGTTAATTTCTGAAAATGTTCCATGATTTGTAGGAACAGGCATAAATAATGCTTTAAGACATGACTCCCAGTAGAATAAGGAATTACATTCTCTGTAACTGGTTCAGTGCTTCAGGGGAATAAATTTGGTTGAGTAGACTGTTGGCTGCCACAACAAACACTGGACCTGATTCCAGAGCCACTATGTTCCTGTCATAGCTCTGCCATTTTATCTTTCTAAATCCCATTTCATCAGCAACAAAAGTGAAGGATTAAATTGAAGTTGGATTTTACATCATGTCAATATTATACGTATTTATTTTCTTCAAGTTGCTCTTTGTAGACCATGTCTTATCACGTGTGTTCAACATGAGCCCACAGGTAAACACATGGAGAGTCATGTAGGTCTACTAAATCATAGAGAAATCAGAATCCTAGTATATCAGAAATTCTCATGGTTTTTGAAAACTGATTGATCAATGATAGGAATAGACTTCATTGACCTATGCCTAAAGTTGATGGGGACTGACAATTCTGCAATATTCCTAGATGTTATCCCAGTTTAAGCTTATGAGTACATGGAGCAGCTACATGACCTGTCTTCTATTCAGATCTATTCTTTCTCTATCCTAACATACTCCAGGAAATTTTCTAGGGCCAACTTCCAGCCTTGATGGTGTCAGTTTCCAGAAATATCACTTATCAAGTTCTAATATAAAAGGATTCTTCATATAATTAAGGTGGGAAACTTGGATTGCACGTACTCCTATTGACTTTTCTATTCATTGACATTGCAGTTAGTAGCCAGCTAATCAGAACCATAGCATGTCCAGTTTGATCCTGATTATGTGTGCTTTACCTTGCTAAGAAAATCTCATGAAGTATAAGATGCCATTATGGAAAGAATAGTGGGAGTTGAGAGACCTTTTGTCACCATCCATATTTTGCCTCTTTAAAAACTGGAGTGGCAAATGTAAGTCCGATCACTGCCACCTGTTAGTTTCTTCTTGAGATTAAGGCTATGACAATGGCTTATTCTCTAGGCAAATCCTTAATTAGAGTGCAAAATTAAAAAAAATGATATAACATTGTACATGTATAGACATTCTGCTTGACTTTCAGAATATTTCTACTTATATAAATCTCTCAAAGTAGGTATTATTAAGTCATTTAAGGATCAGAAAATACTTGAGTTGACATGTCATAGTCATGGAAGAAATTGGGAATACTGAAGAAAAGACTTGTTGCACAGTCAGAAATGGTTTTAACTTTTTATCTAATATACTTACAACAGGCTTACCTTGTGTCTAGACTAAATTAGGGACTTTTAGCAGTGAGGCAAATGACAGTATGAAGATCTCACTAAAAACATTTATTAGGAAATAAAATGTCCACAAATTATTTTCAAAAAGGGGATGTTTTGTTGGCAAAGCCTAAAGACATATAGAAAATCAGCAATCACATTTGGAAGTTTAATGTTTCGCTTCTCTAGAAATGTCCATGATCATAGCACAGCAGAATGAGAGGCAGCATAGTGCAGTGGAGTCTGGGCTTGGGAATACAGAAGAGGCATTCTTTAGATAAGGAATCCAGGCTTCTTTAACTAGGGCTGCTGTAACAAATTACCACCCATTAGGTGGCCTAAAACAACAGAAAACTGTTCTCTCACTATTCTGGAGTCGAAAAGTACAACATGAAGTTATCTTCAGGGACAAACACTCTGAAATCTCCAGGAGAGAATCCTTCCTTACCTCCTCCAGCTGCCAGTGGCTCCAAGCATGCCTTATTTTGTGGCAGCATAACTCCAAACCCCGTCTCTGTCTTCACTTGGCTCTCTCCTCCTCCTCCCTGGCTTCTCTCCTATTTTAAAGACATTCATTGCATTTAGAACTCATGTTAATCCAGGTTGAGAACAACTTAAGATACTTAATTGAATTATGTATGCAAAAATCCTATTGCAAATAAGGTCACGAGATTGAAGTATCTTCTTGACGGCTACTCTAATGTTTGCCATGGCTGCCATAACAAAGTACTACAGACTGGATAGCTTAAACAACATAAATTTATTTTCTCACAGTTCTAGAGACTACATTTTAGAGATCAAGGTGTAAAAAGGATTGGTTTCTTCAGAGGCTTCTGTCCTTGGCTTGTAGGTGGCCATGTTTTCCTTGTGTCTTAATGTGATCTTTCCTCTGTGTATGTCTGTGTCTGAATTTCGTCTTCTTATAAAGACACCAGTCATATTGGATCAAGTCCACTTATAAAGATCTCATTTCACCTTTAAAGACTATCTCTTAACACAGTTACATTCTGATGTACTTGGGATCAGGACTTCAATATACTAATTTGGGAGTACACATTCAGCCCAGAACATTGATGGATCAACTGAGTATAACGTTTAACTGAAACTCATTACGTTCTTACTTTACAAGACCTAAGCATACCTTTCTGGAGCTCTGAATGAGGATAGGATAGGAATAATGACATCTACCCTGCGGAGGGGCTTCACGAAGATGGTGTGAGAGATTCAGGATACGTGTAAGCTCCATGCTGATCTGATCTAATCTGCTGAAACTATGCTCCCACAGTTGTCCTCATGCATAGTATATAGTAGTAGTATATATATTTGTTGGAGAATCGATGAGATATGAGCATAACAAAAACTTGTGCTCGATAAATAAAAACAGCTGCAGGTGTTAATCAAAACGGATTTCTTTATATTTTCCCTCTGACAGACTGGGTAGGAGCTACCAAACATGAGAAAATAAAGATATTGTGTGGATTAGGCAAAAATCGTGATATTGTCCATAATGTCACTTTGTATATTTAATCAATCAGGGATCTAATGCAAATTCCCTTAAGATTGTCCAACCTATAATTCATTTCTATTTCTGTTAACAGCTTTACAAAATGAATGCAAAGGTGGGATTGGTGTCAGTGGAAGTGGGAAGGGAGCAGGAAAGGAAAAGCAAAAAGAATGAGTGTGTTATCTGGTTCCCTTCCATTACTCCATCATGATTAGGAGCACTTGATAGATTTTCTTTCTCCAAAGAATCTATAGAAGTTATCTCCAAAATCTCATACAATATTTGTTAAACTATCAACAAACCATTTAACATTATTTCTGAGCCATATGTAGGATAAATAATGTCACAACGATGGACACGTTTTTTATAAAGGGGACAAACATTGCTATTAAAGTGAGGGTTCATAAAGCTTCACTTACACATATGGAGAAATGATTGCAGGATGATATATCTTGCAAGGAATAAAGCAAGACAGGCCTATCTGGTTTGTATTTCAAACTAAATGCTCGGATCTCTCTAACAGTTGGTCTTATTGATTTATTTGGATGGACACCTTTCTAAGTATGTAGAAAAACATTTATTTATATACCTGACTAGGTAGGAGAATTAATATCATCAAGTGACACTTATGAGACACTCCAAAATCATTCCTTCATTCATTTACAATTATGTAATCAGCATTAATAACATGCCATGGATGACATATGTCATAGAGAATAGACTTTAGTCTTTGTAAACGTGCTATTGCAACCAAGAAATACAAGTGATGTTATTCCAGTCTAAGGGTGTATGCCATGGAGACTGCTAATTCAGACTCTAATTCATTTTACTTTAAACACATCCCCAAGTGATAGTAACATGGTAACTTGGTAGCATACAGTTTTGTACAATTCTTCTTCCACTAGGTTTTTGAGAAGCTCTATATGTATTCTTAGCAGAGAAACCTCCAAATATAAAGTCCAAAGGACCAAAGTATCCAAGGAATGTTTTATTTAAGATTCCTTCTCTGAGCGGAGAGAATAAGATTTATGACCTCTGCACAATAAACTGAACAATGGCATTTCAGTAGAATGATTGTTGCTACTCCCTATTCTAAAACAGGGGCATTTCTAGTGAATCACAGAGTACTAGTAGGGTGTGCATACTGCTGTCCTGGTTCATGGGCAATTTTCCACCTGGTTATACTCAGCTGCATTTTATTTAGCTAATTAATCTTTCTGTTCATGGATTTACCCAAACCCAAAGTACCTCTCCTCCCAACACACACACACACACACACACACACACACACACACACCCTGAGGATGTTTAAATGTCTATGCACATTTTCTTATCTTGATCATATCCTCAGCTGCAGATTCCTTCTCATATCATATTTATTCACTTTTTAAACAACCACTTAAAATGTATTTAAGTGACTAAAAGCCACTTCCCAGAGGTATGGGGGCAATCAAAAAAAGTTAAGAAAAATGATGTTTCACCAAAGGAAATAAATCAACACGGCAAAAGGGCATCAAGGGAATGATCCCTAGGGAGCATGCTAGCAAATGTATAATAATTTAACCATAATTTTGAGGTGTGCGCATTTGTTTATGTGTATAAATGATTTTAAAATTTAAATTAAGAAATTGCTGCAGAGCCATGAGGGATCTAAGCTACAAAGCAATCTCATCAGTGAGATCTTTTCCAAACAATGGGATCTAATAGGTCCGATTACATGATTCTTTATTTCACTTCATTGTTTGATTCCTTTATTGTGTTTCATATCTTATAATTACTTCTCACTTCTGCCAGGTATGCCTCCTTCACTAGATTTGAAACTTCTTAAAGTCAGAATTTGGTTTTGTTCATTACTGAGCACCTAGAACCCACCAAAGTGCTTATTGTTTAGAATGCTTAAGTGATTAAACAAACTAATAAAGGTATGACATTTAAAAAGTCACAGGATTCCTCCTTTCTTTTGTTTGTTTTATTTCAATTGAAGGTTCAAAATATTCTCTTTTTAAAAATCTTATAGTAAATACGCATGTAGGAAAAAGTTATAGATGTAGCAGGAGCTGAAAAGCCATTGTTTAGGAAAAATATTTATGCATATATTTATTAATTAAGTACTCAAAAATGTGCAAGGTTCTGTGCTAGATTCTAGGTATATAATATGCCCTTGAGATTTTTATGGACCAGTGGGGGATATTGACATCTAAACAAACAATACACATGGTACTCTTGTTGTATGAGCAAGAACAAGGGAAAGATTCTCAAGATGAGATAGAAATGTTTTCACAGACATGACCTTTAGTTTCAGTCATTAATGTTGAGCAAGCTTTTTACTAGTGGCAAGATAGAGAAAGCACTCCATAGAAAGAGAAAGGGAAAAGAGAAAGGGCACAGCATGTTCACGAATACCAAGGAATTTAGTGCAGCGTTCATGAGTATGTAGGAAACAAGGAGATGTGAGGATGAAAAGTGAAGAGTAAACGTTTGGTCCTCACTTATATTGAAAGTGTTAATCTAGTGTTTTCCATCTCCACCAAGATTGTAATAAATAGAAATGATTTGGGTGGAAGCAGGTGGAATTTGGATTAAGATTTTAAGGGAGATTTAAGACTCCCTATTATTGCTAATATTAAAGACCAGAACAGACATAGCTAAGATCAGTTTGATAATGGAGAAATAGACTAGAATACAAACTACTTCCAGGCCTTTTTCTTTTTTCCTAATTTTATAACACACAGTGAAAATATCCTAGTAATTTACCCTGTAACTCAAAGTTTGGAACTGCACTTCTGGAAATGTGAAGTTTGAAAACTTGAATCCTTATTACAATTACTTTTCTATACTTTACATTTATATAAAAGTTTTTAACTTCCTGTAGTCTAGAGCCAGAGATAAAGCCTTATTTGAAACTAGTATAAGTGTTCATATTTCATTTATCACTTTACGTTGTAAGTGAAAAAAACACTGAAATTTCAGAGACAAGCACAATTGATTCACTAATGCCCTAAAAGATGTCATGCTGCTGTTTTTGCAAACATTTTAAAACTTACACAGATCTTGAGATAATGAATCATTCATACTGTATTTCTTTTTAAACTTTGGGATAAATAAGAATCGCCCCAGAGATAAGTTAAAAAAAAAATCACAATTTACTGAGCGGAGGGACATGCTGAGAGGGAAATGTAATCCTCAGCAACAGAAGGCTGGCGTACCTTGGAAGAAATAAACAGAGACAATGTGGAGAGTATCTGGGGCCCCAGGACCTGTGCTCTACAGGCTCAGATTTCAATGGAGGCAATCCAGAGTAATGGGCAATAAAGTCATCACCAAATGGTTTTCCTCTTTTTTGCACTGAATATATTTAATATGTTTTGTGTCATGTGTTCCTGTTCTGTAGTCTCCACCTGGGAATTTTATTATGTCAATTATACATACTCTACATGCACCACAGATCACACACATCGTGCAATGGGGATCATCCTTATAAGTGGGAGAGTCCATGGGACTATAGTCTTCATTCTTCTCCACATCTCTCCTCCCTGACATTCTACTATCTATAGAAATCACTTCCTTATATCCATCAATCTCTCAGAGCTAGATTTCCCAAGAAAATTTATCTTCTTTTGTTCCTTACCACACAAGGTAAAGAACTTAACTAAAATTTCTGCCTTTAGCAATAGTCCTTGAGGGTTTTGTTCAAGGATGTTCAGTTGAGCTCCTGTAGTATTTGAGTTTTGTTGGCCTTATACACTTCTAGAGATGGCCCCAATCTGTATTCAAATACTCCTTCTCTCACAAAAGTACCCATTTTGTTTATTATTTTTTCCCATTAACTTTTCTCTCTACTTTGCTCGCTCTACTATTCCCTTTATTACAGTCACTGCTTGTTTTTCCTTCTCTTCTTTACTGTCAAGCAGCTCCAAATATGAGCTCTCATTTTCCCTAGGAGCTTTATACACAAACACACGTGTACACACATACAACACATGCTCACGTACATCTCCCTTTCTAGACATTCTCAAGACACTAGCTGCCCTTGCGTTCTTACCACCTATGGGCTTCTGAATCCTCACCTCTGTTTCTCCAGTACTTGCCATTCAAAGGAAAACAATGATCCGCAAACTGAAAATTAATTCACTCTCTGTCTTTGTAGCACTTTACTAACGTCACCCCAAGTGCACTCGTTCCTTTGCCTAGACATCCTTCGGGTATCTAGGAAGCCTGTTGACCATCAGCAGAAGGCCATCTCCAACAGTAGATTCCTTCACACCCTTAGGAGAAGGCAGCAAGCAAACAAGGTTTTATTCTTGTTAGGTTTCTCTTAACTCTTCTCCTCCTTTCAGAGTCAGTGCCTAATAGAGGCTCTGGGGACTCAAGTCTACGTTTCTGTAATTCTGTGGTCCTAGTATAAACATTTCTGAATACAATTTAACCAAAATGGCAACATGGCAGAATCATCATAACAACTCCAGGCAATCATCATAGCAGCTACATTCTTGCTCATTTTGTCTGTATTGATTCAGCTACTCAACCAAAAGCCCCATCCATAGACAGTTGAAAGAGAGTAAGTCTGTAGCCCCATTTGCGTCTATGATGACAATATATTACCCATAGTCTGCTCCACGTCCCTTGCATTCTCACCTATTTATTTGTTAAAACAGAAGACAGAGTGCATGTCAATTTACCTGCTCTGAGGTAAAATTTGAGGAGCAGATACATAAACAAAACCAAGAATCTAAGAAAAATCATCAAATGACTCCTAGAGAGCAAACGTGCATTATAAAGTGTGGGTGACAAAGAAGACTAACATCCGAGAGGAATTTCTCGTAACATGTTCTCTTATGTTTTTAGAATGAATTCATAAATTTAAAACCTTATTTTAAAAAGTTTCTTTCCAATTGACATTCTAGAAACATGTTTTACCATGGTATCAATCAGTTAACTTATTTTACAGGGATATCTACGTGCTTGACTATATTCATCATGACCCAAATCACTGTACAGGCAGGGAGCTCACATAATGGTAAAGAAAAGCTATTCTGTTTTGCTGCTACTGAGTCAGTGGGAAACAAAGGATTTTTGTTCTTGTTTCTGTTTTTCTTTACTGAAAATTGCCAAGTCCAACATGTAAAAATATTTCTTGGACATTTTTTTGTAAAAACTATGCCACTCTAATCTTTGATTCTTTAATGTCTGAAAATAGCATTGATTAAATTCATATAGCTTATCTCATTTTTGACCATAAAAATAAGAACACCATTTTTAAACCATCCTATACTTTTGTAAAATCTCTAAAACCCCTCTTGTTTTTACATGTTTATTCTTAATTTTTCTAGGTATTTTAAAACAAAAAAAGACACAGAATTCAAACTTATGTCATGATATTGTAAAACAGAAATGCTACACAGAACTCTTTCTTCATTTTCTTGGAAAATATTACAGACTGCAGGAAAAAGTATACTGTTATGTATAATCATTTTGTCAACTAAGTGGACATCACTATGGATGTTCCTGAGTTTCAATGAGAAGAATACAAACCTTCAGTGCTATCTTAAGGGGAAATTTACTTTTTTTTGAGACTAACAAATTAAAAAAAATCCTTGAAAAAACTTGGACACCATAGCATTTAGACAAAGTACATAACAATATATGACTAGATTTTATTTGCATATTCCTTTAACATTTTCTTTTTAATGAGCCCTAATATTCTCTTGATATAAAAAAAAATTGTGTGATAAAAATATGAGATGTTTTCCTAAATCAGCCTAATCAGGAATTACTATTATCTATTCAGGTAAGTATGACATAGGACATTTCTTTGCATAGCTTATACTGATAAAAGTCTTAACTTAAGGGGCACCTGGCTGGCTCAGTCAGTAGAGCATAAGACTCAATCTCAGGGTCAGGAATTCAAGCCCCACATTGGATGTGGAACCTACTTAGAAAAAAATAAAGACTTCACTTAAGTAAAGTGGTCAAGGGCATTGTGGGATTTGTGTGCCCATTCATCTCTCTTTATACACTTCAATTATGGTGCGATGTCACGTGTCCACATGCTTCTGCTGCTAGTCCCAGGAATCTCTCATCGTTAAAACATTGAGTAACATCTTAGTAAAAACATATTTACTTCATGCTAGTTAATACTGATAACTATTCATATTGCAGTTTGTTTTATTACATTGATTTAATCCAGTGGTGTGGCTATTTGAGTAACTACATGAAAAAGACTTATTGTCAAGTATGATGTGACTGACATTCTCAGCATTCTCTTGTAGAGAATACACACCCATCCTAGTTCATTTATCTGTAAAAGTAAATATAGCACTTTTACACATCCATGGCCATTTTTTGCTACTAGTTTTGTCCAATGTTGTCTTCATTTAATAATGCCTATTCCTACTTTAAAAGATATGATATCAACATAACTTTTTTAATAATTAGATTTCTAGAGAAATTAGGCATGATATGAAAGCTATCTTTTGTGGGAGAGAGACAAAATATAGTTTCATTTTGTTCTGTTTTGTTTTTTAACTTACCAAAATTTACATTCTGCCCTATCTGGATGTCTTAGAGACAAAGGTACAAAAAATCTAATTATTTGATCATTCAGTGCTAAAATAGTAATGTATTTATGATGGTTTGGTTGAAGACAATTTTATTTATCCTGGTCTTTCTTATTCACTTAGGTACTATATTATTTCCGTCATGCTCCCATATCTTCAGTATTGCAATGCCAGTCAGCAGAAAGGAGAGAATGAGCCAGAAAGCGACTGTCAAGATGCCATTTCAAGCCTATAAAGTTGCAACAGTTGCTTCTTAGGATAAAAGGTGTAGAAGGCAGAAGTAAAATATAAGGTTATAATTGTCCGAGCTTGTTGAAGGAACAGAATGTTTACTAAAACTGAGTAGGGGACTGTCAGCCTATGGAGACTGTCTCAGTGACCTCAAGAGGAAACAAACAAACAAACAAAAGAACTGGAAAACCACTTCAGTGGAGGCATGCAGGCAATATTTTTAGCAATCAGACGTGATAGAAACATAATGTATTAATGGTCTTTCATGTGTCTATGTGGAAATCAGTAAACCTTAATTTTTACAAACAAATTATACCTTATAATGCACAATTATACTTGCAAACAGTATACCCCTTCTCCCTTTTGCATGTAATCCCCTGTAAACTGACAAGTTTCAGGAGTTCCTTCAGAGCAAGCTGAAATGCTGCCCCCAGGCTATAGTGTACCTTAAACAATAAATAAAGCTTGAGGGTTTGTTTGTTTGTTTTTTCTAGTTAGCAACTAGGAATTTGGAAATTCTGATCTCACTGCTTTTTTAGAGGACAAGGTGCTTATGTCAGGGGATTTGAACCTAGGCAAGTATAAATGTACTGTGAACAATTCAATTAGCAACACTTTTAAAATAAATTTAGATATACCAAGCAACATGCTGAATATAAATTGGTTCCACAAGTTCTGTTTATACTTGTAAATTAGTAATTTGTTGTTCCCATTTATTGAAAAAAAATAAGTTGGAGGGACAGTTTTCTAACTCAAAATATTGTTCATGTTAACATTTTGGCCCCAAATTCCATACCCCACTTTTATCTTTATTGGACAACTATTTGTCCAATAGTTGTTGTTTTTGAATTACCAAATGAATCTTGAATATTGAATGGACATTGAAAATATGCTACAATATAGTTTCTGCAAATAGGGCAAAACTAAAATATAAAATGATTTTTAAAAACAATTTAATGTTATTCACTCCTATTATTTTAAGTATAAGAATTAAATATTGTAAGTACAATAATAGACACATCAAAATGCTGTAAGTAAAAGAACGTTTTTAAAAAGAGAAAATTTTCATTAGCCATAATAAAGAATGGTGAGAAAGATTTTCTTAAGTAAAGATAAATAATTTACCTAAAATGTACATTGTACTATGTGGTCCTTTAAGCTGGAAAATAGTGCTCGAGAGCTGGATTTTGAGCAGCTGAGGAACATGATCTGGAGTGTGTTTTATAGATATTAATTTGGTGTCTGAGCAAAATTCAACCAAGAAGGTAGAGAGGCAACAGAATCCAGTTAAAAGGAATGGTTTAGGAGTTAGGAAGACCCTAGAACTTGGGAGAATCAAATATTGTAGTTAGTAAAAAAAAAAAAAAAATTAAAAGTCATAGCACACAGAGAGCTTAGAAGACAAGAGGAAGAAGAGTATTTTATAAATGAAAATAGAGTTTTGCTTGTTTGGATGTTTGGTTTGGTTATTAACATCTCAATAATCTGATAAAGAGGACTGGCCATTTCACAGATAAATTTTCTAAATTTTTTTTTTTCAACGTTTATTTATTTTTGGGACAGAGAGAGACAGAGCATGAACGGGGGAGGGGCAGAGAGAGAGGGAGACACAGAATCAGAAACAGGCTCCAGGCTCTGAGCCATCAGCCCAGAGCCCGACGCGGGGCTCGAACTCACGGACCGCGAGATCGTGACCTGGCTGAAGTCGGACGCTTAACCGACGGCGCCACCCAGGCGCCCCCACACAGATAAATTTTCAATGCAAAACCTTTTTAAAATGTTACCTATTTTCTATTAGAGTTTTGTTTTCTACAATATCTTAATCATTTTAAAAATTCTTTTATTGTTTTTCTGTAGAAAATGGGGAAAAAGCAATTAAATCATTCTAACTTTTGCATTAGTGTACCTTTACTGGAATAATAATTTTCAAACGTAAAAATCATAATTTCAGAAATAAACTGCTTTTTTTAAATGTAAAGAAAGAATGGTGATAAGTCATTAATTTTTTTTAAATTAACTGAAGCATTTTAGAATGTTAATTATAATTTCTTTACAGTATATATGTATTGCATTTTTTAATCAAATGATCACAACCTAGGGCACTGAGTTCACAATTAACTGCTCATTTATTTGTCTCTCAGGGGATTTCTCAACTCTCCATATATCAACCTAAGTGACTCTTTCGTTTTGTTGAATGAAATATCAGGTTTCAATTCCCCTTTTCTGCCCATCACACAACTGCATGGAGGAACCATTAATTCCTTCATCAGACTCAAAATTAATTTTATTTTTTCTCACAAAATAATAAATGTAACTATATTCAAATGTAGTAATAAATGCAGCAACTTATCTCTTTCATTCACAATAATTTCTTAAGATGGACTAATGGTAGAAGAACATTGGCGTTCATTTTAAGATTGTATTCATTTAAAATTTAACCTGTGTGCATGCGCACTACATAAACAAGTCAGCCATTTTTCTTTTCTATGTACCATTTTCTTTTTCTAAGTAATTGCTGAAAACTGGAATACAACTTGTGATTTTATTTCAAAAATAAAACTCTACTGAAATGTGGGGATCCTGACTGTAATACAGAACTGGATGGGCAAGTGCCTGGGGAAACAGGGGAGTGAGGCCGCACATACTCAGGAAGAGTAAGTGATGGTCGAACTGATTAACTTCATGCTATGGGGCACCTGGTGGCTCAGTCGGTTAAGGGGCAGACTCTAGATTTCATCTCAGGTCATGATCTCACCATTCATGAGTTTGAGCCCCGCATCAGTCTCTGTGCCGACAGTGTGGAGCCTGCTTGGGATTCTCTCTCTCTCTCCCTCCCTCTGCTCTTCCCCAGCTAAGTAAATAAACTTAAAAAAAAAAATTGATTATCTTCATAATGAGAAGCAATTCAATGCTACAGAACTCTCATTTTCCAAGATATTAGAACAATCATTCTGTATAAAGAAATAATATTTAAACATAAGTTGGGATGGAAGAAAGAAGTTTTCATTGCTAATGGTCTAGAAACATTATTCTCATGTACAGTGAATAAATGCAAACAGTCATGAATCCCAAACATTAGGAAAACATCACCACAATCCTGCTTGCACACATATGTGTGAAGTGTGTGTGTGTGTGTGTGTGTGTGTGTGTGTGTGTGTTTTCAATAAATACTTAGAAAGGCACTCAGGAATCTCTATAGTATGATTCTAACATAAGATGGCTTTTTAGTCTCACATTTAATTCTGTTTTTCCACTTCATGATCCAGTTACAATACATTATTCAGGATATCCTGAACCGATTTCCTGAATAAATGTATTGCTAAAAGTGTTCATTATCATAGAATTCTCTACAATTCTAAGAGATCCATGTTGTTTAAACTGGTTTTTGTGTGTTTTCAAAGAAATCTGCCTTCAAACATTTAGCATACTTCTCATGTAATTTTCATTTTATTGGTTTAATACCAGCTTATCTTCTTGGATTATGCTTTATTTATCTTTGTAGTTTTTTTTCTGTTTTTGTTAGTACTCTCATAATGCTTTTATATATTTATACTCAATCATATTCAATCATTAAGAATATTAAACTTAGATAATATCCATGATGGTAAGAGATGTAGCATGGGGATGAAATATGCTGCAGTACAAAGAGAAGAGTGTCAAGATAGTGTAGGAAGTTTGGTTCCAATGTCATTTTTCACAGAAATAGAAAACAAAATCCTAAAAATCCTAAAAATCCTAAAAATCCTAAAAGTCAGAAACACAAAAGACTCCAATAGCCAAAGGAATAGTTAAACAAGAAGATCAAGCTAGAAGCATCACACTTCCTAATTTCAAATTATATTACAAAGCTATAGTATTCAAATAGTATGTTACTTGCATTAAAAACATGCATAGGGGCACCTGAGTGGCTCAAATGGCTGAGTGTCCGACTTCAGCTCAGGTCATGATCTCACAAGGGGTAAGTTCAAGCCCCTCATCAGGCTCTGTGCTGACAGCTCAGAGCCAGGATCCTGCTTCAGTTTCATTCTCCCTCTCTCTCTGCTCCTCCCCTACCCACGCTCTGTCTCTCTCTCTCTCTCTCTCTCTCTCTCAAAATAAATAAACCTTGAAAAAATAGTTAAAAAAAACAAACAAACAGATGCATAGACCAATAAAACAGAATAAAAAGCCCAATGATCCCACACATACATAGTTAACTAATCTTCAACAAGGGAACCAAGAAATGGGGAAAAGACAGTTTCTTCAATAAATAGTTTGGGAAAACTGGATGTCCACAGGCAAAAGAAACAAAAAGAAAGAGAGAAACAAAGAAAGAAAGAGAAAGAAAGGAAAGAAAGAAAGAAAGAGAGAGAGAAAGAAAGAAACTGGGATCATATCTTCATGATACCCAAAAATCAACTCAAAATGGATTAAAGATTTAAACAGAAGACCTAAAAAACATAAAATATCTAGAAGAAAACATAAAGAAAATCCTTGAGCAAAGACCTGAATAGTAGTCATTTTTCTAAAGAAGATATATAAATGCCCAATAGGTATTTGAAAAGGAAATCAACATCACTAATCATTAGGGAAAGGCAAATCAAAACCACAATGAGATATCTCACACTTGTTAGGATGGCTACTATTAAACAAAATAAATGAATGAAATAAGCATTAGTGAGGATCTGGAGAAAAAGGAATCCTGGTATGTTATTGGTGGGAATATAAACTGGTACAGCATTATGGTAAACAGTGTGTAGTTTCCTCAAATAAGTAAAAATAGAACCATTCTATGATTCAGCAATCCCATTTCTGGGTATTGATCCAAAGGAATTGAAATCAAGATCTTGAAGAGATATCTGAATCCCCATGTTTATTGTAGCATTATTCACAGTAGCCAAGATATGGAGACAACCTAAATATCCATTGATGAATGAATGGATAAAGATGTGATCTATATATACAACAGAAACCTTAAAACAGAAGGTAATTCTGCTATTTGCGACAGCATAAACCTGGAAGATATTTTACTAAGTGAAATAAGCCAGGCATGGAAAGACATATAATGTATAACCTCACTTATATGTAGAAACTAAAATAGTAAAGCTCATAGAAGCAGAGGGTAAAATGGTAATTGCCAGAGAGTAGGTAGAGGCAGAAATGGAGAGGAGATGGTTGAAGGGCACAACTTTTCAGTTATGCAAAATAAATAGATTCTAGAGATCTACTATACAGCCTAGTGTCCGTAACTAACAATAATGCATTGCATACTTACACTTTTCAAAGAGAGTAGATCTTATGTTAAGTGTTCTTACCGCAAATTAATAATGGTAAAGAGGATGGGAGGAAACTACGAGGTGATGAATAGGTCTTTGACCTTAATGACAGTGGTGGTTTCAAAAGTGTATACTTATTCCCAAATTCGTTGAGTTGTATATACTTAATATTTATAGCTTTTTATATGTCAAAACGAAACAAAATGAAAACTCTGTTAATTAAGGGTTCTAGTTGGATATAGTAACTGTATCAGATTTTGTGTGAGTTGTAGTTGAAGAGATCAAAGAACATTTTAGGCTAGTGTATGGGAAGCTTCAAGCTTTCAGAAAGATAGAAGAAATACAACATATTTTTTCAAAACTTTCTAGGACAAGGAACACTCCAACTACCTTAATTTTCTCTAAATAGTCAAATCTCAATGTGGAATACATTCTAATCACATATCCCTAAATACGATTGTTATAAGCCTTTTGTGACTAATGGGGAGTGTATTACAACTGTGGAGATATTAGTAAGGAATTGATCTTTGAAAAGGATTAGCTTTTTTATTATAACATAAGAGAAACTCATGTCACAAGAATTTTCTAGAAAAAAATAAATTTTGGCATTGATGTTAAATTATAGAACAGATTATTACATTAGGTTTTACATATATATTAAGATTTCAATGCCTTTCAAGTTTTCTTGCAAAGTTGATGTACAGTTAATCCCATCTACAGCTCCAACTATATAGTTCTGGAGCTGGGCTCTGAAGGCCATGTTCAGAGTCCTGTATGTTCTCCCACCCTGCTCCTTCTCTTCATGATATCAAGGCTGCTGGAACAGTGGTTTCTAGGAGTATTCCTGGAGGTGGCTCTCACTTGAGGATGTTTAGCATAAACTAACCTAAAATGAGAGAGACAGTGAATCACATAAACATATGACAAAATGCAAATGAAATGAATGCTCAAGTTCAACAGTAGTATTTCTAATACCACATGGAATTAGAAAAAGTGTGTAAGAGGGGAAATCAGAGTATGGAGAAGCAGTTTTAATGGGTTGCAAATGTCATCTTATTTCTGCACATTTTACGAAAATATGTGACCACAAAAGTACGCTCCCTGCTGGAACTTTTCTCAGAGACTAAGAAGGAGCCGGCTTAGGTGAGGAGCCTGAGGGCTTAAGCTTCATAAGCTCCAAAGTAAATGTACTTCTGAGTAGCAGCTGGAAATAACCACACTACAAAGCAAACAGGAATGGAGAAGCCATGGAGAAAAAGGAGAAAGAAGCAAGGCTGGGCTTAAAAAGAGGCAGTTTTGAGCCTGGAGTAGACTCTGAGCCAGTAACTCTGAGGAGCAATGTCTGAGCATGAGTATCACAGTTTAGGCATTTCAATTTGTGCCCTTTTGTAAAATTGCTTGAGTGACCGTGACATCTGAATTAATGGAAATCACTTCACTTTACAGATATTTATTGAGTGCCTATTATGTTCAATATACTGGCTATTTTTCCTCAATCAAGATAGCAGCTCAGAATGATGGGATTACACAAGTTATAAAACAAGTGGGGGTGTGCCTATGTTAGGAGAGCCTTAAAATGTAAATTAGGTATGACAGTTGATCTAATGGAGGAAATTTTTTCATCTATTTGAAGGGATCCATTTTCAAGTAGTATATAAAGTTTGAGGATTCTTAAAAGTAAATAGTTTCAAGAGAAGACAATCCAATGATAAGAGAGACCAACATGAATAAATTTGTTTTAGAAGATGGAATTCACCGAGATATTGCCTAGCATGCAAGATTTTTGACAATCTCTGAGCAAACATTCCTTTCTGACTTTAGCCACATTATCTACCAAACATATGGTTCACCTTAAAACTGTTGTGTCTTTCACCTTCAATTCTATATGCCATGAATGCTCCATCCATTCACCTCTGCCTAGTTACCCCCTATTCATCCTTCAGTGTTGCTCTCCTGTAAGTTCTTTCTGCCTTGTTCAAAATATAATAAATTACTTTTTCTTATGTGTTTTCATAGCATTTTGCATATCACATTTTATTATAGTGATTTTGTGTCTAACTCTGTCTATTGAACTAAAGTCTTTGAGGTTTGGGGTAAGGGTTAATGTATCTTTGTAACCCCTATGTGCTTAGCACAATACTTTGCACTCAGAGGTACTCAATAAACATTTGATAAATGAATAAAAGAAGAGAATTTAAAACTATGCAGTGGTTTTGCCAATATCCCTTAAAGGTCTTCTTTCTTTGCTGTTAT
This sequence comes from Felis catus, assembly GCF_018350175.1. NCBI lineage: Eukaryota > Metazoa > Chordata > Mammalia > Carnivora > Felidae > Felis > Felis catus. Next base: position 33,696,083 of record NC_058376.1, read on the forward strand.
ATTCCTGAGAAAAAATTGCACTTAAATTCAGTCTATTTTATATTGTATCTTACTAAGAAAAATACAAAGTTACTGAAACACAAAAACAGAGAAAGTAAACACTAAGAATATATATACATACATACATATGCCTAAACATATTTCTCATAAACTAAGAGAATAAAAGTATATAAATCTGATGAAATTGTTAAATCCTCTGAATTCCCTCTTGCCTCTATATTTATCTGCATTTTTATTAACATTATAAAAGAATAGGAAAATAATGGTCAATGTTAATATAGTCTACTAAAATGCACGTATTTATTGCTTTCCTTTCCAAGATCTATAATGATTTAAAGTGTTAAAAATTGATCTCTGAGTTATAGTCAACTTTATTAAGTGATACATTGATAAATTCTAAAGAAGGCCAATGAAACAAATGATACTAAATGCTACTCCCCCCCAAAAAAAAAAACCCACAAAAAGAACACCTTCCATTTCACTGGAACTGCTCTTTGACAAAGGCATCAACTCATGAAATTGAGTGCAAAGTGAAAAATACAATGTAAAGTATTAGCTATAGGGCATGGAGTTTCCCCTCCTGAAAACTGGCCAAGACATAACACATTGTTAGCAACATATGGAAAAGACATTTGAAGATCATTTAGTTGTCAGAGGGAAGGACATTCAGATATTTAGCCAGCTAGTGTTGAATTTCTTACTACTGTTGACCCTTGAACAATGCTGGTTTGAATATACATGCCCACTTTATGCATTTTTTAATGTTTATTTTTGAGAGAGAGAGAGAGAGGGACAGAGAGAGAGAGAGACAGAGCACAAATGGGGAGGGACAGAGAGAGACAGAGACACAGAATCTGAATCAGGCTGCAGGCTCTGAGCTGTCAGCACAGAGCCTCATGTGGGTCAGGCTCAGGAACTGCAAGATCATGACCTGAGCCGCCCAGGCGCCCCACTTTATGCATTTTTTTTTGAAAGAGTTGACAGCAAAAGGCACAAGGCATTTATTTAGGACTGTCCATCCCAGTCTCCCTGGGGACCCAATAGATGTCCACTGGGACAGAGGTGATACTGCTGCCCCCCCCCCGCCCCGGGTAACCAGCGAGGCCTTGAGAGGCTCTCAGCAGCCCCCAACAGCCAGGGAAGGAGCAGGGCTGTAGGGTGCCCCCTGTACCCTATGGGTGTTCAGGTGGAGCCGCCCAGGACTGGCAGGCAGGAAGCGAGGCTGAAGGTGGAGGAACACGGACAGAGAGCAGAGACGACGCTGTGCGGGGAGCCCTGCAGCCCCTGCTGTCCCTGTCCTCCAAGTCTTCTGTGAGCCCGGCTCCAGGGTTCGGGGCTAGACGCAGATCCCCTTTTCTAAAGTGTCTGGTCCTGTGGTCCTCTGAAGGCTGGTGCACTCATGTGGCCACAGCTGCTACTGGCCATGGGCTGGTGGTACACATCCAGGAAGGACATATTTTTTCAAGAAAATTAGAAGCTGTGGAAGAAAAGCAGATCATTCAGGAGGGAAGCAAATCTTCAATGAAAATATTGAGTCTAAATATTATGACATCTCCAGTTATACGCGGAAATAATTGCCGATGCTTTGTTTATTTTTTAATGTTTATTTATATTAGAGAGAAAGAAACAGAACATGAGTGGGGGCGGGGGGAGGAGCAGAGAGGAGACAGAATATGAAGCAGGCTCCAGGCTCTGAGCTATCAACACAGAGCCCGATGTGGGGCTCAAACCCACCAATCATGAGATCATGACCTGAGCTGAAGTCAGACACTTAACCGACTGAGTCACCCTGGCACCCCAGAGATACTTTCTTATATTTACTGGGTAAGAGACAACAGTAATTTTATAAACAAATTCTGTTCCCACCATTTTCTTGCCACATCCTGGACCTTAGCAACTTTATGTCTAAAGTATCCCCAATTATTTCTGTGTGTACCTGGAGATGTTACAATATTTAGCCTCAATATTTTCATTGAAGATTTGCTTCCCTGCTGAGTATTCTGCTTTGCTTCCACAGCTTCTAATGTTCTTGAAAAAAAAATGTCAGTCCTCTGATGGCCATAATTAGTCACCTCTACTACCAGAAGCTGTTGCTTTTGCACAGCACTACCCAGGCCCACAGTGGGTCAGCACAGAGCAATGGAAAGGAATGGTCGCTCCTATTCCCAGCTTTTGTCATCAGTGCTCAAATCAACACCCCTTTGTGCCGTTAGCTTCGTACGTACTTATCTTAGATTCACAAGCTCACTCATTAAACCAGCTGCCATATCTCCAGCCTCTACAATGTGGCTCAAAATAAAAAGCTTCATATCAAAAACTGGCAGAAATTTCATGCCCTTCACTGTCCTTGTCTATCTTCTCAAGACTTCTGTACACACACACACACACATTCATATAAAGAAAAAACGTAAGTAATTTTTTTAAATTTTCTTTTTTCTTTTCTTTCTTTCTTTCTTTCTTTCTTTCTTTCTTTCTTTCTTTCTTTCTTTCTTTCTTTCTTTCTTTCTTTCTTCAATCCAAACAAAGTCTTCTTGCCTGCCAACACATGCAAATCATTATTTGGAAAATTTGCCTTCAACCAATTCAGCAAACAGCTTGATCTTGGATAAACTAAATACATTATTTTTTCTCATGTTGTATGCTGGGCACCAAAAGGCTGAAAACGTATCATGATTTACACATACTGCTTTTATTTTTAATTATTATTAAATTATTTTTACACAAGTCAGTAAAAAAAAAAAAAATAAGTGAATGGGTGGTGGTTCAAGAGATAAGAAATTGAACCTGACTCATGTCCATATTTGTAACAACTACCACAGAGGATTTATTAAGAATTGAGTGAGTTAATATTTGTAAAGTACCTATAATAACATCTTGCCATAGTAATTGTACAGATGAGAGACATAGCAATAGTCTGATTTGTGTTGGCAGAAATGTGCCCCGGGCGAAATAGATAAAAGAGAAAAACAAAAACAAAACACGTCTCCCAGTCTGCTTTATGTCAATGTCTTCTTCAATGTCACTTTTCCTATGTAAGGATTTTACCATTGGTGCTTTAGATCCTCTTCCGTAACTCATGTTTGGGCTTACTGTATATTGCATCAGAGCAATATACAGAACATTGTTCATGAAGCTACAAGTTTCTCAGTTGTTTCTTTCAGTTCACCTTCTTCTTGTTCCAGTAATGATATTCCAGTAATGATATATCTCTGGAGTTCTTCATAATTCTAGTTGCAGGTAGCAGATGTCAACTATTTGTTGCTGGTTTTTCATTTTGTTCTGTTTTCAAAACATTCCACTTCCTCTCCTGTCTCTGACTTCAAGGAGGCAATCTGAGTTATCCAAGTAAAGTGTGTGTGTATATATATATATATATATATATATATATATATATATATATATATACATATATATAATTTATATATAATTATAGAATTTAATATAGTTTAAATTTATAATTTAATATAATTTATACATTTATATATATTATATCCAAGTATAAGTAATCTTATACTTAAGAAAAACTTTTAAAGGTTCATGTTAAAAAAAAAAAAAGTTAACAGTGGTTTCTTCCAGTTTACAATTCCACAAGCAGCACAAGAGATTTCCGATTTATCTGAATTTTCTATATGGATAATTTAATTTCGTATTTTTAATTTCTGATTTTATTTTAATCACACAATTTGAAAGTACCTATCATTGTGAGTTTCAAGCAGGTATGGAGTCCCACAATTTAACTTGAGCAAAAACAAGCTTAGAATAAATGCAGGTTGGGGCGCCTGGGTGGCTCAGTCAGTTGAGCATCTGACTTCGGCTCAGGTCGTGATTTCATTGTTCCTGGGTTCAAGCCCTGCGTTGGGCTCTGTGCTGACAGCTCAGAGCCTGGAGCCTGCTTCTGATTCTGTGTCTCCCTCTCTCTCTGCCCCTCCCCTGCTGGTACTCTGTGTCTCTCTGTCTCAAAAATAAATAAATGTTAAGAAAAACAAAACAACAACAACAAAAAAGAATAAACGCAGGTTAAAAAGTTATTTTTATATTGAATGATATTTACTAATAAACTATATAATTTGTCCCAATCCACCTTTAGAAAATGTTGTACCATTATTGTCATCTGAGCTGTTTTGTTTAGTATGGAAATAACGGTTTACTTCTGTGTCATAAAACAATTCCTTCAATTTGATTTGAAGGGATCTTAAAACTTTTATGAGCTTGAATGCACAACACAATGTAGGTAAGAAACCACCCAGAACTCGGTCTATACTTCCTTGTATTGTACACACGAAAAGAAAATTATTTATATTAGAAACAGTTATATGCAGCTAATTATTTCCTAAGGCAATGATTTTTATTTGTAAAGGGACAGGAGAAAAAAGGAGAGTAATTATAGTGTTTTGTGATACAATCTAATTTAAAAAAGAAAGGCCACTATATCAGCAGTGATAAAAATAACCATAATTTCATTTGCAGTCAAATGATATAACAAAGTATATTAGTAAACTTTCCTTCCCAAATTCTCATTGGTAATTTTCCTTATTGTTTTCCTTGTCAAATTTGAGACCTCTGCTCGTCATTCAGTTTGATGTATGAGAATGTATTATTTGACATATTGGCAAGGTAGGAGAGTATCATAAAGGTATATTTTCCTTCGTGCCCATGAAAATATTAGAAGCGTGATATATTACCTTTTAGTATTTCTAAAACAATAAAAATTAAAAAATTAAAACCTTTTCCTGTGATTCTGGAATAAAACAAAGCAAAATTAAAACAGTGTTTTAATACTGAATGCCATGCTGAATTTATGAATGTACAAAGTCACATTTTCATTAGAAATATAAATACTTATACAAGGTTTTTTTCTTTCTTTTTCCATCTGGGAACAGGGCCAGGCCAACAGTACATAATCACCACACTGAAAAGATTTAGACCTCTTCCCTCTGGCAACTAGTTTTCGATTTCCTAGAGATGGTGGGTCTAATTCTCTTGCTGTGTGAAAGGAATATTAGATTGCCTCTAACTTGGACTTGGGTGAGAATGGCAGGAAGCTTTACTTTTAAAAATACATTTAGCTATTTTACAGAATACAGTGTAAATCATAAAAAGTAAAACTGAAACCCAGAGTATTATAACATGACCTATAAGTAAAAAGATTTAGATTGTGATAGTCTGTAACCTGAATGTAATTAGTTTACAAATGATCATGGATGCCTATATATTTTAGAAGAACTACTTAAGAGTTAAAATATCTTCATTTGTGGAATTTTTGAAAGTAAGACCAGTTAGGAGGGAAGAACAACCGCCACAATGTTAAAATCAATAAAAATGTCCTTCAATTATATAGAAAGACTTCCATTTTGTCAAGTAGAGTAGTGTGTACCTACAGTTTCAGGGAAGGACTCTAAACACCTTCACCTCCTGCATCTTGGTATCGCAGTCACCAAGGAAGCCACAACACAATCAAGCATTGGTTGGAACAATGCTATACTTACACAGAGACAGAGCAAGATTAGCTTCAACAGTGTGCGCGGGTCCCCCGTGGCAACTGGCCTGCCCTACACACACCCTTCTGGTGTGGCAGGAGAAAAAGCCAGTCCTCTCCCAGCAGAGAGCAGATATGACAGAGGGATTGGCCGGGCACGATTAGGACACACTCACTTTAGGCCGAGACAAAAGAGCATCCGTGAACTCAAAACAGGGAAAAATATTCCCACGGAAGATAAGCCCAGCACAGGCTGTGTGGGATCTTTATCTTTTGCTAAGGAAGTCTTCCTAGCCCAAGGCCTATTCTTATGCAGCAGAATAGAGGCAAGAGACTGCAGGCAAGGGACTACCGTTTCTAACATATTTTGTGTTAAAATTTTCACAGATATCCATACCATTTCAGTGGTCATTATATTTCATGTTTCCTATTACTTTGGCAGAACTTTTTAATAAAATTACCAGTATCTACTGTGTGTAGAAGTATGAGTGGATTTTCTAAAAAATTACTGAAACAAATACTTTAAAAATTTGGGACATAATTACGTTTCCTGGTTATATTTTCATTAAAAAATTCCATTTCTTTCCAATTTGCCAAATTATTGGCAAGAAAAGTTTCCTATTATTTTCCTTTTTTAAAAAAGGCTCTGCTATGTCTCCAAATATACTCATTTTTTTTCATTCTGGATACAGTATTAGTTATTTTTTTCCTTCTCTACTTTATTGTTGATAAATCCATTCAGTTTATTTTAGTATTCAAATATCTAGCAGTGAACTGCTGACTTATTTGTTATATTTTATTTCTTTAATCTTTGCCCTTTGTATTAATTCCTTCCCTCTATGTAATTAGAACTAGTTATGCAGGTTTTAAATTTTTTTTATTAAAAATGTTTTTTCCTACATTAGCATTTTAGTTTTCACATTTCCCTGTAAGTACCTATTGACCCACAACCCACAAATGAACAATATAGCATTTTCATTAGTGTTCTAAATGTGTTATAAAATTTGCACCATGATCTCATCTCTATTTATGAGTATTCAAATTGTGACTATTCTGTTTTCAACTTTTTAGAAAAAAGTTGGATTTGTTAAAACTTGTTTTATAAATGATTTACAAATTATTACATTAAGGGTGGAGATTGTGGCCCGTATCATATAACTTATTTAAGCTTGCTAAGAGCATCTTTAAAGCCGCATGCATCATCATTTTTGGTATTTCATATGTGGTTGAAAATAAAATGCATATTATATCCATTGAGCTTCAAAGTGTGTAGGTTAAATTTTCTATATTTATAGGAGTTTTTTCTAGTTTTGTAGATTAAGTCTTTTGTATTGGTATTCTTTTTAAAATCTACTTGATCAATCAACTCACGAAGGTGATATGTTAAAATCTCTCACTATAATTGCACATTTTGGACATGATATATATATGTTATATGATTCTAATGAGATAATATCATTTTATAATTTTTTGGTGAAATTATATAGTTTGAAGTACGGATCCCCAGAGTATACTTTCCTGCAGTCTATTTTGTCTAACATGCTAATTATCCCTTATTGGGAAAAAAAAATCACCGCAAAACTTAGTGGCTTAAAAACAAATTTTACTTTGACCACGAATCATTAACTTCATCAGTTTTCAGTGAGAACAGCTCATCTCTGCTCCACTTGGTTTCATCTGAGTTGATTTGAAGGCTGGGAGCTGGAATCATCTGAAGGTTTCTTGCTTCACATTTTTGGTGGCTGATGCTGGCTGTCCGCTGACATGTTAGCTGTTGGAGGAATCGCCAGCTCACGGCTTCTCCGCATTGCTTGGGCTGCCTTACATGACGTTTGGGTACAAAAGCAAGCAGCCTGATAAAGAGAGGATGTTGTTTGTAAAATGTTTTGCTTTTCAATCTTCGGGTTCCCAGGCCAGAAGGAGGGCTTTCTGCATGTGAAGGGAAGCTGTGTAAACCTGCTCAGAGCCTAGAAAACACTCTCACAATCCTTCGTCTCTCCTCCCCCATGAAAGCACATACTCTCCAGTGGGGTTGGTCTGCTTCTCTTGCCTTCCAGTGTTTTCTGGTAGTTGCTTTTTGTATCATATCCAGATTTTATAGTTCATTTTGCAGGGATGTCATCTGATCGTTGGTCATTTCATTGAACTCAAAACAGAAGCTACAAAACCTGTAACATTGGACTTTGAGAGTGTATATGATGAACATAGGTTGTGGGATTAAAAAAAAAATTCTGAACTCTGAATTCTATTATCTATAAGTCCCCTTATTCTAGTACAACACAATATTTTTTACCACACCTTTATAGTCAGATTTGAAGTTGCAAAGTGTAGTAAGATTTGAAATTGAGAAGATTCCTCCAATATTGTTCTTCTTATGACTGTTTTAGCTATTCTGGGTGCCTTGCATTTCCAAGTGAATTTTAGGATCAGCTTGTCTATTTCCCCAGAGCCAGAGAGATTGTCTGGACTCAAGGGTAGAAGTTGTACTATCTCAGGTATCATGCAGTTCACTTGTGTAGACTGGTGAATCTTAGAGACACTTCCATGTTAAAGGAGCATCTTTGAGAATCCTTTGAGACCTTTGAGAGGTGGCATTAAATTTCTTAGGGCACTACCAATCTAGGAAAACTTTTTGTTATATTATCAGTTTGTGATTTACTAGATTCTGAAAGTGTGATGTCAGTTTAAATCCCAAAACATTACAAGCGTAAGCCTCAATTTTGTATTTTCAGGGGAGAGTTTTTCTGCCTAGGGCCCATAAAAAGACAGACAGATTTCCTGGTTAGGTTCTCCTGCTGATTTCTATATTTCATTCCATTCTTTAACCAAGGAACTCGTGTTCAAAACTTCCATTTTAGATAGCATGCAATTTTCAGCCTCCTCATACGGAGTATGGAAACTGCCTAAAAGGATAAAGTTGAACAAAAAACAAAATGGCTGCATTAATGCTTCAGCGAATCTGGATTTTCCACTGTGTAACCTTTTTCCTCTCTTCTTCAAACTTTCATTCCTCCTTCTGTAGCCTTTTGTTTCAGGAAACTGATATCATCCTAAAGACGTGATGAAAGAGGCTAGCAGCACATGCACAATTTCTGTCAAAAACAGCTGGATTCTGTACTTCCTAATAAAACCCCCTCAGCCCCTTCCTTAGTGGTGTCTGTGGTTTTTGAAGGCCATAGGAAAGTGTCCCTTGCCTAGCAAAGCAATAAAGCTATTGTTCTGTTTTTATCCCAAAGTCTGTCTTTGCATTGTAATTTGGCTCTAAATCATAGAGTTCCTTTTCGACGACAGTGTCACCTACTGTTTGGGCCCTTAAAATCCCGTTCTCTTATTTCCTATGTTAGCAAGTCTCCAGGACAGCAAAGCCTTTAGCATTAGTGTAGATTTTTTTTTTTTTTTTTTTGTAGATCACTTTAATTTTTTTGTTCCTGAGGGCTTTTCTTACTCTTTCAAGATCTGAAGTGTTCATGTAAACAGGAAGTTCTATGTTCTAATATCTCAAGCTATGTTCTCAGGATACATCATTTTACCTATTTGCTAAAAACATAAGTTATAGCAGTAGATCATTTTTTTTCCAAAATACTTTATTGTACTAAATGAGAATCTACCTCACGATACCCCTGGGTGGTGGTGGTAGGGAGAAGGTGTGCCATCCTTCACCAAGAACTGACTGACATAAGGGCATAAAAGTAGAACCCCAGAGTGCCTGGTGATTCAGTTGGTTAAGAGTCCTACTCTTGATTTCTGCTCAGGTCACGATCTCAAGGTTCATGAGTTCGAGGAACTGGAACTCAGGCTGCATAGCCTGCTTGGGATACTCTCTCTCTCTGCCTCCCCTGCTTACACTTGCTCTCTCTCTCCAAATAAATAAATAAACTTTAAAATAAGACAAAGGTAGTGCCCCTTCATTCAATGTAGGACCAACTTTATGGTACGTTTTTATGCTTCAGAGAACCGTATAGGAATAGACTGAGGCTAGAGTCCAGCTACCACAATCTTGCTTATTTTCTTCCCTAGCCATATCCTGTTTTTTCTCAATTAATTTGTCTTGAAAGTGCTCCCTCAGTAAGTCACAAGCACCAGAATCCCAGTCTCAGCCTCTTCATTTAGAAGTTCCAACCTAAGACAGTAAGTAAATCATTTATTGTCTCTTAACCATGACTTGAATCTAAAACTTTTTATTCCCTTCCTCTTCATGAAAGGAAGTAAAGCTTATGTGTCAGAGAATATTGTTGATTAATACCATTAAGTCCTTCTACAAAACACTGAGTTTTCCATACAATGAATTATGAAAGTACGTTTCATCTATCATGGGGTAGGGGAAATAGTGGAACAATAATAAGAAATATCAAACCTCATCTGGAAACTAGTCATAGAGTAGACATGGTATATAATATTCCTAACAAAGGTGAAGGTATTAATGGAAAAGAATAATGGCATTTTATTTATTTATTTTTTGTTTATTTTTGAGAGAGATAGAGTATGCTCAGAGGAGGTACAGAGAGAGGGGCAGACACAGAATCTGAAGCAGATTCCAGTTATTGAGATGTCAGAACAGAGCCTGATGTGGGGCACAAATCCATGAACCACAAGATCATGATCTGAACCAAAGTCAGACGCTTAACCAACTGAGTCTCCCAGCGGTCCACATGATGCTGTTTAAAGTTGCTACATTAAACAATAAAGTGTTAAGGGGCAGAGAGAGAGGGAGAGAGAAATACCAAGCAGGCTTCACACTGCTAATGCAGAATCTGATGTGGGGCTCAAACTCATGAACCGTGAGATATGACCTGAGCCAAAATCTGACACTTAACGGATTGAGCCACCCAGGTGCTCCAAAACTGGCTGGCATTAAAACAACAACAACAACAACAAAACACAGATTATTGCACATCTAGGAGAATTCATAATGACTAGATTTCCTTTACTTGATGTCTCTAGCTGGCTGGCTAAGGGTAGACTAAAAAGAATGGACTTGTGGTACTGTTCTTTTAAAAGGAAATCTATATTTGGTCTTCATCCCCATTCCTGGCACAGATCTCCTAAAGCCCTTTAGGATGAGAGCTGAGAGCAAGAAAGATGAAAGGAAGTCTTGTTTTTTATAAAAGGTCCCTTTTTACCTCACCTGAGTTAATGAGGTGATTTTTGGAAAATGCTTAGACAACCAAAGATTCAGGTTGTTTGCCAGGGTAACTAACAATGTGATTAAAGGTTTGGAACTTTCAGTTCCACGCCTTGTTTTGGGAGGAACTAGATTCCCTGTTCAATCACCAGTGGACAGCGATTGAATCAACCCTGTTTGCATAATGAAGCCTCTACAAAAATTCCTAAAGTACCAGTTTGGAGAGCTTCCAGTTCAGGGAACAAGTGGAGGTGCTGGGAGGGTGGTACAACTGAAGAAAGCATGAAGCTCTATGTCCCTTCCCCATACTTTGCCCTTCTTATCTCTTCCCTGTGGTTACTTTTGAGTTATATACTTTTATAATAAATTAGTAATCTAGTAAATAAACTGTTTTCTTGAGTTCTGTGAGCCCTTCTAAGAAATATCAAACCAGAGGCAGGGGTCATGAGATTTTATAACTAGTCAGTCAGAAACACAGATGACAAACTGATTTTTCTTTTTTTATATATATGAAAAAGAAAGAGAGAGAGCATGGTGTGGGGGGAAGGGCAAGGGAGGGGGAGAGAGAGAGAGAGTATCCCAAGCAGGATCCACACTGTCAGCACAGAGCCCAATGCAGGGCTTGATCCCACAAGCCTGAGATTGATCCTGTGACCCTAGGATTATGACCTGAGACAAAACCAAGAGTTGGGTGTCCAACTGACTGAGCCACGCAGGTGCTCCGACAACCTCAGTTTTTAATTGGCATCTGAGGTAGGAAGCAATCTTGTGACACTTAACCCTGTGGGTTGTGAGCTAACTTCCACTAGATAGTGTCAGAACTGAACTGAATTGTAGGAAACCCTGTTAGTCTCCAGAGAGTTGGTGAGTTGGTTGGGATGGGGAAAAGTCCACACATCTGATATCAGAAGGGTTCTATGTGTAGTAGTACAGAAAAAGAGTGTTTTCCATGTCAGGCCTCTTTGTAACCAACAACTAATCATCTGTCTTGATCGATAAACCCAAACTTATTGTCCCCAAAGGGTCTGCAGGATTTTTTATTGAAATTAAGTTTTGATCTTTGATAATAACCATTTTTCCTTTATCCTTACCTTAATTTTAGTTGTCTTCAGTTTGCAAATTATTCCACTATCTTTAGAACAGAAACTATATGGGACGCCTGAGTGGCTCAGTCAGTTAATTGACTTCAGCTCAGGTCATGATCTCATAGCTTGTGGGTTCCAGCTCCATGTCGGGCTCTTTGCCGATGGCTCAGAGCCTGGAGCCTGCTTCAGATTCTGTGTGTGTGTCTCTCTCTCTGCCCCTTCCCTGCTCAGACTCTGTCTGTCTCTCTCTTAAAAAATAGATACACACTAAAAAAAAATTTAAATAGAAACTATATGACAAGAGCCCTAAAAAGAACTTAAAAACAAACACATGCATATTATTAAAATAAAGAAATATTAACAGAGTACAGTCTCACAACTTGTAATCAGTTATAGATTTTAAAGAGCATGTGAAAATAATCATAGCAAAAAGTAAATTATTACTCAACAGAGTGTCAACATAGCAGGAATGTCTATCAGGTTTATAGGACAGAAGATATTTTGAAGAGGGAAGTTCTCAAAATTCTGTCCCTAAAAACTATGACATCAAATGCAAGAAATCAGTAATAAATAGGGATAAAGAAAGAATGAAACAGAAACAAAGACCAAGATAGGAAAGAAAAGAGAAAAAGATAAATGGAAACAAGAGACTGAAAGAGGGAGAAGGAAAAAAGGCTCTGTCTTTTCCTTTGTTATGTTGAAATATTTAAGCATCAACTAATATGGAAAGAAATAAATGTAACAAATTAGAGATGATTTTCATGTGTTGAATCAGTATGTCTTTGTATCTTGATGAGACTATGAGGTGGTGACCTTTTTACAAGCTACTAACAGAAAATTTAACCAGATTTTATCAACCATTCAATTCACTTTATTTTCCTTTACATAGAAAGAAAGAGACTGCTATGAAAGTAATTATCATCAAAAATGTCATTTAGTAGGGGCACCTGCATGGCTCTGTTAAGCAATGGACTCTCAGTTTCGGCTCAGGTCATAATCTCATAGCTCCTGAGATTGAGCGGACATTGGGCTCAGCTCTGACAGCACAGAGCCTACTTGGAATTCTCTCCTTCCCTCCCTCTCTTCCTCTCTTCCCCTCAAAATAAGTAAATAAACTTAAAAAAAATGTCATGTGGTTGAAGAACCGTATCATATTTTACAAATAAAATTATTTGTGAAATTTGCTATAGTTATTCTCTACTCGTATATTTTGAAGTAGTAACAAAGTAGGCATTTATATTTAATTGCATTTACAAAAACAGTGTGTCAGTCTAACTTTAGTTATGTGTTTCAATATCAATAGAGATTTAACCTACTAAAAATATTCATGCCCCTTAACAAGCCTTTTTCCTAGAAAACAAAACAGCAGTAATAACATGAATTGTGGTTTTGACTTCTAACTGGGGAAGATACTGCATAGGTTTACATTTTACAAAAGTAATTGAATTTTAAAATAAAACTTTTGTTTTCTCTGAACTCATGAATACTTAATACTCTTAGAAGAGCTAATGTTACAAAAGCAATTAACAATTAGGATTATTAGAAGGGCAAATAAATAAATCTTAAACAAGCTTCCTTCCATAACAAATTCCTTTTATTTCCACATTAATATCAATATTACAAGTGAAATATGTTTTGTAGGTCATATAATTTCTACACACCGAAACATAATACTCCACAGAAAAATCAGTACTAATTTTATACATTTTCTAATATGAAATTACCTCAGGGCAATTTCATGTCAGTTGACAAAATATTCAAGACCCAAGTACAGGGAATGCCTGAATCTTTATAGGCTAAATGCACCATATAATGCAATCATTGAATTATGTTCTGCTGATGAAGTCACCAAGAGCATTTTAGTTTCACTTTGTCTTATTTTGAATTATAGATTCTGTTTCTGTGATGCCTATTACCATTTTTTGTCAGCTAAGGCAAAAATATGATTTCCCATTGTAACGGCCTTCTATTTTATGTGCCAAAGTGGATAGTAACAGCAAAAAAGCACGAGTCATAATTGAAAAATAAAGTGAAGAAGTGTTAATATGATAATACGGTAAAACAAAAGAAACAATGTTTGTGACAATCAAAACGGTCCCTCTGCTTGCTGAAATTAGAATATAAGCGTGAACACTGGATTGACATCACTAAAAATGATAGTCAGGAAAAACAGAGCGCTGTCCCCTCACAGAAACAACCAAAAAGCTAGCAAACATTCTCAGAATTAACTTTTTCAGACACTGTACTTTTAATCATAAATTACAACAGCCAATGGGAAAGCTTAAGAGAAAAAGAACTTGGTATACTGTGGAGTAAGAGCTGTGGGGCATTTGAAAATATCTTCCTAACATCTCCCTCTCTCCAGACGGACTGCAGCCATGAAAACAGCTGCCTAAATTCCTGGTGCAAGTTGTGATCCCAGAGGGAGCAAAACAGACAGCGTTTGCACAGAACTGTAGCTGTGTGCTGCCTGTCTGGAGGCTCCCTTAATGACTGGAAAAGGCTTTATCTTTTATTATTATTATTATTATTATTTTGTAATGTTTATTTTTGAGAAAGAGACACAGACAGAGGGTCAGTGGGGGAGGGGAA